>NW_026775576.1:31577154-32777154 GCF_030987335.1 Cornus florida
ATTAAATAATTAAAACACTAACAAGTAATTCCAATCAAATAACTAAACCAATTACACTTAAACCATTAATGCCAATTAAATAATTAAAATACTAACAAGTAATTCCAATCAAATAACTAAACCAATTACACTTAAACCATTAATGCCAATTAAATAATTAAAACACTAACAAGTAATTCCAATCAAATAACTAAAAATAAATATCATTTAAATAAATTAAATCACCACAAAAGAAAACAATTAAGCACCTAATAAAAAAAAATAATGACACATAATCAAATAAAATGCACTTAAATAATAAATTAAATACCATTAAATACCAGGAATATCCTTTTTAAAATTAGGAGTATTACACTCTCTCCTCTTTTGAACCACTTTTCCTTGGTGAAAAGTCTTCGGCTTTAACGTTTATTATTCGCCTTGTCGTGCTCTACCTTTCCCCCTTATTAGAATCCGTTTTTGGCCATTTCTTGAGTGTGGGTTTGAAGTCAAGTTGTGATTTTGATGGGGCTTCCTTGGGATTCTTTTTCACCGTGTTGTCCCCGAAAAAACCCCGAAGTTTCGTCGGATTCGGAGCACTTTGATTACGGTAGGGATTTGAGATTTCATCTCAAATGGAGGTAGGGGATGTTTTTGGATTTTGTATGTGTCGTATTGAGTGTTTTCCATGATTATACAACTTAATTGCATGCTTTGTATCAAATTTAAAAAATTAGTAATATTTAATTCTTTGTATAAGATTAAATTTACAATGATGTATATAACTTAGAATTGAATTGTGACATAATGATAAATTAAGTTTTGATATGTTTGTTAACATATGTTAAATTGGAATTAATTGAATAAGAGTTGCACTTTTTATTTAATATTTTTCTTTTGTAAAAGATTAAATATCATGGACATACCTTGCATGAAATTGACTTGTGATATGCTTTTAAATTAAGTCTTGGCATGTTGTTTAACATACTTAAATTTAAGAGCATTTGGTTAAGTATGAAATCTAGAGATTTTAATTAATATTAATTAAAATCTCTTTAAGAGTTCCATTGGCCAAATTGAGATTTTGAATGAATATATGTAATGACCATGCTATGCTCTTTAACATATATTAAATTGAGGCCATTTGAAAATGATTTGAAATCTAGAGAATTTAATTATTTTTATTTAATTAAATTCTATCTTGTTGTTCCATGGATTTACTTTTCTTGTAGAAGTTGTTTCTATGCATAAATCATGGATTTGGACTTTTGTGTATTCACTTGGATGTGTTTTGAGCATTGGATAATATGGTTGTTATAATTATATTCATGAGAACGTATTTTCTTTATGGAATATATTGTTACTTTGTGTAATGAATTGCACATTTTGTAATTGACATTATATATGCCATTTTAGAATTTAAACTCTAAGATATGGATTGTATGGTTTCAACCTACTTGTGCATGGAAGGTAATTTCGTGCATTTTATAAATTATGTATAAGTTGTGAACTTATTTGATTTATTTTGGAGTCTTGGGGCATTGTTGTTATATGTGACATGGCTAGAGTTTGGCTCTAGTGCGGGAGGAATGAGTTTTCCTCATTTATAGTGCACACTTAGGGTGGTCTCCCCAGTGGGTTAATGCCCGAAATAACCATATGTCTTGGCTTTATTCAAGATGTGATGTCCAAGTCTTCTACTATTTGATTTCGCTTTCAATTCCAAGTTGACAATCATGTTTAATTGTGACTTGTGGTTTTGGCTATTGGCGATTTTGATGTTGTTAAGTACATCTGAGCTTTATGATTTTAATGAATCATTATAAATTTTGATGTTGTTAAGTACATCCGAGGCTTATGATTTCTATGATTCATTGTAAATTTTGATGTTGTTAAGTACATCTATACATTATGATTTTGAATGAATCATGGTATGCTTTTAATGTTGTTAAGTACATTTATGTTTTATGATCTTTGATGAATCATTATAAACTTGATGTTGTTAAGTACATTATGCTTAAAATGTTCAAATGTAGCTTAGGAATGATCCTATAGATTCATTTGGAACATAGACGTTAGGTGGCATGACCCACTTTTGTCGTTTTTGTATTTTAGATTTCAAGTTAATAACATTGATAACCTATATCATATTGCTTGTATAGCATGCTTTTATGTGGTTTAAATTGCATAGATGATGTGATTTATGCTAGAAATAATCTAGGGTAGCTTAGGATGCTCCCTGAGTCTCACCCTTGACATAGACGTTAGGTGGCAGGAACCCTTTAACATGTTTCACCTTAAGGTGATAAAATTGTAAAACGCTAGGTCGATGCATGCTCATTTTCTATGAGTAGCTTTATGTTGCTCACCCCAAAGTAACTAGGGCATATTTCAGGTACAGGGATCAAGATTGGGATTCACATTATGCTTTGGATGGTTTAAGGACTTGAAGGGTTAAATTCTTGTGGGTTGGCTTGAAATGCCAATTTTAGCTTTATATGTCAAAATGTGTATATTTGGTCCCAAACATGTAAAGTGTACATAAGTACACTCTTTACCGTGTAATTGATATATATGACATGAGGCCAAGGGCTACAAACCTTTAAGTTCAAGTATATATATTTAAACTTCAAGTTTTGCCTTTGAAATATATCTTTATCAACTTTGGAGGCTTGGCATGTCAAATTTTGTAAACATTGTGTAATGAGGCCATGAGCTATTGTAACATATTTCTATACATAAAGTACACTTGCGAGCATGCTTATATAACTTAAAATCATGTTTTTGGACCATTATCATGTTGGGGTTTGAGACTTGGGTGAAGTCTCAACAATTCTTGTTCATAGCAGGTCATTCAGCAGCTTTTCAAGGTGTTTCGGTTGTCCGAAACTTCATTTCGATCGACCGATGGCCTTTGAAATTCATTTGAGCATCAAAACATCACTTTCCAGTAGCCAAAAGTACTGTTCAGGGCCATTTTAGTCGACCGATGGTTCATTTCGGTCGACCGAACCAACCAAGCTTTAAAAACTTGTTTTCAGCAAAGTTTTTGTCCATTTCGGGTGTCCGATGGGTCATTTCGGTTGACCGAAATAGACCCCATTCGCACAGCTTCTCTTTTGGGTTTCAGCATTGAAGTTCCAACTTCAAATGGTCATAATTCCTTCATTTCTAACCCAAATGGGGTGATTCTTGAGCCTAAATTCATGGATTTTGAGTCAGATTTCCAATGGTAGTAATTCCATTCTCAGATTCAAATCACAGTGGGAGTTATTCATGTTTTGTGAGGTAGTATCAGTTTTGGGTTAAACCGGGAGAGAGCATTTTACGGAATTCTTATCCAATGTTCTTGGAACCTTTTGGAATGTTGTGAAACGATTAGATTGGGTTGTATTCACCTTGTTTGACTTGTTTAGAGTCAATTTTCTCCTTTTATTTGTCAATTGACCATTTTGCCCTTGGTTAATTAATTTTGGCCCTTTTTGACCTTTGTTTCCACTTTTGCTTCCTTTGAGTTCCGTGACTTCATGGAAGGTCACATTGGTGTCTTGGGGATGATTTTTATCTCTATAGACTTTGGTTTCATCTTTTACTTCCGCATTTCGGACCCGTTAACGGATCAACTTTCGGTTCATCACTGACGCACCGGGTGTAAAAACTCGGGTCGTTACAACTCATTTCTCTTTCTCTAAAATTCTCTCACTCACGATTAGGGTTGCAAGTTGGGCTGCCCAACCTAACCTCAACTCGAAATTAGTCGGGTTTCACGAGTCAATTTTTATTTTTTTTTCAAATCAAATATGCAAATAACAATTTTCTTTTCGATGTTTGTAAACATCAAAATTTTTAAGAAAATTTTATTTTTAAAACATCAATATTTTGGGCGAATTGTGTGGGTTTCAAGGGTCTTTTTATTTATTTATTTAAATATACGAATTATATTTCCTTTTCCATGTTTGTAAACATCAAAATTTTTTAGAAAATTTATTTTTTTAATATCAATATTTTGGGCAGGTCGGTGGGGTTTCACGGGTCAAATTTTTTTTTTTTTTTTTCAATTATGCAAGTTACATTTTATTTTTTCATATTTGTAAACATCAAAATTTTTAACAAACATTTATTTTTTAAACATGAATTTTTTGGGCGGGTCAATCGAGTTTCATGGGTCAATTTTATTTTATTTTTTTATTATTTTATTTTTATTATTTTTTTTTACAAATATACAAATTTCATTTTCCTTTCTATGTTCGTAAATATCAAAATTTTTAAGAAAATTTTATTTTTAAAACATTAATATTTTGGGTGGGTAGGTCGGGTTTCAATGGTCTTTTTTTATTTTATTTTATTTTTATTTTTTTACAAAATGTACAAATTACATTTTTTTTTCCATGTTTTTAAACATCAAAATTTTTAAGAAAATTTTATTTTTTAAACATCAATGTTTTATGCGGGTTAGTCACGTTTCACGGGTCAATTTTTTTTTTTTTTTTTTTTATAAATATACAAATTACATTTTCCTTTTCCATGTTTGTACGTATCAAAATTTTTAAGAAAATTTTAATTTTTTAAACATCAATATTTTGGGTGGGTTTGTCGGGTTTCACCGGTCAAATTTTTTTTTTTTTTCAAAAATTAAAATTATATTTTCTTTTTCCATATTTGTAAACATCAAAATTTTTAAGAAAATGTTATTTTTTAAATATCAATATTTTGGGTGGGTCAGTCGGGTTTCATGGCTAATTTTTTTTTTTTTTTTTTACAAATATACAAATTACATTTTCTTTTTCCTTATTTATAAACATCAAAATTTTTAAGAAAATTTTATTTTTTAAATATCAATATTTTGTGCAGGTTGGTTGGGTTTCACGGTGGTCATTTTTTTAATTTTTTTTTTTCAAATATACAAATTACATTTTCTTTTTCCATATTTATAAATATCAAAATTTTAAAGCAAATTTTATTTTTTAAACATCAATATTTTTGGTGAGTCGGTCGGATTTCACGTGTCAAATTTTTATTTTTTACAAATATACAAATTAAATTTTCTTTTTCCATATTTGTAAAAATAAAAAATTTTTAAAAAAATTTATTTTTAAACATTAATATTTTGGATGGGTTAATCTTATATATTTTTTAAATATAAAATAAAAACATAACTAAAAATAAAAAATATAATTAATGATTTTACGGATCATAACAGGTTAACCCTGTACATTTTTAACATGTTAATTGAGTATGACCCATATTTAACTCGCCTATTTTTAATCCAACCCAAACCCAACATGCTCATTTGCCATTAGAATCCTAAAACCCTGTTTTTCTTTTCTTTTCTTTTCTTTTCTTTTCTTCCTCTCCTCTTTCTTTTTCTTTTATTTTATTTTCTTTCGTCTTCCCACGCCATCTCTCGTCGCCTCCATTTCTCTCTCCCAAAACCCTAACCCTCTCTTCTATAACCCTCTCATCTTCCATCTCCCTCGACCTCATCACACACCACCACCATCCCTCCACCATCCCTCCATCTACCCACCGCCGTCGCTCTCTGTTAAAGGCCGTAACCTCACCATCTCCGGCCGAACTCAAGGCCGAAACCTCTGTCGTGTGTTTCTCTCTCCTTCGCTGCTCTTCTCTCATCTCTCGGGTAAGCCCACTCTCTCCTCTCCTTATATATATCTCTATATATACATATATATTCATGTTGAAAATGGAAATTGAAGGAAGTTTTTAAAAATTGATTTGGGAATTTTGAGATGAAAAATGGATTATTATATATATATATATCTATATATATATGTGATTGTGTGTAATGAGCTGCGGAGTATATGTGATCTACATTTTATGCAATTTGATGGACTGTGATTTGCATATATGAAGGGCGGTGTCCATGACTATGGTTACTATGTGGTTTAGCATGTTGAAAAACTTGGAAAAACTTTGATTGAATACAAGGGTTATGGAATGTTGAGAAAGTTTAAGGAGGATTATGATCATGCATTGACACATATGATTCTCATTTTCAATTGAGCTTTATTTTCTAAAAAATGGAATTTGGAATTGTGTTTGTTGAATGAATTTGAAATAGTAAGGGAGGACCATGTTGAATCCTTGATGATAAATTTCAAGCACTACAACAAATAAGGGTTTCAGCGGCGGTTACACATATGATTCTCATTTTCAATTGAGCTTTATTTTCTAAAAAATGGAATTTGGAATTGTGTTTGTTGAATGAAGTTGAAATTGTAAGGGAGGACCATGTTGAATCCTTGATGATAAATTTCAAACACTACAACAAATAAGGGTTTCAGCGGTGGTTAGACCGCCATAAGCTTCCAAAAAGGGCGGTAATTCCTTTACTGGAGGTTTTACCTAACCGCCGGTATAGCCACCGCCGCTAGGTTTCACCGACGGTTTTTAAGTAATTGCCGCTAGGTTTCACCGGCGGTTAAGTAACCGCCGGGTTTGAAATAATTACCGGCGGATGCATACAACCGCCGGTGAAAGATGATTCAGCGGCGGTTTTGTCAGCCAGTGTATTCAAAGTAAAATGTCATTTAATTGGATACTCCGGCACTTTGAAGCGCTGGGACTGTAGATTTTTTTACTTTTAGGTGCGTTTTAAACCGCTGGTGTATTCAAAGTAAACTGTCAATTAACTATATACTCTGGCACTTTGAAGTGCCGGTAATATAGACTTTTTTTTTACTTTTGGCGGTGTTTTAAACCACCGGTGTATTGTAAGTAAACTGTAGAATTTTTTACTTTTGGGGCCGTTTTAAACCTCCGGCAGTGTGTTAATTTTTTTAAAAAAATATATTATTTTTTGGTTTAATTTACATATTAGCAAATATTTTATTTTGTTCCCTGTTCAATGAAATTAAAGATAATTTACCAATCACAACACATCCAACAACTTAAATTTGATATGTAACATAGAACAAAGTTGCATTAAAATTCAGTAACATCCCATAACATATAGGTTTTGTTTCAGAATGTCTAAGTGCTAATAAAAGGTTCGAAAGGAAACACCAAAATCTAATAAAGTTTCAAAAGGAAATCAACATCGACATTTCATTGAGAATTTGAGTGAGACTATGCGAGGGTCTTGAGAATTAATGGTTCAACTTTATCTCTCGTTTTGCTTCAAATTGCCCTACATACATTTTAAATAAAAGCCATTAAACAAAGAATAATAATTAAGTCAATTAAATGTATGGTTAAAATAACATGATAATTAAAATCTATAGTGCTCACTAAGGGTGAAATTTCATGACGAAAAATAAAATTTAAGGATCACCAAGTGTAGTTGAGGAGCCGGGTACCTTCACAATAAAATATAATTTTATTATGCATCTTCATAATAGAATATAATTATAAATATATTAGGACTTATAATATTTATATAGTTAAATTTTTACAAGGGTACAATAATAAAAATGTTTACCTGTACATTAGATTTTGATGTTCAATATGACGCAAAATCATAGCCATTTTTGCATTTTTGCATTCAAAGCTTAATATTTGTCATCATAATCAGCACGCATCTTTTCCACTTTCTCATTCATTTTTGCATGAGCAACACGTGTCTCCTCCTTTGCTTGTGAGGTCCTCCTAATCAGCTTCGCTTTACTAGGAGATGGCCCGCAAAGACTAGTAGATGTAGGTCCCAAGCCATACATCCGAACACGGCCCCTTCTTTCTTCTCCCCTAACTTGGGCATAAAAATTGTGGGGTGAAGGTTCATCTAGGTTAGAAGGCTGAGTTGCAGCAAGCTCTTCTAGAAGACTTTAAAAATGTTTATCCTCCGTTCCATCTTTAGCTGGGTGAAGGGAGGTTCCTGCTTTACTAATGATGCTCTTTTAGATTTTTTGGATTCCATGGGTTCTTAAGACTTGTTTTGTTTTGCTTTGTTGTGTTTCGTTTTGTTTTTGTATAAGGGATGCATTCCCCTTTTGAACGCTTCTTTGGCTTTATAAAACTCTTTACTTATAAAAAAAAAGTGTGTCTGCATACATAGAATGGATAAGGAAACACAAAAAGATAAAACATCAAATATAATAAATTTTAGTACTCATATTTTACACTTAATCAAACTAGGAAATAATGAATTGATGGTCTAAAAAAATACTTACAATCGTTTTGGCAGCATGTTCATCACTAGCTTTGCCATCCATCTTGCTCTTATGTGTTGCTCAAAATAGTTGAGCACGAGTTGGCGCCTTCCCTGCTTCCTACTTCATCTATTTTTTTTTTAATATATATATCTTATTATAATTATACTGCAATGATGTATAATAAATTATGTGACATACAAGTGATTAACTTCATAAAAAATCGTGCTTAACCTTTTCAGCCTTCTGCGCATAACTCATTGTCCCTGTTGTGTGCAGCATTGTTTGCTTAGAGCGATTTACTTCATTTTGTTGGCTTTAATTCTAAAACAAGGGAATAAGAAGGTATATATTAGCTCTTAAATTGTCACACACTATATATATATATATATATATATAAAATATAACTACTGGATAGTTCTAATGAGCTAATTAGATTACTTCGTATTTTTAAGCATGAAACTGACTGGAAAAAAATGCTAGAAACTGACTGAAAAAAAGCATGAAGAAAAAAGCAAATATATCTGTTATTGTTCAAATCCATAGTTGCACTATGTCATTCTTCTTCCAGAGCTGATTGCTCAAAAGAAATTGCAAGTTAGAGGACCCATAACTAACAACTGAATGATTCAACATTCTCAAAATTAAAGAGTGCATCCGAAAAACGAATATACTAAAAAACAAAATGCAAAAAAATTGTTGCATACATACCCAACACTGAACATGCAAATACACTTTAAACTTATCACTTCTCTTCTATCGCCTTACTTTTTCTTCCTCTCATTCCCCATATTTCTTATTATATTATCCACTCACTTCTCTTTTTTTTCATGATGTGCATGCTTTTTTGCATTCCAGTAGACCTATGTCATGACTTGTTCACATTATGTCACCATAATTGCTCCATTGAACTTCATGTTGAAGATTGTAGACATTTTTGCTTAGGAAATGATAGATATCATCCTAGGGTCTACATGCTTGACTATTGCAAAATCTCTTAAGTTTTAAGTTTGTGAACTCACGTTGCATATACTTTGTGCACATCACACCCTAGACTTGTCACATTGGTTACATTCTTGCAAATATTTTCAAAAGTGATTTTGTGATTCCTCTTTGCTACCAAAGCACCATTTTGCATATTGTTTAATGTGTCATGATCCATTCTTGCAAATTGAAGCATGTGTTAGCTCTGCTGGCATTATTTGTCCTTATCTTGGCTTTTGCTCACGTGGCTGCGATCGATCGCAGATTTCCTGCGATCGATCGCAAGTTGTGCTGAATTCTTGGGCCATTTTGCTGACGTGGCGGTGCGATTAATCGCACCTGGCCTGCGATCGATCGCCGGCCCCTTTTGGGCAATTTTTCTAACTTTTTTTGGATTTTCTCGATGTATTTACTTGACTTCAAAAAGGTTTTAATGGACTGTTTTTAGCCCGTTTGAATCTTATTGACCTGAAATTGACAAAAACATAAATTAAGACTAAAACGGGAAAATAAACATAGATGCAAGGCTTAAAATACCCGATATTAGGGCCGAAATGTGCAATATTTCAGCACTTATCATGCGGTATTAACGGCTTCGGCCCATAAAGATCTAGGTGATTTATGCTCATTTAGCATAGTTCTAGCCATCACTTGAAGAGACCTATTCTTCCTTTCAACAGCTTTATTTTGTTGAGGAGTCCTAGGTGCCGAAAGATTGTGATTATAGCCATTTTCATCACAAAAACTTTCTACGTCTTGATTTTCAAACTTTCTACCCCTATTACTTCTAATGGTCTTAATCTTACACTCCTTTTCGTTCTCGACTCTTTTACAAAATTTTGAAAGAATTGTATTAGCCTCATTTTTGCGTGTAAGAAAGAATACCCAAGTGAATCTAAAGTAGTTATCAACAATTACAAAAATATAGAGTTTTCCATCAAGATTAGCAATTTTCTCCGGTCCAATCAAATCCATATGAATTAATTCAAGTGGCTTTGTAGTCGTTATATCCTTTTTCCTTTTGAAATATAATTTGATTTGCTTACCTATATGACAAGCACTACAAGGTTTGTCTTTTGAAAAATTAGTCCTTGGGAGACCTTTGACTAACTCATTTTTAGACAATCTTGAGATCAAATCCATGCTAGCATGTCCTAGTTCATTTGATGACATAAAACATTTAACATCTTGATCATGAAGTTCACCCAAAAGTAAAGTATATACATTACCACTTTTAGGGGCACACAATATTTGAGTTCCATCCTTTTCAACAATGCATTTATCCAATTTAAATATTACATCAATCCCTTGTCACATAGTTGACTTACACTAAATAAGTTATGCTTTAATCCTTCAATAAGTAAGACATTATCAATAGATAAGGAAGAAGAAATACATATGGTTCCGATCCCAATTACCTTGCCTTCGGAATTGTCTCCAAATGTAACGCTTCCTCCGTTGTATGATTTTAGGGAGGAAAATCTTGAGTAATCACCCATCATATGCCTTGAATATCCACTGTCTAGAAACCATTCGTCCTTGAGAGAAGAAGATGCCCTTCAAGCCATCTTACAAGAGAGTTTTTAAATGATCTTCACTTGGTACCCAAATTTTGTTAGGTTCGTATGAGTTAGGTAAAGGCATGTATGTTCCTTTAGGAACCCACATCTTGATTTTCAGCTTTTTATTCGAGCAATCTTGAATAAGATGACTAATTCTTTTACAATAGTTGCATCTAATATTCTTGGCTTCATTTTTAATAAGACAATTAAACAAGGGTTCTCTCTTTTTCAATAAGCATGCATTTTTGTCAAAAGGATTATATCCTAATCCATGATTATGAAAAACACTTCTTTGGCTACCTAGCATGAGTTCCAAATTTTTTGTTCCTCGAGTAACCTCGCTAGACCATTAACTTGATCTTCAATAATTAATTTCAAAGATTCATTTTCAGAAATAAGATCATTAGATGCAGATTCTTTCAGCAAGATGCAATCTTTTTTCCTTTTTTCAAACATCATTTTCATTTTGAAGAGTTTCAAGTTTCTTCTCAAGGTTGAACTTTTCTCTTCTAAGAGAAGCACATTTTTTTACCATCTTACCAAGTTCATCATGCAATTCTTTAAAAATATCAAGTAGTTCATTGTAAGCATCAACTAGTTCATCATAAGAAATATCCACATCAGATGAAGAATCAAAATTAGAGTTTTCCTCATTCCTATTTGCCATGAGGCAGAGATTAGCCATTTCTTCATCGCTTCCGGAGCCGTTTGAGTCATCTTCTTCCCATGTGGCTTGCATTGCCCTTCTCTTTTTCTTCTCCTCTTTATAGATAAGGCAATCAGCTTTAAAATGCCCTGGTTTTCCATAATGAAAACAGGTAGGTGTATACCGTTTGCCTTGTTCATTGGATGATTCACTCTTTTTGAATTTTCCCTTGTTGAATTTCTTCCTTTGAAGAAATCGTTTGAAAGATTGAGTAATGAGAGCTAAGTCATCATCATTTTCACATTCATTGCCAATGATTGCCTTTTCCTTTAGAGAGGAATTGAGAGCTATCTCTTTCTTTCGTTGTTGACCTCCTTCTCTATCTTTCAAGGTAATCTCCCATGTGAGAAGGGAGCCGAGAAGTTCATCAAGTTCAAGGGTGTTGAGATTGTTAGCTTCCTTGATGGCTGTAGCCTTTGTATCCCATTTTTCAGGTAGACTTCTCAGAATTTTCCTTACAAGATCAGAATTAGTGATAGTTCTACCAAGATGCTTTAAGCCATTTATAATGTCAGTGAATCTAACAAACATTTCGCTAATAGATTCATTTTCATTCATGTTAAACAATTCATATTGATGCATAAGTATATCAATTCTAGATTCACGAACTTGTGATGTTCCTTTATATGTTATTTGAAGTTTTTCCCAGATTTCCTTTGCTGTGGTGCATGTTGAAACTCTATTGTATTCACTAGGGCTTATAGCACAATTGAGATTAACTTTGGCTTTCGCATTTAAGGAGATAAGCTTGTAATCATTTGTATCCCGTTCACTTTCTTCTTTAGGAATCATTTTCTTATCAACTTCCTTCATGGGAACAAATGGTCCATTCAATATGACAAGCCATATTTGGTAGTCTACTGATTGAAGAAAATCTATCATTCTATTTTTCTAATAACCATAGTTAGTTCCATCGAACCAAGGAGGTCTGGAATTGGATTGACCTTCTTGATGAATGATGCCATTTATGTTTGCCATCATCGTTCTCTAAGACACCTAAGTCTTTTAATAGAGATTAGGCTCTGATACCAATTATTGCCCAAATAATGACTCTAGAGGAGGGGGAGGAGGGGGGATTGAATAGAGTCTTTAGCAAACTATGATCAATTTTCGATTTCAATTAATATGCAAGATATAATCAGGTTCTCTCAACAGTTATGCTATGATAAAAACAGAACTTTATGCAATTTAGAGTATCATGCTTTCATGTAATCATCAAAACATAATTTAAGCAATCAATAGCATAAGTTTAAGAGATAAGGGAAGAGAGATTGCAAACAAGTACTCAGCTATTTTTGCGAGGTTCGAAAACTCCTACTCCTCGGCTCAAGACCCCTCTTGAGACTTCCCAATCCACTATTGCTTCTCCTTACGGGTGGAGAGCAAACCTTTACATGAGGCAACTCTTTACTTCACTTTGTTAAGAGAACAACCTTCCCTTAGTCTTCCTTGGGCCACACCAGCCCTTACAAAGTTTGAAGGTAAGAATTTCAGTACAAGATAATCTCTCACAGATTTGTAGTACAACTTTCAGTTCACTCTAGAGTATATATGAATACGATGAAGCTCAACACTTTTCTAATGATATGAGGTGTATGAATACAAGAACAAAAGCTCTTTGATTGCTAGAATATATTTCTCAGATGTTGCAATATTCTTTTCTGAAGACCCCAGCTCAATATGTAGAGTTTCTGGTGCAGCTGATATACAATATAGCTGTTGGGCACAGAGTATTAAGGTAAAATAGCTGTTTGAATTTGAACTCAACTTAAATGGGTCGTCCAAAATGACTTGAGGTCTGCTGAGTGCTCCATTTCGGTCGTCCAGTTGTGATCTCAAACTTAACTTGGCTACTGCCCGATTTTTATTAGTAACCGGTTGTTTGACACATTTTGACTATTTCATTTCGGTCGTTCGAAATGAACTTCTTCAGAATTTTGTTCTAAGTTAGATAGATGACACTTTTTTTTTTTTCTTTTTTTTTTTTTTAGTGCCTTAATCATTTAGAGCAAATGTTTATATGCATGAACCTAAGTATATGAGCTTCAAGAAATTCATAAATACTTTGACAAAGGTTCCTAATCACTCACCACCTTAGCTACCCCTTTTACATTTGTATTGGCATGATCATTTGAGCGCAAGGATGATATTGATAGCTTCCATTTGAGACTTGATTCCTTTTTAGCTTCTCAGGTTTTCCTTCATGTATCTCTCTGTGTTATGATGCCTTTGTTCATCTGTGCTTTTATGTAATGTGTGTCTTGATGAATGCTGAGATCTGTAACTTAACTCAAGGTAGACATTAGTACGCATAGAACATCATTAATGGATTGTAATCATCAAAAGTCTTAGATTGCCTTTAGGTGAAGTCCTTGAGGTCAACAATAATCAAATCTCCGCTAATATGGTAAGTCATTTCATAAATCATGGCTATCATATATGCTAACATTTGCATAATCAAATCTCTGCTATTATGGTAAGTTATTCCATAAATCGTGGCTATCATATATGTTAACAATATATATATATATCGATTAAGGTATTTAGTCCAAAGTAGTAGTGGTATATATATATATTGAGATACAAAAATTATAGTAATAGTGTGTATATATACTTATATATAGAGAAAAAAATTATTTCATTTCATTTTATAAATAATTAATAATTTTTTCTATTAGGTGATGCTAGCACCTAACCTATTAATAATTATAGTAAGTGTTGGGACAGCGGAAATGTATGAACACAAAGATCTAAAGAAAGCCAACAAAGCAATCACACGTAAACACGAGATATACATGGTTCAGCCAAAATTGGCCTATGTCCATGGATGAGAAGAGATTCCATTATGATTCGTAGAGATATTACAACAATAGAGTACCAACTCCACGTACATGTCTTTTCACCATATACCACTCCACGAGCCAATCTCCTCGCTAACAATGTCACCGGTGTTTTTCCTACTCTTTCAACCCGCATACTTCCTCTACCCATCAACTCCCCTCATGAGATTACATCTCTCTCAATCCCATAAATCTCAACCCAAAACATATGTACCTATTTATAGAGTTACAAACATAATTCCTTGTTGGACAAGGATTACAATTCCTTAGAGGCCAAGACTTGCCAAATAAGAAATTACCTAATAAAATACAACTCTAAAATAGTATCCTAATTAGAATAGGAATTTGAGACACTATTTCCAACAATCTTCACCTTGGCTCAAATTCCATCCAGCCAATCATCGCTTTCCATGGCATTGATTATGACAATTCTTTTGCAGCTTCAATCTTAACGATACTGCAAAACTTTGATTGTCCACATTATACGTTGCTCGATCAATCAAACCTCCAAGGCTCCACCTTGACTCTTCGAGCTCCATACCATGTAACCAAGCCGATTGACTCCACCTACAACTGAAACCCGTTGTAGCACATGTTAAGACTTCTTGTGTTTTCTGGATCTCATTCACCTTTGGCTCTGATACCAATTTGTTGGGCAGCGAAAACGTACGAACACAAAGATCTAAAGAAAGCCAAAAAAGCAATCACACATAAACATAAGACATACATGGTTCAGCCAAAATTGGCCTACGTCCGTGGATGAGAAGATATTTCATTATGATTCGTAGAGATATTACAACAATGGAATACCAACACCACGTATGTGTCTTTTCACCGTGTACCACTCCACGAGCTTATCTCCTCGCTAATAGTGTCGTCGGTGTTTTTCTTACTCTACCAACCCGCATACTACCTCTACCCATGAATTCCCTCATTGTGATACCCCCTAATTTCAGAATACTGGTTGATCAAGTCCGCGCACAAAACTAGAGGATATCAAAACAATTAAAGTATTTAAACAAGTACAGATTACAAAATGAAATAAAGAATAAATAATACGCTGAAGAAAAACTAATAAATAATAAATCCATTAATAATTCTCCAATGGTTATAATTTGAAAATCTCGTAACTCAAGGACCCCTTAACCAAAAGTCTCTATCCAAAATCCATAATTAAATACTAATGTCAAATAAAGTAATAATATTCTACTTTAAAATAAACCGAAAGAATAGATAAGTCCTCCAGTTACGGATCTTCAACCTTGAGACTTGAACCTCTAATAACCTGAAAGATAAAAATAAGAGGGTCAAACCCACGAGCAAGTTTTCTCTACCAGGCCTCTGAAAACCAATAAAGAAATCATCTCTGGCCAAAACTAAACCTAATAAAGTTTTATTTTTAATAAACAATGATACCCATATATATAAATAATTATATATGAATACAACAGTGATTAAATAATAATCATTCCTAGACCAATTCACCATTTCTTCAAAAAAAAAAAGGTACTTAACCTCAATCCCGTCCTAGACAGTTAATTAAACATTTAAACAATATAATTAAATAATATTATATTTAATTCAAAACCCAATAATGATTTAATTATTTAAATCACACAGTCAATTTCTAGGCTTTGACAAATCGTCAATGTCTCTACTAACATTATTTTATTAATATATATAAAATAATACACTAATTTAGATTTTTCTAATTTAAGAATATCTAATCCTAATCCAACCTACACATACAATAACCATAGATGAAATTTTAATCATCTAACGCATACCAATTTAATTATGTATTGGCAATTCAACCATGCCATTATAAATATATTTATTTATATATTGACAACTCAACCATGCCTCCTTAATATATTTATTTATACATTGGCAATTCAACCATGCCTCCACAAGTATATTTGTTTATATATTGACAATTCAACTATGCCTTCACAAATAAATATATTTATATTTTTAAAATAGCAACTCATCCATACTTCCTATGTATGTATTTTATTCATACAAATACCTAGGCAATATATTTAAGCCTTTGGTAACTTATCCATGCCTACAATTTAACCATGTACCAAACTTTAAAATTAATTTAACAACAAAACAAATTATACATAGGAATTCCATGCATATTATACGCATATCGTTAATTTAATAACCAGCCTATCAAGATATACCAACTAAGAATGATAATGCTAATCATCTTAAATAAATAAATATATATACATATATATACTTCCTTCCATACTAATCACAAGTTAAATGAATCATATATACACATATATAATTAAATACACACACATATATATATACACTTCTGTCCGTCACGTAATATTAATTAATTATATATACATACATTAAATAACATAATGATACTCTATGGCTCTCATAACATTAAGAACATATCCTATAATGCTTGATTTCAGTATTAATAAGCTTGAAACCAATTTTAGGACATCTCCAGATTTTATAGGTCCTTTCCGGGACTCGAAACACCTCCCCACGCACCTCCACAGTCTCCCAAACACCTTGCACGTACTTCTACACACTATTCCACGCTCGCACGCTCTAATGTGCCCCCCACACGTGCACACGCTCCAATGCACCACCCCACGCGCTGGGACGCGCTGTCACGCGTGCTGGCTATCTTCTTGGTGACGCGGTGCTCCCCCATTGGCTGGTTACACCGTGTCCCTATGGGTGCGCTGCATCGAATCAATCTGTCCTCTTCAAGGGCCTAGATTCGTGTGCACCATTGCATGTGCACGTTGCGCTGCACCAGATCAATTCTTCTTATAAACACATCTTTATGGCTCAGATCTGCATGTGCACATACTCTTCATAGTCTGCGCCGCACCCAATCAAAATAAAGTTGTCCAGACTCCTTTTGTGGTCCAGATGCATGGTGTACCATAATAAGTTGCGCCATGCTACACTGGATCATCCGCCCCTTATGATCATTATCCAATGGCCAAAATTCTGCGTACACATCCTTTACCCTACGTTGTGCTGCACTAGATTATAGTGCCCTGGTTGATGCGCCGATATACAACGTGTATATATACAGTTTTAAAATAAAAACTAAATCCCAGAATAATAAAATATATTCTAATAATTCTAGAAAATATAAAACAATTCAGAAAAATCCCAGAAAAATCCCAAAAATTCTATAAATCATAATTAACCATATTGGGTCACAAATCAAGCATATCAGTTGATTTTAAATAAATACAACTCATACATCTAGCGGTTTAAAATCCAAAGTAAAAATATATAAAATATAATAATTCATTCTTTTAATTAATCCGATCTAACCATGATTTAATAAATACGTTTAATCTAAAAATCTGATACTCAAGATGAAATACTTATGAGTCCTAAATTAGAGAAAACTCGCTTGAAGGTTTCGAAACGAAACCGATGCCTTAAGCTTTGTTTGTCTCTTCCAATTCCGGCGTTCACTTCTCGGATCTGACCTCCTCTTTGTCAGGCTCCTCTTCTTCTTTCTTTCTACCTCTTTTATTTTTTTCTAACGTGTAAACTTTTAACAATAAAACCTTATGTGTATATTTATATACATTAAAATTCAAATCCTATTCCTGGTAGGACTACTAAATAAAATAATAAAAATAATAATTATCTTAAATAATATGTATACACATATATAATATATATATATACCAATAAATATATATATATATATATATTTCCTTCCATAATAATTATTAATTAATTATATTTATCTATATTTATGTAAAGATAATTATTTAAATATCTTTATAACCATGGACCCTTATTAATTAACCCGACAAGGCTTCTTTCAAGCCCAAGACCACATCCTTTGGTCCAACTTCCCTTAAGCCCAAATCCAATTAATTTAAATAAATCAAATAATTAAATAAACACTTAAATTAAAATAACTAATAACATGAAGCACAAACAAAGCAAGAAATTACAACCAAGTCAGACCATACCAATAAATTCAATTCACCAACAATTCAATCAATAATCAAGTACACATACAAGCAATCATCATATATAATCACGAAATATAATTTAATTAAAATAAGACAATTAATCTAAGCACTCAATTAAATAAAACAAATTATTTAAAAATAGAATAAAATTAATTAATTTCAATTAATAAATCCTTTAAAATATCATGGTATTACACTTATGAGACTACATCTGTCTCAATCTCACAAGTCTCAACCTAAAACATATGTAGTTATTTATAGAGTTGCAAACATAATTCCTTGTTGAGCAATAATTACAATTCCTTAGAGGCAAAGAGTTACCAAATAAGAAATTACCTAATAGAATACAACTCTAAAATAAAATCATAATTAGAATAGGAATTTGAGACACAATTTCTAACAGTAAGTACATATAAATTATAATTCATTTTATAAGTATATAGACACACTATTAATATTACCCTAACTATAAGTAGCAAGGGTTGGTCCAAAGCGCCTCCCTCAGTCCCTCTTTCAGTCTTTCCTGTAAAATTATTAATTATTTCATTTTATAAATAATTAATAATTTTCTTTATTAATTAATAATTTTCTTGATTAAATATTTATTAGTATTTCTTTAATAAATAATTTATTTTACATGTTAAACACATTAAACCCTAACTATAAGTACCAAAAGTTGGTCCAAAGCACCGTCCTCTTTCAGTCTTTCATTTCCAAACCCTTCCTCTCTTTCAAATCGTCGATACACACCAACGCCTCCAAATCCTTCCTCTGCAGTCGACGTCGTCTCGCCGTCCTCCGTCATCGACATCGGTCGCGCTATCCCGCCGTTCTCGACATCATTCTACTGTCATTGACATCGATCTGGTCCTGACGTCTTCCGTCATCGATATCGGTCTGCAGTCGACATCAGTACGGTACTGCAGATTTTTTATTTATTTTTGGTGGTTTAGAAAAACGTGAAATGAGCTTGCAAAGAAAAAAAAACCATTTTGCTGAATTTTTTTATTTGTTTTTGGTTATTTATTAAATGTAAGCGAAGAAAAAAAAAAAAAACCAATATTGACACCCTAAAATAAGCTCAACACAACTATACAGTTTGATTCATGTGAATTCTACGTTGTCCTTATATCAAATTGAAGAAAACATGTAACATGAGATTCAAAATTCCATTTTACCTTCCTCAGCTTTCTCATTTCTTTTTTCGCCTTCGTAGCTAAAGTTCTTATCTTTCTTCACTTTTTGCAATTGTTGGACATGTTCATTAACTTCAATTTTTTTATTTGTTCTTTGACTGAGCATATTTTTCATTTTCTTTACACATACTTCTTAGATAGTATTGGAAATTTGGGAGGGTGAAAAAGAGAGAGACAGAGACAACAAATGAAGCCACAATCAAAACCACGTCAACTTGTTATTTTGGTCGACTTTGGACTTATTTATTATTAATGTTAAACTTCTATGCTTGTAATGTATTGAAAGTTTGAAACTCATACAGCAAAGCAGGATCAAAATAAGCCCCCTTCAGCCTTAGTTATAGTAATCAAATGAGAAGGTGCATTTTCTTGGAATTTTCTGTACCACCCCACATAAAATTCCTACAGAGCTTCTGCAACTGATTAATGACAGCCATAGGAACATTCAATAAACTGTAATTATTATTGTAAGCTTATGCACATGAATTTCTTGCCCTTTCAATTGTAGATACTGCATTCTGAAGTTTTATGTCTTATATTTGTTACTTCCCTTTTTCGAGCTTTCCTTTCATCATTCTGCTAGAAGGATCCTTACACGGGTCACAACTTAGGCATGTTGTATGATTTCTCTAACATTCTGTATTCAATGATTTTGGATTTATATTTGAATAACATTATGCTGGATGTTTGAATAGTAAGCTTAATACAATGCTTTATAAAAAACTAACATTGTTGCCTTATTTCAGGCTTCTCTTCCCCATCCTCTCTTGATAGTCCCTGCCCAGCGGTCAGGCCAGTTAATTTAAACCCATGATCATCCTATAATAGAAATTCGGCCCAAAATTTGGTATTCTCCAAAACAACTCATCAGAGACATTGAGGTATGTCATGCCCTTATTCTGCCAAAAACAAAAACAAAGATTTAACAGCCAAAAACAAAAACAAAAATTAGGTTAAAAAAAAAACAAAAAAGAAAAAGAGAAGGAAACATCACCTGACAAAATTTGCAGTGTTTCACGTGCTCGTAAGTATTAAGATTAAAGCTGAAAACCCGATGTGGCCTAGAATATTGTTCCACACCCTCGTAATATTTTACGTCTATATAGCTGCAGCATAAGCCCACACACTTTAATGGGGTTTCTATTTGAAGAATGTCATTATGCCAACCACTCATATCAATGAGAGAATCCTCCAAATCCTTTTCCATGTAGCATAGATAATACTCTAGGTCTGGAAAGTCATTAAACTTACGAATCATATTGTATCGATCTTTACTATTATGAAAAATAGGACAGTTTTTAACAGAAGACTATAGTTCTTTAAGCTCGGCAACTGTGTTGTCTTCAAAATCATTTTCTTAAACAGTGTAATACAATTGCGATACAACTCACAAGTATTTTTCTCAATCTCCTTCCATTTGGCTCATTGCATCAGTGGCATTTTGGACCAACTTCAACAAATCAGTGATGTCACCCCGCAAAGCGTCCAAAGGATCTGCTTTGTGGACTGGCCTAAACAGTTTGATATCTCCGGAATCTAATACGGTTACCCCGTCCAAGAGATTACCATAATAACCATCTACCTCTATAAAATTGTCCGAGCCATTTATTATTCCTCTGCAAGTCAAAGAAAATTAGATTATGGATGGACACTTTTGTAACTAAACTGGTGAGTCACATAGACAAAAAGTGAATAAAGAAATGGTTTAATTACTTAAATGCTTTCACTAGTAAGACCTTGAAGAGAGATAAAATAAACACTTACTTGAAAGCTTTGCAAAAACGATCTCCGGGCCCAATGTATAACCCTGTCTTGGGGTCTTCAAGGAAGAGATCTGGGGAACCATTACAAAGCCAGGTAGAAAATGGTCGGCCAAGTTTCTCAATCAAAAGACTACGCAACACCTTTCTACTTGATTTTGATTCAGAATTGAGTGTCTCAATTTCCAGACCTGTCTCCTCATGACTATAATATACCTTGGAAAGGACTTTATTTGCATACTTCCTTAACTTTGTTTGCAATACGTCTTCCCTAGGAATAATCATGCTATGAATAACTGAGATATCAACAAGGTGTTATTCTGAATTCTGTAAGTTTGCAGTTCCATTTGTGGCATCCCTATAGTATGATGACCTTTCAGTTTCTTTCCAATAAACTTTCCTGTCCTTACCCTGGGAAAATTTGTCTGTGACGTAATAGGAAATTAAAAAAAAGAAAAGAAAAAAAGGGGAAGAAGTAGATAAAACTACATATTTAATACCATTTTCCATATTATAATTTGTCGCGCTGTCCTGCCATTCTCGACATCATCCTACTGTCATTGACATCGATCTGGTCCGACGTCGTCCCGCTGTCCCGCCGTCCTCCGTCATCGACATCGGTCTGCAGTCGACATCAGTACGGTACTGGAGATTTTTTATTTATTTTTGGTTGTTTAGAAAATGTGAAATGAGCTTGCAAAGAAAAAAAAAACCATTTTGCTGAGATTTTTTATTTGTTTTTGGTTATTTATTCAATGTAAGCAAAGAAAAAAAAAAAACCAATATTTACACACTAAATTAAGCTCAACATAGCTATACAGTTTGATTTATGTGAATTATACGTTGTCCTTATATCAATTCAAGAAAACATGTAACATGAGATTCAAAATTCCATTTTTCCTTCCTCAGCTTTCTCATTTCTTTTTTCGCCTTCGTAGCTAAAGTTCTGATCTTTCTTCACTTTTTGCAATTGTTGGACATGTTCATTAACTTCAATTTTTTTATTTGTTCTTTGACTGAGCATATTTTTCATTTTCTTTACACATACTTCTTAGACAGAAATTTGGGAGGGTGAAAAAGAGAGAGACAAAGACAACAAATGAAGCCACAATCAAAACCACGTCAGCTTGTTATTTTGGTCAACTTTGGACTTATTTATTATTAATGTTTTATTAATGTTAAACTTCTATGTTTGTAATGTATTGAAAGTTTGAAACCCATACAGCAAAGCAGGATCAAAATAAGCCCCCTTCAGCCTTAGTTCTAGTAATCAAATGAGAAGGTGCATTTTCTTGGAATTTTCCGTACCACCCCACATAAAATTCCTACAGTGCTTCTGCAACTGATTAATGACAGCCATAGGAGCATTCAATAAACTGTAATTACTATTGTAAGCTTATGCACATGAATTTCTTGCCCTATCAATTGTAGATATTGCATTCTGAAGTTTTATGTCGTATATTTTTTACTTCCCTTTTTCGAGCTTTCCTTTCATCATTCTGCTAGAAGGATCCTTACACGGATCACAACTTAGGCATGTTGTATGATTTCTCTAACATTCTGTATGCAATGATTTTGGATTTGTATTTGAATAACAATATGCTGAATGTTTGAATAGTAAGCTTAAAACAATGCTTTATAAAAAACTAACATTGTTTCCTTATTTCAGGCTTCTCTTCCCCATCCTCTCTTCTTCGTGTCCGGCTAGCCAAATTATAATCTGGAAAATGGTATTCAATATGTAGTTTTATCTTCTTCTTCCTTTTCTTCGTTTTTTATTTTTTTTTTATATTTTTTTTTATTTTTTATTTTTTATTTTTTTTAATGTCGCAGACAAATTTTCCCAGGGTAAGGAGAAGGGAAAGTTTATTGGACAGAAACTAAAAGGTCATCATACTATAGGGATGCCGCAAATGGAACTGCAGACTTATAGAATTCAGAACAACACCTTGTTGATATCTTAGTTATTCATAGCATGATTATTCCTGGGGAAGACGTTTTGCTAACAAAGTTAAGGAGTATGCAAATAAATTCATTTCCAAGGTATATTATAGTCACGAGGAGACAAGTCTGGAAATTGAGATGCTGAATTCTGAATCAAAATCAAATAGAAAGGTGTTGCGTAGTCTTTTGATTGAGAAACTTGGCCGACCATTTTCTACCTGGCTTTGTAATGGTCCCCCGGATCTCTTCTTTGAAGTCCCCAAGACAGGGTTATGCATTGGGCCGAGAGATCGTTTTTGCAAAGCTTTCAAGTAAGTGTTTATTTTCTCTCTCTTCAAGGTCTTAGTAGTGAAAGCATTCAAGTAATTAAACCATTTCTTTATTCATTTTTTGTCTATGTGACTCGCCAGTTTAGTTACAAAAGTGTCCATCATAATCTAATTTTCTTTGACTTGCAGAGGAATAATAAATGGCTTGGATAAATTTATAGAGGTAGATGGTTATTACGGTAATCTCTTAGACAGGGTTACCGTCCTAGATTTTGGAGATATCAAACTGTTTAGGCCAGTCCACAAAGCAGATCCTTTGGATGCTTTGCGGCGTGAAATCACTGATTTGTTGAAGTTGGTCCAAAATGCCGCTGATGCAATGAGCCAAATGGAAGAGATTGAGAAAAATACTTGTGAGTTGTATGGCAATTTTATTATACTGTTCGAGAAAATGATTTTGAAGATACTGCCCTCATGCAACATAGTTGACGAGCTTAAAGAACTATGTGTTTTTGTTTGGTTAAAAACTGTCCTATTTTTCATAATAGTTAAGATCGATACAATATTGTTCGTAAGTTTAATGACTTTCCAGACATGGAGTATTATCTATGCTACATGGAAAAGGATTTGGAGGATTCTCCCGCTGATACGAGTGGTTGGCATAATGACATTCTTCAAATAGAATTAAAGTGTGTGGGCTTATGCTGCAGCTATAAAGACGTAAAATATTATGAGGGTGTGGAACAATATTCTAGGCCGCATAGGGTTTTCAGCTTTAATCTTAATGCTTATGAGCACGTGAAACACTGCAAATTTTGTCAGGTGATGTTTCCTTCTCTTTTTTATTTTTTATCTTATTTTTTTAACCTAATTTTTGTTTTTATTTTTGGCTATTAAATCTCTGTTTTTGTTTTTGTTTTTGTTTTTGGCAGAATAAGGGTATGACATACCTCAATGTCTCTGATGAGTTGTTTTGGAGAATACCAAATTTTGGGCCGAATTTCTATTATAGGATGATCATGGGGTTTTACACTAACTGGCATGACCGCTGGGGCAGGGACTATCGGGCAGATCTAATTTTTCACATGAAGGGGGCACCGTATCCTTCCAATTAGCTTGGAAAGATCTTGGAATCCAAGGGTGGAAGACAAGGCGATGAAGAGCATGTATGATTTGGGGATAGCAACTTTCAACTATTCAGAATTATCTGTAAAAAAGATAATCTTATTTCCATTTTGGTGCAAGAATTAGGTTTGATGTAGCGTTGATGTTTTGCAAATTGAAATTGTTAAAGATTAAAATTATTTTATAGAATGTATGGATGGGGTAAGCTTGTGGCTCTGCATTGTTCCAACATTGTCAAGACTAGTCGGTGAGAGAAAGCAATGGGAATATGTCGGTTACAATTTTAATGATTTTGGGTTTGAATTTTTGCTTTCTGTTACTCCACTCGCTGCCTTTTGGCTCGCATTTTATTTTTTAAATGACCCAATTCATTGTAGCAGCAGGCAGCCCCAGAAACGGATTTAAGGACGTGTTTGGTTAAAATAAATACCAGAAATCACTATTTGAATTTTTCTTTGGCCCTTTTTGGTTCTTTTTTTTCCTCAACACAAGTGAACCAAAAGAGGCAACGTCGGTGGACACAAATGTTGTCTTAAAATCTATTTTGGTCAAAAAAAAATGTCAAATAAAGATAAATTTTAACTTTTTGTTTTGTTTTTTTACTTATTTTGCACATATTGTGACGACCCTGGATTTTTACAAACCTAGTGTGTCCTGTAATGACCCGAAAGGATCCAAAATGCGGAAATTAAACATAAACGAGTTTCTGGAGGTGTACGTCATCCCTAAGACACAAGAATGACTTTCTGAGGAGTTTCGAGACTCAACGGAAGTAAGACCGAAGTTAGGATTTTAAAACCCTCTAATGAATGGACCAAGAGCCAAAATGGTCATTCCAAATTGTAACGACCCATTCCACCACATGGTATGATATTGTCCGCTTTGGGCCTGAGCTCGCACCGGTCGGCACACTTTCGGCTGGGTCAGGCTCTGATACCATTTGTAAGCACATAATTTAATTAAACAATTCATACATAGACAAATACAAATAATACATAGACACATAATCAAATAATCAAGTAATACTTAATTCAATTAAACACTTAAGCAATTAGTCAAATAATCAATTAAATAATTAAAAAAATAATTAAAACAAATAAATAAATACCGAGACTATCCTTTTAAAATTAGGGGTATTACACAAACTGAAATAGGTGTCATCGTGCACACCATTGGAAAGACACCGAAAAATGAACGAAGTTAGACTCAATAATCACCTGATTCGAAGACCGGACAGAAAAGATATGAAAATAGAATAAAGTGGCATCCTCCGATTAATAGATACCACGACCCTGTCTCACTAAAACTATCATAACCCTCACTACGGTTGGAGTTTTTGTGTATGGTTACTGCCATTGGAAAGCTAACTTCAAGCTCTCGAAAGAATCATCCAATTTGGATCAGAAATGAGTGAGATATGACCCTTTGAAGTTAGCTCAAGAAAGCTGTCTAAGAAGCTGAAAATAAATCAAGCTTCAGGGAGGATCAGCACGCTGACGGCAAGGATCAGTCGACCAAAACTCAATCATCAGCCGGCTGATGGAAAGGATCAGCAGGCTGAAACGCCCTGTCCAAGTTGCAAACTCACTGGAAAATGCCTATAAAGGCTATCAATCGGCTGATTGCTCTTGTTAGCCGACCGACGCAACAGATAGCAGCAAAAACTGCTGTTGCTGCAATGTGTGGGGAAGGTGCTCGGTCTAAACCTAATGTTATACATGCATCCCAAGTGTCCCAAAACAAGTTTACAGACATTCCATAGCTTCATACAAACATCAATAACATGCTAAATCAAATAAGAAGCTTGAATCAAACTCCAATGCATGAATTTTGCATAAAAATTCATAAATCACCCTATAATAGCTCCAAAACTGGAATTTAAAGGTTTTGTGAGATGTGGACAAGCACACAAACGTAAAAAGATATTTAAGATGCATCCCAATGGCCCACGACTTCAAAATACCCTCAATGCAAAATATGACACCTCTAACCTCAATTTTGCATAAAATTGCCTAAAAAGGTGAAATATAACACCATGGCATAAAAATGAAACGAAATGGTGTTCGGCCCTTAGCCACACCTCATACATATTAAATGAGTCCTAGTGAATGTGCTCGTGCACACTTTGCCCCATTCGATTTGGAAATGAACCCTTAAAGGCTCTGATTTTCCTATTTTAGCCCAAAAATGCAATATATGAAACTAAAATGTAAAACCTAAAACAAAATGGTATTTAGCTCTTGACCACACATTATATACATAGAATGAGTGTCAAAAAGTGTGCTTAGGCACACATTACAAGTTCAAGGCAAAAATGACATTTTGGACCTAACTATGTATTACAACTTTAAAAGTAAAACTCAAACATGCTAACACTTGCATGTGAATAAGAATACACTTAAAGTACTACAATCCATCAAAACAACTGAGGGATGTTGTGCATCCCAAACCAAGGCCTCCGTACTTGAAAATAACCCGATAACTTTGGAGTGAGTAAACAAGTTACTCATAAGCAATAAGCATGCATGACCTAATTTTTACAAGGTTATTACATTAACGTGAAACAATTCAAAAAGGTCATGCCACCTATCATCTATGTCAAAAGTGGGACTAAGGGATCATCTCAAGCTACTCACATAATTGAAATGAACTAAGGCATACAAGTATACATGCTCCAATGTACACAAAACAATGTTAAAATATGATATACGACACATAAGCATACATTTACAAGTTTCTAAACCATATTAAAACAAGTTATGCAATGTTTAAGCATACCTACACAAGTATACAATTAATATGCGTTGCCCAAGTATTGACTCTAGAGGGGGGGGGGGGGGGGGGAGGGGTGAATAGAGTCTTAGCAAACAAAATTTTGGATTTCGATTAACTTGCAAGAACTAAGCTTGATTTTCTTAACAATTGTTTGATAAAGAAATATGAATCTTAAGCTTCATACAACAATATTTATTAAGAAATTAATCATGTAAGACTTAAAGCAATAAATATAAGAGATAGAGATAGAAATTGTAAACAAGTACTCAGCGATTTTAGCGAGGTTCGGAAACTCCTACTCCTCGGCTCAAGACCCCTCTTGAGACTTTCCAATCCACCGTGGCTTCTCCTTGTAGGTGGAGAGCAAACCTTTTACAAGAAGCTCTTCTTTGCTTCTAAGTGCTAAGAGAAGCTCATTCTCTTAGTCTTCCTTGGGCCACACCAGCTTTTACAAGATTTGAATAAGATTGTTGAAGTACAAGATGATCTCTCTTAGATCTAAAGTACAAGATTTAGCTCACTCTAGAGTATGTATGAATAACTTGAAGCTCAATACTCTTTGAAGATATGAAGTATGTGTATGATGATAAAAAGGTTCTAAGATTGCAAGAATATGTTTCTCAATGAATGCAATACCTTTTTATGAAGTTTACAAGTCATTATATAAACTTTCAGATCTATTTAATATGTATTCTAGCTGTTGGACACACACTTCGAGGAAAGATAGCCGTTTCAAATTTTGAATCTCGCAGGCTCGGTCGACATAAATGAAACACCCTTGTGTTTCGGTCATCCAAAATGGTTTAAGGTTGGCCATCATCCTTTGTTTCGGTAGACCGAAGTAATTCCCCTCTTTGTTTCGGTCGTCCGAAACTCCTACCTCCTTTGTTCCAAAAATCTCTGTATGAATCGGTCGTCTAATTCTTTGGTCTCATTTATTTCGGTCGTCCGAAATAACTAGGAGTTAGACTTCATGAATTCAATTCGGTAGATCGAAATGAATTGGTACTTTATTTCGGTAGACCGAAATAGCTTGAGGCTTTGATCCAAACTTTCTGTTAATATCGATTGACTGATTCAATATGCCCTTCCATTTCGGTCGACTGAAATAGAACTTCATTTTTAGGAACCTGTTTTGATGATGTGTTAAACTTGGTCCTTTGTTCCTTAGACATTAATGAATGAATTTCTAAGCATGATTTTGAGAGTGTGAGCTTCAAGATGTTCATTCATGCTTTAACAGGGTTTCCTAAAATGCTCACCATCCTAGCTAATCCCATTTGATGAGATGTTGATGACTTGTCTTTTAGTCTTGATTCCTTTGACTTTTTCTCATGCCTTCATGATGCTCCTTCATTTTTGCTTTTCTGTGTAATGTCTTGACTTGATGATAGCTTAGATCTGTAATTTTACTCAAGGTAGATATTAGTTCGCATAGAACATCATTAATAAATTATGATCATCAAAAGCCTTAGATTCAAGGTTAACAATCTCCTCCTTTTTGATGATGACAATTCATTGATGTTGTTCGAAAAATAAGAGTATGGAATATGAACAATTCTCCCCCTATCAATGTGCATAGTTTTGAAGGTGAGAACATACAAATAAGAGATTACAAATCTTCCCCTTTCCTTGTGTATCCATCTAAGCATTTTTAGCAAGATTATATTTAAGGCATGTATACATATTAAGCAAGATCAAGACAATGCATTAAAAAAGAATGCAATTCATAAATACCAAAAATGTATTTCATTTGATTAATGAATTCAAGGTGCAGTCAAAAGATAGCATGGTCAATAATCACATCTACTTCATTTCACTACTACCCCATTCACAACTTCATAACTACATTGTTAACCATAACCATTACAATTAACAGCCTACAACCACTTACATCAACACTAGTTCACCATCAATAATACCACACTACATCAATATCATTCTCC
This sequence comes from Cornus florida, assembly GCF_030987335.1. Lineage (NCBI taxonomy): Eukaryota > Viridiplantae > Streptophyta > Magnoliopsida > Cornales > Cornaceae > Cornus > Cornus florida. The sequence goes on from NW_026775576.1 coordinate 31,606,335, forward strand.
CCCTTTATCAATCATCAAAAAGGTGGGGGGGAAGGGCATCAAAAGTGAGGAAGTCCCATAGCTCGAAGGTCAGCAAGGTCGTGCTTGATAACATCGACTTTGTTTACTACCTTTTCAACGCATTCGCGCAAGGCGAGAATGTGGTCCTTATTTCCTTTCTCAATGGCAATCTGCTCTTTCGAAAGAGTAATACTCTTAAGTAGAAGCTCATGGAGGGATCTTTCTTTGGAAGGAGGGATATTCATAGATTCTTGTTGTTCTTCCTCTTCTTTTCCTTCTTCCTTTACTTGTTCTTCTTCTCTGTCTTCATTACCACCCATTTCAGCACCTCCTGCTTGGTGTTCTGCTATGACAATGTCTTAGCCCTCATTCGTCGGATCTCTAAACTTAGGGTCATACCAAATGTTGTCTTCAGATTTTTTGAGATCCATTCGACTTAGCAAGTCTCGGTCAATTTTGTAGAGTTTAGTAAGCTCCTTTTTATCCTCTCCTTCTATTTGCACCTTGTATGATCTGAAGATTTGGGTAAGAGGCATGGCATAGAATAGGTGAGTCTTTTCTTTCTTGGCGCAGTCTTGCATGTGGTGATGAATGAGGAAAGCAAGATCAAACTTCTTTTCGTTTAGGATGCACCAGATAAGAAAGGGTTCCATAAATGATACATCCAGGTGGCCACTGGATTTGGGAAGGATGGTATGAATGATGACGTGATAGATGAGGCGAGTTTGTACTGTTAACTGACTCACAAAGATTTTGTCAATATTTTCGGTGGGAAAGTGGCTCATTTGTTGGACAGCTTAGAGAGGATTAAACTCTTCCCCATTATACTAGTCATAGGTAGTGAAGTAGGTGATATCACCATGAGGAATTTTGAGAATGCGGCGCATACTAGACAAAGTAAGGTGAATGTGAGTGCCTACAACGAAGGAGTCAAAAGTGTTTTGCCCTAGTTGTTTCTCAAGATGAGTGTAAAACAGTCTAACAAGCTTGGGATAAAAAGGGACTTTGATTGATACGAATTCACCCAACCCAATAGCATCAAACAGAGAGTAGGTGTGTTGGATTAATGCTTCATTTTCACTACTGTCGAAAAATTTCCCTTTCTCAACTATTTTATGGAGGAATTTGGTTTTATAAATTTCCTTAAACTCGGGTTCTCAGAAAAGATGCATAGTTGGAGTAGGATAGGGATCGGAATGCTCAGGGTTTGGTGGGTTAGACCCTCCTGCATCCATATCCTGAGAATGCTTAGTGCGTTTTTCTAGGTGTCTATCAGTTCTAGAAGGATTCTTCCGGGAAGCCATGGGTTCTTTCTAGAGATGAAGGATTTTATGAGATAGATGTCAAGATATTATGTAACAAAATCTAACCTAGGAAGATATCAGATCATAGAACACTATTCAGAGATCAACAATCAAAATAGGGGAGTTTGACGAGGAGTTGATTGAATCAAAGTAGGAGGAGTGGAACTTACCTTTGATGCGAAGATGAGAGATATGAGGTTGTTCAAAGTCGCCTCTTGAGAGCGAGAGAGAGAGAAGGTTTTGAGATTGAAATCAAAATGGGATTCGCGGGCCTCTTTAAACTCAGATTTGGGCCTTACGTGCTGGGGCCCCGAAGAATCGGTCGACCAAATGGCTTCATCGGTCGACTGAAATGGCTTTTAAAAAGAATTTAATTTCCTTATTTCGGTCGACCGAAATTGACGAAGTTTAGTTTCGGTCTACCGAACTGAGGTATTGATCTTGAAGCATTATTCGTCAGTGGTCATGGATCTCTTTCTCTATTGCCATTCCGATTTCTCGACAAAGTGTGTAAAATTTATCTTCTTGAAGTGGCTTCGTGAGAATGTCTGCTAATTGATTCTCGGTACTAATGAACATTAATTAAATATCGCCTTTTGATACGTGATCACATAAGAAGTGATATCTAATCTCAATATGCTTGGTTTTAGAGTGCTGAATGGGATTCTTTGATATGCAAATGGTGCTGGTATTGTCACATTTGATAGGGATTTCGTCAAAAAATAAGCCAAAGTCTTCAAGCTGTTGTTTGATATACAAGATTTGCGCACAGCAACTACCAACAGCAACATATTCAGCTTCAGTGGTGGATAATGCAACTGAATTTTGTTTCTTGCATGACCAAGATACAAGGGACTGACCCATAAAGTGACAAGTGCCACTTGTACTTTTCCTGTTAACTTTACAACCGGCAAAATCAGCATCTGTAAATCTTACAAGTTCAAAGGATGTGTGCCTAGGATACCACAATCTTAAGTTAATAGTACCATTTAAGTATTTAAAGATGCGTTTGACAGCATTCAAGTGAGATTCTTTGGGACAAGATTGAAACCTAGCACACAAGCACACACTAAACATGATGTCCGGCCTACTAGCCGTTAAATAAAGAAGACTTCCGATCATCCCTCTCTATTTCTTAATATCAACTTCCTTACCTTTCTCATCCTTATCAAGCTTTAAGAAAGGACTCATGGGAGTTTTAGCATGTTTGGCGTCTTCCGAGTCAAATTTCTTTAGCAAATCTTTAGTATACTTTGATTGGGAAATAAAAATTCCATCAAGAGTTTATTTGATTTGCAACCCTAAGAAGAAGTTGAGTTCACCTATCATGCTAATTTCAAACTCGTTTTGCATGGAGGTAGCAAACTCTTTACTTAGAGAGTCATTTGTTGATCCAAAAATAATGTCATCAACGTAAATTTGAATGATCAACAAATTGCCATCAATGATTTTGGTAAAAAGTGTATTATCAATTTTTCCTCTACTAAAACCATTTGAAAGTAGAAACCCACTAAGTCTTTCATACCAAGCTCTAGGACCTTGTTTCAAACCATATAAAACTTTAGTCAATTTATAAACATGGTTTGGATTTTCATAGCTTTCAAAGCCCGGTGGTTGTTTTATATATACTTTTTCATCTATAAAACCATTTAAGAAAGCGCTCTTTACATCCATTTGAAATAATTTGAAATTTTTGTGAAATACAAATGCAAGTACCATTCTTATAGCCTCAAGTCTAGCAATGGGAGCAAAAGTCTCTTCCTAATCTATACCTTCTTCTTGGTTATAGCCTTTTGCAACAAGTCTAACCTTGTTCCTAACAATAGTTCCTGACTCATCCTTTTTGTTTCTAAAAACCCATTTTGTGCCAATAATTGTTTTATTTTGAGGTCCAAGGACAAGATGCCAAACCTTATTCCTTTTGAATTGAATGAGTTCTTCTTGCATTGCCAAGAGCCAAGATTCATCATTTTCAACCTCATGTATGTTTTTACGTTCGAATTGAGAAACAAATGCCATAAAATTGCATATATTTCTTAATTGTGACCTTGTGCTAACACCTTTGGATGGATCACCAATAACTTGATCTAAGGGATGATTATGAACTAACATCCATTCATTTGGAGTAGCTTTATTTTGAGAGATATCATCACTTGAATTGGAATTTTGATATACATCAATAGGAGACTCATTTATGTTGAGTTCATTGATACTCTTTTCAAGTTCCATAGGCGACTCATTTGTATTGAGTTCATTGGTACCCTTTTCAAGTTCAATTTCTTCATCATTGCCCATTACACTTTTTATAGGAGTAATTGGGGTCTCATCAAACACGACATGTATGGATTCAACCACAACTAAAGTCCTTTTATTATAAACTCTAAATGCTTTACTTCTAGAAGAATAACTAAGAAAAATGCCTTCATCGGATTTAGCACCAAATTTTCCTAGATTATCCTTGTCATTGAGCACAAAGCATTTACACCCAAAAACTTTGAAATAGCCTATATTAGGTTTCCTTTTGTTCCATAACTGATAAGGTTTTTTGTTGAGAACTTTTCTAATAACAACTCCATTTATAACATAACATGAAGTATTGACGGCTTCGGCCCATAGAGACCTAGGTGATTTGTGCTTATTTAGCATGGTTCTAGCCATTTCTTGAAGAGATCTTTTTTTTTTTTTTTCAACAACCCCATTTTGTTAGGGATTCCTAGGTGCCGAAAGATTGTGATTGTAGCCATTTTTGTCGCAAAATCTTTCAACGTCTTGATTGTCAAACTCTCTACCCCTATCATTTCTAATGGTTTTAATTTTACACTCCTTTTCGTTTTTGACTCTTTTGCAAAATTTTGAAAGAATTGAATGAGCCTCATTTTTGCGTGCAAGAAAGAATACCCACGTGAATCTAGAGTAGTCATCTACAATCACAAAGGCATAAAGTTTACCACCAAGACTAGCAATTTTCTCCAGTCCAAAAAGATCCATGTGAATCAATTCAAGTGGTTTTGAAGTGGTTATATCCTTTTTCCTTTTGAAGGAGGACTTAATTTGATTACCAATTTGGCAAGCATTACACGGTTTGTCTTTTGAAAAGTTTATCTTAGGGAGACCTTTGACTCGTTCATTTTTAGACAATCTTGAGATTAAATCCATGCTAGCATGACCTAACCTTCTATGCAATAACCAACTATGTTTATTGGATGACATGAAACATTTAACATCTTGTTCTTAAAGTTCACCTAAGAGCAAGGTATATACATTACCACTTCTAAGAGCGTAAAATATTTGAGATTCATTTCTTTTAACAATGCATTTGTCCGATTTAAAAGTTACATCAAATCCATTATCACAAAGTTAACTAACACTAAATAGATTATGCTTTAAACCTTCAACAAGTAAGACATGTTCAATAGTTAAAGAGGAATAAATACCTATGATCCTAATGCCAATTACCTTGCCTTTAGAGTTATCTCCAAATGTTACGCTTCCTCCGTTGTATGCTTCTAGAGAGGAGAATTTTGTGCGGTCACCCGTTATATGTCTTGAACATCCGTTATCTAGAAACCATTTGTCCTTGGAAGATGTGGAAACTTTAAAACCCACCTACAAGAGATTTCAAATATTTTCACTTGGTACCCAAATCTTGTTGGGTCCATAGGAGTTGGCTAAGAGCACATATATTCCTTTAGGAACCCACTTCTTTATGATCTTAGGCTTTCTCTTTGAGCAGTCTTGAATAAGATGACCCATCTTTTTACAATAATTGCATCTAGAATTTTTGTTCTTGCTTTTAACAAAGTAGTTAGCCAAAGGCTCTCTCTTTTTCAATAGACATGCTTTCTTGTCAAAAGGATCATATCCTAATCTATTTTTATTAAAGACACTTCTTTGAGCACCTAGTATCAGTTCTGGATTTTTGGTACCTTGAGTAAACTTTGCTAGACCATTAATTTGGTCTTCAATGATTAACTTTAAGGATTCATTTTCAGAGATAAGTTTACGTGATCCTGTTTCTTTAAGTAAAGTGCATTCCTTTTTCAAGTACTCATTTTCATTTAGAAGAGTTTGAAGTTTGTTTTCAATGATAAGTTTTTCTCTTCTTTGAGAAGCACATTTTTTTGACCATTTTACCTAGTTCATCATGCAATTCCTTAAAACCATCAAGTAATCCATTATATGCATCAACCAAATCATCATAAGACATTTCACATTCAGAAGAAGAGTCAAAATTAGAGTTTACCTCATCCCTATTTGCTATGAGACAGAGGATAGCTTTTTCCTCATCACTTTCGGAGCCGTTTGAGTCGTCATCTTCCCAAGTGGCTTGCATTGCTCTTTCTCTTTTTCTTTTCCTCTTTATAAACATGACAATCAGCTTTAAAGTGTCCCAGTTTTCCACAATGAAAACAGGTAGGGGTGTCTCGTTTGCTTTGTTCATTAGATGATTCACCCTTTTTGAATCTTCCCTTGTTGAATTTCTTCCTATAAAGAAATCTTTTGAAGGATTGAGTGATAAGAGCTAGATCATCAGTTTCACTTTCGTTGTCGGCAACTTCCTTTTCTATTTGAGAGACTTTGAGAGCAATTTCTTTCTTTTGATGATTATCACCTTCTTCATCTTTTAGAGTGATCTCCCATGTGAGAAGAGAGCCGAGAAGTTCATCCAACTCAAGTGTGTTGAGATTGTGAGCTTCCTTTATTGCAGTTGCTTTTGCATCCCATTTTTTTGGGTAAACTTGTTAGAATTTTCCTTACAAGATCAGAGTTAGTAATAGTTCTGCCAAGATGTTTTAAGCCATTAATAATGTCAGTAAATCTCACAAACATTGTACTAATAGACTCATTTTCATTCATACGAAATAGTTCATATTGATGCATAAGAATGTCAATTTTGGATTCCTTAACTTGTGATGTCCGTTCATAAGTAACTTGAAGTTTATCCCAGATTTCTTTAGCTGTGGTACAAGTAGAGACTCTATTGTACTCACTAGGGCTTATGGCATAATTTAGATTAACTTTGGCTTTAGCATTTAGGGAAATAAGTTAATAATCTTTGGTGTCCAATTTAGCTTCTGTTTTAGGCACTTTTCTTGTGTCAACATCTTTCATTGGAACAAAAGGTCCATTAACTATAACCAACCAAATTTGATAGTCTACGGATTGAAGGATGTCTATCATTCTATTTTTCTTATAACTGTAGTTTGTTCCATCGAACCAAGGAGGTCTAGTATTAGATTGACCTTCTTGATGGACATGACCATTCAAGTTTGCCATGATCGTTCTCTAATACACTCAAGCCTTTTCAAAAGAGATTAAGCTCTGACACCAATTGTTGCCCAAGTATTGACTCTAGGGGGGGGGGGGGTAGGTGAATAGAGTCCTAGTAAACAATGGTCAATTTTGGGTTTCGATTAACTTGCAAGAACTAAGCTTGATTTTCTTAACAATTGTTTGATAAAGAAATATGAATCGTAAGCTTCATACAACAATATTTATTAAGAAATTAATCATGCAAGACTTGAAGCAATAAATATAAGAGATAGAGATAGAAATTGTAAACAAGTACTCAGCGATTTTAGTGAGGTTCGGAAACTCCTACTCCTCGGCTCAAGACCTCTCTTGAGACTTCCTAATCCACTATGGCTTTTCCTTACAGGTGGAGAGTAAACCTTTTATAAGAAGCTTTTCCTTGCTTCTACGTGTTAAGAGAAGCTCATTCTCTTAGTCTTCCTTGGGCCACACCAGCCCTTACAAGATTTGAATAAGATTATTGAAGTACAAGATGATCTCTCTTAGATCTAAAGTACAAGATTCAGCTCACTCTAGAGTATGTATGAATAACTTGAAGCTCAATACTCTTTGAAGATATGAAGTATGTGTATGATGATAAAAAGGTTCTAAGATTGCAAGAATATGTTCCTCAATGAATGCAATACCTTTCTATGAAGTTTACAAGTCATTATATAGACTTTCAGATCTATCTGATATGTATTCTAGCTATTGGACACACACTTTGAGGAAAGATAGTTGTTTCAAATTTTGAATCTCGCAGGTTCGGTCGATTGAAATGAAACACCCTTATGTTTCGGTTGTCAAAAATGGTTTAAGGTTGGCCATCATCCTTTGTTTCGGTAGACTGAAGTAATTCCCATCTTTGTTTCGGTCGTCCGAAACTCCTACCTCCTTTGTTCCAAAAGTCTCTGTATGAATCGGTCGTCCGATTCTTTGGTCTCATTTATTTCGATCATCCGTAATAACTAGGAGTTATATTTCATGAATTCATTTCGGTAAACCGAAATGAACTGGTACTCTATTTCGGTAGACCGAAATAGCTTGAGGCTTTGATCCAAACTTTCTGTTAATATTGGTCGACTGATTCAATATGCCCTTCCATTTCGGTCGACCGAAATGGAACTTCATTTTCAGGAACTTGTTTTGATGATGTGTTAAACTTGGTCCTTTGTTCCTTAAACATTAATGAATGAATTTCTATACTTGATTTTGAGAGTGTGAGCTTCAAGATGTTCATTCATGCTTTAACAGGGTTTCCTAAAACACTCACCATCCTAGCTAATCCCGTTTGATAAGATGTTGATGACTTGTCTTTGAGTTTTGATTCTTTTAACTTTTTCTCATGCCTTCATGATGCTTCTTCATTTTTGCTCTTCTGTGTAATGTCTTGACTTGAAGATAGCTTAGATCTGTAATTTTACTCAAGGTAGACATTAGTACGCATAGAACATCATTAATGAATTATGATCATTAAAAGCCTTAGATTCAAGGTCAACAATATGGAAATCTCGTAAATCAAGTACACAACCACAAGTAAACTAAGTTAAATGAATTGCGCATAAGACAAGTATACACGGTACAAGTATACTAAATGAAATCTATACACACGGAGTAAGTCTATAAGTTCAACACACCAAAAGAGATTTAAACACACGAATCAAGTATACAGTTTCAAGTATACTAAATGAGATCTAAATACACAAGGCAAGTACTAATTCACAAGCTATAAGTAATCCATGATTAGCTACTTGGAATTTAATACAAAATCAAATAATGGAAAGACTAGGACCCTTGGGTACTGACCAAGCAAGTTATTCTGGGTAATTATGACCCACAAGGTACTACCTAGTGCACGCGTGTATAAGTGATTCTGGGCAATTACAACCCATAAGGTACTACCTGGTGCGCACTTCATATAACTAAGGAAACTCTTATCGCCGTACTAGAGCCAAACTCTAGCCATCACATGTACATTATCCTTACAAGCATTCCAAATCAACAAGTTCAAAACTTAAGCAAAAGTCAATAAGTTAGGCCAAACTTATACAACTCAAATAATGTATAGGAATCAATTTCCATGCACAAGTAAGTGATGAGCGCTGAAAAGTGCACATTTAAACCCCTTAAGTTCGAGTATTCTAGAACCTTTATCTATCTTATTTTCCCATTTTAGATTAATTTCGTGTTATTGCCCTTTTAAGGTGCTTATCCCTAAAATCAATCAATTCAGCCAAATTAGAACATAAAAGAAGCTATCTCAAGTTGAATGGAAGAAAGGAGCAAAAAGGAGCAAAGTGGTGGAAAAACAACAAGGTTTGATCGATCAGATATATCTTCGATCGATCTCACAGTGATCGATCCAGCCTCACCAAGGTAGATCAAACCCCTTGTCCTTATCATCTTAAATTTCTATCTTTGATCGATCCAACTTCCATTTCGATCGATCGAATTTCTTTGATCTTATCCCTACCTACCACTTTTGTCTTTTTCCCAAAATATCTCAGACTTGTCCTATTCCAAAAAGGCGCCGCCAAGGTTTAATCGATTCAGCCAAACTTTGATCGATCTCATCAGAATTCAATTGATCGAACCTCCTCAAATCCGAAATAAAACAGAGTCCAACTCATTAAAAGATGGCTCGTGGTGCAATCATTAAGAGGGGCCTTAGTGCACGAGACTTGACCATTGGGTGTGAAACTTGAGCTACCTATATAAGGATTTTGAGCCATTTTACACACATACAATCTTAGATAAACAACAATAGAGAGCTTAGAGAGGAAGATTGGAGGAGTCTAGATATTGGAGAGATATACACCATTTGGGAGCTATTCCATTCATCTAGGGTTACCACCAAGAAGAAGAAGATCAATTCTACTATGGAGATATCCCTTGAGGGTTGGTTGGCTACATCAATGAGTGGCTAAACATCTTCTTGGGGCTAGAGTTAGCCCTAAGCATGCCTTCTAGACCTTGATGTTTTGTATTTTGAGGGGATTTATGTTGTAATTCTTGTATTGACATTTGATTTATCTATGAATCTTGTCTCTACAATGATTTATGTTGTTTAATACTTCCAATTGATCATTTCATTCTATTCATATGTCTATGTATGCTAGAATAGATGTTCATGTATTTATCTATTGGTTTTGTGATATTGATGCATGTTTATGTGTGTTGATGCTATGAATCTAGAGATTGTCAAGGCATAGTGCTTTAATGGAATACTTTTGTGATTTGTTTGATAGTTCATCATTTCTTGATGGATTGTGCCTCTAGCATAGTTTAGTTAGTTTAATTTTCATGCCTCTAGCTTAGTTGTAGTGTAGTTGCCTTATTTTCCTAGATAGGAGGACAATCCATACTTGTTGTTTGATGTTCCATGCTTATGAATGCAAGTAGTATCATTCTCTAGCTAGTTAAAGTGTTTGATTGTGAGCTTAAAGAAAGGGATAATGGCTTAATTTGATATATTTTGCTATTCATTAAGTTGTAATGTATGCTTAATTAATCATCTATGTTTATTGATTCAATTAATCACACATTTGGATAATGCAACATGTATTTTCCCTCATTGATTACACATTAAGTATCTAGAAAGGTGATGTTTAGTGGTGACCTCTAAGTACTAAGACCTCTCTATCTTGTTCTCTACCCTTTTATTTACTTTAATTGCTTTGTATTGAATCTATTTACATTGTAGTTTAATTAACCAACCAAACCAGTTGTTGATCCCTCGACCTACTAGTCCGACTTTGTTTCCATATCACATTGCCCTAGATCCCTTGGGACGATCCCTACTCACCCTTACTATATTAGTAGTTAGAGGAAGTAGTGGCACTTTACAAATTTAAACTTGGCCACTTCTATTGCACACAATTTGGTGCTATGGTACGACACACACCAAGTTTTGGCGCTGTTGCAAGGGATTGATTTGGCAATGCCGTGTTTTGGAAACAATTAGGAATTAGTACTCTTTTGATCATGTTTTTACCTCATTTTATTTTTAGTTACTTATTGTGTTTGTTCTTGATTGGCTAGGTAAATTGAGTAAAAGAAAGTCAAGCAAGGGAGAATTGAAAAGCAAAGAGCTAAGCTAAGCATAAAAAGGCTAAAATCTAAAAAATTGCAAAGCTAAGCGAAAATTAAATAATGAATTGAATTTTCTTAAGGTCCATTTGTGAGCTTTTCTTAACTTAATCTCTAGTTAAATCGTTGGCCCGCGTGAAGGCAAGTTTTTCATTTCTTAGATAGATCGTGAGCTCGTGTGGAGGCAATTTACTTTTCTTTGCATATTGTTGAAAGCATGGGAGTATGGGACCAATGTATGTGGAGGATGTTTGTTGATTGATTTGTTGTGGGGACGAAGTGATTGCTATTTAATTGACTACTTGTTATTTGTTTTGTTAGTGCATGCATAGTCGTAGATCATTAAATCCTACTCTTGTCCCAATTGATTTATATCTTGAATCAATTATTCATAATCCTAGAGGAAGAGGTAGTTCTCATCACTTCATTTCATCAATGGAGGAGCAACATGACGACCATGTGGAGGACCTTGGTCACATAGACCAACAAGGCATCCTCTACCCTAATGTGCATCATGACAACATTCAAGTACCATTAGGCATGCCTAGACCATTCATTCCACCACAACAACAAGGCCAAATTTCATTGGGAATGCCTTGGCCAATTTTTGCTCCACAACCTCCCATGGTTCAAGTTAATTATGGTGTTCATTTAGCACCACCAGTTGGGAATCCTCCTATTGCTTTGTGTGATCATTATGTGCCAAATGAATACAATGCATCGACATGCATTCAACTACCCCCATTTAGAGCTCACCATTATGAAATTAAATCGTAAACTATTCAAATGCTTCTTAACTATCATGGACTTCCAAGTGAAGAACCGTACAAGCATTTGGATGAGTTTCTTAAAGTATGTTCCACTGTGAAATATACGGACATGCCAGAAGAGGTTTTGAGACTTAAACTTTTTCCTTTCACCCTTAAAGACAAAGCAAAATATTGGTTCAACAATCTTAGGCCTTTTTCGATAACTTCTTGGGCAGAAATGCAACAAGAGTTCTTGAAGAAGTACTATTCAATATCAAAGACCAATGTTATGAGAACTTCCATTCGTGAATTTTCTCAAAGGGATCGGGAATTGTTTCCTAAGGCATAGGAAAGATTTAATGATTTGCTTAGGAAGTGTCCACATTATGACATTCCTAAGTGGCAATTAGTCCAATACTTCTTTGAAAGTTTGCCAGACAATCAGAAAGGAATGGTAGATGCATCTATGGGTGGTTCTTATCTTGATAAACATGAAAATGATGTTTGGCAATTGTATGAAAGTATGAGTGAAAATTCCGTGCATCGATCTTTGTCCTCTAAAAATGGTAGAATTCTAGGTGGAAGGAAGAATGTTGGCTTATATCAAGTTGACCATTCCAATGACATAGCCGCCGAAGTCAAATAATTGTCTTAAAGGTTTGATCAATTTTTGATCAACCAAAATTCGATGAATCAAGTGTCTTCCTTCCCTAATCATGTTCATCACCCATCTAATGAAACATGCATGACTTGTTCTAGTGTCTTACATTTTACTTCCAATTGTCCACATGGACATGTCCAAAGTGAGAACTATGAACAAGTTAATACCACATTTGTTAACTAAGGGAATAATCCCTATGGCACACACTACAATGCCGGATGGAGGAACCATCCAAACTTCTCTTGGAAAAGCCAAAGGGAAGGCTCAAACCCTCCCCAAGGTGGTTTTTAAGGAAAGTATGTTCCACCTCCAATGCAAAGTCAAGGTTCCCAAGGTTATAGATCATCATTTCAATCATCACATGGAAACTAATTCTCTTATTCTCATTTTTCTAATCAATCGTCCTATTCTCAAGGAAATTCTAGGAGTCCCATTTTTGTGGAGAAAGTGTTGACCGCTTTGGGCACTCTAGAGGCAAACACTCAATTACCTCATTCCCATTCTCAATCTATTGCTAAGCTAGAAACCCAAGTAGGGCAAATAACTAGTACTTTGAATGTTAGAGAGAAAGGGAAGATGCCTCTAAATGCCCCACCAAAGCAATAATTTGTTATGGAAACCAATGAAGGTCACACAATTGAACATATTAACGTGGTGACAACCTTGAGAAGTGGAAAAATTGTGGACAATCAAATTGGTGTTTCCAATGGAAAGAGTGAACCGGTGTAACCTAAGGTTGTCACCCATCCCATTTCATATTCTACTCCTCCTTCATTGCATGTGCATGATCATCTTGATGAAAAAGTGGTGAAAATTGTTTTAAACAATGATTTGAACAATGATTTGAAAACTTCTTGTGTTGAAACTGATACAAAAAAAGGTTTTGAAATTTTTTTTGAGTCAAAAGCTCCATTTCCGGATACCTTGAAAGGATCCATTTCTATTGAGAAACAAAAGACCAAAGTGAATGAAATCATTGAAGTGTTTAGGCAAGTGAAGATCAATCTTCCACTTTTGGATGCAATTAAGCAAATTCCGGCTTATGCCAAGTTTTTAAAAGATCTTTGCACCCAAAATAGGAAAAATAAAAGCCAAGCACCAAAAAAAGTGGTCTTGACCGAGTAAGTGAGCTCTATTTTGCAACATAATACTCTCCCAAAGTTTAAGGACCCCGGTTCACCTACTACTTCTTGTGTCATTGGTGACCATGTTATTAATCGGGCTCTTCTTGATTTAGGAGCAAGTGTTAACCTTCTTCCATACTCAGTATATGTTAAATTAGGCTTAAGAAACTTGAAACCGACGTCAGTAGTTTTACAACTTGCCGACTGATCCATTAAAAAGCCCCGGGGTATTATTGAGGATGTGTTGATTAAAATTGATAAGTTCATCTTCCCGGTTGATTTCGTTGTCATTGATACAGAACTGGTTCCAAATCCCAATTTTGTGTAGGACGGGGATAATGAAAATCTCATTTGGCCACATGAAAGTGAAGTTGAACATCTTTAACCCAACCTCGAATTCAATACACAAACATGAAGAGGTTTGTTGTGTTGAAAAATGTATTGAAAGTGAACTTGATAAAGTTGAGTCTTTGCTTGATATTGAACATTCCTATGGTTTGTTGACCAAAAAGAGTTCAAAGAAAAATGTGTGCAAACCAAGTGTTGAAAGGGTATGGAGGCCCAAGAATTGCATAGACCAAGGACCATCAATCTCCAATGAGTCAAATCCAACAAGTTCTTTAGGGAACCATTTGTTGGGTAGGATTCAAGGTGCCATTCACCCTGTCAAGGAGGGGATGCACAACAAGATCTTTGATCCGGGTTAAAAGAGCCCAACGTCTTGCTAGAGACGTTAAACACTAGTGTTTCGTATGGTTTACAACCCTATTCCTCCCTCATTTCTATTTTACCTTTTATTTCTTGCATCGTCTAGATATATTCTGGGTTCATACACATTGTTAGGGACATTGATTGAGAATGCATGCACTGTCATTTTCAAATTAAGCATTTTGTGCATGTTCGATTGATCTAAAAAAGAATTCGATCGATCAAACATCATCCCTGCATCCAATTATCACTCTGTCCCATCGTGCGAACATACCCTGCATATTTCAGCTCTCTGTTCCATTGTGCGAACTTCATATCTGTTCGATCTAAGTATTCTCTGATCGATCCAGTTTTTCCTTTGGATCGATCTTCGTTCTATACTTAGAAATTTTTTTGAACCCATGAAAAATCACTCTCTATATGATCGTTCGAACATGTTTGCAGGTTTTCACCTATTGGATTGATCGAGCTTTGATCGATCTATGTTCGATCAATCTGAGTGCTTCTGGTTGACTTTTGACTTCCCAATTTGAATTTATTTTAATTAAAAAAAAATTAATTTTAATTTTAGTTCGATCGATCTTAGTTCCTTCAGATTGATCTTAGTTCGATCGATCTTATCTTTTTCAGATCGATCAAACATATCGGAGACCGTTTTTAAAAATATAACCTAAAAGTCATTTGGATCAATTTTAAGATCGATCCAAGACCCATCTCTCTCCCCCCACTGTTCATCATCTCTCCTATCTCTTTCGAGTCTTCGGCGACCTCCCAAGCTTTCAAAGCTCGATCTCGATCTTCTTTCTCTCTCGGTCTCCATTTCTTTCATTCGATTTGGTAAGTTTGGGTTTTATTTTCAATTTTGAGCTTCAATCTCATGTTTTAGATGTTCCCATGTTAGATCTATGCCCTTCCTTGATTGATTGTTGCCATTTTTGAAACTTTGGATTATGTATATATATGTGTATATAATTGTGTATATATATTTTATTTTTGATTTTGATTTCGGGGGTAACGTGCCTATCTAAGTGACCACTATTGACTTGTTGAGGTGTAGAGGGACCCACGAGCTTGCTCGGGTGCCCCCCGTGTCGTCCATATCATAGATCTGTGACTTTTCGTATTTTTGCAGAGTTTGATCGATCACATTTTTCTCTGATCGATCAGAGAAAGATTGATCGCACCATGTCCAGATTGATCCAACTTGGATCGATCTTATCTTTTTCCTGATCGATCGAATTTCAATACTTTGCATATTTATACCACTACACCCTCCATAGTGTTCATGCTAGTTTATTTATGCCCAATACCTGTGTTTTTCACATTGGATGCATTTCATACTTATTATGTCTAGCATGTTTCACTTAATCACTGTCTATACCTGGCTGTATCATCACTTGCATAGATTCATGTGATTTATTCTGATTTATCTATCTTACCTGACAAACATGTTTCTATTTATGCTATATTTCATATGCTATTTCTATTATTGACTACAATTGCAAGTGTTTCTTTTCTTTTGCAGGCCATGGTTTGAGTCAAGACTGTTGCCAACCGGCAGTATGAGCGTCGAGTGTGATAGCAAGTAGATGAGCTGGAAGAGCATGAGGAGCCAACTCTAGCTCAGTTTGAGTGCTCCACCTCTTCTGCATCCGCCTCTTCATCGGCGGATGAGACTGAGCACATTCTACCTCCTTCACCACCACTGGCTTAGCCAGGCCAGGTCTGAGAGAGACCTATTAGGAGATACTCACACCTGACAGTGGCACATGAGTCTATCTTTGTTACTGCTTTCTTTTCTCGGTCATTCTTGACCAGGGCAGCCTTTGACAAGATAGAGCGGCGCGGTATTTTTGCCATTCTTGCTCCGGTTACTTACTCGGTTTACCCGAGGCTCATCCGGTTGTTCTACCAGAACCTTCGACCTGCCCTGAGTAACCTATCTGAGCTGTGGACTACTATAGATGGCTATTTCATCCGCATCACTGTTGAGACATTGCCCAGATCCTCGCGATGCCCACACGTCTGCCCTCCCGAGCTTCAGTATCCTATTATGAGGAGGATTTTTGATGCAGATATGGCCGTGTTCCTGACTGGCCCATATAGTTATGGTGAGACATTTGCCACCAGGACTTATTTGCCCGACGATCTATGGTTCTTTGATTTGGTATTATACCGAAATATATTTATGGCACGCCATAAGATCCAGAGGCGCTCAGATTTTCTCGTTGCTCTCTACGCCTTCTACATGGGCCATTGGTTTTCTATTCCTGCACTCTACTGGAGTGTCATGATGAGACTCTATTCCAGCTACATCAGCAAGACCAAGCCCAGGCGTGCCACATTCCTTCCGTTTGCCCACCTCATCACTTAGATCCTCAGAGATCAACACTACCCTTTCCATCCAGCAGAGCATATTGAGTCAAGTGCTTGTTGCTATGGCAAGAAGGATTGGGACAAGAGCTACAATGCTCTTATTCGGAGTCTTGAGGATGAGGCAGCTTTGGCAACTGAGGAGGTGGAGGAGGCAGAACTAGCAGAGATAGAGGCAGCAGTAGCAGCAGCAGAGCATGATCCAGCAGACCCACCGGTGGCTGCAGATGTACATATGGATAAAAACTTAGAGCGAGAGCCTTCAACAGAGTTACCACATCACTCTTCGGCAGGGTAGCCATTACATTCTCAGGAGCCGAGTTAGGATATACCTCAGTTTCATGATCTAGTCATCCCTGATGCTCCAGTCCAGACTCCTAGCCTAGGAGAGCATATCCAAACATTGGAGGATGCGGTTGTCTCTCTCCGAGTAGACGTGACTACTCTTCACTGAGACATATTGGCTGCGCTGTAGGATTTATCTAGAGATATTCGGGGATCACGTCCCACCAGACTGACCTCATCTGCCTGACCTCCATATCTCTTTTTCATCATTTTATATATCTATGCTATTTTATTATTACTTTGACATTGATACTGTTATTTTTGCGGCCAGTCTGTTAGCCCAGATCATGTGTTGTACCTTATACTATTTTTATCTTCTTTATCTTATGCATGATATTTTTGGATGTCCGGATCTTATATTGATATATATTGTTCTGTGATTGACTCCATTACCAGGTACATCCCAGTGACTTCAGTGAGAGAGTGCTGCCCAAAATTTTTCAGGACCATTCTTATTCCTCTCTCCTTAGTTCATTTATTGTCCCATTTACACTTACATGCCACTGTGCACTGTTATTATCCCCTTTGTTATCTGATCAGCTTTTATTTCAGTGCCATCTTTTCAGGACCACAATTAATCCTAAGTTTATACCACCCACTTTGAATATTTGTGTCCCGGCCATTCTTTGCCATAGCTGCACTGGTATACTTTTTCCTTTTGTTCTCTTTGCACATTGAGGACACTATGGCATTTAAGTTTGGGGGTAATAGGTGTTTTTTGCAGTATTTATTTTCCATTTAAAATTTTGAGCATGACTTGTGTATTTGAGAGATTTTCTATGATTGGTCTATGGCTAGCTATGATTTTGATCTTTTGAGGACTATGATACTTAGAATTTAAAAATTGTTTAACTTGAGAGTCCAATACTCCTTGTATGTCTTGTGGATGCCATTTAGGAGTAAATTTTTCAAAAGATTGATATCTTGATTACATTTATGGTCTACATCATCCTAATTTTGTGATTGTTATGAGATTCAATCTAGAATTCTACACTAGCATAGGCGCACACTAGCATTCATTTGTGGGGTACATGCTTTGTTGATTATTGAATTGGTTATATCCCAATTGGGCTAGTAGTGCATTGAAAGCTTTCATTTTGACAAAAGTGGATAACAATCCCTTTTCATTGAGTAGCCGGGATTCTAGCCTCATCAAGTATTGAATTTCTCACGCCGAAAAGTGGAGGGCCGAAACTCTAGGTTAATAACTGAATGTAAAAAAAAAAAAAAAAGTTGTAAAAGCAAATAAAAAGTGAGGACTTATCCCAAAAGGTGAGAAGTGGGAAATAATTAGATGGAGGTTGTTTTGATTTGTAGCCTAGTTGATTTGAGCTTGTAAGTTCTTAGGGGTGTTTTAACACCTAATGTCCTAAAGCCATCCGGTTTGGGAGTCATTGACCTAATACTCAACCTCATGGATCGCTAGAAAGATTAATAAATCAACACTTTGCACCATGCTTCCATCTTTGATCCTTAGGTTAGTACAAAAAAAAAAAAAAAAAATTGAGTGGAAAGAATAGTGCACCTAGATCAATAAAACTTTAATTAAAGGTTCACTTTTTATTTTGATGATCGGGACTAGATTTGTGTGCTAGTTTGAAGGTAAGGATGTGATCATTTCTTTAGTTAGCTTAGATAGGAACATATTTGATGCCGGTTCACTCAAAAAGGATTCTAGAGTTGTTTTGATTTGCATGATCATTTTTTTTAATGTGTGGAGGACCATACTTGCTTGCTTGATGTTGAGATTTTAGGAGATTGCTCGGGAATGATTGAAAAATTGCATACTTGAGGTAGTTTTCTCCAAATGCTTGTTTGCAATATTGGTGCCTCTTTAGTGAGAATGAGCTTAATGTTTGTGGGGATCATTTCTGGAAACCCTCACGAGACTTCACTCGTTCACTAGGGGTAACCTAGGGGTTTAAAAGGCTTGTTGCATGTGCTAAATGCAATCGTGTTCCTTATGAAAGTGGCGTTATCCATTTATTGCTTTCTAGATTTATAGTTATATAGTTATTCATTTCATTCCGCTACTTCGTAGTTTATTGCTAAGAACTAGCATATTTAAGTTTGGGGGTGTGATGAGCGCTGAAAAGTGCGCATTTAAACCCCATAAGCTCGAGTATTCTAGAACCTTTATCTATCTTATTTTTCTGTTTTAGATTAATTTCGTGTTATTGCCCTTTTCAGGTGCTTATCTCCAAAATCAGTCAATTCAGCCAAATTAGAGCATAAAAGAAGCTATCTCAAGCTGAATGGAAGAAAGGAGCAAAAAGGAGCAAAGTGGTGGAACAACAACAAGGTTCGATCGATCAGACATATCTTCGATCGATCTCACAGTGATCGATCCAGCCTCACCAAGATAAGTCAAACTTCTTGTCCTTATCATCTTGAATTTCTATCTTCGATTAATCCAACTTCCATTTCGATCGATCCAATTTCTTTGATCTTATCCCTACCTACCACTTTTGTCTTTTTCCCAAAATATCCCAAAAATATCTTAAACTTGTCCTATTCCAAAAAGGCGCCGCCAAGGTTTGATCGATCCGGCTAAACTTTGATCGATCTGTCCATTCTTCGATCGATCTCATCAGAATTTGATCGATCGAACCTCCTTAAATCCGAAATAAAATAGAGTCCAACTCATTAAAAGATGGCTCGTGGTGCAATCATTGGGAGTGGCCCTAGTGCACGAGACCTGACCATTAGGTGTGACACTTGAGCTACCTATATAAGGATTTTGAGCTATTTCACACACATAAAATTTTAGATAAACAACAATAGAGAGCTTGGAGTGGAAGATTGGAGGAGTCTAGAAATTGGAGAGATACACATCATTTGGGAGCTATTCCATTCATTTAGGGTTTCCACCAAGGAGAAGAAGATTAATTCTACCATGGAGATATCTCTTGAGGGTTGGTTGGTGGTGTGTCGCCGCACCAACACTTAAAGATGTGCAAAAGATAGTGAATGTGCAATGTAACCAAGTTTTTCATTTATAAATGACACTACTACCATTAACTAAAAATATAGCAAGGGTGAGTAGGGATCGTCCCAAGGGATTGGAGGGCTACTAGTAATGGAAACAATGCTTAGGGTTAGTAGGTCGAGTGATCAAAGGTAGGTTGTTTGGTTGATTAAACTACAATTAAGATTAAACAAGTTTAATATAAAACAAGTAATTAAAGGATAGAGAAAATAAGAGAGAGAGGTCTTGGGACTTAGAGATCACCACTAAGCACCACTTTTCTCTACACTCATTTCACAATTAAAGAGGGAAGGCATATGTTGCAACAATAGTGAGTGTGTGTGGTTGTTTCAACAAGCATGGATGACCAATTAAGTATATATTGTCTAAACAACACAATGAATAGCACAATATATCAAACTAAGCCATTAATCCTTTTTTAAGCTCACAATCCAAACACATCACAAAATTAGAGAAATATACTACTTGCATTCATAAGTATGGAACATCAAACAACAAGCATGAATTGTCCTCCCATTTAATAACAACTAAGGTAACTACACTACATCTAAGCTAATGACATGAAAATTAAACTAATTAAACTAAGGGAGAGGCACAATCCATCAAGAAATAAGTATGAACCATCAAATAAACCACAAGAGCATTCTATTAAGCACTATGACTTGACAATCTCTAGATCTATAGTAACAACACACATAGACATGCATCAATAACACAAGAAATAGAGATAAACACATGAACATCTATTCTAGCATACATAGACATATGGATAGAATGAAATGATCACTTGGAAGAATTAAACCACACAAATCATTGAATAAACAAGATCTATGTATATAAAGATATCAAAACATGTATTACAACACAAATCCCCTAAAAAATACATAAATTAAGATAAAGAAAGCATGCTTAGGGCTAACTCTAGCCCCAAGAAGATGTCTAGCCATTCATGGATGGTGTCCTCCAACCTTCAAGGGCTATCTTCATGGTAGAAATGCTCATCTTCTTGAAGTAGATGGAAAACCTCCCAAGAATGTGTCTCTAGCTCTTCCTCTTCTCTTTTCTTCCTCTCTAAGACAATCTCTAATGTTGTGTATTGTGTCTTATGTATCTCCTCTCTATCATAAAAGTGGTTCATAATCCTTATCTAGGTAGCTCAAATGTCACACCCAATGGTTTAGAATCATACATAAGGGCTCCTCCAATGATTGCACCATGAGACAACTTTTAATGAGCTGAAAATTGATTTAATTCGTATTTGAGTGGGTTCGATCGATCGAACTTGTGCTGCGATCGATTGAATATGGCTGAGATCTATCAAACTTTAGTTGGATCAATCCTCCCATGGCGGCGCCTTTTTGTATAAGGACAGATCTGAGATATTTTGGGGAAAGAGACAAAAGTGGTAGGTGGGGTGGTACAACAGGATAAGATATAATCTTTTCGATTGATTTGAGAATTATTGGATCGATCGAACTTTGTGGGATCTTTGGATAAGGACAAAATAGCTTGGGTCCATCTTAAAGTGTCTAGATCGATGGATTTTTGATCGATCGAAGTATCATTGAGATTGATCGAACCTGCTGAATTTTACAATTTGCTTCAATCTGCTTCCACTTTGCTCCCTTCTTCCATCTAGCTTGAGTTAGCTTCTTTTAGGCTCTTATTTGGCTGAATTAGCTTATTTTGGGGATAAGCACCTAAAAAGGGCAATAACACGAAATTAGTCTAAAACGGGAAAGTAAGATAGATAAAGGTCCTAGAATACCTAAGCTTAAGGGGTTTAAATACGCACTTTTCAGCGCTCATCAGTTGACTACATCAATGAGTGGCTAAACAT
Organism: Cornus florida; assembly: GCF_030987335.1. Taxonomy (NCBI): domain Eukaryota; kingdom Viridiplantae; phylum Streptophyta; class Magnoliopsida; order Cornales; family Cornaceae; genus Cornus; species Cornus florida. Next base: position 31,627,809 of record NW_026775576.1, read on the forward strand.
CTTATTGGGGCTAGAGTTAGCCCTAAGCATGCCTTCTAGACCTTGATGTTTTGTATTTTGAGGGGATTTATGTTGCAATTCTTGTCTTGACATTTGATTTATCTATGAATCTTGTCTCTACAATGATTTATATTGTTTAATACTTCTAATTGATCATTTCATTCTATTCATATGTTTATGCATGCTAGAATACATGTTCATGTATTTATCTCTTGGTTTTGTGATATTGATGCATATCTATGTGTGTTGATGCTATGAATATAGAGATTGTCAAGGCATAGTGCTTTAATGGAATACTCTTGTGATTTGTTTGATGGTTCATACTCATTTCTTGATGGATTGTGCCTCTACCATAGTTTAGTTAGTTTAATTTTCATGCCTCTAGCTTAGTTGTAGTGTAGTTGCCTTATTTTGTAGATAGGAGGACAATCCATGCTTATGAATGCAAGTAGTATCATTCTCTAGCTAGTTAAAGTGTTTGATTGTGAGCTTAAAGAAAGGAATAATGGATTAGTTTGATATATTGTGCTATTCATTAAGTTGTCTAGACAATGTATGCTTAATTAGTCATCCATACTTATTGATTCAATTAATCACACATTTGGATAATGCAACATGTATTTCCCTTCATTCATTACACATTAAGTATCTAGAAAGGTGATGTTTAGTGTTGACCTCTAAGTCCCAAGAACTCTCTATCTTGTTCTCTACCCTTTTATTTACATTAATTGCTTTGTATTGAATCTATTTACATTGTAATTTAATTAACCAATCGAACCACTTGTTGATCACTCGACCTACTAGTCCGACTTTGTTTCCATATCACATTGTCCTAGATCCCTTGGGATGATCCTTACTCACCCTAACTATATTAGTAGTTAGAGGAAGTAGTGGCACTTTACAAATTTAAACTTGACCACTTCTATTGCACACAATTTGGTGCTACGGTACGACACACACCAGTAAGGTTGAATCCACACAAACCATGTCCTAGAGTTTCAAGTCTACAATGACATTCACAATGTCGAATCTTCAATGTGCGATTCGTTACACGCTATGACAATATCATTTCAATATCGAAAACACAATCTCATCCAAACAATCCCTAATTAATTTATGTTAAACAACATAGCATGGTCATCGCATTAACTAAACTCAAAAACTAAATTAGGTCATTGCAACAACAAAATAGGATTTAATTAAAATACAGTAATTAAATATCTAGATTCTAAAGCAACTCCAATGGCCCCAAATTGATGTTTACTAGTGAACAAGCCCTAGTCATTACCATTATCAAGTTAAAAACTCATTCAAGTTAATACAACCATTAATTAGATTTTAATTAATTCATTTAATTCGAAATCTCTAGATATCTAAACTTATCCAAATGCTCTCAATTTAACATAGGTTAAAGATCATACCAAGGCCTATTTTAGTATCACATTACAAGTTGATTTCATGCTTGTTACAACTATGTGAATTAATCTTTCAAAAAGAAAATTATTAAATAAAAGTTGTAATACTTAATCAAGTACTCCCAATTTAATATATGTTAGTGAACATATCAAAGCCTAATTTAATAGTATGCCACAATTTAATTCTAAGCTATATACCATCATGAGAATTAAATCTTAAATATAGAAAATAATTTAATTAAATTCTAGAACTTGAACAAAAGCATGCATACAAGTTGTATAAGCCTATAAAACAATCAATACAACATTTAAATAACCCTAAGACATACCCTACCTTAATTTGAGATGAAAATCTCAAAAGCCACCAAATGAAAGCCGTTCCGAATCCGATGATACTTTGGGGTTTTGTCGGGGACAACAAGGCGAACATTAAACCCCAAGGAATTCACACCAAAATCCTAACTTGTCTTCAAATCCGAACTCGAAAAATGGCCAAAACGGGATTCCAATCGGTTGGACTCAAAGGCCTCATCAAGGTGAACATTAAATACTAAGGCACTACGGCGTTTTACTAAAGGGAAGTGGCTGGAAAAAGAAGAAAAAAGGTGGTAGCCATGGCTGGCCGGCCAAGGAAGTGAGAGGAGAGGTTTGACTTTTCATTTCTAGAACCCCCTATTTATAGAATTTCAAAAAGTGCCCCGAACGGGCCCCGTTGGGTCCGGAAAAGTGGAATTTGAGCAGACGCACTCAAATGGCAAAACTCTGTGAATAAAAAAGAACCAAAATAAAAAAAATGAACAACGGAAAAATGACGTCGAAAATTGAGTCCCGAGCAGAGAGATATGCCCCAAACAAGTTTGGCGCTAACCGGGGCCGAAAACCCTAAAACTGCAGGGATTGACTGGAAGACAATTCTAAGAGTATACGACTCGACGAAATATGAAAATGAATCCCGTACGAGGATTCGAGCCCCAAGAAGACACTTATCAATTAACTTTCATTAATTACACAAAGGCCCCTACACAAAAGGATAAATGCACAAGTGACCCAAATGAAAACATCTTCCAAAAGATATTTTCTTAGAAATCCCTAAATCAAAATATTTTGAAAAGATATTTATGAAAAGCATCCCAAGAAACAAAAATGTTTCTGAAGAATCTTTTCATCCACGCCCCTGCGGGAAAAAGAAACGACCAATGAGCTTTTCTCCAAAAGTAAAGTTATACCTTTCAAGGAAACCAACAAGAATGAAAGCACGGGGAGTCAAAAAATGACTTTAAGCATGAGGAGTGAGGTTACGCGAAGGGAAATTTCAACAAAAAAAATTAATAAGTAAAAATAGAGAAAAAGGGAAGGAAGGAAAATGACCGGGTCATTACAACTTACCCTCCTTAAAGAGATTTCATCCCCAAAATCAGGAACATTCCCCAAAGAACAGAATAAGGACTGAACACATGGTCATACTAAGGAACAGATCATAAGGTACCCAAGGATAACTCCAAAGGTCTCAAGATCAGCGAAAAGAATTGATATACTAACCCAATGTTAACCACCCCAAAGAAGACCAAGGCAACTACACATCAAAACTAGGAACACAACCAGAAGCAACATGGCACCATGAATAGCGACTAGAACCCGCCAACAGCGTACCCAAGGTGCAGTAGCATCGACAGCATCAAGTGCCTGCCCTACTCACATTACTAGCTAGGTAGCATCGACGGTTACTAGCACTCGCCGACACACAACCTGTACGGTAACATGACAGTACAAAGCCCTAATTCATTATCTGCCCCTAATAGGCTTACTCGTGAAATTTATCGATACAGATGACATCAATGTCAAATGATCATTACCAAAAGCACCATGGAAGGCATTTTGTGAGAGTTGCGATATGGTCCAAAGATGTCTGGCTTGACTATTCTGGCCAATCCAAAACTCTGACAATAATGTCATAGGCACCGCTACGCCTAAGACCCTAAATCATCAATACTAGAAAAACTGACAATCTCAAGTGCAGTACAAGAATGATAACGAAATGAACTAATTAAGGCAATTAGTCATAAAACATACATACATACATACATATATATATATATATATATATATATATATATTTACATGTATACACAAGTATACTAAGCAATATCGAAACAGAACGTAATATATATATGTACAAGTGTTCACAAGTATACAAAGCAGTACTAAATCCAAGGTATACAAGTTTACGGGCTCATTATACTATACCAAAATGAAATGAAGCATACAACGGATAAGCATACTAGGTTTAAGTATACTAAACGTAATAAAAATCTACACACCATACGACTAAACACATAGTGTACAAGGGTAATCAAATATGCTACCTATCACATAGGGGTTAAGCATCAGAGATACACTACACATCACTTATGACGCTAGCGAGTTAATCAGATATAGTAAAAGAGAAGCACGTCACCTATATCAGCACATAACTACCAAATAGTGACATCCACTAAACATGTTTCTAAGGCATGCTCAAAACAATAAGGCATATAAACATATAAAAATGACTATGCAAATAACAATCCCGCAAAATCATAAACAAGAAGGGATGAAATGCCTCCCAAAAGGATAAACTCGTAAAAAGGAATCTCAAAAACTCAGATGAGTCCGATCTCTCGCTGCGAGGAAAGAAATCATCTCCCCAGAATAAATAAAACAACATCCAGTTTCCCTAGCGGCTGTATTCTAGTGCATCCCCATGTTTGCCGGGATAAAAAGATAAAAAAAAATAAAAATAAAGCAACAATAAGTTGGATTGATGTGGAACCCACTAGTCTTACAAAATGGGTTACAATCAAGGTTTACGGTCGCAGTCGCGGATATAGTTGCAATGTAACCACAATAAGAGATACTAGTGCTTACACCAACTATGAAAGGCAAAGCAAGATAGTAATTAACATTCAAACAAATTACATATATGATTAAACAGATCATGTCCTTACCAATAACTTTAACAAACAAACCAGGTGGACTGACATTATTATTTTTTTCATAATTAGTGTTGATGTATAAATGGAAAAATTAAGTACAGATGCACAGAGGGTATACCCTCAGAAGATAATAAAATTCAGGCAAACATGCACTACAAAGAAAATGACCATTTCTAGTACAAGCCAAACCAACAAAATAAAAAACTAATGTAAAAAGTCCTGGAGTACAGAGTTAGTAACATCAAGAACTTCAAATAAAATCTACCTTGCCAGCTCCTGAGCTGATCTTGAATCTGATCAATGAAGCCTCGTGTTCCTTTCCTGCCAAATGCCCCAAAGGACTGCTACAAACAAACATTTATGAATATTGCTTGTATTCGGATTAAACCATGCATACAAGTCCATAAAGAACATGGAACCAACAAATTGGTCTAGTTGCCAACCCAACACTGTCCAAGCCATAGCAAATGTCTTGAATAAATGGACATGCCACAAAAATTTAATCTTTGGAATCACACTCCCTATAACATACAACACATTTAGAAGCAAGCTGAATCTTTTTTCTCTGCAACTTAGACATGCTAACCTATCTTGAAATGCAAACACCCCATTAACAAACCATCTAGGCCTAACTTTGCCCCCAACAAACTCCATACCACTCCATTTCTGCATCAACCTCTCTGCAGCCGAACCAAGTGTTTTTGAATGAGAACCCCCCACCACCCCATAATAATCTATCTTCTTTGCTATGAAGAGGGATGGAAGCCATAAATTCTTTAATAGGACTGAACATTGAAACATATATCCATATTTCAGCTCCCATTAACCATAAGGCAATTAAAAGTAGCTTCCATATTCAACCTTAACCTTCTAACCACTTTATAACCAAACCTTTGGATCAAAGTTTGTCCTTCACACAATGGATCAGTCAAGGTTTTTAAAACCTGACCATTTTCCACCGAGAAGCTGAGATTTTGCTGTATTAAATCTCTAGTGTTAATCATGGCCTTCCATATAACATATTGGGAAGCTCTAAGAATAACACTCCAATAAGAGGAATGGTGTAGATATCTATTCTTGAATCAGGAGACCCATAACTTATCTTTGCTCAGTAGAAAATCCCAAGCCAAAACACAGTGAGAAACAACCTACAGGTCCTTCAATTTTCGAATACCTAGACCTCCTTCAACCTTTGTTCTAGTGATCAAATCCTAACTCATGAGGTGCATTTTCTTGATATTATCTCTGCTGCCCCACAAAAAGTGCCTACACATTTTCTGAATTTGGTTTATCACAGCCATAGGGACTTGAAACACACTACAACAGTATAAACAGATAGGATTGACAACATACCACTGAAAAACTGTAAATCAAACCCCCCTATGCATCTATATGGTTTGTCTACTTAGTTTTTCAGTTTGGCATATTTGGTATTGGAAAAGGTAAACCAACCACCCATATGCATGTAATTCCTTGAAAGAATCTACTAATTCATTGTATATTTTATGTTTGTATAATTATGTTATATGAAATATAATTATATTAATTTATTAAATATTTTTTATTGCTACATTTATTTTAATTATATGATTTTGATTTTTTATTTTACAAATATATTATTGTGTTGTGAACATTAATATACACACATATATATATATATACATGGGCTTTAGCTTTTGCTGGAAAAAAAATAAAAATACAGGGCTGGCCTAACCCAGGTATTTACACTCATCTATAAAAGACCAACCCAACCTCTGTTCCTAGGCTGAGCCCATGACATAATCATGCCTATCACAACATATATGTGTATATTTACATAACTTACCCTATTAGTCCCGTTTTGTTCTTCTCTTTAACTAACCCTAGGATGTATGCGTTCTCCCAATAAGTCGTACCTTTTTTCTTTCACTTGATGTTCTACAACTCCTAGTCCCATTGACTTCCGTGACTTCAACAACTGCTGCCAATTAGTCCTATTGACTTTCTTGTGACTTCGATCAACAACTGCAGCCAATTAGTCCCATTAACTTCCTTGTGACTTCGATCAACAACTCCCACCTGTTCTGTTTTATTATGTGGATGTGACGAGGTGCCTCTCATTCGATGAGGTACAACAGTGGCTTCTGTTGCCTAAGAATGGACCCTAGAGGGGGGTGAATAGAGTCTTTGTCCAACTATGGCAAATTCAAAGTTTATAGTAATGCATTTTCAACAAACAACTTAAAACAAATATACAATTTCAGATTGACAGAATTATGCTAAACAAATCAGTAGATAAAAACAAGTATAAACTGAAATGTAAAGAGGAGAGATAGAGAAATTGCAAACATAGACACAACGATTTTAGCGAGGTTTGAAAACTCATACTCCTCAGTTCAAGACCCCTTTTGAGACTTCCCAATCCAATATGGCTCCTCCTTATGGGTGGAGAGCAAACTTTGAATAGAAACAATTCCTTTCTTCTCCTAGCTAAGAGATAACCTCTCTTAGTCTTTACTTAGGGTCAAACCAGCCCTTTCAATAACTTTGCTAAGAGAACTTCTTCTTTTAGGCTTACAATGAAATATATAATTGTTTAATAAATATCGCACTCTCTCAGCTTGAAATTATAGTGAACACTCTCTAGAGAATGAAATGATACAAGTGAAGCTCACTCTTTAAATGATGTAAATGTGAGAAAAAAGAAATATAAGAAGTATAGCTTAGTGTATGAATGAAGAATGGCTAAACTTTTGCTCTGCAAGATGGTCTGAATATAGCTCTGTTTATTGAGGCTCAAGCACACTTCTTGCAGACAACTAATCTCAGCATATATAGACTTCTTCCTTGGTCAATAGCCATTGTAAAACCTCCTCTTGAATAAGACATATCATAGCAACATTTAACAGAGAAGCTTCTTTTGACAGAGAAACTTTGTTTGACAGGTGCTCTGTGCATTAGGCAGTTATCTAATTTAGAATCATGTGTATGGCTCTTTTATAGACAATATAGCTATTGACCTTAAAACAAAAACATTAACATAACTACAAGATAGTCAACATGTTAGTATACACATGTGAAAGAAACTGCAAAAGCATAAAGTGACACCTGGACCAAAGGACAGAAGAGTTCTGCAGAAGTTTTGTTTGATGATGAGTGCTCAAATGTGACGCATTTTAGCACCTAAGCTAGGGTATTTTAGTCCATTCATCTTTCTTACTTTCATGTCTTAGATACTTATTTGTGTTATTGTCTATTTCAGGTGAATAAAGTTCAAATAGGCTAACAATAGCCATTTAGCCTCATTTTGCAGCTAAGGAGCGAAGTTGGAAAGAAGCCAAGAAAAATGCTCTAGGGGAATTTCGATCGATCGAAGGGAAGTCTCGATCGATCGAAGAGGTCTATAATCGATCGAAACAAGGTGGTGCTAGCTCAGCCAATTTGATAAAGCCTGGAAGATATTTTGGTGCCACATCAGCTTCGATTGATCGAAGCTAAGTGTTTGGTCGATCGAAGATCTTCGATCAATCGAAATGCCTGCTGGCAGTGTGCTATCTAATTCCCGGGAGCGCCATTTTCTACCTAATTTGTATAGCTGCGAATTTCAGACAATCGTAGGCTATTATTCTAACTTGGAGGCTACTCAAAAGAGGAATGTAATGATTTAATTGAAGATGCAATCATTTTGTCTGAGAATATTCATAGAGTAGATATTTTTACATAGTTTTCTCTCTAGAACTAGGGTTTTGAGAAAGAAGCAAGGATGAAGATGATGATGCCAACCTCTATGCTAGCCTTTGAGGGCTAAATCCTTCACTTGGGGCTAGAGATAGCCCCTAAGTTTGCTTTCTAGACCTAGTCTTTTGCACATTTTTGGGGATTTAAGTTGTAATAGATGTTTTGATCTTGAATAAATATATATCTTGTGGTTTCTACTTAATGTGTATATGGATTAATGCTTTCAATTGATCATTTAGCTCTATCCATATGTCTATATATGCTAGAATGGATGATTCATGTACTTTTCTCTAGATTTAATGGAATTAATGCATGTCTATGTGTATTGATGTTGTTAATTTAGTGATGGTCAAAACATAGTGCTTAATTGAGTACTCTTGTAATTTATTTGATGGTTCACACTTGTTTCTTGATGGATTGTGCCACACCTTTAGTTTAATTAGCTTAATTTTCATGTTTCTAGCTTAGATATAGTGTAGTTGCTTTAAATTCTTAGACAAGTGGACAATCTATTCTTATTTCTTAATGTTCCATACTTATGAATGCAAAGAGTACATGTCTCTAGAATATTGTGTGTGCTCTAATTGTGGTTGAATTGAATGGTTTTTGGTCTTATTTGATAGGTTGTGCTATTCACTAGATTAACTAGACAATCTATCCTCATTTGCCATCCTTGCTTAGTTTTTAATTAGTGACACATAGACACATGTTATAACTTAAGTGTCCCCTCTCTCTCATTCATTTCCTTTTAATTTCTAGATTGTTAATTGCATGTTTTAATTGAACTCTATTCTAAACAAATCACCCAATCTTTGATCATTTGACCTACTACTCTATAATTGGTTCCAAAGCACGACTCCTTTCCCTTGGGACGATCCCTACTCACCCTAGCTATATTAGTAGTTAGAGGTAGTAGTGGCTCTTTACAAATTTAAACTTTGTCACACTCAAATTTAGCATATTTTAGCTCGGTATCCACGACGCCACACCAAGTTTTGGGGCCATTTCCGGGGATAGGCAACGCCGTGCTTTGGAAACAATTAGGAATTAGTACTCTTTTAATTATGTTTTTATTTTATTTTTATTTTTGGTTACTTATTGTGTTTGTTCTTAATTGGCTAGGTGAATTGAGCCAAGAGGGTGAAGCAAAGGGCAATTAAAAAGCAAAGAAAGAAGCAAGCCAATTGAAGCTAAGCAAGAGCATAAAAAGCTCAAAAATAAAAAAATTGCGAAGCAAGAAAGGCAAAGAAAAAAAAAATTAAAAAATAATTTGAAGTTGCTTAAGGACCCTTTGTGAGCTTTTCTAACTCAATCTCTAGTTAAATCGTGAGCTCGCGTGGAGGCAAGTTTTTCATTTTCTAGATAGATCGTGAGCTCGCGTGGATGCAAGTTTTTCATTTTCTAGATAGATCGTGAGCCCGCGTGGAGGCAATTTCATTTTTCTTGCATATTGTTGAAAGCATGGGAGTATGGGATCAATGTATGTAGAGGATGTTTGTTGATTGATTTGTTGCGGAGGAGAAGTGATTGCTACTTGCTTGTTGCATGTTTTTGTTTTGTTTATGCATGCATGGTTGTAGGTCGTTAAATCTTACTCTTGTCCCACTTAATTTGAATCTTGAATCCATTGTTCGTAATTTTAAGGGAAGGGGTAATTTTAATCATTCCATTTCATCAATGGAAGAACATAACGAGGACTATGTGGATGACCTTGGTTACATAGACCAACAAGGTATCCTCCACCCTAATGTGCATCATAATAACATTCAAGTACCTTTGGGCATGCCAAGACCTTTCATTCCATCACAATAACAAGGCCAAGTTCCATTGGGAATGCCTCGGCCAATTTTTGCTCCACAACCTCCCATCATTCAAGGCAATCAAGGTACTTATGTTGCACCACCAATTATGAATCCTTCTCTTGCTTTGAGAGATCATTATGTGCCAAATGAATGTAATGCACCTACATGCATTCAATTGCCCCCATTTAGAGCACATCACTATGAGATTAAACCATAAACCATTTAAATGCTTCCTAATTATCATGGATTTCCAAGTGAAGAACCTTACAAGCATTTGGATGAGTCTCTTAAAGTGTGTTCCACCGTGAAATACACAGACATGCCAGAAGAGGTTTTAAGATTTAAAACTTTTTTCTTTCACCCTTAAAGACAAGGCAAAATATTGGTTCAACAATCTTAGGCCTTTTTCAATAACTTCTTGGGCGAAAATGCAACAAGAGTTCTTGAAAAAGTACTATCTAGTTTCAAAGACCAATGCAATGAGAACTTCAATTAGAGAATTTTCACAAGGGGATGGGAAAATGTTTCACAAGGCATAGAAGTGCCTCAATGACTTGCTTAGGAAGTGTTCACATCATGACATACCTAAATGGCAATTGGTTCAATTTTTCTTTGAAGGTTTGTAGGATAATTTTAAAGGAATGGTTGATGCTTCCATGGGTGGTTCTTATATTAATAGGCATGAGGATGATGTTTGGCGCTTATATGAAAGCATGAGTGAGAATTCAATGCATCGATCCTTGTCATCTAAAAATGGTGGAAATTTAGGTGGAAGGAAGAATGTTGGCTTGTATCAAGTTGACAATTCTAATGCTATTGCCGCCGAAATGAAGTCTTTATCTCAAATGTTTGATTAATTTTTGATCAACCAAAATTCGGTAAATCAAGTGTCTTCCTCCCCTAATCATGTCCATTATCCATCTAATGAAACATGCATGACTTGTTCTAGTGTTTTACATTCTACTTCCAATTGTCCCCATAGACATGTGCAAAGTGAGCACCATGAACAAGTTAATGCCACATTTGTTAACCAAGGAAATAATCCCTATGGCGCACATTATAATCCTGGGTGGAGGGACCATCCAAACTTCTCTTGGAAAAGCCAAGGGGAAGGCTTAAACCCTCCCCAAGGTACTTTTCAAAGTAAGAATGTTCTGCCACCAATGCAAGGCCAAGGTTCCCAAGGTTATAGATCATCTTTTCAATCATCATATGGAAATCAATTTTCTAACTCTCCTTTTCCTAATCAATCATTTTATTCTCAAGGAAATTCTAGGAGTTCCGCTTTTGAGGAAAAATTGTTGATCACTTTAGGTGCTTTAGAGGCGAACACTCAATTGCTTCATTCTCATTCTTAATCCATTGCTAAGCTAGAAACCCAAGTCGGGCAAATAGCTAGTACTTTGAATGCTAGAGAGAAAGGGAAAATGCCTTTGAATCTACCAAAGCAACAATTTGTTGTGGAGACAAATTCCTTATCGGAAAGTCCAACAATTGAACATGTTAATGCGGTGACAACCTTGAGAAGTGAGAAAATTGTTAATAATGAAGTTGGAGTTTCTAGTGAAGAGAGTGAACTGGTGCAACCAAAAGTTGACACCCGTCCCATCTCACATCTTATTCCTCCTTTGTTGGAAATGATTCTCAAAAAGATTTTTGTTTTTACATATTTCTGCGTCGTCTAGATATGAGTTGAATTGAAAAATCCGGCTTACGGGCCATTTTCTGCATTTTGAGTACTGCCAGTGAGGTTTCGATCGATTCGATTGATCGAAGTCCTAATTCGATCGATCGAATCACATGTATTGAGGATTTTTGAAATTCTATTTCAATTGATCAAAGGTAAGTTTAATCGATTGAAATCCATTTTGGATTGATTGAAGTTAAGGGTTTAATCGATCGAAGTCCTTCGATCGATCGAAAATGTGTCATTTGAATTTTACGGAAATCCCTTTGGCCGTTTAGTTCTAGAATTTTTTTTTTATGATTTTTTTTTTCTTCTTTCTTTTTCCTCCCCCTCTTTTCTTTTCCCTTTCTTTTTCTATTTTTCTTTTTCTCCCTTCCTATTCATTATCTCCCTCACACAAACCCTAACCCTCATCTCTCTCTTACCGAACCACTTCTCCCACTCAATCGATCTATCTCTCTCATTATCCCTCACTCTCCAAGCCACCATCCACCACTTCTTCTTCTCTTTAACCAGCGAGCGAAGACAAGTCCAAGCCACCACTGCCGTGCCTCCATTGAAGGTGGTAAGAAGCTTTTGGCCCATGGCCAAGCTTCTCTTCTTTCCACTTTCCCCATTTCACTCTATCTACCCTATTTTCATCACCTCTGGCCGATTTAGGCCAAGGAGGAGTCGAACCAAGCTCCGGCGAGCTTCTAAAATTCTGGCGAGGTTCCGGCGAACCTTCGATCATCTTTTCTGACGCCGGCGAGCTTGAAAAGCCTCCATTTTTGCTCCAAATCTCTTCTTCTACTCTTCTTTCCTCCCTCATTTGTCGGGTATGTGCCAAATATTTTTCTTTTTATTTTTAGTTAATTTTTATTTCATTTCATTTTATTTTGTTTACTTTATTTTAATTGTTGCTATTTTGATTTTAGTTTTGCATGTTAATTGTCATTTTGTTTATATTCTTGTGTATATAAAAAAATTGAAAACAACAAAAATAATTAAAAAAATAAAAAAAATGCAAAATAACAAACAAAATAAAATTTTTGTTGAAAATGATTTCTAAAGAAATTGGGAAACATTTGATTTGGACTGAATTCTAATGTTTGTTGAAAGTTGATGGGAATAGAATAAAAATGAATGATGGCATGTGGTTGGTCTAGTTGATAGAAGGAGAACGGGCAATTGAACTGGATTTGTGAATTGTTGCGGGCGGTGTCCCTTGTTGAGACTGTTTCTTGATTGTTAAAATATATGTGTTTTGATGTTTGAAATTTTTTGGAATGTCCATTTTTAAGGGGAGACCATGCCAAATTTTTGAAAAATTTCTACACTTTGATTTTAAAATCAAAACAAGGCATGTGATTTGATTCTTGAACTTTAAGTTGGAATTTGAAAGGTTTTTAAAGTTGAATCTGGGTTGTAAAGAAAGAAAATTTTAAAGTTGTTTTGAAAGCCCACAATGTTTTGACTTTGAAAATAAATTGACTGATAAAATTTTTCTTGTTGAATTGAATTAAAAATTTGAAGTCAAAAATGGAATTTTTCTCTTGAGATGAAAACTTTCTTTGAAATTGAAATATTTTTGAACTTGAATGGCATTGAAAGTTTGAATTGTTGTGAGTATAATCCCACCTTCACTCATTTGCTTGAATATGACATGCAAGGATGTGTTCTAAGTTGTCTAAATTGATTGCAAGCATGACTTGAATTTGTGACTTTTAACTTGAAAATGCTAAGTCTTGTTTTCAATGCATAAAATGTTTCAATTGGACCTCTTTGAAAAGTTTTGACTAACTTGAGTGCATTATTTTGGTAAAATGATCGTTCATTATTAAAATGCTTTGTGATCATACTTGTTGAGTTTCAAATGTATTAAAATGGAAAATTTTGAACTGTACTTGAAAAATGTAAAGTTGAGTTGCATGATTCCTTCTAATATTGTTCATTCATTGCATGTTGTTTTCAAAAATTCCAATTTTGCCCCAAAAGTGTTGAGAAATTTCAAAGTTGACCAAAATGCCTTTGTTTGAGTTGAAGCTTGTTCCTTTGGATCTTTTGCATCTATTTGAAAATGCTAAGTGCCTTTGAACCTGTTTGTGATATAATTCTTGATTCTTGCCATGCTAGGGCACAGTTTGATACCTTTTGACCTTCACTATTATGATTTTGATCTTCTCGAGCTTAATGGCTTCGAAACTTATCAATTGTGAATTCTTTTGAATAATTGTGTGCCGTTTGGAATAATTGCAACTTGTTACTTGTATATACACCATTTTGCACACACTCTTATCACATTGACATTTTTTGAGATTTTCTGTGCATCCTTTGAACTTATCTTCTTGTAATTAATTTTTGACTAAGTTTGGGGGTGTATTATGGATTCTTGGAAGTTTAAAATGCATGATTTGGATGTTGTCTTTGTTCTTTGGCCTTAGTATTAATTCTTGAGCTTAATTTGAATTTTGAAATGTAATTTGAACCAAGTGTGGAAATATGGTTGCTTGATCTTGATATTTATCTGTTGACTGCCATTTTCTTGATATTATAAACTTGTGATCTATTCTTCATGACTGTGGTTCTTTTTAGCCCTAATTCTAACCTCCAGTTGGTAAGCTTCTTGTATTCTTAATATTTGACCATTCACTACTTCATTTTAGCTTTAGAGGGAGTTATGAGTTATAAGTAATCACAGGAAAGATTTTGTTGCATTGCAGTCCAGGATATTTCTTTGTCTAGAGTTGTTGCTCTTTGTGGATCATTCTGATATATGCTATCTATTTGCATACCCTGTCCAGGATTCTTTCTTGAACTTGCTTGTCATAACAAGCCTCGGATCATAGTGTTTTGCAACCGTGTAGTTCACTTAGTCTTTATTACATGACTTGCCTGTTTCTTAACTCCTAGGTTGACAGTTGCTATGCCCATATACTCCATGTTATCCTGCTTACTATATTTGATCTTTGCTATTGCACTTGTAAACCTTCTTGCTAGGAATTGATACGATGTTATCCTAGGGTCTACTTGTCATGACATTGCAATATTTACTTAAGTTTTAGGTTTGTGAATGCACGTTGCATCCTTTATGCACATCACAGCCTAAGCTTGTCCTATTGATCATATTTCTGCTTAAAATGTTCCATATATGACTTTTCTGCCCTCTATGCCATCACTGCTTTATTCCATTACTGATTATGTTTTGATCTATCCTGTCTAGTTTAAGCATGTTGAATGCTAATTTTGAAGCTTTCTTATTCATTTCTTGCATAAGCATGATCCTATTCATATATTCCATCTGGTTTTACTGATTGAGACATGCTTTGTGTTTTCTTATCAATTGCTTACCTTATCCTTAACCTGTGCACTGATTTATTCTTGTGTTTTTACAGATGCAGTGTAGAAGAAAGACTCTTGCTAGGAAGCGAGTCCACCAAGTTCCACAGCCTTCATCTCTAGTTCCAGATTCTTCATCTTCGGAATCAGTCTAGTCCAAAACACATTCTATGGACGCTTACCAGGCCATTATTCGCGAGGTTCCCGTTGAGCCTTATGCCACTAACGCACGGGAGACCAAGTATAGGTTTGATACAGCTACATTTTCTACCTTGGACCAGACCAGGTGGTCCTATGAGGAGTTTGTGAGGAGGGGCGGAGCAGTGCTGCTATTATGACCCCAGCAAACACAGTTGTCTACCCCCGATTGGTTGCTCTCTTCTACCAACATCTTCGGAAGGATGAGGATGACAGATTTCTACTACATACTACCATTAACAGCCAGGAGATTGACATTTCTTTTATTGCCATAGCTGCTACCAATCGCTGCCCCCACACTTCTCCATTGGATGATGATACTCAGGAGCCTTTATACTTTACACATCCAGCATTCCCCACTCAGCTGACAATGGTAGCTACATTATCCCCATAGAAAGCATATGAGGGGCACTCCTTTACAGACTGGGTCGAGATTGATCCCCAGTACTGGTTCTTTGATTCAGTGCTACACCTCAATGCTTTCCCGACAGGCCATGGCACTCAGAGGCGAGAGGGGATCTTTCAGGCCCTCTATTGTTTAGATCAGGGGTACTGGATCTCTATTCCTGCACTCATATGGGAGCTCATCCACAAGTTCTGGAAGACTTGCATCTTTTGCACAGCTCCAGGGCAGAGACTTGGCCTTTACCTTTTGGCCATTTGATCACCCAGCTGCTTATAGACTAGGGGTACCAGTTTAACCCTGAGGAGATTCCAGAGCCTAATGCCGACTGGTCGAAGAGAGCTTATGACCTGACCCCCTACAATAAAACTTTCAATTCCTACCATAAGAACGACCCAATAGAGATATGAAAAGACTACAGGTACAGCTACAGAGAGAGGCAGCATTATTGGGAAACGTGCTAGATTTAAAACTTTTTGAGGGATTTTGATTCATAGATCTTGATTCATCACATAGAGACAAGTTTTATGCAAAAATAAACTATGATGTATCATTCAATTAACAGATTGAATACTTACGTCAAAGGTTTGAGTAAACCTTTAAATCTTTCCTCTAAAGTGAATGTTCTCACTTATTGTAGATCCCTTAGCAAGATGCCTTCTCCTTGGATCTTCATCTTTTTGGTAATTGTTTTGCCTTTAGGAATCACTCATAAGCCTCTATGAATGACCTTGGAAAGCTAGGCTTGTGGGAGCCTCCATTAGATGAGAACATAAATCCTAATTTTCTATAGAAAGAAAATAGATTCCTTTTTCCTTCATCCAAAAATCACCCCCAAAATATTCATAGACCATGTATATTCATAGGCAACATAAAGATAAAGAAAAGGAAATAACAAATCCTTCTCAATCTCTAATTCACATGTCTCAAATCTAATATGATTCCAATATCAAGTTGGGCTATGCGTGAGAATCCATTGGGCCTATTATTTTATTGGCTACAATGAATTAATAATTGGCCCGGTCCATGGATCCAATTCAATTAATTCATAAATTAATTTCTAATCCACTAAAAGAAATTAATTGAACTCCAATTAAATAATAAATAACCTCTAAGTCAATATTACACTTTGACCCCTCTATGCATAATTAGTTATCGGATAATTAAAGCCATCAATCCGACTACTTAATTAATATATTTATTTTGGTACCTTTGATTAATTCTGGCTCGATCATAATAAAACATTTGTTTGACAAAAATAATAATTTAAATAAATAAATATATAATAAATCATTTTGTCTAAAAATACACGAAGGCCTTCGAATTTACTTTGTGATCAACCATAATTAATACAAAATAAATACAAGTAGTAATGATGCAAATATTGAAAATATAACCCTCTAACTATTAATTACATAACTACCCAAAGTGTCAGTCTAAGGATCCCGAAGAATCCGCCGAACAAATCAAAGTAATTATTAATTAATAAAAGAGTCTATACTTTTCTCATGCTTAAGAGTCAAATGCCGTGACAGTGATAGGGAGTAATTGCATACGACGGCTCTCGCAATATATCTCAACCTAACGCAGATCCAGTTCAAGTCTTAATTAATTATGAGTCCAACCATAATTACCGACTATGAACCATTTATGATTACTATTTATATTCATGTATTGATCGCCATCACATACATATATAAATATCTCTTGTAATCAAATGGACACTATCAATTCTATAATGAATCGAAGCATAATACATTGAATTCACCAATTGTATCAAGCATAAATATTTTAGAAATGTCAGGAACTTATGTCACTATAATCCAAATCAGAATTTGCTATGCCAGGGCATATAAATCCCAATAGCTCCCACTTGCCCTCATAGCCAATTCAAATTGCATCTAACTCCAATGTTATCTAGGCGATTATCAAAACTATTAATCGATAACACCTTTGTTAATGGATCAACAAAGTTGTGTTCCAAAGCAATGTTCTAGCCATAAGCATATTTTCTAGCCGGACAATATCATGTAGGACATGATACTTTCCTCTCAGTATACCTTGTTCCTCTATAGAACCTTGGGTCATTGGTTTGGACTACTTCTACACTATTGTCACAATATAGTTCGATAGGTAGGCTAGTATGCTCCACAACCTCTAAATCAGTGAGATCAAACCAAAAAGGCTTCCATTGCCGCCTTTAAGGCTACAATGTACTCCACCTGCAGGTTAAAGTCAGCAGTTGAAATCTGCTTAACAATCTACTAACTGATTTCCCTTCCATTAAATGAACATACACTAAATCATGAACCTCATAGTATTTACTTCTGATTGAAAATCAGAACTAGTATACCTGACTAGGTCCATATCATCACATCCATAAATGAGTATGATATCCTTGGTCCTCCTTAGGTACTTAATGATATTTTTCACAACAGACCAGTTATCAAGTCCAGGATTGGATTGATATCTTCTGACTATCCTTACAATGTAGCGGATGTCCTATTTGGTATAGACCATGGCATATATGAGACTTCCATATGCCAAAGCATGTAGTTCCAGTCTCATTTGCTCAATCTCCTCTGCTAGTCTTGGAAAACTACTTACTAGAGAGAGCAATCCATATCAATAAAGCAAGAACTCATTCTTTGAGTTATGCATACCAAACCTAGTCAAAACTTTATCAATGTAGGATTATTAAGATAAGCCTATTTTCCTTTTAACCTGATCTTACAAAAGCTTGATCCTAGGAATATAGCTTACATCTTGAAAATCCTTCATTTAAAAGTAATTGAACAACTACCTCTTTATTGATGACAAAACTTCCACATCATTCTAAATGAGAAGGATGTCATCAATATATATAGAATCAGAAAAATAATGACATTCCCTTGTACACTCATGATTTATTCACTAAGAAATCTTCCGGTATCTTTTTGTAGATTAACTTGCCTTCCATAGGTATCACCCTACTAGTAAGTTCTACAAGATCCCAGATTTTATTAGAATACATAGATTCCAACTCTGATTTCATAGTAACTCGCCAAAATGATCTGTATCCATATCAGTTCACGCTTCCGTGTAGCTTAGTGGGTCCAACTCATGTTTAACAGGGATGTCCATAACGGTCTCACCTAAAAATATGATTCTGTCGGATTGGATAATTATCCGCCCACTACATCAATGTACCGATGAAGGAATCTGTGTACTAGATGATGCTGACGCATCAATAGGGAATTCATCTATAATTCTAAATCTCTATACTAAGTGTGTTCATATGTGGTACATCTAGTACTCATACCATATTCTCTAACACTATGCTACTAGGTATGTGATTCATAATATGATTCTCCTATAGATAAACAGTGAGTGTAAACAATCAACTTTTATCATTGAGATCATAAAATAATCCGTCCTAGTGACTTTTAGAGTAACTATCAAATCTATCATGCGTATGATCTGTTTCCAACTTACTTGTCCATATCAAGCACACATGTGCAGGACTACCCCGTATGTGCATGTGATTCAAACTAAGATTTAGTTAAAAACACAACTCAATGGTATCCTTAAGACAGACTAAGATGGAATGCAGTTCATAATGCACATCGATGTCATTAACGCTAAACTCTTAAATGAAAGAAATAATGTGGCATAACTGATCATAGATCTAACCATGTTAAGTGGAATTCTGTTATTCCTATTTGACACCTAAATGCATTTAGCGTCAATTGCGGAAAACTGGTATACAACACCCTCATTGACCATATAGTCTTTGCACTATCCCAAGAAATACTCATATCCACGATCAGATCGAAGTGTTTTGATAAGTTTACCTAATCTATGCTCCACATCAGTCTTGACACTTTCAGAATATACCAAAAATTTAAAACTTGTGTCACATCAGATAATTTTATCCAAAACGTGAGTAATCTTGCTTCGATGTTCATAAGACCACACGTGTCAGTATGTACCGACTCCAATTGTCCTTTATGTCTATTTCATTTGGCTGATTAAGCCCTTAGAGTTATCTATCCTTCAAAATAGGATTTGCAAGTTTAGTTTAAGCTCCTCTGCCTCACTAGATAATAAACCTTCTTTGACCAATCTTTGAATCTCATTTTGATTGATTACAACCCAAAAATAGACACCAAAAAATACAATGAGTCAGGAATAACAAATGTTCTCTTAATACTCAATCTAGAAGATGCAACATTAGTTTCTACATCCTGCAAATCTTAAGAGTTTGTGATTATAGTATATTAACCATCTTTCAATGCACCAGAAGCAATCGCATATCTATTCAATTTTATAAAACCAGTTTTACAAAATAATAACACAGTTTTTATAAACCACAAGTGAAACAAAAATTAGATTGCTTCTAACTTCTGTGCATAAAGATAGTTCTCTAATACTAATATCCTCATACTCTCTAATTTCAGATGTAATACTCCAACTGACTTAACTACAACCTTGGCATCAGGTCAAAAGATAAATATATATCCATATCATCAAGGCTTCTGGATTCCTGAAATCCTTACAATGAATTGCAAACATGTTTAGTGGCTCCAGAATCTATCCATCAGGAATTAATAGATGCAACCACATAACATGGCTCATGATTAAATATATATCACGTCATTGCTTAGACAGTTCGTTCTTTAGTGTTTTAGTTAGCGGCAAAAGAAACAGTTTCCTTCGCCCTCAACATACACTGCCTTATTCCCTTTAACCTTTTGGATACCTATGTTTTGTGCTAGCCTAGTCCTATTATTATCCTTCTTCTTTGTTTTGCCCTTCCACTTGGGCCTAGAAGAAGATGGTATAGACTAGGTTAGATTGATAAGAATGCCTATACTTTTGATTATCCCTTCATTTGTTACCAATTCTATAAGAATATCAGTGAGTGTGAACTCAAACTAATTCCTTATTTAGTTCACTCTAAAAGAGCCGAACCAGTTTGGTAACAAGGCAATAATCATGTCAATTTGAAACTTACCACCCAAGTCAGCCCTATAGATCTCCAGCTATTTTTTTAAATAATAAACTATCATTTTCCAAAATTCGATCTCATACTGGAGTTCCTTAGGCTATCTTGATGGTGTTCAAGTCTGACATAGTACGTAGGCATACACCCTATCTAATCTCACTAAAACATCTCATTAAGTATCTTAAAGTAAATGAATTAGGTATAGGAGTATTAAATACATTTTGTACCCTTACGTTGTGAATAAAATATATAAGTTCCTTTTCCAATCATTATAAAAGAGGTCCACATACATTGAATATGTTAGCAAGCAGATAACATGGATTATACATAATTAATCTGAATATAAATGCATTCATACAATATGCAAGGTGAATTATTAATACTATCATGCATATTTAAAATTAAAATGAGTTTGTTAGCCACATAATATAATAAATCTCAATTGAATAAGAGATTATTATCATTATTGGTGAACAATCCCTTTTAATTAATGCGGGTCCTTCAACTCTGTAGCATAATAAATCAACCAATCAATATGTCAATAACTTATCCTGTTGGAGGAGTTCATTATTACTATCGTTGAGATTCATTTGCTATTAGGTGAGCACTTCTATTAAAATAATAATATGTGGGTCCCTTAACCACTGTATGAAAAATCGGATAACCAATACGCCAATAACTTATTCGGTTGGCAAAGTTCATTATTACTATTGGCAGGCAAATCCCATCATCTCCATATCTTTTAAGACAATGCCTTGTCTATCTATATGTAATGATTTCCGATTATGTTTAGCCTTTCTAAAATCACCTAGTATAGACCACTCCGTTGGGGAGCTAACACTATTGATTTTAGATTGAGTGTATAACGTTATTAAAGCTCTAATGAAAAATAAAATATTAAATATCTTGTCTTTATAATCTAGACTCTTTAAATCATGCGTAGGGCCTTATTTTTAAAGATCTAATTACAATGAACATTTAATATTTTTATTTTCATGAGACAACCATTCTTGTAATATTAAGACTCTTCAAATCATGCGTGGGGTCTTATTTTTGAAGATCTAATTACAATGGTGTTAATAACGAAGGCCATGGGGCAATGTATAAAAATCCCTGCTCCCACTCAATTTTTAATCATTTATAATTAGGGTTTTCATTTTATTCATTTACATGATATAATGCATGTAAAATGTCTTGATTTTAATCCAATTAAATTTAGAAAATATTTGGACTTTAGACGATTCACTAATATTTAATTTGAGGCACACTTTTAAAAATAATTTACAAAAAAATGATTTTTCGTTTCCCAATAAGTGCCCTCAAATTAATTAGTATTTAAATCCAATAAATTTTCATAATTTAATTAATATAAATCAAGTCATTTAATTAAATATCATGGATCTAATGCATGAATAATAATTAATCAACAATTATCTTTCCCATGCATCACATACATCAATAAATAACAGACAAAAGCAAATTAAATGGCCAATGGAATCAGCTTTTAACATTCAAAGCTATTCTAGTTGTACTGGCGACCATCAACGGCTTGTATACACCTGTCGGGAGCTTGAACGCGCGAGGAGAAGCATAATAGTGCATAGGACGCACCCGTGGGTGTCTCCAGCGTGTGGCACGCGCTCCCACGCGCCTGCACGTGCTGGGAGAAAGTTGCAGGGCGTGGCACGCGCCACCACGCGCCTACACGCGCCTAGAAGGCGCATCAGCCACAACTGCGCTTGAAACCACGTTCTTGAGATGAAGACTTTGCCTGGCGCGTGCTCCTCACGCGCCAGGGATTCTGACCTTGACTAGCGCGTGTTTCTCACGCGCTAGTGTGTTGACTTGTACAGGCGCGTGGTCTTTACGCGCCTGATTGTTTTGGATTATCTAGCGCGTGGTCCTCACGCGCTGATGCCATTGGGTGCGCATTATGCGCACCATGAACGTGCTACACTAGATAATTTTTCCACCTTCCGGTGCTGTCCCTCGCCGCCGGCATTACTCCGGTCGCCGGAAAATCGCCAAAAATTATAAAAAATTCCAGAAAAATTAAATTTAGGCTCTAAAAATTCGAGAAAAATTCTGAAAAATTTCTAAAAAATCTCAGAAAATTCCTGAAGCCTAATTTAACCTTCTTGGACCTTCTTGAAGCTTCATAGCAACCTTTGATGAATATTACATGGCTTTAAAAATATTTTCAATTTGAAATACAATGAAAAAAATTAAATTACATCATTGAACTTCCAAACGGCTAAATCAAAGCCTTAATTACATTCATCCAAAGATAAAATTACATTCAATTATCCTATAAGCTTCATCCATGCCCCAAACACACATCATCATCCATTCACAATTATACATACATCATTATATATCAATATATATCAAAATAGTAATTCATACATCAACATACATTAATAAATAAATATATATGCATATCAAAATTGGATCCATGAATGATAAATTTTGATAAAAATATGATCTCTAGTAATGAATCAAACCATGCTCTGATACCACTGTTGGGAAACGTGCTAGATTTAAAAACTTTTTGAGGGATTTTGATTCATAGATCTTGATTCATCACATAGAGACAAGTTTTATGCAAAAATAAACTATGATGTATCATTCAATTAACAGATTGAATACTTACGTCAAAGGTCTGAGTAAACCTTTAAATCTTTCCTCTAAAGTGAATCTTCTCACTTATTCTAGATCCCTTAGCAAGATGCCTTCTCCTTAGCCATCTTCTTAGTAATTGTTTTGCCTTTAGGAATCACTCATAAGCCTCTATGAATGACCTTGGAAAACTAGGCTTGTGGGAGCCTCCATTAGATGAGAACATAAATCCTAATTTTCTAGAGAGAGAAAATAGATTCATTTTTCCTTCTTCAAAAAATCACCCCCAAAATATACATAGACCATGTATATTTATAGGCAACATAAAGATAAAGAAAAGGAAATAACAAATCCTTCTCAATCTCTAATGCACATGTCTCAAATCTAATATGATTCCAATATCAAGTTGTGCTATGAGTGAGAATCCATTGGGCCTAGTATTTTATTGGCTACAATGAATTAATAATTGGCCCGATCCATGGACCAAATTCAATTAATTCATAAATTAATTTCTACTCCACTAAAAGAAATTAATTGAGCTCCAATTAAATAATAAATAACCTCTAAGTCAATATTACACTTTGACCCTTCTATGCATAATTAGTTATCGGATAATTAAAGCCATCAATCCGACTACTTAATTAATATATTTATTTTGGTACCTTTGATTATTTTTGGCTCGATCACAATAAAACATTTGTTTGACAAAAATAATAATTTAAATAAATAAATATATAATAAATCATTTTGTCTAAAAATACACGAAGGCCTTCGAATTTACTTTGTGATCAACCATAATTAATACAAAATAAATACAAGTAGCAATGATGCAAATATTGAAAATATAACCCTCTAACTATTAATTACATAACTACCCAAAGTGTCAGTCTAAGGATCCTGAAGAATCCGCCGAACAAATCAGAGTAATTATTAATTAATAAAAGAGTCTATACTTTTCTCATGCTTAAGAGTCAAATGCCGTAATAGTGATAGGGAGCAATTGCATACGACGGCTCTCGCAATATATCTCAACCTAACGTAGATCCAGTTCAAGTCTTAATTAATTATGAGTCCATCTATAATTACCAACTATGAACCATTTATGATTACTATTTATATTCATGTATTGATCGCCATCACATACATATATAAATATCTCTTGTAATCAAATGGACACTATCAATTCTATAATGAATCGAAACATAATACATTGAATTCACCAATTGTATCAAGCATAAATATTTCAGAAATGTCAGGAACTTATGTCACTATAATCCAAATCGGAATTTGTTATGCCAGGGCATATAAATCCCAACAAGCACATGCAGTCGCAGCAGGCGACGCTCCAGAGGATGACATAGCTGATAAATCTCCCCCTAGGCAGAGACGTCGCATTACCACTTTAGGTTCTACCTCCCAGCCAGATGTACCTGCTGCATCTCAGCAGACTGGCCCTTCACATGCCCCTCCTACTGAGCCAACAACCCATACTAGCACTGATTCTAGTTACAGATCAGAGGTAGCTTAGCTCCACACAGATTTTATTTCTTTCAGGGTTGATATGACTAGGTAGCACGAGGATGTCATGAGGAGGCATGATGATTTAAAGAGGAGGCATGACGATTTGGTGAGGAGACACGATGATTTAGTCTGCCGATCTGATGCGCTGGGAGATAATATAGCTGAGGTGAGACATGAGCTAGGCACATTGTGCACTGACCTTACCACTTCACTCACTTGCCACATTACTAAGATGTCTGCCATGCTGCAGCATATTGTGGACATGCTTACTCCAGACCCTACCGTCTGATTCCATTCTCTCTCTCTCTTACTCACTACTATCTTATATTTGCACTGCTTTGACTGCGATATCTCTACACCATTCAGACACTTGCACTGATTTTGGATGTTATTTAGGAAATTATTATTTGGGATGTTGTTTGGATATTATTATTTTGGATATTCTATTGGATATTATTGCTTACACTGCACTAATTATGTATGGATTTTTAGGATTTTGATTTTAGTTTTGGCTATTCTATGCTATACATTGCTATATGCCATGATTTTTGGCCAGTTCTCAGTTTCATTTCTCATTTCTATCATTGATGCATATGCTTTGACAGCTGTTAGTGTGACCATTTTTAGACAGGTTATCAGAATCTAAGTTTGGGGTTGCGCTTTCCAAAGCCTAGCTTTCGTTGCCGGGTCCTTTTTGCTTCACCCATTTGGTATACTCTTTTCATTATTCGTTACTTCTTTGCACATTGAGGACAATGCACAGATTAAGTTTCAGGGTGTGTTAGCATATTTTACATGTCGCACCTACTTTCTATGCATATGATATGATTTGAGAGTCCTGGGCCATGATTTTGATCTTTTGAGGACCATGATACTTAGAATTTAAAAATTACTTGACTTGAGAGTCCAATACTCCTTGTATGCCTTGTGGATGCCATTTAGGAGTAAATTTTTCGAAAGATTGATATTTTGCTTGCATTAGTGGTCCACATCATCTTGACCTTGTGATTATTTTGAGATTCACTCTAAGATTCTACACTGGCACAGACACACACTAGCATTCATTTGTGGGGTACATACTTTGTTGATTATTGATTTGGTTATATACCAATTAAGCTAGTAGTGCATTGAAAGCTTTCATCTTGACAAAAGTGGATAACAATCCCTTTTCATTGAGTAGCCGGGATTCTAGCCTCATTAAACACTGAATTTCTCATGCTGAAAGGTGGAGGGCCCAAACTCTAGGTTAAAAAAAAAAAAAACAGAAGCAAAGTTGCAAAAGCAAATAAAAAAGTGAGGACTTCTCCCTAAAGGTGAGAAGTGGGAAATGGTTAGATGGAGGTTATCTTGATTTGTAACCTAGTCGATTCGAACTTGTAAGTCCTTAGGGGTATTTAAACACCTAATGCCTAAAGCCGTCGGGTTTGGGAGTCATTGACCTAACGCTCGACCTCATGGATCACTAGAAAGCTTAATAGATCAATACATTGCATCATGCTTCCATCTTTGATCCTTAGGATAGTTAAAAAAATCAAGTGAAAAGAATAAGCTCACCTAGTTGAATAAAACATTAATAAAAGGTCCATTCTTTGTTTTGATGATTGGTACTAGATTTGTGTGCTAGTTTGTGGGTAAGGATGTGATTATTTCTCTAGTTGGCTTAGATAGCAACATATTTGATGTCGGTTCACTTAAAAAGGATTCTAGAGTTGTTTTGATTTACATGATCATTGTCTTGATGTGTGGAAGACCATATTTGCTTGTTTGATATTGAAATTTTAGGAGATTGCTTGGAAAGGGTTGAAAAATTGCATACTTGATGTAGTTTTCTCCTGATGCTTGTTTCGTATATTGGTTCCTCTCTTATGAGAAAGAGCTCAATGTTTGTGGGTATCATTTATGGAAACTCTCATGAGACTTCACTCGTCCACTAGGGGTTTAAAAGGCTTGTTGCATGCGCTAAATGCAATCATGTTCCCTACGAAAGTGGCGTTATCATTTTATTACTTTCTAGTTCATAGTTACTTAGTTATTTATTCCTTTCTTTTCCTTGTAGTTCATTGTAGGGGACTAGCAATATCTAAGTTTGGGGGTGTGATGAGTGCTTAAATGTGACGCATTTTAGCACCTAAGCTAGGGTATTTTAGTCCATTCATTTATCTTACTTTCATGTCTTAGATATTTATTTGTGTTATTGCCTATTTCAGGTGAATAAAGTTCAAATAGGCTAACAAGAGCCATTTAGCCTCATTTTGTAGCTAAGGAGTGAAGTTGGAAAGAAGCCAAGAAAAATGTTCTAGGGGAACTTCGATCGATCAAAGGGAAGTCTCGATCGATCGAAGAGGTCTACAATTGATCGAAACAAGGTGGTGCCAGCTCAGCCAATTGGATAAAGCCTGGAAGATATTTTGGTGCCACGTTAGCTTCGATAGATCGAAGCTAAGTGTTTGATCGATCGAAGATCTTTGATCGCCGAAATGCCTGCTGGCAGTGCGATGTCTAATTCCCGAGCGCCCCGTTTTCTACCTAATTTGTATAGCTGTGAATTTCCTCTAATCATAGGCTATTATTCTAACTTGGAGGCTACTCAAAAGAGGAATGTAATGATTTAATTGAAGATACAATCATTTTATCTAAGAATATTCATAAGAGTAGATATTTTTTCATAGTTTTCCTTCTAGAACTAAGGTTTTGAGAAGGAAGCAAGGATGAAGATGATGATACCAACCTCTAAGCTAGTTCTTGAGGGTTCCATGACCATTACAATGAGTGGCTAAATCCTTCACTTGGGGCTAGAGAAAGCCCCTAAGTTTGCTTTCTAGACCTAATCTTTTGTACATTTTTGGGGATTTAAGTTGTAATAGATGTTTTAATCTTGAATAAATATATATCTTGTGGTTTCTACTTGATGTGTATGGGTTAATGCTTTCAATTAAGCATTTAGTTCTATCCATATGTTTATGTATGCTAGAATGGATGATTAATGTGCTTTTCTCTAGATTGAATAGAATTAATGCATGTCTATGTGTATTGATGTTGTTAATCTAGTGATGGTCAAAATATAGTGCTTAATTGAGTACTCTTGTAATTTATTTAATGGTTCACACTTATATCTTGATGGATTGTGCCACACCTTTAGTTTAATTAGTGTAATTTTCATGTCTCTAGCTTAGATATAGTGTAGTTGCTTTAAATTCCTAGATAGGTGGATAATCTATTCTTGTTTATTGATGTTCCATACTTATGAATGCAAAGTGCGCATGTCTCTAGAATATTGTGTGTTCTCTAATTGTGGTTGAATTGAATGGTTTTTGGTCTCATTTGATAGATTATGCTATTCACTAGATTGACTAGACAATCTATGCTTATTTGCCATCCATGCTTAGTTTTCAATTAGTGACACATACACACATGTTATAACTTAAGTGTCCCCATTAATTATAATTTTAGTGTCTAGTAAAGTCAAGCTTAGTGGTGAACTTTAAGCCCCAAGTCCTCTCTCTCATTTATTTCCTTTTAATTTCTAGATTGTTAATTGCATGTTTTAATTGAACTCTATTATAAACAAATCACCCAATCTTTGATCATTTGACCTACTACTCTATAATTGGTTCCAAAGCACGACTCGTTTCCCTTGGGATGATCCCTACTCACCCTAGCTATATTAGTAGTTAGAGGTAGTCTTGGTTCTTTACAAATTTAAACTTGGCCACACTCAAATTTAGCATGTTTTAGCTCGGTATCCACGACGCCACACCATTTAACCCACAAAAGAAGTTGACTTAGTTAAGAATTAAGTCGGCTCAGTTTAAGAAGGAGTCGGCTCAGTTCATGAAGGAATCTCCTTAGTTGAGTTGTTCATTTTCAGGGTTTTGAAAGTGATGAGCCTTAGCCTAATCGAGTCGACTGGGCTGTTAAAGGGAGTCAGCTCAGTTGTGAACTAAGTCAATTAGATTGCCAATTGAGTCGGCTGAGTTGGCTTATTTGTAGATTTCTAAAGATGATGGCTCTCAGTCTAAGCGAGTCGACTTAGTTAAGAAAGGGAGTCGGCTCAGTCGAGAACTGAGTCAGCTGGATTGCTAATCGAGTCAGCTGAGTTGTGCCTTGACCTATTGTTTTTTGCTGTTCTGTGATACCTCAGTGTTTGGATGCTTAATGACAAATATTATGTAAATGATTGGCATATCAAATAGTATGATTATGATGGATTGAAGTGTGTAAGTGATGTATGATCTTAGAATGAGCTTCAAATGATCTCACAGATTCTTTACATTTTAGTTCCTAAGTCACTCACCAACCTGTCTACACCATAGGTAAGCCTCGCTGATCTTTGAGGTTACATAGACTTCCTTGTGCCAGTTGTAATTTGCTTTGGTGACATATTCTAGAATGATCTCAGCTTCAATGACTTGGAAGTGATCTTATGTTTGACTTAAACTCAATGTAAACATTAGTACATTGAACATCATTAATGGTTTGTTATCATCAAAAATACTAGAGTGCCCTTGGGATAAATCCGTAGAGTCAACAATCTCCCCCTTTTTGATGATGACAAAACATTAATGTGTTCTTTATAAACATTGAAGGATGCTCCCCCTGTCAATAAGCATTAATTGGAACACATTGTATAAAACATGCTTTAATAATGAAACTGTGAATTTTATTCTTAAAGCATGATATTTATAGAGATTTTCAAATCCCCCCCATCATTATGCAAACTCATATCAAATTTTAATGAAGCACATAAGATCATATATAACCAAAGATAAGTCAATTCATTCGGTACATGATTGACATTGTAACAAAACAACTAGCATTTAGGAAAGTTAAAATGAAAGTTCCACAAAATATCCTAAGCTAGACCTAAATTAGGACTGCCATAGTATTGTCCTAATATACTTATGCTAAAACTTAACACATCAACTACTCTTTTCTCCCCCTTTGGCAACATCAAAAAGGAAGGAGGTCCAAAGCACCACGAATCTAAGCTAGGTTTTCCTTCACTCTTCATAGTTTAGGACAAATGTGTCAACACGATCAGTGAGTGTATCCATCCTACGTGAGATAGGAAGCTGCTCTAGTAAGATATCTCATGTGGAGGGCTCATTGGATGGGATGTGATGTGTGTTTTTATTTATCAATAATAAAATACCACTCGTAATAGAACGAATCCTTGTAAGATAGGGCTATATTGAGGGTGTCAAACCTCAAGGATTGTAGTGGTTTATTGAGTCTTTAATTAATTACTATTTTAATTTAGAAAGAAGATTTGATTTGTTGTGTTGTTAAGCAATTCAATAATATAAAAGAAAATAAACGGAATAAAAGAATTGAGATCGAGAGAAGAAATACTTAGGGATTGACTTCACCACGAACCTCATATTATGGTCAACTCTTTAACCTTGGGATTTCAATAGTTATGTATCATATGGAATTAAACTTAATAACATTCATTTAATTTAGATTAAAGAAAGATGTTTCATGAATTTCAGTTAATAATAACCTATCTTCGGTTGGCACGAATTATCTACCTATGTACTTCTAACTAATTTTGTAGTATAACTCGTCTTCCCTAGGCATAGACTATGAAAATATTCATCCATGAAAAACGTTTGAACACCATTACATGATCTCCATTCTTATATCCGATAGGCCTCTTCCAAATATCATCCAATAAGAATGGGTTGAATATAATTTAAGAACAATTAAATCTAAGATAAGGTATTAATCATTAAAATCCAATTGAATTAAGTCAATTCCCCATAATCATGCAATCAAAATACATAATATATTAAATTCCCAAAGTACAGAACAATCAAACCATAGTATTCGGATTCCGGCTACATCAATGCCCTAAGAGAGGAATTAGCTACTCATGACGACGCAAGATATCATCTGTATTGTTATGGTCTTTATCGCCATAGACTGCCAAAACACCTTTTGGATCTTCTTCTTTAAAACCCTAAAAGCCGTCGTGAGAGAGATATATGAGAAAGATTGATAACTATGGAAGAGAGATTTTTTGTGGCCTTCTCCTCTTCGTTTATAGTGGAGAACAAATCCTAATCCCCTTTGGATTGGATTTTGGTAACAATTGGGCCTTTAAAGAAATAAAGAGGGTGAAAATATATAATTCTCACATGTATTTTTAACTTCCAGGATGTCAGAGCTCAAGCTTTGGAGATCAGGGCTCGAGCTTTCTAGAACATACCTCGATCTGAAGTGATTTTAACCCATTTAGAGTATGAATCTTGAGATAGCTATTAGAGACAAAAAATATCGGGCTTCGAGTCTCTTTCCGAAACCACTAAGTTTTCTCAATTTGGAGTTCCGAGTCAAAAGTTATGCCTAAAATACTAAAGTAGGTATAGAGTTTTCAGCAATGCTCGAGCCCGGAGTGGTTGTGCTTGAGCTTTGAAGCTTGGGCTAGAGCTCTGGGATCAAAATTTGTCTAAAGTGTCTTTTTATTGATAGTGCTCGATCCCACTTTCATCGTGCTCGATCCCAAGGTGTGACGACCCTAGTTTTTAGGCCAGTGTGTCCTGTGATGAACCGTAAAGATGATCCGATAACGGATCCGAATGCGGAAGCGAAAACAGAAAACAAGACTCTAAGAAGTAAAAGTGACCTTCCATGAGGTCGTGGAACTCAACAAGAACTGATGCGAAAGCAAAAGATCGAAAATATGACAAATAAGCCCCCAGGGGCAAAATAGTCATTTCTAAAAATTGTAGATTCGGGTGCCATCGAGTACACTGTTGGAAGGACAACGAAAAACTAATCAAGATGGGCTCAAGAATCGCATGATTCGGAGTCCGAACGAAGGAGAAACGGCATGACGAAGAAAAACGAGCACTTAAAGTAAAAGGGTAAACTGGTAATTATCTAAGAAGAACCAGGTGCAACCGAGCACACCGTTGGAAAGACAGCAAAAAATTAGTCAAGTTCAAAAAAAAATTCACTTGAATCGGAGTCCGGACGAAGGAGAAAAGCCCAAAAGAAGAATTGACGTCGCGGCGGCCCGACGAGGGGCCATGGTGCACACGGTGCCCATGCGCGAGCCCACCGGCGTGCACGCCGGCGCCCAAAGACATGGCTGGTGGCAGCCCTTGGCTGCTACATTTTTTTTTTTGATCTGCCCAGAACTGAGGCTTGAAACGGAGGTCAAGACGAGTTTTTCTGGAAAAATACGAAGAAAAAACCCCCACTAAAATCGAGTTTTCTACCCGACAACGCAAACGGAATCGAAAAAAACTCACTGTGAAATCCCGAAAATGCCCCTAGATCAGAACTGAACAAGAGGGTCATAAAGCTGCTAAATGAAAACTGGAAGCTGAAACTTCACGAGGGATTTCCGGTACCAAGACGACATTTTCTGGAAAAACACAAAGAAGAAACCCCCCCTAAAATCATGTTTTCTAAGCGATCATGTTGAAAGAAGAAAATAAAACTGAGGTGAAAGGTCCATAATGCCCCTAGATCAGAATATGCAAAAAAAATGCGAAATGAATTCACAAGAGGCTCAAAACACAAAGGATAAGGTTTTGCCAAGAAACGACCATGCACGCAAACGTAACTTACCTATTTAGACGCGCTACTATGGTCCATGACTTAAAAATATAGCCGATGCAAAATCCGACCCCCCAACGAGCAAAAAGGCAAAAATGGACTTGGAATGGAAAACATGGAATCCAAAAATCCAAAACGGGATCAAATGACCGTTTGGCCCTTGGCCACACTTCATACAAGATTAATAAGACCCTATAAAAGAATGAAAATGGAATTCCCACACCCGATGCAACCGTGGTGCAGCAATGACTTGCGATTTTTCAAGGTTTTCATAATATTTCATGAAGTTAAAAAGTTGTATAGAATACAATACACATGTCATTGGCCTCCGGCCTCATCTCATACATGTTAAATACATTGAAAGGAGTGCACTTATGTACACATTACATACATGGAATCAAATATACATATTTTGACATACAAGTCTACAAAATGACATTTCATGCTAACATTTGCATAAAATGGAAACTTGAAAGCTACTCGACATCCAAGGAATGCTAGGCTTCACGAACCAAGTCTTCGTACCTGAAATATGCCCTAGTATCGTAGGGGTGAGTAACATAAAGCTACTCGTAGGAGATGAGCATGCATCGACCTAACATTTTACAAATTTATCATCTTAAGGTGAAACATGTTAAAGGGGCTCATGCCACCTAACGTCTATGTCCAAGTGAGACTCGGGGAGCATCCTAAGCTACCTTAGAGTCTAAGCAACAAGAATCATGATATACATACGTGTATGAAACGAATCATGGTTGGAATAATCTAAAGAACACGACAAGAAGAATGCTTGAGCATATATTAACATGAATTGCATTTTCAATACAATTGAACTAGGTCTAGAGTAATCCATACAACATAACAAAAGCATATTTGAATACAAGTTAACAAGAATCACATTATCCATGCAATTCAACAACAAAAGAGCATGTTATACAATGCAACAAGGTTTAAGTTCTCAAAGCCATCAACTTAGAATCTAAAGCACAAAATAACAGTAGTGGTTCATGCCACCTAACGTCTATGTTATAAATGAATCAATAGGATCAATCCTAAGCTTTATTAGAACGTCAAAACACGATTTTCAATATCGGTGCAATTTAACCAATATTGGAACTTCCAATACAACGCATAAAACACAATTTCGCAAAGTTAACATCCTGTAACTTAAAATGGAACGACAAATAAGAAACAACAAGTTACAACATCATCTAGTTATCAACTTGAAAATGAAATGCGAAATCAAACAAAGTAGATACTCGGACGTCACGCCGGATCAGACCGACAACATAGTTACTTTAGGGTTACTAGCCCATGGGTAAACCTCCCTATGTGCGCACTAGACTATATAGAGGGACTATCCCTCGTACTAGAACCACGTCCTAGCCATAACCAAATAACGACATCCCCAAGTTTCCAAAATTAACAAGTTGTGCAACAACGCATATATCAACAGGAATATGCAAGATAATCAACTATCTACCAAGCACAACCAAATTTGGAAACCTATACAATACATGCTCTAAGTCTAAAACTAATATGATGTGATGAATGTCGAATCTTCAGTGTGCGATTCGTTACACGCTATGCATGAATGATGTTAAATACGAAATGTGCAAATCATTACACAAGGCAACAATATATTCAATAAGGAAAACATATTCTCATGAGTATAAACATAGCAACTATGTTATCCAATGCTCAAAACATAACCAAATGAATATACAACAAGTCCATGTCCAGGATTTTGATACAGAAACGACTTTCAAACATAATTAAATCCATGGCTCAATTCGATAGAATTTAATTAAATAAAAATAATTAAATTCCCTAGATTCTAATTCAATTCCAAATAACCTCAAATTTATACATATTAAAGAACATGGCATGGTCATCACCTATATCCATTCTAAAACTCAATTAGGTTATTGGAACAACAAAGTAGAATTCTAATTAAATCATACTAATTTAATTACCAAGGTTCTAAAGCAACTTCAAATGGTCCACAATTAATATATACTAGTAAACAAGTCATGGCCAATACAAATATCAAGTTAAAACCTTAATTAAGCTAATGGGACCACAAAATATATTTTAATTAATTCTTTTAATTAAAATCTCTAGATTTTCAAACTTAACCAAATGCTCTCAATTTAACATATCTTAGAGAACATGCCAAGGACTAGTGAAATATCACATTACAAGTTTATTTCATTCAATTTAAGACCATGTGAATTAAATTTTCACTAAATTTAAATATAAATTAAAAGTTGCAATTCTCATGCAATTAATCCCAATTTAATATATGTGAATAACTATACCTAAGCTTAATTTTCTAGCATGCTACAATACAATTCCAAGTTGTATATCACCATGAGGATTAAATCTTAAACAAGGAATTTAATTAAATGAAAGGTTTGAAAACCTAACCGAATATTCTAAATCAAACATATGTGAAGCTATATGGCATGTAAGTCAAGAATATCAAGTCGGAATTTAAATAGAGTGAATAGTGCACTCGGGGCAAATTAATTAATAATTACTAATTTTCAAAATACCTCCAATTACTTTCAAATTCAACTATGTTGGAGAGCATGCAAAGACCTAATTTAATATGCTAACACATATTGATTTTAAGCTAGTTAAGGCCATGTGAATTAATATTTCACCTAAGATAAATATTAAATAAAATCTTTAATACTTATTCAAATGTTCCAATTTTAATACACGACAATGAGCATATCAAGGGGCAATATAAAATCATGCTACATGTTTAAACCAAGTCATGAGCAACCGGAAAAATTAGATCCCGTACAAGAAAAATAAATAATAAAATCTCTAGATTTTATATTTAATCATGCAAACAAGTAGTATAAGCATCACAAGCATGCTATCTAACAAGAATTTAAACCTAAAACATCTCCTACCTCAATTTGAGATGAAAATCTCAAATGCCATCAAAATGGAACGGCTCCGAATCCGACGAAACTACTAGGTTTTGTTGGGGACAACGCCGCGAACATAACCCCCATGAAAGCCCCATCAAAATCATAACTTGACCTCAAAACCAAACTCAAGAAATGGTCAAAACTGAATTCTAATAAGGGGAAAAGGTAGAGCACGGCGAGGGGAACAACAAACGTTAAGGCTGAAGACTTTCCATCAAGGAAAAGTGAACCAAAAGAGGAGAGAGAAGATGGCAGCACCCCTTGGGCTGCCACGGGAGCTCCAGGTCGTGCATGAAGAGGGGAGAAGATGAAAAATGAAATATCTCACCCCCCTTTTATAGAAATCTTAAAAAGTGCCCCGAACGGGCCCCGCCGGGTCCGAAAAAGTAAAATATGAGCAAACGCGCTCAAATGGCAAAACTTTGTGAATGATAAAGATTCAAAATGATAAAATATGAATAACGGAAGAAACAGCGTCAAAAACCAAGTCCCGAGCAGAAAGTTATGCCCCGAACAAGTTCGGCGACAACTGGGTCCAGAAACTCTGAAACTGGAGAAAAATGACCAGAACGGAATTCTATGAATTTGCAAGTCAACAAAAAGTGAAAATGAATCCCATACGAGGATCCAGGCTCCAAACAAGACATTTTGCAATAACTTTCGTTAATTGCATAATGGCCCCTACAAAAAGGGTTAACTACGAAACTGCCCCAGAATGAAAATATCTTCCAAAAGATATTTTCTTAGATGCCACTGAAATAAAATATCTTCAAAATATATTTATGAAAAACACCCCAAGAAATGAAATTAATTCCAAAGATTTATGCATCCATGCCCCTATGGGCACCGGGAGCAACTAGAGTACTTTCTTGCAAAAGTAAAGATACATATTTCGTGGAAACCACTCACGATAAGGATACGTGAAGTCAAAAACCAACTCTGAGCTTGAAAAGTGAGGTTGTGCCAAAAACTGACAAATGGAGATAAGACAGAATAGGGAAAAGGACGAAATAACGCATAGTGTTGAAAAACGAAAAATGTGAAAATGACTCAGTCCTCAAAGGAAGTTGTGAATCCACGGAAAAGAGTATCAGGAACCAATTCCGAGCACTCGAGATGACACTAAGCGGCACGAAACAGAGCTCAGAAAGGAAAATTAAACGAAAAAAATTCATTCGTAAAATTTCAGGAAAAAGGAAAGGAAGGCAAATGACCGGGTCGTTACACAAGGTGTTGGGCTCGAGCTCTGGGGCTGTGGATCAACTTTTCAATTCCGACGCATCATGTGTTCGAGCTCTTAGGCAAAGGCTTGAGCACCCTTAAGTTGGGCTTAAGCTCTGAGTTCAAAGCTCGAGTTTTGACACTTGAATTCTTCTAAAGTTCACTATTTTGACTCTCGGCATGCTATGAATGCTCGACAACGACACGGTAAACTTCGTTATCAATCTTTTCATCGTAAAAGCTCAGTTTTAACCGTTTCTTTGGGAAATCATCTAAAAACACAAAATAAACATAAATCAGTATAAAACAGGATAGATATATCACTTTAGGTCTTAACATATGCACATTTAGGGGCTCGAATATGCAATATTCAGCGCTCATCATACCCCCAAACTTATATATTGCTAGTCCCTTAGCAATACAGAACTAAAAAGCTGCTTTCGTGGGAATCACGGTTGCATTTAGCCTATGAAACAAGCCTTTAAACCCCTAGGTTACCCCTAATCGACGAGTTGTAGTCTCGCGAGGGTTTCCATTGACGATACTCACAAACTTCTCAAATCAGTGCCTTAATTGCACGGTAAGTGATGAGCGCTGAAAAGTACACTTTTAAACCCCTTAAGCTTGAGTATTCTAGGACCTTTATCTATCTTATTTACCCGTTTTAGTACTTATTTGTGTTTTTGTCTATTTTAGGTCAATAATGTTAAAATGGACTAAAAATGGTTTCTTAAGGCCTTTTTGGAGTCAAACTAAGTCTTAGAGAGGATTCGGAGCAAAAGGAGGATGATTCGGAGCAAAAAGAGGCTGATCCTAAAAAGCTGCCAAGTGAGATCGATCGTGAGATCGATCAGAAAAATGAGATCGATCAAAATTGGATCGATCGAAAATCAAAGTTAGATCGATCAAACTTTTGTTGAAAGTTAGATCGATCAAAAATCAAAGTTGGATCGATCGAACATTGCTAGCAGCGAGCTGTCTTATTCCGTGCGCGCCTAAAAGTCCACTTATCACATAGTACGGGATTAGATATTTTTGGGGCTATATTCCTGACTTAGTGACTAAGAAAATGACCTTCTATATAAAGGGAAATGACCCATTTGTAAAGGAGCTTTTTATCTTTTTATTTTTACATTGTAATTTTTATTTCTCTCTCTAGCAAAGTTAGAGATTAGGGTTAGAAGAAAAGAGGGAAGTGGAGGCACATCTCAAGAACCCATCTCTAGAACCACTCTCTCTCGATCTCTAAAGCTTCAAAGAAGAAGAAGAAGAAGAGGAAGAAGAAGATGGAGCCATATTTGGAGCTTGATTCCATGACCACATCCACCTCCTCCATGATTGGCTAGTTCTACACTTAGGGCTTGGATGAGCCCTAAGTCTTGTGTAATCTAAACCCTTGTATTTCTATTTTTGGGGATTTATATATATATATATATTGTTGTGATTAGTGCTCTAACCTTGTGAATTTCATGAATCTTGGTATATTTCTATGATGTTTATGGTTTAATTCTTCCTATTAATTCTCTAGTTTATTTACATGTCTATGTGTGATTAAATTAGGAATTATTTCTTACATGATTCATATGGATTAATTCTTTCTATTGATTCTCTATTTGATTACATGTTGTCTTATGTGTGATTATTTGGGAATTAATCTCTACACTAGTTTTTTTATATTAATTGCATGTCTACGTGTGGTTGATTAAAAATCTAGTGATGGCTAAGCATGTGGTTTCATTGAATGGGTTTGCCAATTAATTTAATGGTTTATATTTATGCTTGATGGGTTGTTCTACAATTTAATTCATGCTTGTAGGTAGGTAGACAATCTATGCTTGCTTAGATATTCCATGGCTTATTATTGTAAATTCCATGATTCTCTAAATTGATGTGTGCTACAATTATTGCTACCTAGATGGGTCATGGTTAAAATTGATGGGTTATGCTACACTTAGTTTAGGTAGACAATTCATACATAAATTAGATGGTCCATGCTTAATATTGCAATTGGTAGTCGCATTTTGTTCACAACAATGTATTCCCCATAAATGGAAAGCAAGTGGTTAATTACACAAGCTTAGTGGTGATTCCAACACCCTAAGTCCTCTCTTCATATCTCTTAAATCCTTATCTCTCGTTAGTTTACTTTACTTGTTTTTTAATTTCGTTGCACCTTAGTGTAATCAAACCAATATCTCTCTTTGCAATCTTTTGATACGCTAGAGTTGAAGTTAAATTCCAACACATATAATCCATTGGGACAATCCTTACTCACTCTTGCTACGTTAGTAGTAGTGTTGGTAGTGGTTTTTATAAATTTAAATTTGACCTAAAAGGCTTTTCTTGGACCGCACATTCACTACATCAATTTTGGCGTTCACGAGCGGCCGTCGTCAGTAAGCTCATTCAAACCTATTTTCATATCATAATGTCCCAGCAATGCATCAATCAGTCAACTATAACAAGTATAAGGAACTATATTAAATAGGAAAAATCTACTGCTTTCAATATCATATCAGCAGCCATGGTCCCCATATATCAGTTTAATCACATGTTTAACAATTTCGATCCCCAAAATTCTTTTTAATAGTGAACTTGCAATTCTAAACATGTGGCTTACTATCCGTACTTATATCTAGCTCATG
This sequence comes from Cornus florida, assembly GCF_030987335.1. Classification (NCBI taxonomy): domain Eukaryota; kingdom Viridiplantae; phylum Streptophyta; class Magnoliopsida; order Cornales; family Cornaceae; genus Cornus; species Cornus florida. Next base: position 31,666,831 of record NW_026775576.1, read on the forward strand.
CTATCCCTCAATTTATAGGCAAACTTTTCAAATTCCAATTCCCAAGGTATTTTCCTAATATTTTCTACAGGTATGCGTTTTTCAAAAAGGATACTGTGTCATGCGTAGGTCTATTAAGCTTTTTAAATCACCCATGTAACGAACTTTCGGCCAATGACTCCCAAACCAGATGGTTTTAGGGCATTAAGTGATAAAGCACCCCTCTAGACCTAATTGTTCAAGTAATCTAGGCAACCTAAACCCCTTATGTAACAACCTTTCAGCCAATAACTCCCAAACCAGATGGCTTTATGGCATTAGGTGCCAAAACACACCCCTAAGGACTTAATTGCTCAAGCAATCTAAGTATAGACCTGAACTTGACCCTTTTCTACTTTTTTTCTTTTTCTTATTTTTTTATTTTTTTTTTCATTTATTGCATACATACTAATTCTTTCTTTCTTTTTATTTTTTTTATACCTTGGTTATCAAATTCACCTGCTCATCTTAGTTTGACACAAATCAGAAAAAGATTTCAAGTTTATACCCCACAGAATGCATGTGAGTGTGAATATGTGCAAAGTGAAGTTTTTTAGGAATCAAAATCATCAAATTATAACTTCCCTGACAAAGTGGACCACATGCCACCAACTGATATCAAATTTTTTAAAAAATCCCTATTTAGCATGAATTCGGCATACAAACCATCCTAAACCAATATTAGACTGCATATGGACATCAAAATTGTCAACAAACTCAAAATCATGCTTAAAACAATTAAAATTCATTCCTTTGTGGACAACATATCAACAGCAAAATTTTAAAGGACACTACCTTACTCCCAAACTTAAGATGCACATTATCCTCAATGTGTAAAAACCGATATAGAGATAGAAAGATATTACCAAATATGTAGAACTAGCATAGATCATGAATTATATCACAGAGAATGAAATCATCACCTCACCCCCAAACTTAGTCCTTTGTACCTGCCAAAACAATCATACTCCAAGGCATACATCAGAGTATCAAGTATATGGAGTAAAACAAGTATATATATATATATATCATGCACAAGTCAATCTTTTTCTTTTCTTTTTTTCCTTTTCCTTTTTTTTTTTTTCTTTTTTTTTTTTTTTAAAAAAAAAAAAAACAAACCTAATCTAAAAATAAAAGAAAAATACATAAATAAACTAACCTAATCTCTCTCTTTTTTTTTTTTTTTTTTTTTTTTCTTTCAAAACAAACCTAAACTAACCTAATTTAAAAATAAAAGAAAAATAAACAAATAACTAAAAACCTAGAAAAACTGAAAAGAATAAAAATAAACTATGGTGCAAACATACAAATGCTAAATTTAATGTCGATAGCTCGACAACATGTTAAGTTCAATGTCGTTAGCTCGACTGTACATCACTCCTTAGCTTGTATCCAATAATTCAACTACCTCCCTCATCCCAAAATCAGTCCTATAGGTGATTATGAAATTCGAAACAGGAGGAACCAATGTGGTTCTATCAAGACCCAAGAAAGAATACTCAAGCTTATCCGATGGTAGCTTAGGCTTAAGTTTTTGAGAAGACTCACAAAAAGGACAAGAAATATTTGAAATCAAAGGAGGAGGATCTTTTGTTGGAAAGATGGTGATTGAATCCTCATCAATGACATCAAGAAAGAAGTACTCATCTTTCTCTGAGAAATATGGAATGGCATTGAAGATGTTTAATTTGAGCTTCATGTTTCCAGAAGAAATATCCATAGCCCCAGTCCTACAGTTAATGTTGGCATTCGCTATAGCTAAGAAAGGACAACCAAGGATCACAGGAATATATTTATTGGGATCGTGAACAGGTTCTGTATCTAGGACAGAAAGTCAACCAAAAAATAAAACTTGTCCACTTTAATGAAAACATCTTCAATGATCCCACGTGGTTGCTTTATTAATCGATCAACAAGTTGCAACACCATTAATGTGGGTTTAAGCCCTACCAAGCCCAATTGCTCATACTCCGAGTAAGGAAGAAGATTAACACTCGCTCCAAGATCAAGAAGTGCTCTGTCTATCACATATTTTCCAATGATGCAAGATGACGAGGCCGCTTGTATACACCAAAATAATGTAGTGAATGTGTGGTTAAAAAAAAGCCTTTTTGATCAAGTTTAAATTTATAAAAACCACTACCCCTACTACTACTAACGTAGCAAGGGTGAGTAGGGATTGTCCCAAGGGATTATACGTGTTGGAATTTAACTTCAACTCCAGTGGATCACAAGATTGCAAAAGAGAGATTAATTGTTTGATTATACTCAAATTCAATTAATTAAAATGCATTTAAAATAAACTAAGTTGAGTTAGGGATTTAAGAGAGAAGAAGTGAGGTCTTGGGGTATATTGGAATCGCCACCAAGCTTGTTCACCAAACCACACACTTTCAACTAATTTGGGGAAAACATTCTTGTGAACGAAATATGACTACCAATTGCAATATTAAGCATGGACCATCAAATTCAATAATGTATGAATTGTCTACCGAACCGATAAATAAACTAAGTGTAGCACAACCCATCAATTCTAAGCATGACCCATAAAACTAGTAACAATTGAAGGACACATCAATCTAGAGAATCATGGAATTTGCAATAATAAGCCAAGGAAAATCAAATGAAGTAAAGATTGTCTATCTACCTACAAGCATGAATTAAATTGTAGAATAACCCATCAAACATAAGAATAATCCATCAAATTAATTAACAAACCCATCTAATGAAAACCATGTCTAGCTATCACTAGATTCTCAATCAACCACATATAGACATGCAATTAATATAGAAAAACTAGTGTAGAGATTAATTCCCAAATAATCACACATAAGATAACATGTAATTAAAATAGAGAATCAATTCCCAAATAATCACACTTGATGAGGCTAGAATCCCAGCTACTCAATGAAAATGGATTGTTATAACCAATTCAATAATTAACAAAGCATGTACCCTACAAATGAATGCTAGTGTATGCCTGTGCTAGTGTAGAATCCTTGAGTGAATCTCAAAACAATCACAAGATCAAGATGATGTGGATCACATATGCAAGCAAGATATCAATCTTTCAAAAAATTTACTCATAAACGGCATCTACAAGGCATACAAGGAGTATTGGACTCTCAAGTCAAGCAATTTTTAAATTTTAAGTATCATGGTCCTCAAAAGATTAAAATTATAGCTCAAATGGATTCCAAATCTCAATCATGCAACTAAGTCTCAAACTTAAGTAGAATGCAACAAAGTCACCTTACTCCCAAACTTAAACTGCACATTGTCCTTAATGTGCAATGAGAACAATGGAAAAGATGGAAAGAATATGCTGTGGTGGTAGATACATGAAGCTCGGTGGTGATCCATTGGGAAAGAATGCACCCCCAAACTTGGAATCAACAACCTACTTGAATAACTACACTAGCAAACTCACATCAAATATCAAATGGGATAAAGATAACCAAATCAAGCATTCTAACGCAGTATAGCACAAGATGAAAGAGAGATACGAGATCAAGCCCAAAATAAATCATAAAGTATACATGACTACATATAAGGGCACAATGGAATTTTATTTTTTATTTTTTATATTTTTATATTTTTCATTTAATGAAAACAAGTATATACAAAATGCAAGAAAAGAAAGAATAAAATGCATGAACAAATTATAAGAAAAATAACGAAAGTAAAATGCAATGAAAGAATATATACAATGCAAGAAATGAAAAACAAAAAGTAAGAAAGGATGCAAGAACAAAATAATGAAAAATGAAAACTCTTTTTTATTTTTATTTTTATGTATTTATTTATTTTTTGACATAACAAGTATGTACACACACATTAAAATAAAACAAATAAACATGCAAGGAATGAAAATGAAAGGAAAGAAAGGACGCAATTTTTTTTTTTTTGCTTCGATCGATCAAAATTTACTTCAATCGATCGAGCTTGGCTATGATCGATCAAAAAAATGAACATTATTGCCCTGGGATCAAAAATTTCCGACGCAATTCCAATCGATTAAAATTATTTTCGATCGATTGAGGCTATTTTCGATCGATCGGAATAAGCTTTGATTGATCGAGAAAGTCTTCGATTGATCGAACTGCCTCGGCACAAATTGCTGAATTTCGAAAAAATTTCAAAGGCAGAAATTTTCTAAGGCCTAAAATGCATGAATATGGTCTAAACACCTGATTTTTGACAATGAAGTGCAATGAAACATATCTAGACGACGCAAGAAATAAAAAATAAAAAGAAATGTGGAAGGAATAGAGTTGTAAAACTCTACGAATACTAGTGTTTAACGTCTCTAGTAAGATGTTGGGTTGACTCACTAGTCGAAAGTATCAAAGACTGGATATGAAACATCCTTATTGACCCTCTTTTCCATTTTCTCATTTAATGCCTCACTTATAACAATGAAATCATCCTCTAACAGAATGACTTGAAAAGAAATGAAAGAGATAATTTCGTTCCTTTCATCCACGTTCTTGAAAACAGAATCAATCATGGTTAGCCTTGCCTCATTTTTGGCTCTTGAAGTGTATTCAAAGAATCACTTCCTTTGTGAATTGGTAAGTTAGTGTCTTTCGAAGACTCATTTGGAATATCAAGAAACTCCTTCTCTTCATCCTTTTTCTCTTCCTCAAAATTCACCATCTCCTCACCTTCCAAGTTAGCTAAGGAGTCCATTAGAAAGTTCATTTCATTTTTTGGAGCTTTGAAGGTCAACACCACAATTTTTGTATATTTCAAAAGGGCATGTCTTAAGAGGTTCTTTGGAGATAATAGAAGGAAGGTTCTCTTCAACAAATTCCTCCTCCTCCTCTCCTACCTCTATAGTGGTCAACATCTCCTCACTCTCTAAAGTATCAAAGGTTGAGATAAAATCATGATCAAAACAAGGAAAGTCCTCATTAATCATGTTGTGCTCTATTGGATTAGCCACTAACTCACTTGCCACTTCCTCCTCTATACAAGATAGAGTGCTAGGCATTAGCTCACTTGTCTCATCCTCCTTTTCACTCTCATCATCCTCATCTATATAAATTAAAATTCTTGCCATTTTTTTATTTGCCTCTTTCTCCTCCTCTTGACGAGAAAGAGTACTTGCAATTTGTTCAACTTGAGCTTCAAGATTGGCTAAGATTTGAGAATGAGAATGAATATCTTGAGTTGTGAATTAAGCCCATCAAGTAGAGCTAACATTTTTTCTTGAAACTCGGGTGAATAAGGTGATGGAGGTGGTTCTAAAAAAATGGTGGGGGAGGGTAATAGTCATAAGGAGGATAATAAGAATAGTTAAGTCCATAATAAGATGATGCATGTTGAAATGAATTAGACTCAACCTCATAAGGATCAAAATATGGTGGAGGGACATAAGGTGAGGGGAAGTAATTTTCCCCCAAACTTGGATCAAAGAATCCCTCCATCCACATTCAAAATCCAAATGCAAGAAAATATTTTGGCCTTCACACGGGCTGATGCTTGGACAAAAATTTAAGTAATATAATGAGCCTCAACAAGGGCTATCACAAGCATGCAAAGAAGTGAAACAATTAAAATACAAGAGTTCCAAAAATTGCTAACAATGGTCCTTAAGCAACTTCAAATTTTAATATTAGCTTTAAGCTCCAACGATTGCTTCAAGTTCCAAAGTTTGCCTTCCTTGTAGTCAAGTACCTAATTGAAAAATAATAATGAGAACAAGAGAAAAGAATATACAATGGAAAATAAAATAAAAATAGAAGCAATCAAATGAACACTATTGCCTAGTTTCATTCCAACAAAATCATTAATCCTCGGCAACGGCGCCAAAATTTGACGAGGCCACTTGTATACGCCAAAATAATGTACTGAATGTGCGGTTCAAGAATAGCCTTTTTGGTAAAGTTTAAATTTATAAAAATCACTACCACCGCTACGACTAACGTAGCAAGAGTGAGTAGGGATCATCCTAAGGGATTATATGTGTTGGAATTTAACTTCAACCCTAGTGGATCACAAGATTGCAAAGGAGAGATTAATTGTTTGATTATACTCAAAGTCAATTAATTAAAATGCAATTAAAATAAACTAAGTTGAGTTAGGGATTTAAGAGATAAGAAGTGAGGTATTGGGGTATATTGGAATCGCCACCAAGCTCATTCACCAAATTACACACTTTCAACTAATTTGGGGAAAACATTCTTGTGAACGAAATGCGACTACCAATTACAATATTAAGCATGGACCATTAAATTCAATAATATATGAATTGTCTACCTAACCGATAAATAAACTAAGTGTAGCACAATCCATCAATTCTAAGCATGACCCATCGAACTAGTCATAATTGTAGCACACATCAATCTAGAGAATCATGGAATTTGCAATAATAAGCCATGGAAAATCAAATCAAGTAAAGACTGTCTACCTACCTACAAGCATGAATTAAATTATAGAACAACCCATCAAGCATACGAATAATCCATCAAATTAATTGACAAACCCATCTAATGAAAACCATGTCTAGCCATCACTAAATTTTCAATCAACCACACATAGGCATGCAATTAATATAGAAAAACTAGTGTAGAGATCAATTCCCAAATAATCACGCATAAGACAACATGTAATCACAAAGAGAATCAATATGAAGAATTAAACCATATGAATCATGTGAGATGTAATTCTCAATTTAATCACGCATAGACATGTAAATAAACTAGAGAATTAATAGGAAGAATTAAATCATAGAAATCATAGAAATATACCAAGATTCATTAAATTCACAAGGCTAGAACATTAATCACAAGATATTATTCCCCAAAAAGTACGAAAAAGATAGAGGTTTAGATTACAAACTTGGGGCTTATCCAAGCCCCAAGGAGAAGTCTATCCAATCATGGAGGAGGTGGGTGTGATCTTGGAACCCTCAAGGGCAATCCCCAAACATGGCTCCATATTCTTCCTCTTCTTCTTTGTTAAATTCTAGAGAGAGAGAGTGGGTAGATGTTGAGATGTGTTCTTGGTGCCTCTACTCTTTTTTTTTTTCTTCTTCTTCTAACCCTAATCTCTAACTTTTCTAGAGAGAGAAAAATAAAATTATAATGAAATAAAATTGAAGACAAAAACTATTGATTACAAAATGGTTCAATTCCCTTTAAATACAAGGTCCTTTCCTTAGTCACTAAGTCAGAAATACAGCCCAAAAATATCTAATCCCACAACTATGTGGTAGGTAGAAATCGGGCGCGCGGAAATAAAACAACTCGCTGCCAGCACATTTTCGACCGATCAAAGTGAACAATGTTCGATCCATCCAAATTTTCAGCATTTTTGACCTTTTTCCATATTTTTCTGAAATCTTCCTGGAACCTTTGCTTGACTCTAAAAAGGCTGTAATACACAATTTTTAGCCCGTTTGAACCTTATTGACCAGAAATAGACAAAAACACAAATAAGTACTAAAACGGAAAAATAAAGATAGATGAATAGACTAAAATACCCTCGCTTAGGTGTTAAAATGCGTCACATTTGAGCACTTATCACAGGATATGGTAGGAGCACCAGGATCTTTGAACTTACAAGGGGTGCTATGTTGAATGATTGCACTGACTTGCTCAGTGAGATAGATTTTCTTAGAGACTTGTCTTTTTGATTTTCTCTTTTGGGTGCACAAGTCTTTTAAAAATTTAGCATAGGCATGGATTTGATTGATAACATCTAGGAGAGGAATATTGACTTTTACCTGTTTGAAGACATCAATTATGTCTTGGATTTTCTCTCTTTGCTTACCAAAGTTAGAGGGTCCCTTAAGACGTTCAGGAAAAGGCGTTCCTGGTTCATAAGTTGTCTCAAGGTTGGGAGTATATGAAAAAGTGACTTCACCTTTAACCTCTTTAGAGCTTGATGGAGTAAGATGTGAGGGAACATCTATAGGATGTGGAGTTAGAAGAATGGGATAGATTGGTATCCTACGCCTCTCTTTTTCTACCTCTTTTTCCTCAACTTGATTATCAATGATCTTTCCACTCCTCAAAGAAGTGATGGTATTAACTTGCTCATGATGGGAACTTGAAGGAGTAGTTTCTTCAATCATGTAAGTTTGCCTTTTTGGATTTTCTATTAGCTGACCTGGCATTGTTCCTTCCTCTCTTTGAGTCAACACTTTAATTATTTGCCCAACTTGAGTCTCTATCTTGGCTATAGATTGGGAATGGGAATGTATCAATTGAGTGGTGGAGTTAAAATATTTAATTGTAGCCAAATTTTTTCTTCAAATTTAGACGAGTACCTAGGAGGAGGAGGATCTGGATTAGCTTGGTTACTAAATTGAGGAGAACAGTAGATGGAAGATTGATTGACAGAATTATTTAGCAAATGATTGGATGAATTATAGTACTATCCCTGAGATTGGGGAACAGTATTGCCTTGGCTTTGATTCTGCCATGATATATTGAAATGATCTCTCTAGCCAGGGTTATAAGTATTGGTATTTGAATTGTAACTTGAACTGGAGAATGGAGCATTGGTTTGCACTTGTGGATTTTCAAAAGAGTGACCCAAGAGAGAACAACTGGCAGTATAATGAGATGGACTAGTGTAGATAAAACACACCTCCTTTGGCAAAGAGGAGTGCTGAGAAGAACTAAGAGTACTAACAGCTGATAAGACTTGGTCAATCTTTCGATTCAACACTTCCATTTGAGTGGCTATCTCTCTAGTTTTCTCGCCCTCATACCAACTTTCAACCTGATGGATACCAGGAGTGGACCTAGACCTAGAAGAAGAAGCATGTTGAACAAAATTTTCACTTAAGGCCTCAAACAGTTCCCAAGCGTCATCTGGGCTCTTATGAAGGAAATCACCATTACTAGAAGCATCTACCATGTTCCTATGTGGATCATGTAATCCATCATAGAAGATTTGCACCAAATGCCATTTAGCAATATCATGGTTTGGACACTTTCTCAGAAGATCATTGTATCCTTCCCAAGTATCATGAAATTGTTCACCCGGGATTTGGGAGAACGCCATGATCTCTCTTCTCATTTGTTGTGATACCCCCTAATTTCGAAACACGAGTTGATTAGGTCCGCGCATAAAATCAGGGAATATCAGTCAATCAATAATAAACAAGCATAGAATACAAAAGGAATAATAAAATAAATAAATAAATAAATATCGCTAAAAGGGAAATCTAAAATAATAATTAAATAATAAATTCTCTGATACCGTAATCTCCAATAAATTCTCATTAAAAGAATAAAACTTCCAGAATATATCTTAGGAATCCATACAATGTGGACCCCTAATAAAAATCCCAAATTAATAGATGAAATAAAAATGTCTAACTCAAAAGTAATAAACAATAACAAAAATATAGTGGAGGTCCTACGTCAATGACACCGAAAGAGTGATGAAGACTGGCCTCTGTTCTGCACGAGTTGACTCTACATCTAGAACTATCGAGGACTTGAAAAGATAACAACAAATGTGGGTCAAAACTCACGAACAAGCCCTTTCTACTACATCCCAAATAGAGACCCGATAAACGATACATCCAAGTTCGACTCATGCAATATCTACGTAGGTCCATATACATAATTATTCACACTGTAGACTCTCACTGGATTGTAAGATAGCCTCAACCGGATAATAGGTATCATGCAAGCACACATCCCTATGTCCAGCTACCCATTTGATCTGGCAATATATGCCAACCCTATCCATCGATCCCGAAATTTCAAGCTCGTATCATGGTACCCAATTAAAATATATTTATGTAAGTAACTATAGCCATATCCTGATAATGGCACAATTTAAGGTCATAACCATATCCTGACAATGGTATGACTAAACGTATAGGTTTAGACTTAATAGCCAGCCCACATATGTATCAGCAAGCCATATCCTAACAATGGTGTTTCTGAGACCATATCCTGACAATGGTCCTACTATGTGAACTTATTTCAAAGTATGCGTAAGTTCATAGACATATACCATATCCTGACAAGATATGACTAAATGTATTGGTCTAGACTTAATAGCTAGCCCATATATGTATTAGCAAGCCATATTCTAACAATGGTGCTTCTGAGACCATATCCTGACAATGGTCCTACTATGTGAACTTATTTCAAAGTATACGTAACTTCATAAACATATACAGTCACATGTATAATTATAATCATTCTATAGTCTGTAACAATTGATATAACAAAATAAGTAATTACAAATATCATGCGAGAAACTTGCAACTCAAGTAATGCCTTAACTACAAATCTATAAACATGATAATTGAACTTACATTCATCCGAAATTATTAATATAACTTATTAAACCCACTTTAACAAAATAACAATTTTATTAAAGTATTAAAAGTCTCATGTAAACAATAATACAACCTTGATTAATGTTTAAACCCTTGATTTTTTTAATATCTTAACCATGTAACTTACAGATCAAAACAAATAACCCACTCCTATAAAAGCTAATCAATTACAAATAATGATTCAATTGCAAAACAAATAAACCCACTCCTACAGTAGTTAATCAAATGCAATTAATGTTTAAATTGCAAAACAAATAAACCCACTCCTACAACAGCTAATCAATTACAAATAATGATTCAATTACAAAATAAATAAACCCACTCCTATAGTACTTAATCACGTGCAATTAAATGATTAAATTGCAAAACAAATAAACCCATTTGCACCATCAGTTGCAAAACAAATAGACTTGCACAATCAATTTCAAAGAATAAATCCATTGTAAAGAATGAATCATTGAACTGACAGTAAAGAAAGAACACGGAGAGCAGCCAATGGTCCATATAAATTCGGGTAATCGTTTTACGCAATTGAAACAATTTTGTATGCATAAGAAAAGCCAGAAAATACAAAGCTATATTCCTATATATATATATATATATATTCTTATTCCTCACTGCTAAGGTCCATCTTTAGCATATATATAATCAAATTAATTTGTAAATAATTCCCTAAAGTCATTTTACAGATGGATCGAAAAAGAAATCAACAAGGATGAGTGATGAGTGCTCAAATGAGACGCATTTTAGCACTTAAGCTAGGGTATTTTAGTCCATTCATCTATCTTACTTTCATGTCTTAAGTACTGATTTGTGTTATTGCCTATTTCAGGTTAATAAAGTTCAAACAGGCTAACAAGAGACATTTAGCCCAATTTTGGAGCTGAGGAGCAAAGTTGGAAAGAAGCCAAGAAAATGCATCTGATGAACTTCGATTGATCGAAGGGAATCCCGATCGATCGAAGAGGTCTGATGCGACCCGAGCGTGTGCACAAAATAATGCACAACACTTTGAGTTTTGAAATTAGTGTCAAGTGGGCATCATACTTTAAATTTATAAACTGCTTAACACTTACATTATGTAGTATGAGTGAGAAGGGATCGTCCCAAGAGATTATACGTGTTGGAATTTAATTTCGACTCTAATGTTCCAAATGATTGCAAAGAGAGAGATTGGTTGATTAAACTAAGATGCAAGGAAATTAAAATGCAATTAAAATAAACTAAGTTGAGTTAGGGATTTAAGAGATGAGAAGTGAGGTTTTGGGGTGCATTGGAATTGCCACCAAGCTTGTTCACCAAACCACACACTTTCAAATAATTTGGGAAAAACCTTCTTGTGAACAAAATGCGACTACCAATTGCAATATTAAGCATGGACCATCAAATTTAATAATGTATTGCCTACCTAACCAACAAATAAACTAAATGTAGAAGAATCAATCAATTCTAAGCATGACCCATCAAACTAGTCACAATTGTAGCACACATCAATCTAGAGAATCATGGAATTTGCTATAATAAGCCATGGAATATCAAATCAAGTATAGATTGTCTACCTACCTATAAGTATGAATTAAATTGTAGAACAACCCATCAAGTATAAGTATAATCCATCAAATTAATTGACAAACTCATCTAATAAAAACCATGTCTAGCCATCACTATATTCACAATCAACCACACATAGACATGCAATTAATATAGAAAAACTAGTGTAGAGATCAATTCCCAAATAATCATGCATAAGATAACATGTAATCACAAAGAGAATTAATAGAAATAATTAAACCATATGAATCATGTGAGACATAATTCTCAATTTAATCACACATAGACATGTAAATAAACTAAAGAATTAATAGGAAGAATTAAACCATAGAAATCATAGAAATATACCAAGATTCATAAAATTTACAAGGCTAAAACACTAATCACAAGATATTATTCCCTAAAAAGTATGAAAGAGATAAAGGTTTAGATTACAAACTTGGGGCTCATCCAAGCCCCAAGGAGAAGTCTAGCCAATCATGGAGGAGGTGGGTGTGATCTTGGAACCCTGAAGGGCAATCCCCAAACATGGCTCCATTTTCTTCTTCTTCTTCTTTGTTGAATTCTAGAGAGAGAAAGAGTGTGTAGATGTTGAGATGTGTTCTTGGTGCCTCCACTCTTCTCTTTTCTTCTAACCCTAATCTCTAACTTTTCTAGAGAGAGAAAAATAAAATTACAATGAAGTAAAATTAAAGACTAAAGATTCTTTACAAAATGAAAAAAAGATATTATAAGATGGTTCAATTCTCTTTAAATACAAGATCCTTGGAGTAGTGAACAAGTTAGAAAATAAGCCCTTAAAATATCTAATCCCGCAACTATATGGTAGGTGGAGTTCGGGCGTAGAAGAATAAAATAGCTCGTTGCCAGCGTATTTTTTATCGATCCAAAATATCTTCGATTGATCGAAGAAATCTCGATCCATCCAAAAATTCAGCATTTTTGACCTTTTTCTGGATTTTTCAGGAATCTTTTCGGAACTTTTGTTTGACTCCAAAAAGGCTGTAATAGACCATTGTTGGCCCGTTTAAACCTTATTGACATGAAATAGACAAAAACACAAATAAGTACTAAAACGGGAAAATAAAGATAGATGAATGGACTAAAATACCCTCGCTTAGGTGCTAAAATACGTCACATTTGAGCACTCATCAATGTCTATAATTGATCGGAGTTAGGCGGTGCCAGCTCAGCCAAGTGGATAAGGCCAAAAATGATATTTTCAAAGCCACGTCACCTTCGATCTATCGAAGTTAAGTGTTAGATCGATTGAAGAGCTTTGATCGATTGAAATGCGTGTTGGCAGTGTGCTGTCTAATTCCAATTAGAGGCTGCATTTTTGACTTAGTGACTAAGAAAATCCTTGTACTTGATTCATTGAACATTGTAGAGAAAAATATGATAGTTTTATCTTACCAAATATAGAAAAAAAATAATTCTCTTTCTAGAACTAGGGTTTTTGAGGAAAACAAGAAGGAAGATGATGAAGCCAACTCCCAAGCTAGCCCTTGAGGGCTCCATGACCACTTCAATAAGTGGCTAGATCCTTCTCTTGGGGCTAGAGATAGCCACTAGGCTTGCTTCTTAAACCTACCTTTTGTGTATTTTTGGGGATTTTAGTTGTAATAAATGTTTTGACGTTGGAAATATATTGATTTTGTAATTTCTACTTGATTTGTATGGATTAATACTTCCAATTTCTCATTTGATTACATCCTTATATTTATGTATGGATTATTGAATGTTCATCTATTTTTCCTCTAGATTTGTTAATATTGATGCATGTCTATGTGTATTGATGTTGTTAATCTAGTGATGGTCAAAACATAGTGCTTAATTGAATACTCTTGTGATTTATTTGATGGTTCACACTTGTTTCTTGATGGATTGTGCCATATCTTTTATTTAATTAGTTTAATTTTCATGTTTCTAGCCAAGTTATAGTGTAATTGCTTTAATTTCTTAGATAGGTAGACAATTCATTCTTGTTTCTTGATGTTCCATACTTATGAATGCAAGGAGTACATGTCTATAGATTATTGTGTGTATTCTAATTGTGGTTTAATTGAATGATTATTGGTCTTATTTGATAGGTTGTGCAATGATGAGCGCTGAAAAGTGCGCGTTTAAACCCCTTAAGCTTAGGTATTCTAGGACCTTTATCTATCTTACTTTCCCGTTTTAGACTAATTTCATGTTATTGTCCTTTTTAGGTGCTTATCCCCAAAATAAGCTAATTCAGCCAAATAAGAGCATAATTGAAGCAATCTTGAGATGAATGAAAGAAAGGAGCAAAGTGGAAGCAAAATGAAGCAAAGTGTGGAAATCAGCAAGTTCGATCGATCACAAAATTTCTTCGATAGATCGAAGAAGCATCGATCAAGACTTTCCAAGATAGATCCAAGTTCTTTTGTCCTTATCCAAAGATCCCACAATGTTTGATCGATCCAACATTTATCAGATCGATCGAAAAGATTCTATTTTATCCTATTGTACCACCCCACCTACTACTTTTGTCTCTTTCCCAAAAATATCTCAGATTTGCCTTTATCCAAAAAGGCGCCACCAGGAGAGGATCAATTTAGCCAAAGTTTGATAGATTTCAGCCAAGTTCGATCGATCTCAGCATAAGTTCGATCAATCGAACCCTCTCAAGTGCGAATTAAATTAATTTCCAGTTCATTAAAAGTTGTCTCATTGTGCAATCATTGGAAGAGCCCTTGTGTACGAGCCTAGACCATTGGGTATGACATTTGAGCTACCTATATAAAGATTATGAGCCACTTTTATAAGGAGTTCTTTTGAGATACAATATTCGATATCATTCTCAGAGAGGAAGAAAAGAGAAGAGGAGGCTAGAGACACATTCTTGGGAAGTCTTCCATCTATATCAAGAAGAAGAGCATTTCTACCATGGAGATAGCCCTTGAGGGTTGGATGACACCATCCATGAGTGGCTAGACATCCTCTTAGGGCTAGAGTTAGCCCTAAGCATGCATTCTTTACCTTGATTTATGTATTTTTTAGGGGATTTGTGTTGTAATACATGTTTTGACATTTTTATATCCATAGATCTTGTTTATTCAATGATTTTTGTGGTTTAATTCTTCCAATTGATCATTTCATTCTATCTATATGTCTATGTATGCTAGAATAGATGTTCATGTGTTTACCTCTAACTCTTGTGTTGTTGATGCATGTCTATGTGTGTTAATGCTATAAATCTAGAGATTGTCAAGACATAGTGCTTAATAGAATGCTCTTGTGGTTTATTTGATGGTTCATACTCATTTCGTGATGGATTGTGCCTCTCCCTTAGTTTAATTATTTTAATTTTCATGTCATTAGTTTAGATGTAGTGTAGTTACCTTAGTTGTTAAATGGGAGGACAATCCATGCTTGTTGTTTGATGTTCTATACTTATGAATGCAAGTAGTATATTTCTCTAATCATGTGATGTGTTTGGTGTAATGACCCGGTCATTTTCTTCCTTTTCTTTTTCTCAGATTTTCAGAGATATTTTTTTTTTCAGTTGATCTTTTCTTTTCTGAGTTCGGTTTCTCATCACTTAGTGTCATTTCGAGTGTTCAGGAATGATTTTCGAGACTCTTTTCTTTGGATTGACAACTTCTTTTGGGGACCGCGTCAAATCCACATTTTCATTTTTCGACATTATTCCCTATTTCGTCTTTTTCCCTATTTCGTCTTTTTTCCGTTTATCATTTTTCTTTGCATAACCTCACTTTTTGGGCTCTGATTTGATTCCGGCTTTACATGCATCTACGATATTTGATTTTCATGATATTGGTATTTTTACTTTTGTAGAAAAGCATGCTAGTTGCTTACTTTTTCATAAAGGGCAATGATGCATACCTTATTGTGATTATTCTTTATTTTTGGGGTTTTAGTGTAGTTTTGTAAAATAATTATTTTTCGTCTTAGGGACCTTTTTGCAATTAAAATTGTAAAATATTTTGAAATAGGACTTTTTTGTAATTTTTGGAAACTGTGACAAATGTCACATTCTCATGGTGCCACTTGTTGGCATTGGGGTGGAGTGACTTGGATGCATCATCTTGTGATATTTGGAGGGTGGAGATTCACCCACTTGTTGGCCTAGGATTGGTGCACTTGTTAGCTTAGATGGTTGATAAGTGTAGGCTTAGGATTAAGCCTAGGAAGGAGCCTTGGATTTGTGACAAGTGAAGGCTCACAATTTAGTCTTGCATTAGTGTGTGTGTGAGAGGTGGTATAAGATCAAATAGTGAGTGGAGGATTTCTATTTCCTCCACTCACACTTAATCTCATTGGTAACATTGTCTTCCTCACCACAAACTCTAGCCACCATTTGAGAAGCTTGGTGCTTAGGCTTTGACCTTGATTTTTGAGGGCCATCAATTCACCTTAGACTATAAACCTTGGGAGACAAAAGTTTCCTCTCACTCTCCTCTTCAAAGCTTGGTTGCTTGGAATTATAGAGATTCAATTATCTGTTGAGATAGGGGGTGTTATAGTTTATTTTCCAAGTGTTTTACTTGCTTTTGTATGAAATATAAGTTGCATGCATGTCTTTTGTTAATTTGAGAAATTAATGATGTATCATAGCTTGCATATAACTCATTTTAGACTTGATATATGGCACGGCCATGACTTAATCTTTGTTATGTATTAAATTGGAATAATTTAAATGAGTTTTTAAATCTAGAGATTAAATAAATTTAATTTGATTTAAATTCTAGTTAATTGTGTTTTGCTTGTATTCCATTTTAGACTGGATATATGGTATGACCATGACTTAATGCTTGATATATATTAAATTGAGATCATTTGAACAACTTTTGAAATCTAAAGAATTTAATTGATTTAAATTAGTTAAATCCTATTTGGTGGTATCTTGCTCATTTTGTACATTTGATTTGATATATGTAATGATCATGATATGTTTTTTAACATATATTAAAATGAGGACATTTGGATTAAATTGGAAATCTAGAGAATTTAATTGTTTTGTTTAATTAAATTTTATCTTATGGCTCCATGGATCTATTTGTGTTTTAGAAGTTGTTTCTATAATCAAATCATGGACTTGGACATAATGTGTATTCACTTGGTTGTGTTTTGAGTATTGGATAACATTGTTGTTATATTTATATTTATGAGAACAAGTTTTCTTTAGGGAATATATAGTTGCCTTGTGTAATGAATTGCACACTTTGTAATTGACATTATATATGCTATTTTAGAATTTAAGCTCTAAGACATGGATTGTGTGGTTTCAACCTACTTGTGCATAAAAGGTGATTTCGTGCATTATATAAATTATATATAAGTTGTGAACTTATTTGGTTTATTTTGGAGTCTTAGGACATTATTGTTACAAGTGATATGGCTAGAGTTTGGCTCTAGTACGGGAGGTATGAGTTGTCCCTATTTTTTAGTGTGCACTTAGGGTGGTATTCACGACGGGTTAATGCCCGGAATAACCGTTTAGGTCTTGGCTTTATCCAAGATTTGATGTCCAAGTCTTCCTCTATTTGATTTCGCATTCAATTCCAAGTTGACAATCATGTTTAATTATGACTTGTGGTTTTGGTTATTGGCAATTTTGATGTTGTCAAGTACATCTATGCTTTATGATTTTAATGAATCACTGTAAAATTTTGATGCTGTTAAGCACATCTATGCATTATGATTTTAGATGAGTCATAGTATGCTTTTAATGTTGTTAAGTACATTTATGTTTTATGATTTTTGATAAATCATTGTAAACTTGATGTTGTTAAGTACATCTATGCTAAATGTTCAAATGTAGCTTAGGAATGATCTTATAGATTCATTTGGAACATAGACATTAGGTGGCATGACCCACTTTTGTCGCTTTCGTATTTTAGATTTCAAGTTGATAACTTTGAGAATCTATATCTTGTTGCTATGTATAGCATGCCCTTATGTTGTTTGGGATTGCATGCATGGTGTGATTTATGCTAGAAATGTTCTAAGGTAGCTTAGGATGCTCCATGAGTCTAACCTTTGACATATACGTTAGGTGGTATGATCCCTTTTAAAGTGTTTCAAGTTAATGTAAAAATCTATAAGAAATCGAGTCGATGCATGCTCATTCCCTACGAGTAAACTTGTTTACTCACCTCGAAGTTACTGGGGGTTTTGTTCAGGTACAGGATTCAAGATTCGAAAATTTGCACTTGCCTTGGGTGGTTTGGAGATTTGAAGCTTCTTTTAAAGTATTTTTGTTCACATGCAAGTGTTAGCATGTTTCAGATTTGCTTATAAAGATGTAATGCTTAATTAGGTTTAATTATGCTATTTTTGCTTTATGATATGTAAAGTGTACTTAGATACATGATAAGCGCCGAATATTGTATATTCAAGCGCCCTAAATTGCATTAGTTAAGTCCATCGTTTGATTATTTAAGTAGATTATCTTCATTTGTGTGTATGTATATATTTTCAGGTCCATTGGCCAAAAAGAAGCAAGAAGGATGCTTTGTGGAGTTTTGAACATCAAAGGTGCCAATTCTGAAATTCTGGCAGCAGTGAAGCCCAAAATTTGTTCGCCATTTTGACCCTGTAAACTTGAGAACTGGACTTCCATTATAAAATGTCATATTTAGAACTCTGAATCAGCTTTCTAAATCTTCAAGCGGTTTTTCATTCGGAGCTTGGACCAGAGAGTTATGGCCTTGTTACCAGAGGTGAGCAGAACTGCCTGGCAGCAATGAAATTCTGCCTTGATCTTTATTTTCAGCCAACCATCCTTGAGAATTGGATCTCCACCAAAACATAAAGTTTTTAGAGCTCTGAATTAACTTTTCAAATCTTCAAACGGTTTATCATTTGGAGTTCAGAACGCAAAGTTATGGTCCTTTTACCAAAGTAGGTCCAGGCGGAGCAAACCAAGCATAGGGCATTCTGGCCAATTTTCGAGTGCTCGAGGCCTTATTTCGAGTGCTCGAAATTAGGGCAGATTGCTTCACGAGATCAGCAGTGGAGTCAGGACTTTGCTTGCCATTTTGACCCAGAAAGCTCGAGGACTGGACTTCCATCATAACATGAAAGATTTAGAGCTCTGAATTAGCTTTCTAAATCTTCAAACGGTTCATCATTCGGAGCTCGGAGCAGAGAGTTATGGCCTTATTACCAGAGGTGCGCAGAACTGCCTGGCAGCACTGAAGTATTGCCTTTCTCCCCATTTTCGACCAACCAGACTTAAGATTTGGGTCTTCATCAAAACATGAAGTTTTTAAAGCTATGAATCAGCTCTCCAAATCTTTAAATGGTTCATCATTCGGAGTTCGAAACGCAAAGTTATGGCTGTTTAACCGAAGTAGGCCTGGGTGGAGCAAGGCAAGAATGGAGCATTCTACTCCAATTTCGAGTGCTCGAGCCCTTATTTCGAGTGCTCGAAATTAGGGCAGAATTGCATCCGGAAATGGCCCATTTTCAGCCACTTGCATCTTGGGTTCCTCAATTCTAATTTCCCTCTTTAATGGTTGGTTGGAGATGTTGGTTGGTGGGGATTTTTTGAGCCTTATCTCTAGAAGATAAGAGAGGGAGGCCACACATTTACATGAAGCTTGATTCTACAAGATTAGAGGAGAGAGAAGAGAGCAAAGAGGAGGAGTTCTTGAAGCTTCAAGGAGGAAGCTCGAAAATGGAGGGGAAAGCCTTGCTTCTTCCTTCTTCTAACTCACTCATGGGTAACTAAACTCCATCTAGGGAGGTGATGAAGCCTCCCCTTTTGTTCATGTTCTAGATTAGGTTCTATTTTGGGGATTATAATGTATAAACTTTGGTCTTTTCATAGTTTAAGAGCTTATTACTTCTTGTAATGAATATTCATGTTTAAATGATTGATGTGAGTTCTTTAGCTTGTCTTGATGATTCTTACATTAGTCTTATTGCTTTTATTTTCATAGCGACAATGAAGATATTAACTATGAATGGTTTTCAAGGCATGTTGATTTTGAAACTTGATATTCCATTGCTTAGGTACCTCCTTTGATGGACTATGCTTGATTCTTACCTTCATGTGCTTCATCATTTGATTGAATGCTTGATGGTCTTTTGCTTAAGTTAATGTATTTGATACTACACCCTAGTCTAGGTAGTCCAAATGTGTTGTCTTTTGATAGACCATTCTTGTTTTAATTTCATGAACTTTTTATTGGTTATGAAGCAACTATGTGTTGCTACATAATTCTTGATCATTACTTATATAGTGTTTATCCCCAATTTAGTCTTGATTTAGCATGTATTTAGGGCGTAGGTGGATTCACTTCCCTAGTCTCTTTTACCGACATTCTATCTCTTTTTAAAATTATTGTAAGTTCTATTTTATGCATCTTAATTTCATAGATTTAGTGACCATCAAACAAACCCTTATTACCCTTTATCATTCTAAGAACAATTCTAGACACTTAGGTTGCCATAAACTAGCGCAGTCCCAGTGGTTCGACTTACCCGACCAATAGCCCTATTTTACAATGATTCGTGCTATTGCGAATGTTGATGTATAGTTGATCAACCGATCAATACATTATTTGGAGCCTATTTGATATATATGACATAAGTCTAAGGGCTATAATCCTTAAAGTTCAAGTGTATGCATTTAGATTCCAAGTTTTGTCTTCCAGATGTAATCTTCTTAACTTTGAGGTTTGGCATGCAAAATCTTGTAATTGACATGTAAAAGGCCATGAGCCATTGTTTTACATTCATATATTCACATTACACTTGTTGACATATCCACACACTCACCTCTCCATGAAAACCAGTTTTAAACTTTCATTTTTGAACCAAATCATCATGGGATTCAAAGCTTGGGTCGAACCTTAACACCTTTGGTATATAGCAGGGTATATAGCAGCATTTTGGGGTGTTTCGGTCGACCGAAACTCTATTTCGGTCGACCAATAGCTTTTGGTAGCTTCATTGCATAGTAATTCATCAATTCCAGTAGCCATTTTCAGCTTTCAGGGCCATTTCAGTCGACCGATGGCCTATTTTGGTCGACCGATGGTTTAAATCGGTCTACCGAACCAAAGAATCCTTAAAATCATGATTTTGGAAAAGTTTCTGTCCAGTTCGGTCGACCGAAATAGCTTGAACATGCATAGCTTCTCTATTGGGTTTCAGCACTGAAGTTCTAACTTCAAAAGACCGAAATAGCTTGAACATGCACAGCTTCTCTATTGGGTTTCAACACTGAAGTTCCAACTTCAAAAGGGCATAACTCTTTCATTTCTAACCCAAATAGGGTGATTCTTGAGCCTAAATTCATGGATTTTTAGTTAGCTTTCTAATGGTACCAATGAAATTCTCAAATTCTAAACATAGTGGAAGTTATTTATGTTTTAGTGAGATAGTGTTAGTTTTCGCTTAAATCGGGAATGGGCCTTTTGTGGGATTCTTGTCCAAAGTTCTTAGAACCTCTTTGAATTTTGTGAAATAATTAGATTAAGTTGTATTCACCTTGTTTGACTTATTTAGAGTTAATTTTCTCCTTTCATTTGTGAATTGACCATTTTGCCCTTTATTAATAGATTTAGCCTGTTTTGACTCTCATTTGCTCATTCGCTTTTCTTTAACCTTCGTGACTTCATGGAATGTCACATTGGTGTCTTAAAGATGATTTCTATCTCATAGGACTATGGTTTCATCTTTTGCTTCCGCATTTCGGATCCGTTATTGGATCAACTTTCGGGTCATCACTAACGCACCGGGTTAAAAAACTTGGGTCACGACAAGTGGTATCAGAGCTCTTAGGTTCTAAAAGTTTAGGATGATAGGTTTTGGGTGCATATCATGCTTGTGTTGCCATGCTCTATGTATTTATATGCTTCATGATAACATATTTTGGTCTAATAACATGTTTATTTACTTATGTGCTACATGTGGTATGTCGTTTGCTTAGCATGATTTAAATTTTATTGTAAAGAGCATGACATATGATGTATACTAGATTTGATTTGTATATGCATAATTGTTTTGCATATTTGGCAGGACTTGGGATTGGTCATGGGATGTTTGAGTTGTGGTTGGGTTGTTTGGTGAGTTTTCACTTAGTGCGATGGTTGGTGTGTTTTGGTTTTGTTTAGGCACTCTTTTTAGAGGTTGTTGGTGATTCTCAGTTTGGTTTCATAGTAGCAGAGGTTGTTGTTGACCTATCATTGGTTGTGAGGTAAATGGAGAGATACCTTTTGTTTAGGCTCTCGTGAGGTGAGTCATTAGGCGTTGCCGTAGTGCTGGATTTGTTGGTTTTGGGCTATGATGAGGTTATGGACCTTTTAGAATCCTTGGTTGTTCGGGGTGATTCCTCTGGGATTGTAATTTTTGTGGGCGGGTACATTTGTGGGTGGGTGCATGGCACTGTTATGCTACCGTACTGGCTAGCTATAAGTGTAGTTTATATGGAATCTCTGTTTTGTTTTGATAGGCGTTGTCCTTTTGATTGATGATAATGATGGTTATTTTGGGGATCAGTCGTAGTGATTGATTTGGTTATTGTTGGTATGGCTATAGTTGCCATTTCCTTTAAGTTCTCTTTACGTGATGACACTTTTGGGATCAAGTCGATTGATTGATGTTTTGGGTAGAGAGAGCATTGCACTGTTAGTGTCACTTGTAGTGTCACCTCTAGATTTGGAGATGGATTGTTAAAGTCCTACCATTGTGGTAAGGGCCCACGTTGGTTTTGAGACAGGCTATTGTCGCATTGGTCTTTGGAGTCAATTTATGACTAGGACTAGTTATTCCTTTTACCTAGACACTCTAGGACACGACGTCCATAGGGTTCATTGATGCATCGTTTTATTTTATGCAATTTCGTTTACTACCATGTTAGTAGTATGATTTATGTTATTGCGATGCATGAGTAGGTGGAAGTGTATCCACATTTGCTTTCTTGTTGTGTGGCGTTAGCATGCCTTCTTTATACGCCTAGAGATGCCATGTTGTTACTATGCTTTAATGACATGCTTTTGTGTTACGTGGAGACGTGTCGCATGTACCTTTGATTTCATCTATGTGAGTAGATTTACTTATTTGGTAGTTGCATTCCTTGTCATATGCATGACTCCCATATTTGGTTTTTTTTCCTTTTTGTTTCCTTCGGTCGCACGTTGTTTATGTGCCAGTTTCTGCAATGGTCTCGTTTTGAAATTCCTTGTAAAAGAATTCTCATCTTTTTCTTGATTTGCGTTAGGGACTTCACAAGGAGTGAGTCTCTTCTCTTCGTTGCATTGTGCACGGTTTTGGGGTTGGCTGGTTCATGAGGATCACTATTGTTGTGTTGAGTCCTTGGTGAGGATTTGATGGATTTTGGTCGACTTACACCCATGTAAGGGGCGAAGTCTTTGACCTTGTTGTCTTTTATTTCAGGGGTGGAATCGTGGTGTTATCCTTCTTAGGATTGCTGGTTCCCTTTCTTTTGTGTTTTCCCTTGGGGAGTTTTGCGATGGTTATTGACGGGTTGTGGTGCTCAAAGTGAGTGGATTGGTGTGAGATCATTTTTCGGCGAATTGTGTCCATATGATTGAGGATTTATTTGAATCGTTGTATGAGCTTCATGCTGTTTATGGACGTCTTTTGGAGACTTGTTTCCATTTTGGAGACCTGGATGTGGTTGACTTTTAGGAAGAGTTTTGGAGGATCGTTATTGGATATGGTTTGTTTATGGAGTTTTCTCGTCTTAGTTATGACTAGGCATAGTTTTGAGGAATCGTAGTTCTAGTGGTTATTTATGGGTTGATGGAAATTGAGGAATTTTGATTTAGCTTGGTGATTCTAAGCACGGTTTTGAGAGACTCATTTTGTGATTTTTATTGTCAGGATTTTGGTGTGTGTGCCAGTTGGTGGACTTGTATTTTGAGGATTTAGTTATCCATGATAGGGATATGGATCTAATGTTTAATTACGGTGTAATCTTATAGTTGATCTATTTCAGGGAGATATGTAGGACTTTTGATGAAATGTCTAGTAGTGAGGTTCGTTTCAATTTGTTTTTCAGGCTTTGGATTCTTGATTGAT
Source organism: Cornus florida (assembly GCF_030987335.1). NCBI lineage: Eukaryota > Viridiplantae > Streptophyta > Magnoliopsida > Cornales > Cornaceae > Cornus > Cornus florida. The sequence goes on from NW_026775576.1 coordinate 31,690,766, forward strand.
GTTGCTGATAGTAGTGTTTTGAGACGTTGGAGTTGTTGGTTTTGTTGTATTAAGGATTTAAATCCTTAAGTATAGCGGTACCTATAGCATTGTTGTCAGAGTTTTAGGATTAGCCAGGATGGTCTGGCCGGACATCTTTGGACCATATCCCAACTCTCACAAAATGTTGGTCTCCGTAATGCTTTTAGTAATGATCATTTCTGACGTTGATGTCATTCATATCGAGAGGTTTCATGGGTAGACCTAGTGGGGGCAGGTCATGAATTGGTACCTTATATTGTCATGCTACCGTATAAAGTTGTGTGTTGTGGGCGAGTGCTAGTTGCCGTTGATGCTACCTTACTGACACGTAAGTGTGGGCAGGCACTAGACATTGTCATTGCTACCACACATTTGAGTACGTCGTGGGCGGGTTCTGGTCGCTATTCGTACTGCCACATCGTCTTTGTCCAGTACCTTGATTTGATATGTGGATATCTTGGGTTCTTTTGGTGGTTGTTTTCGGGTCCGTTTGATGGTTCATCAAGAGGAACATTTGGGTTCTGTGTGCAAGTTTTGACTTGTCGTGTGGCCATGTGGTCACTATTCTTTTGAGAGGTTGTCCTGTTGTAAGCACGTGGGTGCGAATGACATTATTTTCTACGTTGTCCTTCAGTTTTGGGATTGTTTTTATAGCATTTTTTCTGGGATACTCGGAGATGTACTCCGTAGTTATCCTGGTTTCGCCTTTTGTTTTGTTGGGGCAGGATTTTGGGGATGAAATCCCTTTAAGGTGGGAAGGTTGTAATGACCCGGTCATTTTCTTCCTTTTCTTTTTCTCAGATTTTCACGGATATTTTTTTCCGTTGATCTTTTCTTTTCTGAGTTCGGTTTCTTATCACTTAGTGTCATCTCAAGTGCTCTGAAATGATTTCTGAGACTCTTTTCTTTGGATTAACAACTTCCTTTGGGGACAATGTCAAATTAACATTTTCATTTTTTGACACTATTCCCTATTTCGTCTTTTTCCTTATTTTGTCTTTTTTCTGTTTATTGTTTTTCTTTACATAACCTCACTTTTTGTGCTCAGATTTGATTCCAGCTTTGCATGAATCCACGATATTTGATTTTCATGATATTGGTATTTTTAGTTTTGTAGAAAAGCATGCTAGTTGTTTACTTTTTCATAAAGGGCAATGATGCATACCTTATTGTGATTATTCTTTATTTTTGGGGTTTTAGTGTAATTTTGTAAAATAATTAATTTTCATCTTAGGGACCTTTTTACAAATAAAATTGTAAGATATTTTGAAAAAGGACATTTTTGTAATTTTTGGAAAATGTGACAAATGTCACATTCTCATGGTGCCATTTGTTAGCATTGGGGTGGAGTGACTTGGATGCATCATCTTGTGACATTTGGAGGGTGGAGATTAACCCACTTGTTGGCCTAGGATTGGTGCACTTGTTAGCTTAGATGGTTGACAAGTGTAGGCTTAGGATTAAGCCTAGGAAGGAGCCTTAGATTTGTGACAACTGTAGGCTCACAATTTAGTCTTGCATTAGTGCGTGTGTGTGAGGTAGTGTAAGATCACATAGTGAGTGGATGATTTCTATTCCCTCCACTCACACTTAATCTCATTGGTAACATTGTCTTCCTCACCACAAACCCTAGCCACCATTAGAGAAGCTTGATGCTTAGGCTTTAACCTTGATTTTTGAGGGCCTTCCATTCACCTTAGACTATAAATCTTGGGAGACAAAAGTTTCCTCTCACTCTCCTCTTCAAAACCCTTGTTTTGTTTTCCATTTTAGAGCTTGGTTGCTTGGGATTATAGAGATTCAATTTTTTATTGAGGTAGGGGGTGTCATAGTTTATTTTCCAAGTGTTTTACTTGCTTTTGTATGAAATATAAGTTGTATGCATGTCCTTTGTTAATTTGAGAAATTAATGATGTATCATAGCTTGCATATAACTCATTTTAGACTTGATATATGGCATGGCCATGACTTGATCTTTGTTATATATTAAATTGGAATGATTTAAATGAGTTTTTAAATCTAGAGATTAAATGAATTTAATTTGATTTAAATTTTAGTTAATTGTGTTTTGCTTGTATTCCATTTTAGACTTGATATATGGTATGACCATGACTTCGTGCTTGATATATATTAAATTAAGATCATTTGAACAACTTTTGAAATCTAGAGAATTTAATTGATTTAAATTAGTTAAATTCTATTTGGTGGTATCTTGCTCATTTTGTACATTTGATTTGATATATGTAATGACCATGATATGTTTTTTAACATATATTAAAATGAGAACATTTGGATTAAATTGGAAATCTAGAGAATTTAATTATTTTGTTTAATTAAATTCTATCTAATGGCTCCATGGATCTATTTGTGTTTTAGAAATTGTTTCTATAATCAAATCATGGACTTGGACTTATTGTGTATTCACTTGGTTGTGTTTTGAGCATTGGATAACATTGTTGTTATATTTATATTCATAAGAACATGTTTACTTTAGGGAATATATAGTTGCCTTGTGTAATGAAATATACACTTTGTAATTGACATTGTATATGTCATTTTAGAATTTAAGCTCTAAGACATGGATTGTGTGGTTTCAACCTACTTGTGCAAGGAAGGTGATATCGTGCATTATATAAATTATGTATAAGTTGTGAACTTATTTGGTTTATTTTGGAGTCTTGTGATGTTATTGTTACAAGTGATATGGATAGAGTTTGGCTTTAGTATGGGACGTATGAGTTGTCCCTATTTTTTAGTGCGCACTTAGGGTGGTATTCCCAGCGGGTCAGTACCCGGAATAACCGTTTAGGTCTTGGCTTTATCCAAGATTTGATGTCCAAGTCTTCCACTATTTGATTTCGTATTCAATTCCAAGTTGACAATCATGTTTAATTATGACTTGTGGTTTTTGTTATTGGCGATTTTGATGTTATCAAGTACATCTATGCTTTAAGATTTTAATGAATCATTGTAAAATTTTAATGCTGTTAAGCACATCTATGCATTATGATTTTGGATAAGTCATAGTAAGCTTTTAATGTTATTAAGTACATTTATGTTTTATGATTTTTGATGAATCATTGTAAACTTGATGTTGTTAAGTACATCTATGCTAAATGTTTAAATATAGCTTAGGAATGATCTTATAGATTCATTTGGAACATAGACATTAGGTGGCATGACCCACTTTTGTTGCTTTCGTATTTTAGATTTCAAGTTGATAACTTTGAAAATCTATAACTTGTTGCTTTGTATAGCATACCCTTATGTTGTTTGGGATTGCATGCATGATGTGATTTATGCTAGAAATGTTGTAAGGTAGCTTAGGATGCTCCATGAGTCTAACTTTTGACATAGACGTTAGGTGGCATGATCCCTTTTGAAGTGTTTCAAGTTAATGTAAAAATCTATATGAAATTGAGTCGATGCATACTCATTCCTATGAGTAAACTTGTTTACTCACCCCGAAGTTACTGGGGTTTTTGTTCAGGTACAGGATTCAAGATTCGGAAATTTGCACTTGCCTTGGGTGGTTTAGAGATTTGAAGCTTCTTTTAAAGTATTCTTATTCACATGCAACTATTAGCATGTTTCAGCTTTGCTTAGAAAGATGTAATGCTTAATTAGGTTCAATTATGCCATTTTTGCTTTATGATATGTAAAGTGTACTTAGATACATTATTTGGAGCCTATTTGATATGTATAACATAAGGCTAAAGGCTATAATCCTTAAAGTTCAAGTGTATGCATTTAGATTCCAAGTTTTGTCTTTAGGATGAAATCTTCCTATCTTTGAGGTCTGGCATGTAAAATCTTGTAATTGACATGTAAAAGGCCATAAGCCATTGTTTTACATTCATATATTCATATTACACTTGTTGACATGTCCACACACTCACCTCTTCATGAAAACCAGTTTTAAACTTTCATTTTTGAACCAAATCATCATGGGATTCAAAGCTTGGGTCGAACCTTAACACCTTTGGCATATAACAGGTTATATAGTTGCATTTCGAGGTGTTTCGGTCGGTCGATTGCTTTTGGTAGTTTCATTACACAGTAATTCATCAATTCCAGTAGCCATTTTCAGCTTTCAGGGCCATTTCGATCGACTGATGGCCTATGTCGGTCAACCGATGGTTCAAATCGGTCTACCGAACCAAAGACTCCTTAAAATCATGATTTCAGAAAAGTTTTTGTCTAGTTCGGTCGACCGAAATAGCTTGAACATGGACAGCTTCTCTATTGGGTTTCAGCACTGAAGTTCCAACTTCAAAGGGGGAATAACTCCTTCATTTCTAACCCAAATGGGGTGATTATTGAACCTTAATTCATGGATTTTGAGTCAGCTTTCCAATGGTACCAATGTCCTTCTCAAATTCCAAACACAGTGGGAGTTATTCATGTTTTAGTGAGATAGTGTCAGTTATTGCTTAAACTAGAAAAGGGCATTTTGTGGCATTCTTGTCCAAAGTTCTTAAAACCTCTTGGAATGTTGTGAAATGATTAGATTAAGTTGTATTCACCTTGTTTGACTTGTTTAGAGTCAATTTTCTCCTTTCATTTGTGAATTGACCATTTTGCCCTTCATTGACGGATTTACCCTGTTTTGACTCTCGTTTGCTCATTCGCTTTTCTTTAACTTCCGTGACTTCATGGAATGTCACATTGGTGTCTTAGAGATGATTTATATCTTAGAGGACTATGGTTTTATCTTTTACTTCAGCATTTCGGATCCGTTATCGGGTCAACTTTTGGGTCATCACTAACGCACTGGGTTGAAAAACTTGGGTCACGACATTTGGATTGTGAGCTTAAAGGAAGGATTAATGGCTTAGTTTGATATGTTGTGTTATTCATTATGTTGTTTAGACAATATATACTTAATTGGTCATCTATGCTTGTTGAAACAACCACACACACTTACTATTGTTGCAACATATGTTTTCCTCCTCATTAATTATGAATTGAGTGTATAGAAAGGTGATGCTTAGTGGTGACCTCTAAGTCCCAAGACCTTTCTCTCTTGTTTCTCTATCCTTTAATTACTTGTTTTATATTGAGCTTGTTTAGTCTTAATTGTAGTTTAATCAACCAAACCAACCACATTTTGATCGCTCGACCTACTAACCCTAAGCATTGTTTCCATTACTAGTGCACTTCTAATCCCTTGGGATGATCCCTACTCACCCTAGCTATATTTTTAGTTGGTGTTAGTAGTGGCATTTATAAATGTAAAACTTGCCACACTATTTTACACAAATTTGGTGACCCGGTACGGCACACACTATGTTTTTGGCATCGTTGCCGAGGATTGAATTGGCAACGCCGTGTTTTGGAAATAATTAGGAATTAGTACTTTTTTGATCATGTCTTTACTTTATTTTATTTTTAGTTACTTATTGTGTTTGTTCTTATTTGGATAGGTTAAATTTAGTAAGGAAGTTGAGCAGAGGGAAATTCAAAGCAAGGAGCTGAGCTAAGCATAAAAAGGGCTAAAAATCTAAAAATTGCTAAGCATAGCAAGGCTTGAAAATTGGAAATAAATTAAAGTTGCTTAAGGACCCTTTGTGAGATCTTTCTAACTCAATCTCTAGTTAAATCGTCGGCCTGCATGGAGGCATGTTTTTACATTCTTAGATAGATCATGAGCCCGCGTGGAAGCAATTTACTTTTCTTTGCATGTTGTTCAAGCATGGAAGCATAGGATCATTGTATGTGGAGATTTGTTGATTGAATTGTTGTGGGGGCGAAGTGAGTGTTATTTGCTTGTTATTTACTTTGCTAGTGTATGTATGGTCATAGGTCATTGAATCCTACTCTTGTCCATCCTAATTTTCATCTTGAATCAGTTGTTCATAATCCTAGGGGAAGAGGTAGTTCTCATCATTCCATTTCACCAATGGAGGATTTGAATGACGACCATGTGGAGGACCTTGGTCACATAGACCAACAAAGCACCCTCCACCCTAATGTGCATCATGAAAATGTTTAAGTACCATAAGGCATGCCAAGACCATTTATCCCACCACAACAACAAGGCTAAGTTCTATTAGGAATGCCTCGGCCAATATTTACTCCACAACCTCCCATTGTTCAAGCTAATCAAGGTGTTCATTTAACACCACCAATTGTGAATCCTCCCATTGTATTAAGAGATCATTAAGTGCCTAATGAATACAATGCACCCACTTGCATTCAATTGCCCCCATTTAGAGCACATCATTATGAGATTAAACCACAGACTATTCAAATGCTTCCAAACTATCATCAACTTCCTAGTGAAGAACCTTACAAGCATTTGGATGAGTTTCTTGAAGTGTGTTCCACCGTGAAATACACGGACATGCCGGGAGAGGTTTTAAGACTTAAACTTTTTCCTTTCACCCTTAAAGACAAGGTAAAATATTGGTTCAACAATCTTAGGCCTTTTTCGATAACCTCTTGGGCGAAAATGCAATAAGAGTTTGCGAAAAAGTACTATCCAGTTTCTAAGACCAATGCCATGAGAACTTCAATTAGAGAATTTTTCTCAAGGGGATGGGGAAATGTTTCATGAGGTATGGGGAAAGGTTTAATGATTTGCTTAGAAAGTGCCCTCATCATGACATACCTAAGTGGCAACTAGTTCAATATTTCTTTGAATGTTTACCGGATAACCACAAGGGTATGGTTGGTGCATCCATGGGTGGTTTTTATCTTGAAAAGCATGAAAGTGATATGTGGCAATTGTATAAAAGCATGAGTGAGAATTCAATGCATAGATCTTTGTCCTCTAAAAATGGTAGAAATCTAGGTGGAAGGAAGAATGTCGGCTTATATCAAGTTAAGAACTCTAATGACATAGCCGCCGAGATGAAATCCTTATCTCAAAGGTTTGATCAATTTTTGGTCAACTAAAATTCGGCGAATCAAGTATCTTCTTCCCCTACTCGTATTCATCATCGTGCATCTAATGAATCATGTATGACTTGTTCAAGTGTTTTACATTCTACTTCGAATTGTCCCCATGGACATTGCAAAGTGAGCCCCATGAGCAAGTCAATGCTACATTTGTTAATTAAAGGAATAATCCCTATGGCACTCATTACAATTCAAGTTGGAGAAACCATCCAAACTTTTCTTAGAAAAGCCAAGGGGAAGGCTCAAACCCTCCCCAAGGTGGTTTTCAAGGGAAGTATGTTCAGCCACCAATGTAAGGCCAAGGTTCCCAAGGTTTTAAATCATCATCATTTCAATCACATGGAAAGCAATTTTCTAATTCTCATTTTCCGAACCAATCATCATATTCTTAAGGAAACTCTAGGAGTCCCACTTTTGAGGAAAAAGTGTTGACCGCTCTAGGTACTCTAGAGGCGAACACTCAATTGCTTCATTCCCATTCTCAATCCATTGCTAAGCTAGAAACCCAAGTAAGGCAAATAGCTAGTACCTTAAATGCTAGAGAGAAGGGGAAAATGCCTCTGAATGCACCACCAAAGCAACAATGTTTTGTGGAGACTCATTCCTCATCGTAAGGGCACACAATTGAACATGTCAATGCGGTGATGAATTTGAGAAGTGGGAAGATTATTGACAACTAAGTAGGTATTCCTAATGAAGAGAGTGAACCGGTGCAACCAAAAGTTGACACCCGTCCCATTTCTCATCATATTCCTCCTTCATTGCATATGCATGATCATTCAAATGAGAAAGTGTTAGAAAATGATTTGAAAAGTGAGTTCAAAATTGATTTTAAAATTGAATTCAAAAATTCTTGTGTTGAAGATTCTTTAAAGAAAATCTTTGAAAAAACTTTTGAGCTAAGAGCTCCATTTCCGGATACCTTAAAAGGGTCCATCTCTATTGACAAGCAAAAGACCAAGACCAATGAAATCATTGAAATGTTTAGGCAAGTGAAGATTAATCTTCCACTTTTGGATACAATTAAGCAAATTCCGGCTTATGCCAAGTTCTTGAAAGATCTTTGCCCCCAAAAGAGGAAGAACAAGAGCCAATCACCTAGGAAAGTGGTCTTGACCGAGCAAGTGAGCTCAATCTTGCAGCATAACACTTTTCCAAAATTTAAAGACCCCAGTTCACCTACTACTTCTTGCATCATTGGTGACCATGTCATTAATCGGGCTCTTCTTAATTTGGGAACAAGTGTCAATCTTCTTTCATACTCGGTATATGTCAAATTTTACAACTTGCTGACCGATCCATCAAAAAGCCTAGGGGTATCATTGAGGATGTCTTAATTAAAATTGATAAATTCTTCTTCCCGGTCGATTTTGTTGTCATTGACACGGAACCAGTTCCAAATCCCAAGAGCCAAATTCTCGTTATCCTTGGCGGTCCTTTCTTGGCAACCGCAAAAGCCAACATCAATTGTAGGACGGGGATAGTGAAGATCTCATTTGGCCATATGAAGGTGAAGTTGAATATCTTCAATACGACCCCAATTCATTTGACAAGCTTGAAGAAGTAAGTGTTGTAGAAAAATGTCATGACAATGAATATGAAAGAATGGAGTCTTTGCTTGAAGCTAAAACTTTGAAAAGTTCATCTTTGACTTGAAACTAAAGAATGATGTTTCAAAAACTTGCTTTGAGAGGGCATGGAAGCCCAAAGATTACATTGACAAAGGACTAACAATCTCCTTTGAACCTAATCCAACAAGTTTTTTAGGGAACCGTTTGTTGGGTGGAATTCAAAGTACTTATCACCCCATTAAGGAGGGGATGCATTAAAAGATGTTTGATCCGGGCTAAAAGAGTCCAATGTCTTGCTAGAGACATTAAAGACTAGTGCATTTCGTAGGGTTTCACAACCCTATTCCTCCCTCATTTCTATTTTACTTTTCAATTCTTGCGACGTCTAGATATTTGTTTAGGGTTCATACATATGGCTAAGAACTTTGATTGAGGTTGCATACACTTTCATGTTGAAAATAAGCATTTTGTGCCTGTTCGATCGATCTCAAAAGAGGTTCGATCGATTGAACTTCCATCTCTGTATCCAATCCCAAAATAATTTTCTTTTGTTTTATTTCCAAAAATTCAAAAATATTCTTTATTTTAATTTTAATTTTTAATTTCCAAAAATTTAAAATTTTCAAAAATATGCTTGTCATTTAGTGAGGGTGGATCGATCTTGAAGATTTTCAGATTGATTTAAGTTCGATCGATCTGAGTTCCTTTCAGATCGATCGAATATTCCAGGGATCATTTTTAAAATAAAAACCCTAGGGTCATTAGATTGATTTCAAGATCGATCTCAGACCCAACTCTTCCCCTGCCGCTGCAACCAACCTCTCCCATATTCGGTGAACCTTCGGCAAGCTTCCCGAGCTTCGAATCTTCATTGTTCATCTTAGATCTCGTCTCTCTCTCTCGAACCACTTCTCTCACCTATTTTGGTAATTTGGGTTTTTAGTTTCCATTTTCAAGTTTCAATCTCTATATTTTTTATGTTTCCATATTAGATCTGAGTTTCCATGATGTTTTCCTTCCATTTTTGAAGCTTTGGGCATGTGTATATATGTGTATATAAATAAATAGATTTTTGTATATATTTCATTTCCGATTCAATTTTGGGGGTCATGTGCCAAAGAAAATGACCAATCTTGTTGTGTTGTTGTGTAGAAGGGCCCCACATGCTCGCTTGGGTTCCCCCGTGCCATCTACATCACAGATCTGTGACTTTTCAAATTTCTTAAAGCAATTTGATCGATCATACAAAGATTGATCGAACTTATCTCTGATTGATCGGACAGAGATCGATCTCACATTTTTATAATCGATTGAACTTCACAGATTTGCATTCCACACTTCACACACCCTTTTTTACGATTCCATGCTATCTTATACATGCCCAATGCCTGTGTTTTCCACATTGGATGCATTCCATACTTATATTGTTTAACATGCTTCACTTAATGTCACTTATTCCTTATAACTTATATAGATTCATGTCATTTATACGGTGTTGTCTATCTTATTTGATAAACATGTTTCTATATATTGTGCTTTAATTCTTTATACCTGTATTAACTTATTTTGCAAGTTTTCTTTTCTTTTTACAGGTCATGGCCCGAGTTAAGAGTATCGCCAAATGATAGTATGAGCAGCGCATTAGGCACAGGATAGAGGGGCCAAGTGAGCCCTCTCATGTTTAGGAGCAGCCTACATCACCTGCTCCTACTCAGTCCTCATGAGACATCAGACTACATTCTTCTGCTTCTGCATCTTCATCATCTTATGTTGAGGCTGAGCATGCACCATCGTCATCTCTATCACCACCTCATATACAGCCAGGACAGGCCTTAGACAGACCTCTTCCGAGATACTCACGCCTTTTAGTGGCGCATGAGTCAGTATTTGATATCAACCTCTTCTCCCGGTACATTCTGACCCGGGCAATTTATGATGATATAGACTGCAGGGGTATTTCTGCTATTCTAGCCCCTGTCACATACCTAGTTTACCCGAGGCTTGTTCAAATGTTCTTCCAGAACCTCCGGCTTACCCTGAGTAATCTGGCAGAGCTGCACACTACTGTCGATGGCCATCCTATCAGTATCACAGTGGAGACTCTAGCCAGATCTTGTTGATGCCCATATGCTTGCCCTCTTGATCTTGAGCTTGATTATCCTATTATGGAGAAGAGGCCTTCTTATGCAAACATAGTTGTGGCACTTACAGGCCACTACAGTGAGGGCAAGACATTTGCTACTCGGACCTATTTGCCCGATGTTCTGTGGTTCATTGATTCGGTCTTGTACCAAAATGTGTTTATGGTAGGCTACAAGATTCAGAGGGGAGGCAACTATTTGACTGCCCTGTATGCTTTTTACATAGGGCACTGGTTTTCTATTTCGGCTCGTTGTTGGAGCGTCATGATGAAGCTCTACACGGACTATATGAGTAAGGTTAAGCCCAAGTAGGCTAAGTTCCTTCCCTTCGGTGACCTTATTACTCAGATCCTGCGGGGCTAGCAGTATCCCTTCCAGTAGCAGGAGCGTACTGAGTTTAGAGCCTGTACCTTCCTCAAGAAGGATTGGGATAAGAGCTACAAGGCTCTTATCAAGAGCCTGCACGAGGATGCTGTGATAGCAGTTGAGGAGGCTTAGGAGGAGGAGATAGCAGGAGCAACAGCAACAGCCGAGGCAGAGGCAGCAGCAGCGGACAACCCAGTAGTCGATCCGACTGCCGTACATTTAGATATAGACTTGGAGCAGTATCCTGTAGAGGATCTACAGCATCACTCTCTAGCGGGGTCATCATTACATTTCCAGGAGCTGGCTTAGGATACACATCATTCTCTTGATCCAGTGGTACCTGAGGCTCTAGCACAGACACCCAGCTTTGGAGAGCGCATTTAGGCTTTGGAGGATGTTGTAGTCTTCATCAGCGCAGACACTGTCTTTATCCGAGTTGACATTTCTTCCCTGCGTACGGATGTCATGGCTGCACTACGAGACATATCCTGAGATATCTGCGGAGTGCGACCTGCCCGTCCTACCTCCTCAGTATGATCTTCACATCTTTCTATTATCTGTTCTATATATCTGTGATATCTGCTATTTTGATACAGTTATATTATTTTTACGGCCAGCCTATTGGCCTAGACATTGGATGTACTATTTACTTTCCTTATTTTCTTTACACATGGTTATATTTTGGTTGTCATATCTTTCTATTGATATATCTGTCTGTGATTAACTCCATCAGGTACATCCCAGTGACTTCAGTGAGAGAGAGTGATGCCTGAATTTTCAGGACGATCCTTTTTTCTCTCTTTACTTCAATTCTTATCCCATTTACACTTGCATATCCACTATGCACTGTTATTATCCCTTTTGTTATCTGACGAGTCTTATCCAAGTGCCATCTTTTCAGGACCACAGTTAATCCTAAGTTTAGGGGGGTTATACCACCCACTTTGGATACTTGTGTCCCAGCCATTCTTTACCTTAGCTACACTGGTATACTCTTTCCTTTGTTCTCTTTGCACATTGAGGACGTTGAGCCATTTAAGTTTGGGGGTAATGGTGCTAAATGCAGTATTTGCTTTCAATTCAAAATTTTAAGCACGACTTGTGTATTTGAGGGATTGTCTATGATTGATCCATAACTAGCTATAATTTTGATCTTTTGAGGACTATATTGCTTAGAATTTAAAAATTGTTTGACTTGAGAGTCTAATACTCCTTGTATGCCTTGTGGATGCCATTTAGGAGTAAATTTTTTGAAAGATTGATATATTGCTTGCACTTGTGGTCCACATCATCCTAATTTTGTGATTATTTTGAGATTCACTCTAGGATTCTACACTAGCACAGGCACATACTAGCATTCATTTGTAGGGTACATGCTTTGTTGATTATTGAATTGGTTATATCCCAATTGGGCTAGTAGTGCATTGAAAGCTTTCATTTTGACAAAAGTGGATAACAATCCCTTTTTATTGAGTAGCTGGGATTCTAATCTCATCAAGCACTGAACTTCTCGCGCCGAAAGGCGGAGGGCCCAAACTCTAGGTTAATAATTGAATTCAAAAAAAAAAAAAAAGTTGCAAAAGTAATAAAAAAGTGAGGACTTCTCCCAAAAGGTGAGAAGTGGGAAATGATTAGATGGAGGTTGTTTTGATTTGTAGCTTAGTTGATTTGAGCTTGTAAGTCTTTAGGGGTGTTTTAACACCTAATGCCCTAAATCCGTCCAATTTGGGAGTCATTAACCTAACGCTCGACCTCATAGATCGCTAGAAAGCTTAATAGATTAACACATTGCACCATGCTTCCATCTTTGATCCCTAGGATAGTAAAAAAAAAAAATCGAGTGAAAAGAATAAGCACACCTAGATGAATAAAGCTTTAATAAAAGGTCCACTCTTTGTTTTAATGATCTATACTAGATTTGTGTGCTAGTTTGAGAGTAATGATGTGATCATTTCTTTAGTTGGGTTAGATAGAAATATATTTGATGCCGGTCCACTCAAAAAGGATTCTAGTGTTGTTTTGATTTGCATGATCATTTTCTTGATGTGTGGAGGACCATATTTGCTTGTTGGATGTTGAAATTTTGGCAGATTGCTTGGAAATGTTTGGAAAATTACAAACTTGGGGTAGTTTTTGCCCAATGCTTGTTTGCAATATTGGTACCTCTTTAGTGAGAATGAGCTTAATGTTTGTGGGTATCATTTTTGGAAACCCTCACGAGACTTTACTCGTCCACTAGGGGTAATCTAGGGGTTTAAAAGGTTTATCGCATGTGCTAAATGCAATCGTGTTCCCTACGAAAGTAGCGTTATCCATTTATTGCATTCTAGTTTGATACTTGTATAGTTGTTCATTTCATTCCTTTACTTTGTAGTTCATTGCTAGGGACTAGCAATATTTAAGTTTGGAAGTGTGATGAGCGCTGAAAAGTGCACATTTAAACCCCTTAAGCTTAGGTATTCTAAGACCTTTATCTATTTTACTTTCCCGTTTTAGACTAATTTTGTGTTATTTTCCTTTTTAGGTGTTTATCCCCAAAATAAGCTAATTCAGCCAAATAAGAGCATAATTGAAGCAATCTTGAGATGAATGAAAGAAAAGAGCAAAGTGGAAGCAAAATGAAGCAAAGTATGGAAATCAGCAAGTTCGATTGACCACAACATTTCTTTGATCAATTGAAGAAGCATCGATCTAGACTTTCCAAGATGGATCCAAGCTCTTTTGTCCTTATCCAAAGATCTCACAATGTTCGATCGATCCAACATTTATCAGATCGATCGAAAAGATTCTATCTTATCCTGTTGTACCACCCCACCTACTACTTTTGTCTCTTTCCCAAAAATATCTCAAATTTGTCTTTATCCAGAAAGGCACCACCATAGGAGGATCGATCCAGCCAAAGTTTGATAGATCTCAGCCAAGTTCGATCGATCTCAGCATAAGTTCGATCAATCGAACTCTCTCAAGTGCGAATTAAATCAATTCACAGCTCATTAAAAGTTGTCTCATGGTGCAATCATTGGAGGAGCCCTTGTGTACGAGCCTAGACCATTGGGTGTGACATTTGAGCTACCTATATAAGGATTATGAGCCACTTTTACAAGGAGTTTTTTTAAGATACAACATTTGATATCATTCTTAGAGAGGAAGAAAAGAGAAGAGGAGGCTAGAGACACATTCTTGGGAAGTCTTCCATCTACATCAAGAAGAAGAACATTTCTACCATGGAGATAGCCCTTGAGGGTTAGAGGACACCATCCATGAGTGGCTAGACATCCACTTGGGGCTAGAGTTAGCCTTAAGCATGCCTTCTTTACCTTGATTTATGTATTTTTGAGGGGATTTGTGTTGTAATACATGTTTTGACATTTTTATATACATAGATCTTGTTTATTCAATGATTTTTGTGGTTTAATTCTTCCAATTGATCATTTTATTCTATCCATATGTCTATGTATGCTAGAATAGATGTTAATGTGTTTATCTCTAGCTCTTGTGTTATTGATGCATGTCTATGTGTGTTGATGCTATAAATCTAGAGAATGTCAAGACATAGTGCTTAATAGAATGCTCTTGTGGTTTATTTGATGGTTCATACTCATTTCTTGATGGATTGTGCCTCTCCCTTAGTTTAATTAGTTTAATTTTCATGTCATTAGCTTAAATGTAGTGTAATTACCTTAGTTGTTAAATGTGAGGACAATTCATGCTTGTTGTTTGATATTCCATACTTATGAATACAAGTAGTCTATTTCTCTAATCATGTGATGTGTTTGGATTGTGAGGTTAAAGGAAAGATTAATGGCTTAGTTTGATATATTGTGCTATTCATTGTGCTGTTTAGATAATATATACTTAATTGGTCATCCATGCTTGTTGAAACAACCACACACACTCACTATTGTTGCAACATATGTTTTCCCCCTCATTAATTATGAATTGAGAGGTGATGCTTAGTGGTGACCTCTAAGTCCCAAGACCTCTCTCTCTTGTTTTCTCTATCCTTTAATTACTTGTTTTATATTGAGCTTGTTTAGTCTTAATTGGAGTTTAATTAACCAAACTAACCACACTTTGATCACTCGACCTTCTAACCCTAAGCATTGTTTCCATTACTAGTGCACCTCTAATCCTTTGGGACGATCCCTACTTACCCTAGCTATATTTTTAGTTCGTAATAGTAGTGGCATTTATAAATGTAAAACTTGGCCACACTATTTTGCACAAATTTGGGGACACAGTACGACACACACCAAGACATGCAAGGAGTACATGTCTATAGATTATTGTGTGTATTCTAATTGTGGTTTAATTAAATGATTATTGGTCTTATTTGATAGGTTGTGCTATTCACTAGATTGGCTAGACAATCTATGCTTATTTGCCATCCATGCTTAGTTTTCAATTAGTAACATTCACACACATATTTTACAACTTAATAGTCCCCATTAATTTACAATTGCTAGTGTTTTGTGAAGTGAAGCTTAGTGGAGAACTTTAAACCCCAAGACCTCTCTCTTATTTATTTTCCCTCTAATTTCTAGATTGATAATCGCATTGTTTTTAATTGAACTCTAGTTTAATCAAATCAAACCCCTCTTTTGATCATTTGACCTACTACTCCATAATGGATTCCAAAGCACGATTCCTTTCCCTTTGGATGATCCCTACTCACTCTAGCTACTTTTATTAGTTAGTAGTGGTAGTGGCATTCTATAAATTCAAACTTGGCCACACTACACTCTCTGTTGTGCACACGACCTTTGTGAATTCGCACACCAAGTTTTGGTGCCATTGCCGGGGATTGGCAACACCGTATTTTAGAAACAATTAGGAATTAGTACTCTTTTGATCGTGTTTTTATTTATTTTATTTTTGGTTACTTATTGTGTTTGTTCTTGATTGGCTAGGTTTTAATTTCTGAGATACATCATGAGCCCGCGTGGAGGCAATTTTATTTTTCTTGCATATTGTTGAAATCATGGGAGTATAGGATTAAATGTATGTGGAGGATTGTTGTTGATTAATTTGTTGCGGAGGAGAAGTGATTGCTACTTGCTTGTTACTAGTTGTTGTTTTGTTTGTGCATGTATGGTCGTAGATCATTAAATCCTACCCTTTTCCCACTTAGTTTTCATCTTGAATCGGTTGTTCGAAATCCAAGGGGAAGGGGTAAATCTAGTGACTCCATTTCATCAATGGAGGAGCATAATGGAGACCATGTGGAGGACCTTGGTCACATCGACCAGTAAGGTATCCTCCACCCTAATGTGCATCATGAAAACATTCAAGTACCATTAGGCATGCCAAGACCTTTTATTCCACAATAACAAGGATAAGTTCCATTGGGAATGCCTCGGCCAATTTTTGTTCCACCCCTACCTCCCGCTGTTTAAGTTAATCATGGGGCTTATGTTGAGCCACCAATTATGTGCCAAATGAATATAATACACTAACATGCATTCAATTACCTCCATTTAAAGCACATCATCATGAAATTAAACCACAAACTATTCAAATGCTTCCCAATTATCATAGACCTCCAAGTGAAGAACCTTACAAGCATTTGGATGAGTTTCTTGAAGTGTGTTCCACCGTGAAATACACTGACATGCCAGAAGAGGTTTTAAGACATAAACTTTTCCTTTCACCTTTATAGATAAGGCAATATATTGGTTCAACAATCTAAGGACTTTTTGATAACTTCTTGGGCAGAGATGCAACAAGAGTTTTTGAAAAAGTACTACCCGGTATCAAAGACCAATTCAATGGGAACTTCCATTCGTGAATTCTCATATGGGGATGGGGAATTGTTTCATGAGGCATGGGAGAGATTGAACGACTTGCTTAGGAAGTGTCCACACCATGACATTCCTAAATAGCAATTGGTTTAATTTTTCTTCGAAAGTTTCTCGGATAATGTAAAAGGAATGGTTGATGCCTCTATGGGTGGTTCTTATTTCGATAGGCATGAAGACGATGTGTGGCGCTTAGATGAGAGCATGAGTGAGAATTCAAAGTATCGATCTTTGTCATCTAAAAATGGTAGAAATTTAGGTGGAAGGAAGAACGTCGGCTTATATCAAGTTGACAACTCCAATGACATAGCCGCCGAAGTGAAATCTTTATCTCAAAGGTTTGATCAATTTTTGATCAACCAAAATTCAGTAAATTAAGTGTCTTCCTCCCCTAAACATTCCCATCGTACTTCCAATGAATCATGCATGACTTGTTCTAGTGTCTTATATTCTACTTCCAATTGTCTCCATGGACATGTTCAAGGTGAACACCATGAACAAGTAAATGCCACTTTTGTTAACGAAGGGAATAATCCCTATGGCACCCATTACAATGCCGGGTGGAGGAACCATCCAAACTTCTTTTGGAAAAGCCAAGGGGAAGGCTCAAACCCTCCCCAAAGTGGTTTTCAAGGTAAGTATGTTCCTCTCCCAATGCAAGACCAAGGTTACCAAGGTTACCGTTCATCTTATCAAGCATCACATGGAAACCAATTTTCTAATTCTCATTTTCCAAACCAATCTTCATATTCTCAAGGGAACTCAAGAAGTCCCGCATTTGAGGAAAAAGTTATAATAGCTTTGGGTACTTTGGAGGCAAATACCTAATTGCTTTATTCTTATTCTCAATCGATTGCAAAGCTAGAAACCTAAATCGGGCAAATAGGTAGCACCTTGAATGCTAGAGAGAAAGGGAAAATGCCTTTAAACCCACCACCAAAGCAATAATTTGTTGTGAAGACCAATTCCTCTTTGAAAGGTCCCACCCTTGAACATGTAAATGCGGTGACCACTTTGAGAAGTGGAAGAGTAGTTGACAATCAAGTAGGAGTTTCCAATGAAGAGAGTGAACTGGTGCAATCAAAAGTTGACACCAGTCCTATCTCACATCCTATTCCTCCTTTATTGCATGTGAAAGATTCTTTTGTTACAAGTGAGTTAAAAAATGATTTGAAAAACTCTTATGTTGAAAATGATTTTGAAAAAGTGTTCGAGCCAAAGACTCCATTCCCAGATGCCTTGAAATGATCTATTTCTCTTGAAAAGCAAAAAATCAAAGCAAATGAAATCATTGATGTATTTAGGCAAGTGAAAATTAATCTTCCTCTCTTGGATGCAATTAGATAAATTCCGGCCTATGCCAAATTTTTGAAGGATCTTTGCACCCTTAAGAGGAAGAACAAAAGCCAAGCACCAAAGAAAGTTGTTTTAACCGAGCAAGTGAGCTCCATTTTGCAACACAACACTCTCCCAAAATTCAAAGACCCCAAGTCACCTACTACTTCTTGCACCATT
The DNA here is from genome assembly GCF_030987335.1 of Cornus florida. Lineage (NCBI taxonomy): Eukaryota > Viridiplantae > Streptophyta > Magnoliopsida > Cornales > Cornaceae > Cornus > Cornus florida. The sequence continues at coordinate 31,709,081 of NW_026775576.1, forward strand.
GGTGATCATGTTATTAATTGGGCTCTTCTTGATTTTGGAGCAAGTGTGAACCTTCTTCCATATTTGGTTTATGTTCAATTGGGCTTAGGTGATTTAAAACCGACGTCGTTAGTTTTGCAACTTGCCGACTAATCCATCAAAAAGCCTCAGGGCATCATTGAGGATATTTTAATTAAAATTGACAAGCTCTTCTTCCCGGTTGATTTTGTTGCTATTGACATGGAACCGGTTCCAAATCCCAAGAGTCAAATTCCCGTTATCCTCCGACGTCCTTTCTTGGCTACCGGTAATCCCAACATAAATTGTAGGACGGGGATAATGAAAATTTTATTTGGCCACATGAAAATGAAGTTGACCATTTTCAATCTAACCCCGAGTTCAATGAACAAGCATGAAGAGGTGTGTGTAGTTGAAAAATACATTGAAAGTGAAATTAAAGAACATAATTTTTTGTTTGATGTTGGAACTTCAATAGATTCATCTTCCAAAAAGATTTCAAAGAAAAGTGTTTTTAAACCGAGTGTTGAAAGGGCATGGAAGCCCAAGAGTCTTGTTGACAAAGGACCTTCAAATTCTTTTGAATCAAATCCAACAAGTTCTTTTAGGAATGGTATGTTGGGTGGGATTCAAAATACCATTCACCCTGCCAAGGAGGGGATGCATACTAAGATCTTTGATCCGGGCCAAAAGAGCCTAACGTCTTGCTAGAGATGTTAAAGACTAGTGCATTTCGTAGGGTTTGTTAACTCTATTCCTCCCTTATTTCTGGTTTTTATGTTTTCTGCGTCATCTAGATATGAATTGAATTGAAAAATCCAGCTTATGGGCCATTTCTTGCATGTTATGTATTGCCAGTGAGTTTTCGATCGATCAAACTCCATTTCGATTGATCGAAACTCCACTTCGATTGATCGAACCACCTGGGTTAAGGTCCTTTCAAATTCCACTTTGATCGATCAAAGTCCATTTTGGATCGATCGAAGTTAAATATTCAATCGATTGAAATCCTTTGATTGATCAAAAATGCGTCATTTGAATTTTTCGGAAACTCCTTTGGCCATTCAACTTCCTAAACCCTAATTTTTTTTATTTTCTTCCCTCCTTATTTTCTTTTTCCTTTTTCTTTTTCTTTTTCTCTTTCTTTCTCCCTCTAATTCTCTTCGTTCTCCCTCTCGGCTCTCACTCTCCCATCTCTTCCTATTCTTCCTCCCTTCTCTCACCTTCTCAATATCTCTCTCATTCTCTCACCACCACCTACTACCTCCTTCTTCCCATCCGAGAGCAACCCAAGCGGCCGAGCTTCTCATCTCCATTTCTCCCATTAAAGTGGCCTAAAGGCCAAATCTCACTCTTAATCTCTCTTTTCTCTCTTGGGAACCATCAAAGTCATCATCTCCAGTCGATTTAGGCCAAGGAGAGGTCATTTCAAGCTCCGACAACTCTCTGAATTTTCTGGCAAGACTCCGGTCACCTTCTCCAACTCCGACGAGGCTTGAAAACCTCCATTTTCACCCAAATTTCTTTATCTCACTCTCCTCTTCACTTCTTTGTGTCAGGTATGTGCCAAATGTTTTTATTTTTATTTTTGTTTTGTTTTTTTTGTTCACTTTATTTTATTGTTGTTATTTAGTTTTTATCTTTTGCATTTAATTTTTATTTCTTTGTCATAATCCTGTGTATAGAAAAATTTGAAAGCACATAAAAATTAAAAAGAATCAAAAACAAATTAAAAAATTAAAAATGTAAAACCTTATTAAAAAAAAAGTAAAACTTACCTTTGGATTGTGGCTATTACTATTGGTTGCATGATGATGGGATTGAATTGGAAAAAAAAAAAAAATGGAGATTGGATCGTGATTGTTGATGTAGTTTGGAAGGAGAATGGGCAAAATTTTTAATGGATTTGTGAACTGTTGTGGGCGATGTCCCTATTTGTTGAATGTGATTAATTCTATTTCATATATTATTAAATGAATGAAATGCATGAATTTGTTGTGCTTGAAAAAACAAAAAAAAAAAAAAATCAGGATGCCCATTTTTAAAGAGAAACCATGCCGAATTTTGGAAAAATTAGATTTAAACTTTGGTTTCAAAAAGGCATGTGGTTTGATTTTGGGACTTGAATTGAAATTTCAAAAGGACTTTAAAGTTGATTTTGGATTGAAAAGAAAGAAGTTTTAACTTGTTGATGTTGATTTTAAACTTGAATGGACTTGAAAATTTTGAATTGCTGTGATCATAATTCGACTTGTTTCATTTGCTTGAATATGAAATGCATGGATGTGTTCTAAGTTGTTTAACTTGAGTGCAAGCATGACTTGACTTGAATTTGTGCTTTTGAAATTGAAAGTGCTAAGCCTTGTCTTCAATGCATAAAAATGTTTCACATGGACCTCTTTGAAAAGTTTTGATTGATTTGAGTGCATCATTTTGGTAAAATGACCTTAGAATGTTAAATGCTTTGTGATCACACTTATTGGGTTTCAAATGATTAACAATGGAAAATTTTGAACTTTGTTGAAAATTGAGAAGTCGAGTTGCATTATTCCTTCTTTTGTTATTCATTCATTGCATGATTCTTGTCATGAAGTTTTTCTACAATGCGATTGAATATCTTGACCCCAAAGTTTTCAAAAATTCCAGTTTTGCCCCAAAAGTGTAGAGTAATCCCAAAGTTGACCAAAATGCCCTTGTTTGAGTTGAAGCTTGTTCCATTCGATCTCTTTGCATCGATTTGCATATTTTAAGTGCCTTTGAACTTGTTTATGATATAATTCTTAATTCTTGCCATGCTAGGGCACAGTTTGATGTCTTCTGACATTCCTTATCATGATTTTGATCTTGTCGTGCTTAATGACTTTGAAACTTGTCAAATGTGATTTCTTTTGAATAATTGTGTGCACTTTGGAATAATTGCAACTTGTTGCTTGTATATACACCATTTTGCACACACTTATATCACCTTGATAGTTTTTAAGATTTTCTGTGCATCCTTTGAGTTTTTCTTCTTGGAATTGATTTCTGACTAAGTTTGGGGGTGTGTTATTGATTTTTGGAGTTTAAAATGCATGATTTGGATGATATATCTGTTCCTTGGCCTTAGTCTCTCTTGTTAACCGTTAATCGAATTTTGAAGTGCACTTTGAACCAGTGGCGTAGCCAGAAATTTTCTTTAGTGGGGGCAATTTTTAACAGTAATAATATATATATATATATATATATATATATTATTTGAACCAATATAATATACGTAAAAATTAAACAGTACTAAATATTTCAGAATATTTTTCATATTCTAAAAGTACGGAGTCGAGTTTTAAAAATGTTCATGGCATAATAATAGTAAATTTAAATGATAAAAAATTATATATCAGATTATCTGTCTCCGCACTGTAGTATTTGTTTAGATTTTGTGAATTTTTGAAAATTAACAACGCATTTGTTTATGCAAAAGTCTTAAGTTAGAAAGAATACCTTGTATCTTTAGAGAAAGTGTGAAAGAATATAATATTTAAGAAAGTGGAAAAAAATATCATATTTTTTGGTAAGATTATATTCCTTTAATATCATATTTTTTGGAAAGATTATATTTGTTTTTTGGAAAGATTATGTGCAATGTCAATATAAAAATCTTTCTATATAAAATTTTAAAAAAATTAAAAAAATTAACAATTCAGTGGGGGCAACTGCCCCCACTTGTCCCTATGTGGCTACGCCACTGCTTTGAACTAAGTTTAAGAATATGTTTGCTTGATCTTGATATTTATCTTGTTAAATGCCATTTGCTTAATATTTTATACACTTATGATCCATTCTTGATGACCGAGGTTCTTTCCGGTCCAGATTTTGACTTCCACATGGTAAGCTTCTTATAGTCTCAGTTGTTAACCATTCACTGCTTTATTTAAATCTTAGAGGGAGTCACGAGTCATGAGTAATCATAGAACTTTGAATTTGTTGTATTACAGTACAGGATATTTCTTTGTCCGGAGTTGTTGTTAATTGTGCATCATTCAGATATATGCTATCTAGTTGCATACCATGTCCAGGATTCTTTCTTGACCTTGTCTATCATAAAATGCCTTAAATTATAGTGTTTTGCAACTGTGCAATTCACTTAGTCTCTATTACATGATATGCATGCTTCTTGAATCCTAGGTTGACATTTGCCATGATTCTATGCTTCATGTTATCCTATTTACTCTATTTAATCTTAACTGTTACATTTGTAGACATTCTTGCTAGGAATTGATACGATGTCATCTTAGAGTCTACTTGTCATGTTATTGCAGCATCCACTTGAGTTTTAGGTTTATGAATGTAAGTTGCATCCTTTATGCACATCATAGCCTTTGATTGCCCTATTGATCATCTCTCTGCTTCAAATATTCCACTTATAACTTTTCTTCCCTTCATGTCACCATTGAATATCTGGATTTGCCTATTATCTATTCTGTTTATCTGAGGCATGTAGAATGTTGATCTTGAAGCTTTCTTAAACAATTCTTGCACAAGCATGACCCTATTTGCTTATTTTCTAGTTCTTTTTGACTCAGGTATGCTTTGTGTTTTCCTATCAGTTGCTTATCTTATCTTATACCTGTGCACTAATTTATTATTCTTGCTTTTACAGATGCCAGGTAAACGAAAGACACTTACTCGAAAGAGAGTTCACAGAGTACCACAGCCTTCTCCTCCTCCTTTAGATATAGAGTCTTTTTCATCTTCTTCTGCATCTGCATCAGTCCAGTCTCAGCCATCTTCCATGGGCACTGAGCATGCTATTATCCTAGAGGTCCCCACTGAGTCTTACACCATTAAGGTATGGGAGATTGTGTACAGATTTGATACAAATCTATTCTCTACCCTAGACCAGACCCAGTGGTCCAATGATGAGTTTGTGCGATGGGGTAGCGCTACTATTATAACTCCAGTAGACATAGTCATCTATCCCCGGTTGGTTGCTCTGTTCTACCAGCACCTTCGGATGGATGAGGATGACAGACTTCTTCTCTATACCACTATTGATGGCCAGGTGATTGATATTTCTATTCTGGCCATAGCTGCGGCCTTTCGCTGCCCCTACACTTCTCCGTTAGTTGATGATTTTCAAGAGCCTCAGTACCCTACACATCCATCTTTTTCATTGAGCTGACTATGGTGGCTACATTATCTCCACATGCTGCATTTGAGGGGCACACCTTTGTAGACTGGGTCGAGATCAATCCCCGGTATTGGTTCTTCGATTTAGTGCTACACCTCAATGTATTTCCGACAAGCCATGGCACTCAGCGGTTAGAGGGGATATTTCAGGCCATATACTACTAAGACCAGGGATACTGGATTTCTATTCCTGCACTCATATGGGAGCTCATACACAAGTTCTGGAAGAACCTACATCACTCCCATAGTACTAGAACAAAGACTTGGCCCATACCTTTTGGCCACTTGATTACTCAGCTACTTTTAGAATAGGGGTATCAGTTTGACCCCGAGGAGATTCCAGAGAGTGGTGCAGAGAGAGAGAGGAGAGCATATGATCAGGAAAAGTGGACAAAAACTTACAACTCATGCCGTAAGAACAGGGCAAACTGGGATATGAAGAGGCTATATGCGCAGTTGCAAAAAACAGCAGCATGGGCAGCTGCAGCAGAGGATGCTCCAAAGGATGATATAGCTGATAGATCTCCTCCTAGGCAAAGGCATTGTATTACTACTGCAGCCTCTAGCACTCAGCCAGATGTCCCTTCTTCATCTCAGCTGACTAATCCATCTTATGCCCCTCCCATAGAGCCGATGGCGTAGATCGACACTCGTTCCAGATATGCTAGCACTGATTCTGGTGACAGATCAGAGGTCACTCAACTATATACAGACTTCATTTCCTTTAGAGCTGATATGACCGGGCGGTATGAGGATGTTACGAGGCGGCACGACGATCTGGTGAGGCGATATGATGAGCTACTGAAGAGGCATGATGAATTGAGAGCAGATGTAGGTGCAGTGAAAGGTGAGCTTGGCGTACTGCAAACTAACCTTACAGATTTTCTCACTTGCCACAACACCGAGATGTCTGCCATGCTCCAGCATATTGCGGATATGATTACTCCAGATCCTACTGTCTGATTCCACCATTTTCTCTCCTCCTCATTATTTGATACTTGTACTGGATATTTCCTGATATTTCTGGGATATTATTTCTTGCATTGCACTGATACATTAATTTCTAGATATTTGATTTTAGATTTATTTGCTATATATGGATTCTTGGATTTTATTTTTGATATCAATTTTGGATATTCTGAGTCTTACATTGCTAGATTCCATGATAATTGCCGAGTTCTCAGTTTCATCTTTCATTTATATCATTGATGCGTATGCTTTGACAGTTATGACCATTTTTAGACAGGTTTTCAGAATCTAAGTTTAGGGGTGCGCCTTTCAAAGCTAAGCTTCTGTTGTCGGGTCCATTTTGCTTCACCCATTCGGTATACTTTCTCCATTATCTGTTGCTTCTTTACACATTGAGGACAATGCACAGATTAAGTTTGGGGGTGTGATAGCGTACTTTACATGTCGCACTTACTTTCTATGCATGTGGTATGATTTGAGAGTCCTAGGCTATGATTTTGATCGTTTAAGGACCATGATACTTAGAATTTAAAAATTGCTTGACTTGAGAGTCCAATACTCCTTGTATGCTTTATGGATGTCATTTAGGAGTAAATTTTTCAAAAGATTGATATAATGCTTGCATTTGTGGTCCACATCATCTTGATTTTGTGATTATTTTGAGATTCACTCTAGGATTCTACACTAGTACAGGCGTACAATAGCATTCATTTGTGGGGTACATGCTTTGTTGATTATTGAATTGGTAACATCCCAATTGAGCTAGTAGTGCATTAAAAGCTTTCATCTTGAAAAAAGTGGATAACAATCCCTTTTCATTGAGTAGCCGGAATTCTAGTCTCATCAAGCACTGAATTTCTCGCGCGGAAAGATGGAGGGCCCAAACTTTAGGTTAATAGCTTAATTAGAAAAAAAAAAAGGGTTGTTGTTGCAAAAGCAAATAAAAAAAGTGAGGACTTCTCCCCAATAGTGAGAAGTGAGAAATGATTATATGGAGGTTGTTTTGATTTGTAGCCTACTCGATTTGAGCATGTAAGTCTTTAAGGGTGTTTAAACACCTAATGCCCTAAAGCCGTTCGGTTTGGGAGTCATTGACCTAACGCTCGACCTCATGGATTGCTAGAAAGCTTAATAGATTAACACATTGCACCATGCTTCCATCTTTGATCCTCTAGGTTAGTAAAAAAAAAAAAAATAGACTGAATAGAAAAAGCGTACCTAGATCAATAAAGCTTTAATAAAAGGTCCATTCTTTGTTTTGATGATCGATACTAGATTTGTGTGCTAATTTGAGGGTAAGGATATGATCATTTCTTTAGTTGGCTTAGATAGCAACATATTTGATGCTAGTTCACTTAAAAAGAATTCTAGAGTTGTTTTGATTTATATGATCATTGTCTTGATGTGTGAAGGACAATATTGCTTGCTTGGTGTTGAGAGTTTGGGACATTGCTTGGAAATGGTTGAAAAATTGCATACTTGAGTAGTTTTCTCCCAATGCTTGTTTTGTATTTTGGTTCCTTTCTTGTGAGAAAAAGCTTAATGTTTGTGGGTATCATTTCTGGAAACCCTCATGAGACTTCACTCGTCCACTAGGGGTAACCTAGGGGTTTAAAATGCTTGTTGCATACGCTAAATGCAATCGTGTTCCCTACAAAAGTGGTCTTATCATTTTATTGCTTTATAGTTCATATTTACTTAGTTGTTTCTCTCTTTTTGCGTGTAGTTCATTGCTAGGGACTAGCAATATCTAAGTTTGGGGGTGTGATGAGTGCTCAAATGAGACGCATTTTAGCACCTAAGTTAGGGTATTTTAGTCCATTCATCTATCTTTCATGTCTTAAGTACTTATTTGTGTTATTGCCTATTTCAGGTTAATAAAGTTCAAACAGGCTAACAAGAGCCATTTAGCCCAATTTTGGAGCTAAGGAGCAAAGTTAGAAAGAAGCTAAGAAAATGCATTTGAGGAACTTCGATCGATCGAAGATGTCTACAATCGATCAAAGTTAGGTGGTGCCAGCTCAGCCAAGTGGATAAGGCCAAGAAGATATTTTCAAAGCCACGTCACCTTCGATCGATCGAAGTTAAGTGTTGGATCGATCGAAGAGCTTCGATCAATCGAAGTGCTTCGATCGATCAAAGTGCCTGCTGGCAGTGTGCTGTCTAATTCCTGAGCAAGCCAATTTCTACCTAACTTGCATAGCTGCGAATTTCCTCCAATCAGAGGCTGCATTTCTGACTTAGTGACTAAGAAAAGCCTTGTAATTGATTCATTGAACATTGTAGGAAAAAGTATGATAGTTCTATCTTACCAATTATAGAAAATAAAAATGCTCTCTCTAGAACTAGTTTTGAGGAAAGCAAGAAGGAAGATGATGAAGCCAACTCCCAAGCTAGCCCTTGAGGGCTCCATGACCACTTCAATGAGTGGCTAAATTCTTTTCTTGGGGCTAGAGATAGCCCCTAGGCTTGCTTCCTAAACCTAGCTTTTGTGTATTTTTGGCGATTTTAGTTCTAATAAATGTTTTGACCTTGGAAATATATTGATCTTGTAATTTCTACTTGATTTGTATGGATTAATACTTCCAATTGCTCATTTTATTACATCCTTATGTTTATGTATGGATTATTGAATGTTCATCTATTTTTCCTCTAGATTTGATAATATTCATGTATATCTATATGTATTGATGTTGTTAATCTAGTGATGGTCAAAACATAGTGCTTAATTGAATACTCTTGTGATTTATTTGATGGTTCACACTTGTTTCCTGATGGATTGTACGATACCTTTAGTTTAATTATTTTAATTTTCATGTCTTTAGCCAGTTGTAGTGTAATTGCTTTAATTTCTTAGATAGGTGGACAATTCATTCTTGTTTCTTGATGTTCCATACTTATAAATATAAGGAGTACATGTCTATAGATTATTGTGTGCATTCTAATTGTGGTTTAATTGAATGGTTATTGGTCTCATTTGATAGGTTGTGCTATTCACTAGATTGGTTAGACAATTTATGCTTATTTGCCATCCATGCTTAGTTTTCAATTAGTAACATTCATACACATATTTTACAACTTAAATGTCCCCATTAATTTACAATTGCTAATGTTTGGTGAAGTGAAGCTTAGTGGTGAACTCTAAACCCCAAGACCACTCTTTCATTTATTTTCCCTCTAATTTCTCGATTGATAATTGTATTATTTTTATTTGAACTATAGTTTAATCAAATCAAACCTCTCTTTTGATCATTCGACCTACTACCCCATAATTGATTCCAAAGCACGATTCCTTTCCCTTGGGACGATCCCTACTCACTCTAGCTACTTTTATTAGCTAGTAGTGGTAGTGGCATTCTATAAATTCAAACTTGGCCACATTTGTAATCACCTGGTCATTTTCCTCCTTTTCCTTTTTCTCAAATTTTACGAATAAATTTTTCTCGTTTAATTTTCTTTTTTGAGCTCTGTTTCTCGTCACTTGGTGTCATCTTGAGTGCTTGGAAATGGTTTTTGAGACTCTTTCGTTTGAATTGACAACTTCCTTTAACGAATGAGTCATTTTCACATTTTCACTTTTTGGACACTATTTGCTTTTCGTCTTTTCCCCGTACACTATTCACTTTCGTCTTTTCCCCGTTTGTCACTTTTTGGCACAACCTCACTTTTCGTGCTCGAAGTTAATTTCTGACTTCACGTGCCTTCATTCTAAGTGGTTTCCATGAAATACGTATCTTTACTTTTGCAGAAAAGTACTTTGGTTGCTCTTGTTGTCCATAGGGGCATGGATGCATAGTTCTCTAGAAACATTTCCTTTTCTTGGGGTGTTTTTCGTAAATATCTATTAAAGATATTTTATTTCAGGGGTTTTTAAGAAAATATCTTTTGGAAGATATTTTCATTCTAGGCCAGTTTTGCAGCTAACCCTTTTTGTAGAGGCCATTGTGTAATTAACGAAAGTTTTTGCAAAATATCTTGTTTTGAGCCTGGATCCTCGTACAGGATTCATTTTCACTTTTCATTAAGTTGTGAACTCTTAGAATTTTTTTCCGGTCGTTTTCCCCAGTTTTAGGGATTTCTGACCCCGGTTTGCGTCAAACTTGTTTGGGCCGTATCTCTCTGCTCGAGACTTAGTTTTCGATGTTGTTTCTTTCGTTGCTCATATTTTCTCATTTCAATTCTTTTTTGTTCACAGAGTTTCCCCATTTGAGCGCGACTGCTCAAATTCCACGTTTCTGGACCCGACGAGACCCATTCGAGACACTTTTAGGGTTTTTCTATAAATAGGGGGTCTTAGAATGAAAAATCAGATTTTTCTCTCTCTCTCCCCTCTCTTGGCCGGAATCCATGGTTGCCACATTCTCTCTCTTCTTTTGAACCACTTCCCTCGTGTAAAATGCCGTAGTGCCTTAGTGTTTTATGCTGGCCTTGATGACACGCATCTTTCCCCCTTATTAGAGTTCAAGATTGAAACCAAATTTGGATTTTCATGGTACCTCCTTGGTGTTTAATGTTCCTCTTGCTGTCCCCGACATAACCTAGGAGTATCGTCGGGATTCAGACCATTTTTCTTTCGGTGGGGATTTGAGGTTTCATCTCAAATGGAGGTAGGGGGTGTTATAGTTTTTATTCTTAATGTATTGCATGCTATTGATGCTTATACAACTCATTTACATGTCCTTGTATCAAAATCTAGAGATTTTATTATTTATTTTTCTTATGTGAAATTTGATTCTCCCGGTTGGTTATAGCTTAGTTTAAACTTGTGACTTGCTATTGTATTACACCTTGACATGTTCATTGACATATATTAAATTGAGAGCATTTGGACAAGTATTGAAGTTTTTATTTAATATTTTTCTTGAATGAAAGTTTAATTCATGTGGCTTTATCTAGCTTGAAATCAATATGTGCTGCCGTATTATATTAGGCCCTAGCATACTCTTCAACATAGGTGAATTTGAGAGAAATCGGTGATGCTTTAAAATCTAGAGATAACTAATTAATTTGATTAATTAATTTATTCCAAGTGCACTATTCACTTCATTGGATTTCTGACTTGATATGATTGATATGCATATCATATACTTTGACATAAATTAAATCGAGAATAATTGATTAGGTTTCGAAACTTTTCATTTATTATTTTTCTTGCATGAAAGTTTAATTATCAAGGTTGTAGCTTGCATAGAATTCACTTGTATCATGCTATTAAAATTAAGTCTTGACAAGTTTAATGACATACTTTAATTTGAAAGCATTTGGATGAGTTTCAAAATCTAAAGATTTTAATTAAATGAATAAATTAAAATCCATTCAATGGTTCTATGGACTTTATTAAGTTTCTAACTTGGTATTCATGATTTCATTGACATGATCCTTGACATATCTTGTCTGTAAAATATTGGACTTGCCTTGTAATCTTGATAATTTAATCTCTTAAGTATATTAAATTCCCTTTTATGCTTCCATCGAGTCAATCATACCTTGATTGTCAAACTTATGAATCGGACTTGTATTTCATGGACTTTTATCTTTTTACCAAGCATCATGAACCCTTGTATCTTGGTTTCATTAATGTACTTAATGAACTTGCATAATTGTCTTGTAATGATTTAATTACTCATGTGTTGTTTAGTAAATAATTAAATCATTAATCTTATACTTGTGGTATATTTACATCAATAGATTCATTGTGTTTTAAATCCTAGTTTGTAGTCTATGTAGATACATACCATGATTTCTTGACATTTCACATGCCATGATAGTTGATAAATTTAGGGCATCACTTGTGTGTTCCAAAATCTTGGTTGTACGTGGAATGTGGTTTAATGCATTACTTGTATCTTTGTACTATCTTGACTTGCACAACTTGTTGATTTTAGTTCTAGTACGGGAGATAGAGAGCTCCCTACACTATAGTGCGCACTAAGGGAAGGTACCCTTGGGTTAGTAGCCCTAAAGTGATCCCAAGACTACAGTTTTATACCAGGTGATATCCAAGTATCCACGTTGGTTGATTTCACTCTTTAAATTTCAAGTTGCTATTCCTTGAAGGTTTAAAAACTTGTCATGTTATGTGAAATGCACCAATCTTGTTTAATTGCATAGATATTATGCATTATCCTTGAGTTCATGTATTTTTCTTGTCTGGTTAATTGGAATGTTCCAATCATGTTAATTACATTGATAATGTAATTCTTGTTAATTCTTATCTGAGTATTATTCTTGTCGTGTTAATTGGAATGTTCCAATCATGTTAATTGCATTGATAATGTGATCCTTGTACTCAAGTACCCTTCTTGTCGTGTTGTATGGATTATTCCAAACCTTGTTCAATTTCCTTGATAATGTGATTCATGCTAAATTATAAACTTGTCGTGTTCTTTGGATTATCCAAACCATGCTCAATCTCATAGACATCGTGATTCATGTTGCTTCATGTTGATATGACTTAGGAATGATCCTATATAAGCATATTGACTTAGATTCTAGGTGGCTTGAACCGTTTCAGTAGTTATCGCATTCTAGGTTAAAAGTTGATAACTTTGGATACCTATGTCTTGTTGCATTACACTATGTGCCCCTATGTTGTTTAAATTGCAAGAATGATGTGATTTATGTTAGAAATTCTCTATGGTAGCTTAGGATGCCCCCTGAGTTTCATTTTGACGTAGACGTTAGGTGGCATGAACCCCTTTAACATGTTTCACCTTAATGTGATAATTTTGTGAAATGCTAGGTCGATGAATGCTCATTTTCTACGAGTAGCTTTATGTTACTCACCCCGAAGTTACTGGGGATTTGTTTCAGGTACGAAGACTTGGTTCGTGGTGCTCATCATTCCTTGGATGACTTTTAGCTTTTAAACTTCCATTTCATGCAAATGTTAGCATGGAATGTCATTTTGTAGCTTATATGTCAAAACTTGTATCCTTGATTCTATATATGTAACGTGTACATAAGTACACTTTTTGTAATGTATTTGACATGTATGACATAAGGCCAAGGGCCAAGCATGTTTATATTTGCACTTGTACTCTTTTGGTGTCATATCTTGTTTAAAAATGTATTTTTATCATCTTAAAAGGTTTGACATGTCAAATTTTGTAAATGAATTGTAATAAGGCCATGGGCCATTGTTGCATGTTTAAAATACCATATTACAATCGCGTGCATGTTCACATCATCACATAATAGAGTATAATCTAAATTGATCATGCTATGGGGGATTCAATTGAAACTTTGGAACTCTTTTTAGCCTTGGTGCATAATAGGCCTGATTTTCACATTTTTGACCTGGTTCGGTCGATCAGTGGCTCATTTTGGTCAACCTGTTCATTGTTCAAATTGATTTGAATAGTATTTTGTCAATTCCAGTAGCCCATTTCACTTCGAGCCACAAACTGGTCGACCGGTTTGTCATTTCGGTCGACCGAAATGAAGGCTCATTTCCTTTCTTTTCTTCGTTCACTTTGGTCGACCGAAGCATCATTTCAGACGACCAAAATGGATCTGCCTTGTGGGTTTCACTTGGTTGGTTGCCTAGACAGGTTAACTTCATTTGTTTGATCCCACAGGACCTTATTGATCTTGCTTGAGCCATTTAATGGTGTATATGGTCGAGTTTGAACTAGATCTTGCTCCTTTGGTTATTATTGGTGCTTTAGGGTACCATTTGACCTTTTCATTCTAGCTTCTGCTTTTGGTTATTTCTTTGAGTTCTGTGACTTCATGGAAGGTCACATTGGTGTCTTGAGGATGATCTATATCTCTAAAGACTTTGGTTTGTTTTTCGCTTCCGCATTTCAGATCCGTTACCGAGTCAATCTTTGGTTCATCACTGACGCACCGAGTTGAATAAAACCCGGGTCATTACAAATGGTATCAGAGCATCTGGGTTCGAATACCATGGATGATGGGTTTTGGGTGCATAAGCTCACGTTGTTATGCTTTGAAATGTCATTTGTATCTTGATAACATATCTTGTATGATAACATGTTCACATACTCATGTGTTTTGAGACATCTATTATTTGTTCAGCATGTTTTATGTGTATATATGCTCCCTGATAACATGGTCTGGGTTGCTATCATGTCCTGGTGTGATATCATGTCTGTTTGCTTTTGTGGTAACTTGTTTAGAAGCTTAATTTGACTGCCTTTACCTAAGATATATGCTTGTTTGCCTTAGCACATGGTGTATACTTGTTATCTTAGCATATAGTATATGCTCGTCTGTCTGAGTACATTGTATACGCTTGTTCATCTTGACATGATTATAAACATCATATCATCATGCCTTATGTTCTTCTCCTATATACACTGACATGCTTAATGTGATCATACTACTTGTGTGAGTAGATAGTCCGTTGCTAGGTTGCATACTTGCTATTTACTTTTATGTCTGGTTTTGACATTGTCACTTAGGGTCGTCGTATCTCTTGGGTGCATTCTTGTTTTACGAAGTTCTTCCTTAGATAGGAGAAATTCATTCTATAAGGACCCATGTCGGGAACCTGATTGTCTGTTTTGTTAGTTAGACGTTTTGAGACCATGATCTGACTGTTGATGCGAGTAAGGCTCATGTGAGCGTAGAATCGCAATCTTTGTCTAGTAGAGTGAGACGCGAGCAAGGGAGGCACAGTTTCATTTCCTTTTCCTTCATATCTTCACGACGTGGTCGGGGAGTATCAAGGGTGTTTTACAATGTAGGAGCTGCTGGCTCTACTTGCACTGAGGATTTAAGGCCTTAAGCATAGTAGTGCCTATGACACTGTTGTCAGAGTTTTGGGATTAGCTACCCCAACTCTCGCAAATGCCTGGTTTCCATAGTGGTTTTGGTAATTGATCATTTTTGACATTGATGTCATCCGTATCGATAGGTTTTTCAAGGTTAACCTGGTTCGGGGCAGGTTATGAACTAATGCCTTATACTGTCACGTTACTGTACCAAATTGTGTGTTGTGGGCGGGTGCTAGTTGCCGTCAATGCTACATTACTGACGAGTAAGTGTGGGCGGGTGCTAGGCACTGTCATTACTACTACAGATTTAAGTGCGTTGTGGGCGGGTTTTGGTCACTGTTCGTACTGCCTTGTCACTCTCTTCTTTTATCGTGTTTCAACGTTTCATTGTCTTGGGATTCTCTCGGTGGTTAACGTTGAGTTAATGTGCCGATTCGTATGAGGTGTTGTCTGGGTTCATGGTTTCGCGTTCCTTAAGATGATCTTGAGACTTCTGGAGTTGTCCTTCAGTGCTTTATGAGCTGTCATTTGGTTTGACCTTGTTTTCAGTCCTTATTCTGTTCTTTTTCCGGTATGTTTTTAATTTCGGGGATGAAATTCCTTTAAAGAGGATAGGTTGTAATGATCCGGTCATTTTTCTCCTTTTCCTTCTTCTCAAATTTTACAAATAAATTTTTTTTCGTTTAATTTTCTTTTCTGAGCTCTGTTTCTCGTCACTTGGTGTCATCTCGAGTGCTTAGAAATGGTTTCTGAGAATCCTTCATTTGGATTGACAACTTCCTTTAAAGACAGAGTCATTTCCACATTTTCACTTTTTGGACACTATTCACTTTTCGTCTTTTTCCCCGTACACTAACTTTCGTCTTTTCCCCGTTTGTCACTTTTTGGCATAACCTCACTTTTTATGCTTAGAGTTGATTTCTGGCTTCACTTGCCTTCATTCTAAATGGTTTTCACGAAATACGTATCTTTACTTTTGCAGAAAAGTACTCTGGTTACTCCTAGTGTCTATAGGGGCATGGATACATAGTTCTATAGAAACATTTCCCCTTCTTTGGGTATTTTTCGTAAATATCTTTTGAAGATATTTTATTTCAGGGGTTTTTAAAAAAAAATATATCTTTTGGAAGATATTATCATTCTGGGCCAGTTTTGCAGTTAACCCTTTTTGTAGGGGCCATTATGCAATTAACGAAAGTTATTACAAAATACCTTATTTTGAGCCTGGATCCTCGTACGGGATTCATTTTCACTTTTCGTTGAGTCGTGAACTCTTAGAATTTCCTTTCAGTCATTTTCCCCAGTTTTAGGGATTTTTTACCCTGGTTTGCGTCAAACTTGTTTAGGGTATGTCTCTCTGTTCGGGACTCAATTTTTTATGCTGTTTCTTTCCTTGTTCATATTTTCTCATTTTAGTTCTTTTTTGTTCACGGAGTTTCTCCGTTTGTGTGCGTCTGCTCAAATTTCACGTTTCCGGACCCAGCGGGACCCGTTTGGGACACTTTTATGGTTTTTCTACAAATAGGGGGTCTTAGAATGAAAAATTAGATTTTTCTCTCTCTTTCCCCTCTCTTGGCCGAAATCCATGGCTGCTACCTTCTCTCTCTTCTTTTGAACCACTTTCCTCGTGTAAAAATGTCGTAGTGCCTTAGTGTTTTATACTGGCCTTGACGACGCACATCTTTCCCCCTTATTAGAATCCATTTCTTGCCATTTTACGAGTTCAGGTTTGAAGCCAAATTTGGATTTTCATGGTACCTCCTTGGTGTTTAATGTTCCTCTCGTTGTCCCTGACATAACCTAGGAGTATCGTCGGATTCGGAGCATTTTTCTTTCGGTGGGGATTTCATCTCAAATCGAGGTAGGGGGTGTTATAGTTTATATTCTTGATGTATTGCATGCTATTGATGGTTATACAACTCATTTACATGTCCTTGTATCAAAATCTAGAGATTTTATTATTTATTTTTCTTGCGTGAGATTTGATTCTCCCGGTTGGTTATAGGTTATTTTAAACTTGTGGCTCGCTATTGTATTACACCTTGACATGTTCATTGACATATATTAAATTGAGAGCATTTGGACAAGTACTAAAGTTTTTATTTAATATTATTCTTGAATGAAAATTTAATTCATGTGGCCTTATCTAGCTTGAAATCAATATGTGTTGTCATATTATATTAGGCCCTAGCATACTCTTCAACATAAGTGAATTTGAGAGAAATCAGTGATGTTTTAAAATCTAGAGATAACTAATTAATTTGATTAATTAATTTATTCCAAGTGCACTATTCACTTCATTAGATTTCCGACTTGATATGATTAATGTGCATGGCATATATTTTCACATATATTACATCGAGAATATTTTATTAGGTTTTGAAACCTTTCATTTATTATTTTTCTTGCATGAAAGTTTAATTATCATGGTTGTAGCTTGCATAGAATTCACTTGTATCATGCTATTAAAATTAAGTCTTGACATGTTTAATGACATACTTTAATTTGAAAACATTTGGATGAGTTTCAAAATCTAGAGATTTTAATTAAATTAATTAATTAAAATCCATTCAATGGTTCCGTGGACTTGATTAAGTTTCTAACTTGGTATTCATGATTTCCTAGACATAATCCTTAACATATCTTGTTCGTAAAATATTGGACTTGCCTTGTAATCTTGATAATTTAATCCCTTAAGTAGATTAAATTCTCTTTTATGCGTCCATCGAGTTAATCATGCCTTGATATTGAACTCTTGTCAAACTTATGAATTGGACTTGTATTTCATGAACTTTTATCTTTTTACCAAGAATCATGACCCCTTGTATCTTGGTTTCATTAATGTACTTAATGAACTTACACAATTGTCTTGGAATGGTTTAATTACTCATGTGTTGTTTAGTAAATAATTAAATCATTAATCTTATACTTGTGGTATATTTACATTAATGGATTCCTTGTATTTTAAATCCTAGTTTGTAGTCTATGTAGATGCATACCACGATTTCTTGACATTTCACATGCCATGATAGTTGATGAATTTAGGGCATGACTTATGTATTCCAAAATCTTGGTTATGCATGGAATGTGGTTTAATGCATTACTTGTATTTTGATACTGACTTGACTTGCGAAACTTGTTGATTTTGGAACTTGGGATATCAATCAAGAATTGACATGGCTAGGACTTCGTTCTAGTACGGGAGATAGAGAGCTCCCTACACTATATTGTGCACTAGGGGAAGATACCCATGGGTTAATAGCCATAAAGTGATCCCAAGAGTACGGTTTTAATCCGGACGATATCCAAGTATCCACGTTGGTTGATTTCACTCTTTAAATTTCAAGTTGTTATTCCTTGAAGATTTAAAAACTTTTTGTGTTATGTGAAATGCACTAATCTTGTTTAATTGCAAGGATATTATGTATTATCCTTAAGTTCATGTATTTTTCTTATTTTGTTAATTGGAATGTTTCAATCGTGTTAATTAAATTGATAATGTAATTCTTGTTAATTCTTATCCGAGAATTATTCTTGTCGTGCTAATTGGAATGTTCCAATTATGTTAATTGCATTGATAATGTAATCCTTGTACTCAAGTACCCTTCTTATCCTGTTGTATGGATTATTCCAAACCTTGTTCAATTTCCTTGATAATGCGATTCATGCTAAATTATAAACTTGCCGTGTTCTTTGGATTATCCCAACCTTGCTCAATTTTATAGACATCGTGATTCGTGTTGCTTCATATAGCTTAGGAATGATCCTATATAAGCATCTTGACTTAGATTCTAGGTGGCATGAACCATTTCAGTAGCATTTTAGGTTAAAAGTTGGTAACTTTGGATACCTATGTCTTGTTGTGTTACATTATGTGCCACTATGTTGTTTAAATTGCAAGAATGATGTGATTTATGCTAGAAATGCTCTGTGGCAGCTTAGGATGCTCCTTGAGTTTCATTTTGATATAGACGTTAGGTGGCATGAGCCCCTTTAACATGTTTCACCTTAAGGTGATAATTTTGTAAAATGTTAGGTCGATGCATGCTTATTTCCTATGAGTAGCTTTATGTTTCTCACCTTGAAGTTACTGGGGATTTATTTCAGGTACGAAGACTTGGTTCGTGGTGCTCATCATTCCTTGGATGACTTGTAGCTTTTAAACTTCCATTTCATGCAAATGTTAGTATAAAATGTCATTTTGTAGCTTATATGTTAAAACTTGTATCATTGATTCCATATACGTAATGTGTACATAAGTACACTTTTTGTAATGTATTTGACATATATGACATGAGGCCAAGGGCCAAGCATGTTTATATTTTCACTTCTACTCATTTGGTGCCATATCTTTTTTAAAAATGTATTTTTATCAACTTTGGAGGTTTGAAATGTAAAATTTTGTAAATGAATTGTAATAAAGCCATGGCCCATTGTAGCATGTTTAAAATATCATATTTCACTTGCGTGCATGTTCACATCATCACACAATAGAGTATAATGTAAATTGATCATACCACGGGGATTCAAATGAAACTTAGGAACTCTTTGCAGCCTTGGTGCATAATAGGTCTGATTTTCATATTTTCGACCTGTTTTAGTTGACCGGTGGCTCATTTCGGTCGACTAGTTCATTGTTCAAATTGATTTGAATAGTATTTTGTCAATTCCAGTAGCCAATTTCACTTCGAGCCACAAACCGGTCGATCGGTTTGTCATTTCGGTCGACCGAAATGAAGGCTCATTTCCTTTCTTTTTTTGGCTCACTTCGGTCGACCGAAGCATCATTTTGCACAACCGAAATGGAGCTACCTTATGGGTTTGATTTGGTTGGTTGCCTAGACAGGTTAACTTCATTTGTTTGATCCCACAGGACCTTGTTGATCTTGCTTGAGCCATTTAATGGCGTACACGGGCTAGTTTGAACTAGATCTTGCTCATTTGGTTGTCATTGGTGCCATAGGGTACCATTTGACCTTTTCATTCTAGCTTCCACTTTCGGTTATTTCTTTGAGTTCCGTGACTTCATGGAAGGTCACATTGGTGTCTTGGGGATGATCTATATCTCTAAAGACTTTGGTTTGTCTTTCGCTTCCGCATTTCGAATATGTTAACCGGTCAATCTTTGATTTATCATTGACACATCGGGTTGAATAAAACCCGGGTCATTACAACACTACACTCTTTATTGTGCACACGACCTTTGTGAATTTGCACACCAATGAGTAGTACGAAGACTTGCCTTTTAAGAATTTTGGATCAAAACTCTTTTCTTTCCCGATTTTTCTCTTGACGCTGACGGCTTCCGGGTCACCATCGCTGCTTCGAAAAATGCCCACAATAATCCCTTGCCTACACCTCTTGATCTAGCCCCACCACTCTCCTCCTTCTTCTCTCTCTTTCCCTTTTTCTCTCTGATTTCTTGTTTTCGCTGCCCTCATTGTATTCTTCTCTTTTCTGTTTACAATACCCAGTTTACAAGAACACTACATATATAAATATATAATATATGATAAAGTAACCTAATTCTAACCTAATTGTTGCCCAAGTAATGACCCTAGAGGGGGGGTGAATAGGGTCATTAGCAAACTATAAAACTTTTTCGGTTAAGCTTCTCTAAGCTTATTTTACTTGTATGTTTATCTTGGAGCCAAATATGATTCATCTTGATGAATGACTTTCTCTAGTGGATTATAGTGTAAAACTTTCTTAACCTCAAGCATGATCATCATTGAATTCAGAATATGAATAACATTACTTCAAGTACCACCATGTAATTCAATTAACCACTAAAGACAAACATTTAAATAATATTGATGTAAATTATGCTCAAGGTGCAAATGTTATGAAAAGCCTTATTATAGAGTTTATATAAATATGTCAACTATTTGTTAAGCATCTAAACTCTAAATATGAAGGTTAAGTTGAACATACATTCTATCAAATATTTGGTGTGCAATAACATTGAGCTAGTGAAGAAGTATATTCATGTTTGATTTCTTAAACCAACTATCTCAATACAATCTACTTAATATTTGGGATGTAAAACAATGAGCTTGCTACACATGAGTAGATTGCTTTAGCAAATGACCAATTCATTTTGTACATTGAATCATGTTAATTATTCATGCAACTAGGTGTAATTATCATTGATTCAAATAAATGAATTTCTTTAAGCTTCAATGCATTCAATTCAACTTATTGTTTAGAATTAGCATTTGCACAAAATTGATGTGATTAATATTCAAGGTGCAAATGTCATGAAACACATTATCATAGAGTTTATAACAAATTTATCAAACACTTGGTGTGCATAGAAACTCTAAAGGTGAAGGGTGTGTTGAATATGCATTTTGTCAAACACTTGGTATGCAATATCATTTTAGCTATAAATGAATCAAATATAAAAGATATAGTCTAAGCTAAAATCAACCACTCATTAAACTTAATCCAAGCATTCATCCAATCCTCCTCGTACAATCAATTAAGCTTCACATACTAGTTAATTGATTTATATAACTATTCTACTCAAAATAAACTAAACATTTGATATATGAAAATTGAGTAAATAAATATGCAATCAAATGTAAAGAGAGTAGAGATTAGAGAGTAGAGAAAATATAAACCAAGGGACACACGATGTATATGGTTTGACACAATCTCGGCCTACGTTCATGCCTTGAGAAAACCTCCCAAGGATTCCACTATGGCTCCTCCTTATTGGTGGAGAGCAAACCTTTACATGTTCTTGCTTGTGGGTGAAGAACTGACGTTATAATGAAGCCATCTCGCTTCTCCTTCTTTTGACGATAAAGAAGAAACCATTGCTCACTCTTGTGGGTGGAGAGCTCTACCAAATCCTCTTATTAGAGAGACACCTTCTTTCTTTTATGGGTTGAGAAAGAGAACCCTTACATTAGCTTAAACAAGTTTTCCCTTGCCAAGAGAACCTCTTGTTCTTTTTCTCACAAGAATGGATATATAATGAAGCTTACAATGAATGTCTCTCAAATAGACAACTATATAAATCAAAGCTCTCATACTTAGAGTTATAATTGAAACAATCAAAGAAAAGCTCAACTCGAAGTTTGAAAGATAAATCACATGAATAATATGAAATGGATGCTTCAATGGTGATTCCTAGAAGATATTTCTACCAAGATTGATAGACAATTTCCATCCCCAAATGGAGGTTTCTTTGTGGCTCTCTTGCATACAATGTCTCTCAAATGGTGTATATATTATGCTTAGACATTCCTTTGGTATTTATAAAGGTTTTAGAAGCTGAAAAATGATGCAAGAGGTGGACAGCTTGAAGCACAAGATAAAGTAGCCGTTGGACTCAGATCTCCAGGAGCAGAGCCAACTCTATCCTAAAAGGAGCAAGCTCCCTTAGCTTTGAGAGCCGTTTCTCCATGGCATAGAGCCGGCTCCCAACCTCTGAGAGCCTGCTCTCTTGCTAGAAGATGAATTTTTGTGGAGAAATTAGCTACTGGAATGTCAAAGAGCTGGCTCTACTTGAATGGAGTCAACTCTATTGCTGGGCAGAACTTCAAATGGACATAACTCAGTCAATTTAAATCCAAATGAGGTGAAATTTGAGTCTAAATTCATTGCCTTGAAGTCAAATTTCTAATGCCACTAGCCTTACTCAAAAATGCTAACCACAGAAATAGTTATGGCTATTTTAGTGCAACTTAGTCAGAAATTTCACTGACCAGAAACATGCATTTTGTGATGCTCATAGCTCAGTCAATTCAAATCCAATTTAGGTGAAATTTGAGTCTATAATCAAGGGCTCAAAGTTAGCTTTCCAATTCCATTAGCCTTACTTAAAAATTCCAACTACACGAATAGTTATAGCAGTTTTAGTACAGGCTGGTCTTGTGACGATCCTGGATTTTTCAACCTAGTGTGTCCTATGATGACCCAAACTGGATCCAAGATGTGGAAACAAAACATAAAACAATGGTCTCTAGAGATATAACACGTCTCTGAGACACCAATGTGACCCTCAATGAGGTTATGAAACCCAAGGAAAACAAATGCGGAAACAGCATTTCAAAAACAAACAAGAATGAACCTAGGTGAAAAATGGTCATTTCCAACATGAAAGTGGGTGCTACTGAGCACACCATTGGAAAGATAACGAAAAATTAATCAAGATGGACTCAAGAATCACATGATTCAGAGTCCGGACGAAGGAGAAACAACAAGACGAAGAAAAATGAGCACTTAAGGCTAAAAGGGTAAACTTGTAATTATCCATGAATGTCTGGGTGCAACTGAGTACACTGTTGAATAGACGACAAAAAAATAATCAAGTTAAAAAAAAAGTTCACTTAATTTGGAATCCGGATGACAAAGTTGTGATCAAATGAAAAACAAAAGGGTCAAAAGATGCAAATCAGGACCATCTAATCGATTAGATGATCCATCTAACCGATTAGATGCCAAAAATAGAATGCTAGAAATCCCACAAAAGACCATCTAATCGATTAGATGAGGCTGACAGCAAGACAAAAATTTTCTTACCAAAAAATTGAATTTGAAATGGGGTTTTCGTGTCCGAGACGACTTTTTTTGGAAAAACACAAAGAAGAAACCCCCCCTAAAATTATTTTTTCTACATGACCATGTCAAAAGAAGTTTTTATTTTTCAAGTGAAATACCCAAAATGCCCTTATACTCAGTTTATGCAAAAAAATACAAAATGAGTCCATGGGAGGCTCAAATCACCAACGAAGAGGTTTTTCTTGAAAATGATCATGCACGCAAACGTAACTTACCTATTAGGATGTGCTACAATGGTCCATGGCTTAAAAATACCATCAATGCAAAATCCAACCCCCCAACAGCTAAAAAGGCAAAAATGCACATGAAATGGTAAATTTGAAAACCAATATTGACAAATGATTTCAAATTACCGTTTGGCCCTTGGTCACACTTTAGCATGATTAATGAGACCCTATCAAAGAATAGAAATGGAATTCCCACACCCGATGCAAACATGATGATCAATCGTCGACTATCACAATAATAATCAACCATTTGCAATAGCACAAATCATTATAAAATAGAGCTATTAGTCGGATAAGTCGAACCACTGGGACTGCTAGTTTATGGCAACTAAGATATCTAGAATCACTTTTAGAATGACGAAAGGGTATATAGAGTTTTGTTGGTTTGTCACTAAAATTAAGAATTGAACAATGCATAAAACAATATTGTACTAGGAATTAAAGAGATAAAAGCAATTAAGAAGGGACTAGGGAAGTGAATCCACTACCCATTAATAAGTATGCTAGGACATGATTTACTTGGGGAAACGTATATATATATAACCGTGGAATGAAACAACATAACATTGAAGCATTATCTACAAGAAATATATAAAATCAAGACACAAGAATAACCTATCAAGGCACTACATGTTTTGGTTACCTAAACCAGGATTCAACCTTAGACGTAATCACCAAGCCATAGATTATCAAGCCCTTAATCCCATAATAAAAGCACATGAACTAGAAATCAAGAAAAATCTATCAAAGGAAAGCCCTAAGTAATAGATTATCAAAATTCCTAAATATCATGCCAATAAAATCACTTCCATGAACTCGTCTCCATTGTCACTATGAAAATGTAGCAATATAATCATGAGAGAAAAATAATCTAAGATAAGATATTTAACTCAAAATGATCATTTATAGATAATAAAATTCATTACATCATATGAAGTGCTCTAGTTCATGGAAAAGTTACATATATACATTATACCCCAAATATAAATCAAAACAAAACAATGCTTACAAAACGGGGCTTCATCACCTCCCTAGATAGGGAGTTAGTTACCCATAGGAGCAATGAATGAAGGAGAAGAAGAGATCACATCCTCCATTTTCGTGCTTAGAGCAAGATAGAACTCCAAACCCTCAAGAACACTACTCTCTCTCCCTCTAGAACTTAGCCAAATGTGAGATCATTAATACAAGCTTCCCCCCTTCTTCTATAGACAAGATGTCTACCAAACCACCTAAAAACCGAGGTCCATGTCCCCTCAAGGTCTGTTACCAACAACCCAATTAAGGAGGGAATCCAAATTGAAAGGTTCAAGGAGACAAGTGGGTCTGCAGTGTGTTTACGAGCGCTCGTAGATTGCAGCACGAACGCTCGTAGATGCCTTAGCAACTTTTTCATGGCTCGAGTCTTCATAGACGAGCGCTCGTAAGTGGAGCTACGAGCGCTCGTAAGGGCCTTTCTACCTACTGCCTTGAATTGGAGCGCTCGTAGGAAGTACGAGCGCTCGTATGCATCTTAGTTCATTCTGCCTTAAGTTAGAGCGCTCGTAGGTGCCTTGGACTTTATTTTTCTTTTCTTCTGCTTTGAACTTCTTTCACTTTGATCTTGGCTTTGGGTCATTGAATCCATCTTTTGCCCTTTTGCTTTGTAGAGAGTCTTTATGAACACATTGGCAAATCTATCTTGGAAATCAAAGGATGCAAAAGCCCGGAATGACTTGTTCTTCAAAAAGCTTTCAAAAGCTTCCATTTTATTTCCTTTTGGAAGACAAACCTGAAAATACACAAAAACACAGAATTGGAGAAAATCTATACAATAAAACCAACTAATGGACTTAACTAATGCAAATAAAGGCGCTTGAATATGCAATATTCGGCGCTTATCACACCCCCAAACTTACATTTTGCTAGTCCCATAGTAAAACCAAAATGAGGCACTCAATGGAATGACAACCATTGGACTATTACCAAAAATATCAACCATGGTGCAAGAAGGCGCACGAAGCTCAAATGCAACTCAGAACATAGAGAATATTAGAGATGGAATCATTATGAAGACTACCGTGTGTATATGAAGCCTTGATACAAAAAAAATGGCTAACCACATTTCAACTCTCATGCATCAACATCATAGTCTATATAAATAATTCAATTGTCATCTCTTGAATAGAAATCAACTCTAGCTTTAGTGAAAGTGAACCGGATTCCTAACATGTGGCTTTTACCTTTTCTTTACAATTTCAAGACACAAGTCTTCAAATCATTGAATTCCCTTTTAAATGAGGTTACTGAGGCATGAATTTATTCAAACTACAACTTTTGTTACTTTTTTTTCTCTCTCTCTTTTTTTTTTTTTAAACTCAAAATGGTCGTGCAATGCCGAAGTCCCTTAAGCTTTCTAACCAACCCATGTAGTAAGCGTTAGGCCAGTAACTCCCAAACCAGACGGCTTTAGGGTGCTCAGTGTAAAAACACTCCTAGGGCTTAATAACTTAAATTGGCAAGGCTACGAACTCCAGCGAACCATATTTATTTTTATTTTTTTATTTTTTTTTGAATGACTGTGCAATGCTTAAATCCCTTAAGCTCTCTAACCAACCTATGTAGCAAGCGTTAGGCCAGCAACTCCCAAACTGGACAGCTTTAGGGTGCTAAGTGTAAAGACACTCCTAGGGCTTAATAACTTGAGTCAGCCAGGCTACGAACTTAAGCTAGTCATTATCTCTTTTTTTTTAGAAAGTTATCATGCCAAAGATATCCATTCATTAGGGTCATCAAATCAAATCAACTGAGTCAAGGTCAAGGTCAATTAGGTTGCATGCCTCATAATTGAGTTTCCGGTGTGCATATGTGCAATGTGAAGCATAGAAGAGTATGAAATTCAACGAAAATCTAATTGAAGCATTTATACAAACCAGTTTGAATCAACATGATCATTTCAGAATTTCCTTTATTTTCAAAAACAATCATTTGCCTCTATACATAAAGTATTAAACACATGCTTCAATCTCCAATAATTTCCCAATTTCCAAGATTACAAGATCATTGCTTCTCAAAAATGATTTTTATTAACTTAAATGAATCAAATTAAACATGTAAACAAAAATGTAATACCCCAAATGCAATAATGCACCCCCAAACTTGAATGTCACATTGTCCTCAATGGGAGAAGATAAGAAATGAAAAGGGAAATGAAAATAGGGTACAAAGAGCAATAATACCAAGTGGAGGACAATCTGTGGCGCTGTGACAAGAAGTCACAATGGGAAGTCCAAAAGTCACGCCCCCAAACTTGGACTGTACAACCTGCAAAGGGAACACTGAGAAAAATAGATGGGAGAAGATATAAAGGACAGAAATAACAATGAAACATGCAATACAGATAAGTAGCTAGGAAGAAAAATAAAAACGGGAATTTCCATTGAAAATGAGGTTGACGTGTTTATAATAGGTAATGAAACGCCAAAATGGCCAACCTAACAAGGTAGAGCAAAAAGTAGTTTCCCAAAGATCCACAAAAATAACACATAAAATAAAAAGTTCCTAGAAATATAAATAACCATAAAATGCAGAACATAG
Organism: Cornus florida; assembly: GCF_030987335.1. Classification (NCBI taxonomy): domain Eukaryota; kingdom Viridiplantae; phylum Streptophyta; class Magnoliopsida; order Cornales; family Cornaceae; genus Cornus; species Cornus florida. Next base: position 31,736,334 of record NW_026775576.1, read on the forward strand.
AACAGAGACAAGAACGGGGTAAGCTAGCTAAGGGCCAGGAGGAAAATGGGCAAGGAGTTCATTCAGGAGGGATCGAGTTTCACGCCTGTCATCTTGAGCCACCCGACGCTCCTCCGCCGCAGCACGGCGGTCTTCTGCAGCAACAAAACGGTCTTCAGCGGCAGCAAGGTAATCTTCCCACACGGTCCTATTGTAGTTAGCTAGGGCGGTCTCAAAGTTATCCTTCCAAGCATGGAGACCAGCAATGCTAGCCCGAAGAAAAGCATGGTCATGCTGAGGTACAACAGGGGGCTCTTCCCAATCAAAATCTTTAGCCATTGGATCATCCTCTTGGATGGGAGAAGATGGTTCGCATGGAGGAATAGCAACAGTAGCTGGGTTGGGTGGGAGATGGCCGAGCACATTATTCCATCACTTGATAGAAAAAGGATGAATCTTTTTGCCCTTCTCTTCACGGGGAGGAATGATAAAGCCTTTATGTTTCAGGAGCTTGGTGATGAAAAATGGGAATGGCAAAGCCCAGGTTTGGGCTCGTTGATGCCTTAAATTTATGCATTCATCCCAAAACCTCATGAACTGATTCCAAATCAACTCTGGAATAGAAATCCAAAAGCCTTGGTCTAAGGCATACAAAGCATTTAACATCAACCCGCGACGCTCAGTGCTGTGTACCAAAGGGCACACATTATGCTTAAGAACCGAATTAAGAAACCAAACCCACTCGGGGAGAGTGGATTTGAGAGTGTAACTACGGGGCCAATGAGGTTCAACAACATTGCAAATGGCGGCAACAACCTGCTCCACAGTTAGATTATCAACCTCCTCATACAATGGATGACCCTCATGATTCAAAAGATCATCTAGGCACTCCAGAGGACAGCCGGATATAGCCACAATGTCAGCAAGAGTAAATGAATAGAGAGTGCCATCGATTGAAGTGGTGAGAGTATTGGGCGACTCTTCTGGGCAATTGAGATTTTGGTAAAAGAGGCGTACCACGTGGGGGTAGGTAACCTTGGCAACCAGTTTGCAAATGCCCTGGAGGCGCTGGTTGGTTAATTCAGTGACAGCCCAAGAGGTCGTAGGAAGAGTGGCAAAGACACCCTCAAGTTGGAAAATGAGCTCATAGTTGAGCTCTTTGGTGAGCCAAGGAGCCCATGGTTGCTCTCGGACAATAGGAGGAGCATCCACAGAGGGCCTAGGATGGTGAGATGATTCCCCACGAGTCATTTGGAGACGGAAAAATGGATGGGGAATTTCAGTGAACACCTGACGTGTAGATAGAAAAGATGAAGGTGAGAAGGATAGCAATGTAGGAGAAAACCCAAAAATTTTATGCTAGAAGGGACTCTAGCCAATCACCAACATCAACAACAACACCCAAACCTCCAAAAATGCAAGTCCCAAAGTCCTCAATACGAAAAGTAATGAAAAGAAAGAAAGAAAAGGAAAGGGAGCATACCTTTGAAGAAGAAGCAAAGTAACTTGGAAGGGATGAGGAGGGAGGATGGAAGGTGGTGAGGATTTAAAGGGGAGAAGTGTATGAATGAGGAGTGGAAAGGTTATGGGAGTTATGAGAGGTTAGGTGGATGGTGGGGGTCGTGGGGAAAGGGACGAAAATGGGGACATGAAAAAAAATGGGAAAGCAAGAGTCGGTTTTAAGAGAAAAACAAACAGCACGAGCGCTCGAAGAGACAAGCACGAGTGCTCGTAAACGGGATAATAGGGTATGGGAAGTGGAGCTTTGATGCACGAGTGCTCGCCGGTTTGGACGAGCACTCGAAAATGGCATAGTGAGGTTTGCGGAAGTAACAAGCGCTCGAAGACGACATCACGAGCGCTCGTGATGCATTGGAATAGACGAGAAGGCAATGACTTCAACGTACGAGCACTCGTCTTCCTAGATGAGTGCTCGAAATCCCATTTTCTCGTTGATGAGGTTACAAGTGCTCGAAAATAAGGTAGTGAAGATTTTGGGACTTTCGAGCGCTCAAAGAGATAGCATAAGCACTCGTTCCTGCCTTGCACAACTTTTTTGAATTCTATGAGTGCTTGATATTCATTCTTTAGTGGAATCGAATCGACGTCAGGGTCAGAGAATTTGCCAATGTAGAACTTAAGTTCTTATAGACCCGGGGCACCTCAAAAAACTCTTGGAACGGGAATTAGAGCACACTATCAAAGGTGCAAACTTTTAGGGTCCAAAATTCCCGTGATTTTTGGGGGATCCAAGAAAAGTGCTGAAGCGACTAAATGGCACTGAAACCCTAAATTGACTAAGAGAAACCGAAAGTGACTTTGGGAATGGGAATTGAGATAATTTCAAAAAAAAAAAAAAGGGTTGCCGCTTGGCTAACCTAGCTAATTACCGGAAAATTCATGGTTAAGGTAACTTAAAAGCGGGAAGTATGGGAGTTGAAAGAATTACTTCCCGAGAGTGCTAAATTTAATGTCGATAGCTAGACGAACCAAGATTGCATGGCGCATCAGTCCTTGTGAATTGGGTCCGTTAATAGGACTTTCTCTACAGATAGGGACTATGCCATCAATATAAGGCTTAAGCCGTTGGCCATTAACCTTAGAGAGAGATCCATCGGTAGGATCTTGAAGTTCGACTGCACCATGAGGAAAGACAGAGGTGATGACATATGGACCATCCCACCGTGAACGGAGTTTATCGGGAAAGAGTCTCAATCTAGAATTGAAAAGCCAAACTTTCTGTCCAGGGGCAAAAGACTTGTTGACAATGTGCTTGTCATGAAATGCTTTAGTCTTTGCCTTATAGATTTTGGCGATTTCGTAAGCATCATTGCGAATTTCCTCAAGCTCATTAAGTTGCAATTTGCAATTAGAGCCGGCTTGTTTGAGATCAAAGTTAAGCCTTTTTATGGCCCAATAACCTCGGTGCTCTAGTTTAACTGGGAGATGGCAAGTTTTTTTGAAAACAAGTCAATATGGCGACATGCCAATTGGCGTCTTATACGCTATCCGGTAGGCCTAAAGCGCATCGTTTAGTCTTAATGACCAAATCCTTGCGGTCCGGTCGAATCGTTTTTTCCAGGATATGCTTAATTTCCCAATTAGCCACTTCCACTTGACCACTCGTTTGAGGATGGTAAGGTGTGGCAACCTTATGAATGACTGAGTACTTGGAAAGGACGGATTTAAGGTAACGATTTCAGAAATGAGATCCACCGTCACTGATGATTGCTCAGGGCGTACCAAAACGACTAAAAATATTTAACTGAATGAATTTGATCATGACTTTATGATCATTGGTTTTGGTAGCCTCGACTTCAAGCCATTTCGAAACATAATCCACCGCTACAAGGATATACTCATAGCCATAAGAAGATGGAAATGGTCTCATGAAGTCGATCCCCCACACATCGAAAATTTCAATAATTAGGATAGGAGTGAGGGGCATCATGTCTCTCCTAGACATGGATCCGAGCCTTTGACATCGCTCACATGACTTGCAGAAGTTGTAAGCATCCTGAAACAAGGATGGACAATAAAATCCACTTTGAAGGACTTTGTCAGCCATCTTTTTGGCACTGAAGTGTCCCCCACAAGCAAGAGTGTGGCAGAAATTTAGGACACTTGTGGTTTCGATTTCAGGAATACATCGCCGGATGATTTGGTCAGGACAATATTTGAACAACTCCGAATCTTCCCAAAAGAAATGCTTGACTTGGGAAAAGAAACAGTCTTTTTCTTGTTTTGACAAATTGGACGGGATTTTGGCTACCATTAGGTAGTTGACAATATCCGCAAACCAAGGGAGATTTGAATGGGAAATCTGAAATAGTTACTCATCCGAAAAGGAATCACAGACCGCAGTAAATTCAGAGGATTTTTTAATGAGTAGGCGAGAGAGATGGTCAGCGACAACATTGTCGGTCCCTTTTTTATCCCGGATTTCAATGTCAAACTCCTAAAGTAAAAGTATCCATCGGATGAGATGGGGTTTGATCTCTTTTTTGGTGAGCAAATGCCGTAGAGCGGCATGGTCTGAAAAGACAATGACCTTGGATCCAAGAAGATAAAAGCAGAATTTATCCAAGGCATACACCACAGCTAGCAATTCTTTTTCAGTGGTGGTGTAATTTAACTGGGCATCGGAGAGCGTCTTACTAGTGTAATAGATAGCATGCGGAAGCTTATCCACATATTGGCCTAAAACCGCACCCAATGCATAATCGGATGCATCACACATGATCTCAAATGGAAGAGACCAATTGGGCGGTTTCATGATTGGGGCTGATGAGAAAAGAGTACATAGCTTCATGAAAGCTTCCATACAAGCTTCATCAAAATTGAACAGAACATCCTTGGCAAGAAGATTACACAAGGGCCGGGAGATTTTACTAAAATCTTTGGTAAAGCGACGATAGAAACCGGCATGTCCAAGGAATGAGCAGATTTGATGGACGGAATTGGGAGTAGGAAGATTAGAGATTAACTCAACCTTGGCTTTGTCAACCTCAATTCCCCTTTTTGAAATGACATGTCCTAGAACAATGCCTTCTTGGACCATAAAATGGCTCTTCTCCCAACTTAGAATTAGATTTGTCTCCTTGCATCTTTGAAGCATAAGGGATAGATTTTGGAGATATGAGTCAAAGGAAGATCTGAAGACGGAAAAATCATCCATGAACACTTCCAAAAACTTTTTGACCATATCAGAAAAGATGGACATCATGCACCTTTGGAAGGTTGCCAGTGCATTGCATAGCCCAAAAGGCATGCGCCTATAAGCAAAGGGTCCGAAGGGGCATGTGAATGTGGTCTTCTCTTGATCTTGGGGATCAATTGCCACTTGGTTATAGCCGGAATAACCATCAAGAAAATAGTAGTAACTTTGGCCAGCTAGCCTCTCTAGGATTTGATCAATGAACGGAAGTGGGAAATGATCCTTCCTAGTGGTAGAGTTAAGTTTCTGATAGTCAATGCACACACGGCACCCGGTGGTGGTGCGTTGTGGCACGAGCTCTCCCGCGGAATTTTTTATGACAGTGAGGCCAGATTTCTTGGAACAACTTGAGTGGGACTCACCCACTTGCTATCAGAGATGGGGTAGATGATTCCCACATCCAATAGCTTGATCACTTCTTTCATGACCACTTCCTTCATGTTAGGATTCAATCGGCGCTGCACCTCTCTAGAAGGTTTAGCGTCCTCCTCCATATGGATGCGATGCATACAAATAGAAGGGTTCCTTTCAAATCAACCACCGCCCAGCCAATAACTTCTTTGTGCTCTTGTAGCACTGTTAGAAGGCTGTTTTCTTGGTCCTTTAAAAGGTCCGAAGCAATGATGACTGGAAGAGTTTGACTCGCACCAAGAAACACATACTTAAGGTGAGCCGGAAGCGGCTTTAACTCAAGTTATGGTGGAGATTTCAAGGAAGGGACCGGAGGAGTAGTAGAGAGTTGAGGAAGCAGTTCTTTTGGCATATTTAAAGGAGGAAAATCCATGATAGCACCTATGTCAAGCAATAAATTCACTTCTTGGATGGTTTGGTCAATATCAAAGTTTAAGAGGTCAAAATGAGACATGCAAGTTTTCAAAGGATCTTTGTTTAGAATAAAGGGGAGAGATTCTTCAACCACTTCATTGACCACATCAATAAGGAAACAGTCATCCTCTTCAGAAGGATGTTGAGTGGCATGGAAAATGTAGAGTTTGACTTGCATATTTCCAAAGGCAATGTCCATGACCTCGGTTCGGAAATTAATTGAAGCGTTAGTCGTAGCTAAGAATGGCCTACTAAGGATCACAGGGATGTGCTTCTTTCGATCATAGACTGGTTCCGTTTCAAGAACCACAAAGTCTACCGGGAAGTAGAATTTATCCACTTTGATTATGACATCTTCAAGAATGCCCCGTGGATGCTTGACCAATCTGTCGGTAAGCTACAAGACCATGGAGGTCAGCTTAAGAGCTCCCAACCCAAGTTGTAAGTAGACTGAATATGGAGTCAAATTTACACTAGCTCCTAAGTTAAGGAGGGCTTTTTCTATCTTGTTGTCACCAATGACACACGAGATAGTTGGGGCACCCAGATCCTTATACTTTGGAGGAGCACTGTGTTGAATGATTGCACTCACATTTTCAGTCAACCTCACCTTTTTTGGCAAATGATTTTTGGAAGTGCGCTTTTGAGTGCACAAATCCTTGAGGAATTTTGTATAGGGAGGGATTTGCTTGATAGCATCCAAGAGAGGCAAGTTGATCTTTACTTGCTTAAAGACTTCCCACATGTCTTGAATTTTACAATTTTTGTTCCCAAAATGTGTCGACTCTTGGAGACGTTGAGGAAACAGAGCCTTAGGCTCATAAGAAGTCTCCACATTTGGGGCAACAAGCTTGGAATTTTCAGCATTAGACTTTGGGATTTCAGGAGTGAGATTTGGATTAGAAGAGAAGAGATTTGGATTTTTGGGAGGAAGAACTTTGTCAGTGCTACTTCCATCAACCTTGTTGTCCATAACTCGACCACTCCGAATGGTAGTGATTGCTTGGACATGTTCATGAGTTGGCCCACTCAGAGGAGGGTTTTGATCAATCACATGAATCCCTCTAGGATTCTCACATGGTTGAGAGAGAAGCTTCCCCTTATCTCTTTGAAGAAGTTAGTTCATTGAAGTGGTTATTTGGCCCACTTGATTCTCAAGTTTAGCAATAGACTAAGTATGAGAATGAACCATTTGAAGAGTGGGCTGCAATGATGTCAAGTGTTGCTTGTTGGATTCCATTTTTTGCTTGTTTAGAGATTCCATCATTTGCTTGTTTGCAGCCAAAATCTCATCAGTTGGAAACGCAGGAGGTTAATTAGAGACATTTGGATTATAAGGGGGACGGTAACTTGACGAGGCCTGAAATGGCCTATTTTGGAATTGAGAAGGGGGCTGGTTTTGATGCCCTTGATTCTGAAAGTTTGAATTTTATGGGGCAGGTTGCCTCTACGAGAAATTTGGATGATCTCTCCAGCCTAGATTGTAGGTATTGGAGTAAGGATTATTTCCAGGCCTGGAAAACATAGCATTAGCTCGCTCGTGATTGGGATTAGGAAATTGCTCCGGTGTGGGGAAATCTTCCGAGAGATGGAAAGGACTCGTACATAATGCACACACCGCACTTGCAGAATTTTGAGACAATGAAGGAGAAAGGTGTGGTGCCATCAATTGATAAAATTTGTGAGCTACGGCATCTACTTGAGAGGATTCTTCTCACATTGTTTTTGGTTGACAAGAGTTGGTGTTCTTAGCATTGGTTGAGCTCAGAGTCCTACGGGAATTATGTTGCAATGAGTTTTCACTCAAGTTCTCAAGTAGGGTCCATGCCTCATCCGCACTTTTGGACATGAACATCCCTCCACATGATGAGTTAACCATGAATCTATTGGTATCAGTTAAACCAGCATAGAAAGCTTGCACGAATTGCTATTTTGGAATTAGGTGGTGCGGACATTTCCTAAAGAGATCTTGTAGTCTTTCCCAAGTCTCATGGATTTGTTCCCCCTCGCTTTATGAAAAGCTAAGAATGGAACGCCTCATTAGGTTGGTTTTACTCATTGGATAGTATTTTTTTTTAAATTCGTACTGTAATTGACCCCATGTAGTGATGAAATTTGGAGCAAAGGAGTTCAACCAATATTTTGCCCTATCTTTTAAGGCAAATGGGAAGAGGTGCAGATGGAGAGCATTTTCAGGGAAACCCTTGAGCTTGATGGTAGAACAAATTTCAAGGAACTCATCAAGGTGCTTATAGGGATCCTCATGTTCCAAGCCATGAAAGGAAGGTAGTATTTGAATTGTACTAGATTTGATTTCATAGTGGGGTGCATCGATGTTTGGTATCACCATACAAGAGAGAGAAACATAAGTGGTAGGGATGAAGTGGTCCCGAAGAGTCATGGGAACCACATTTGGAATTTTAGCTCTATTATTATGGATTCCCTCAATTTCGATATTTTCTTCATTATCAGCCATTGTATTAAATTCAAGTTCGATTCCTCTTATATTTGTAAATTCCCTAAGGTTTCTTCTAAGAGTCCTTTTAAGTGAATTTATGTCAACTGGCGAATCAAAAGTTGGTAAGGAAAGTGATCTACGGCCAAACGTCAACAACTCCCAACACAATCAAAACAACAATGCATCACCATAACCTCCACATACGATGTTCCCGTTCTCCTCAATTATCAAGACAGAAATGTAAATGGCCACGACAAGAACCGATGCTTGCAATTGAAAAGAACAATAAATAGCCTCGACAAGGACTTCACAACTTAACTAAATCTAATCTAAACACATGCAAGATATTCACAACTTTGAAACTAGAGCTTTGAAAACTTACCTGAAGTCGTCTAGACTTACGAATTTGCCAGCTTTCCTCAGCAAGCCTTGAATACCTAGAATCTCACAAACACTTAAAATGTCACAATAATAAAAACCACACAAGAAAATATTCACAAGACACAATATTAACAATCAAACCAAAGGTAATCCTAAAACCTCAGTTGCAAAACCGTTTGCAGTCCCCGGAATGGCTCCAAAAATTGATCGGTCGTCGACTATCACAATAATAATCAACCCTTTACAATAGCACAAATCATTGTAAAATAAAGCTATTGGTTGGGTAATTCGAACCACTGGGACTGCTAGTTTATGGCAACTAAGATATCTAGAATCACTTTTAGAATGACGAAAGGGTATATAGAGTTTTGTTGGTTTGTCATTGAAATTAAGAATTGAACAATGTATAAACAATATTGTGCTACGAATTAAAGAGATAAAATCAATTAAGAAGGGACTAGGGAAGTGAATCCACTACCCATCAATAAGTATGCTAGGACATGATTTACTTGGGGAAACATATATATATATATATATATAACCGTGGAATGCAACAACATAACATTGAAACATTATCTACAAGAAATATATAAAATCAAGACACAAGAATAACCTATCAAAGCACTACATGTTTTGGTTACCTACACTAGGATGCAACCTTAAACGTGATCACTGATCGGTTGGTCAATTAAACATCAACCTTCGCAATAGCACGAATCATTGTAAAATAGGGCTATTGGTCGGGTAAGTCGAACCACTGGGACTGCACTAATCTATGGCAACCTAAGTGTATAGAGTCATTTTAGAGTGATAAGGGGTGTTCATAGAGGGTTTGTGCATTTGTCACTAAATTAAGAAATTAAAATGCATAAAACAATAGATTGCAATGAAATTGAAGAAGTGAGATACAAGTAGAAAAGACTAGGGAGATGAATCCACACTACACCCTAAGTACATGCTAGATTAGGTCTAAATTTGGGGATAAATAGCATATATGCAATGGTCAAGAAATATGAAGCAACTCCGTTGCTTAATAATCATCAAGAAGTTCACTTAATCAAAACAAGAATGATCCACCAAAAGCTACCATAGTTGAACTACTTAAACAAAGGTGTAGAATCAAATACACTATCTCAAGCAAAAGACCATCAAGCTTTCAATCAAATGGTGAAGCACATGAAGGTAGGAATCAAGTATAAACCATCAAAGGAGGTACCTAAGCAATGGAATATCAAGTTTCAAAATCAACATGCCTTGAAAAACATTCATAGTCTATATTTTCATCGTCACTATGAAAATAAAAGCAATAAGATTGATCCAAGAATCATCAAAGATATGACAATGAACTTACATCAACCATTTACACATTAAAATTCATTACAAGAAGGAATATGCTCTTAGACTATGAAACTACCATACATTATACTTTATAGTCCCCAAAAGTATAGCCTAATCTAGAACATGATCAAAAGGGGAGGCTTCATCACCTCCCTTGAGAATATTTAGTTCCCCATAGGAGCAATGGAAGAAGGAAGAAGCTTGAAGACCTCCTCCATTTTCGTGCTCCCTTCTTCAAGCTTGAAGAACTCTCTCTCTTTGCTCTCTTCTCTCTCCTCTAATCTTGTAGAATGAAGCCTCTGAAATGTGTGGCTCTTATCCCTCTTATCTACCACCAAACTAGGCTCTCTCTCTCCTCCAAAAACATCCCCAACCACCTCATAAAAGAGGGCCATCCAAAATTGGAAATTTCAGAGCACAAGTGGGCTGTCTCGTGGAGCAAACTTCCCAAATTTTGAGTGCTCGAAATAGGGCCTCGAGCACTCGAATTTAGTGTAAAAAGCTCCATGCTTCACTTGCTCCGCCCAGACCTACTTTGATGAAATGGCCATAACTTTGCGCTCTGAACTCCGAATGACGAACCGTTTAAAGATTTGGAGAGATGATTTAGAGCTTTAAAAACTTCATGTTTTGATGAAGAGCCAAATCTCAAGTCTGGTTGGTCGAAAATCGGGAGAAAGGCAGTACTTTAGTGCTGCCAGGCAGTTCTGCGCACCTCTGGTAACAAGGCCATAACTCTCTGCTCCGAACTCTGAATGATGAACTGTTTGAAGATTTAGAAAGCTAATTCAGAGCTCTAAATCTTTTATGTTATGATGGAAGTCCAGTTCTTGAGCTTTCAGGGTCAAAATGGCAAGCAAAGTCCTGACTCCATTGCTGATCTCGTGAAGCAATCTGCCCTAATTTCGAGCACTCAAAATAAGGCCTCGAGCACTCGAAAATTGGCCAGAATGCCCTACGCTTGGTTTGCTCCGCCCAGACCTACTTTGGTAAAACGGCTATAACTTTGCGCTCTGAACTCCAAATGATGAACCGTTTGAAGATTTGGAAAGCTAATTCAGAGCTCTAAAAACTTCATGTTTTGGTGGAGATCCAATTCTCAAGGATGGTTGGTCGAAAATGAAGATCAAGGAAGAATTTCATTGCTGCCAGGCAGCTCTGTGCACCTCTGGTAACAAGGCCATAACTCTCTGCTCCGAGCTCTGAATGATGAACCTCTTAAAGATTTGGAAAGCTGATTCAGAGCTCTAAATATGCCATTTCATATTGGAAGTCCAGTTCTCGAGTTTGCAAGGTCAAAATGGTGAGCAAATTCCTGACTCCACTACTGCCAGAAATTCAGAATTGTGCCTTTTGATGGCCAAAACTCCACAAAGCCTTGATTTTGCTCCTTTTTTGGCAAATGGACCTGAAAATATATACATACACACAAATGAAGATAATCTACTTAAATAATCAAACGATGGACTTAACTAATACAATTTAGGGCGCTTGAATATACAATATTCGGCGCTTATCACACCCCCAAACTTACATTTTGCTAGTCCCTTAGCAAAACTATATTGAAAAACTTAATGAAAAGACAACCATGGGTATGCTAGTACAAAAATATCATCCATGGTAAAATGAGATAGATACATAGCTCAAATACAACTTGAAACAGACAAAAACTGGAGATGGGGTCATTGGGAAAACTACCTTGCATATATGAAGCATTGATACAAAAATTGGCTAAATATATTTCCACATACATGCATCAACATCATCGTCCATATAAATAACTCAATTGTCATCTCTTAAATGGAAATCAACTCTACTTCAGTGAAAGTGAATTGGATTCTCAACATGCGGCTTTTACTTTCTTTTCCAATTCCAAGGCACAAGTTTTCAAATCATTGAATTCCCCTTTAAATGAGGTCCCTAAGGCATGATTTTATTTACAAGACAACTTTTGTTGCTTGTTGACAATTTATTGCAACTCATAAGCGAAACATAGAATGGTTGTGCAATGCTAAAGTCCCTTAAGCTTTCTAACCAATCTATGTAGCAAGCGTTAGGCCAACAACTCCCAAACCAGATGGCTTTAGGGTGTTAAGTGTAGAGACACTCCAAAGGGCTTAATAGCTCAAGTTGGAAAGGTTACGAACTCTAGCGAACCATGTTTATTACAATTTTTTTGAATGACCGTGCAATGTTTAAGTCCTTTAAGCTTTCTAACCAACCCTTGTAGCAAGCGTTAGGCCAACAACTCCCAAACCAGATGGCTTTAGGGTGCTAAGTATAGAGACACTCCTAGGGCTTAATAGCTCGAGTTGGAAAGGCTACGAACGTCAACTGGTCATTTTTTTCTTTCTTTCTCAGTTTTTTTTTTTTTTTTTTTTTTTTTTTCAACTTAAATCATGCCAAAGATATTCATCTATCAGGTTCATCAAATCAGATTAACTAGGCCAAGGTCAAGGTTGATCAAGTTGCATGCCTCACAGTTAAGTTTCCAATGTGCATCTGTGCATTGTGAAGCTTATAAGAGTGTAAATCCAGCAAGAATCTAATTGAGACATTTATACGGACTAATTTGAATCTACATGATCATTTCAACTCAAATTTTTCTTTATTTTCAAAAATGTCAATTGCTTCTATACACAAGGTATTAAACATATGCTTCATCTCCGACAAGTGTCAAGTTATACTATTATTGCTTAGCAAAAATTATGAAACCAAAAATGCATAAATGCACCCCCAAACTTGAATGTCACATTGTCCTCAATGTGAGAAGACAAGTAAATCAAAATAAGAGCAAAAAAGGGGGAAATGAACAATAATACCAAGTGGAGTGACAAAGGCGAAGATGTTCAGCTATGTGAGTGCGCAACTGCGTCCCCCAAACTTGGACATAAAGACCTATCAAAATACAACTAAAATATACATGTAAAAGCATAGGTCTCTTAAGAAAAACGGGAACAGAAAAAATAATACGAACGTGAATGTTATTGAAAGATAGAAATCTATACAAAAACATAAATTGGCACACATTAGGCACAAGTTTAAAATGGATAGCAAAAGAATGCCAAAAGTGTGCCATTTTACTCTTCTTCTTTTTTTTCACTTTTTTTTTTTTTTTTTAATATGAAAACATGCATGAGGGTTGGATGTGTGGGGGGTTGTGGGGGGTGTTGTAGTTTGGTTAGAGTGGTGAGGTGAGGAGGGCCGAGGGAAGGGTTGGGTTGAGTTGGGATAGTGAAGTGAGGGATGCCGATTGGTTGGGATGGTTGTGAGGTGGTTGTTGGGATGGTTGTGAGGTGGAGAGATGGGTTGTGTGTGGTGATGCGTTGGTGTTGGAGAGTGGTGAGGATAGAGGGATGGTGGGTGTTTGGGGTTTGCTAAGAGGTGATGGTTTGGAGTTGATTGGGTTGGGAAGGTGGGTTGTGGAAGTGGGTTGTTGGAGTGAGGATAATTGATGGAGGAGTTGCCGAAAGTTGGTTGGGTTGGGGTGAGGATGGTTGAGGTTTTGGAGGAAGGTGGTGTGAACCGAGAGGAGTGATGGGGTTGGGTTGCTTGGTGTGGGTAGGTTGGTGGCAGGGTGGTGGTTAGTTGGCATGCAGGGGTGGTTGCATGCTTGGGTTGGCCTGGATGAGATGGCCGAGAGGAAGAGAAGGCGATGAGGGTGAGGCAACGAGTGCTCGGGGCATTGGCATGAGGTGTTCGAGCACTCGCTAGAGGGAGCTCGAGTGCTCAAAATGGAGCCAGTAGGTTCGGTATGTTGGGATTGGCTATGGAGAGAGAAAGAAGGTGGAGTTCGAGCACTCCAAATAGGATCGGCGAGTGCTCGAACTGAGAGCAGTGAGTTGGGTGGGTTGGTGCATGAAATTCGAGCACTCAAACTAGAATTTAGAGTGCTCGAAAATGGCTCAGTAGGCTAGGGGGTGAGCTCAGCTGTGAGGACTGAAATTTTAAAATGGAGCTAGATTGCTCGAAATGAAGGCAGTGACTTCGGCAAGTTGGTGTGGTAATTTGGAGCAATCCAATGGAAGCTAGAGTGCTCCAAAAATGGGCAGTGAGCTTGGGATTGATGGTAAAGACATTTGGAGCAATCCAAATGGAATTTAGAGTGCTCTAAAATGGGTAGTAGCTCATGGAATTTTGGTTAGATCATTCGAGCACTAGAATCTTGGCCCAGTGAGCATTTTGAGTGGATGCAATTGCTGAAACAAATGTGTCAAACTTTGCAACATCTTGCTAATGCATGAATATAATTGGAAAATTTTTTAAAATGTAACACATTTCCAATGTATGGATGAATTTTGAACTTTGCAAATTCATTCCATTCCAATGCATGGATGGAAAATTTTTAAACTTGGCATGCCATTCCCATGCATGGAAAGATATTTAAAGCTTTGCATGGTAGTTGGAAAAATATTTGAAAACTTTGCATGCCATTCCATGCATCGAAAATTTTTCATGTCATTCCCATGCATTGAAAAATCATTGCAAGCAGCAGCTTCAATTCAAGCCATGCATGGAAAATTTTAAAACTTTGCACATTATTCCAATCTAATGCATGGATGGATTTTTTAAGCTTTGCATGCATGGAAAGAAATTGAAATTTTGCATGGGACAATGCATGGGGAATTTTGAAAAATTTTCAAACATTACAAATGCATGGAAAAATTTTAAACAGTGCAAGAATTTCAATGCATGGATGATTTTGCGAAAATTTTCAAGAATGTATTACAAATGAGGCATTATGCACATGACTAGCATTCCCAAGATCCGATGAAATTGCCAGGAAGCGATGGAAATTTCCGGGAATGAAAATTAGAATTGAGAAGGTCTAAGAAAAATCAAATTTTTGGCTTTTCTAAACCGTTTCCCAGAAAATTTTGCAAGGCACGAGCAATTTCAAAGAGAAGGAAGCTTGGAAATTGAAAGAATTGATTCCCTTGCTTTGCTAAATTTAATGTCGATAGCTAGACGAAGTTAGAGCAGGTACTAATCCTCAAAAATCTCGATAGCTAGACACACCGAGATCAGGTTAGTCCTCCTTACCCTATACCATGTCTCTCAAGAGATTCAAGCTTCCCCAAATAGGATAATTCTTTTAAAAGCGAAGGAGGAAGAACTTGAAGACAAAAGTGGAAAAGAGGTAGCGAAAAGACCTCAACCCACTCTTCATCCTCAATGAAGAACTTTGGATTATAGGGCTTATTTGGATTATGGGATGATGGATTAGGTGAGCGTGCACCAAGCAATGACTTATGAAGGGTCATATTGAGCACGGGAATGCTCAACAAGTTATCCTTCAGAATTTTAACATCCTCCCCACACTTATCCGGTGGTTCGGGCTCAACAGTTTGAGATAACTCAGGAGAAGGAATGAAAGGAAGTGCAAGCTCCCAAGAGAGGGATACATTTGATGTTGACAAAGGAAGAGAATGAATAGGAGGAATATCAAGCAAAGAATTGACCTCGCAAACAGAATTGGCAACATCAAAATCCTCATAATTAAAATGAGCTAAGCATGTTTTTAGAGGATCCTCCATTAAAGGAGGTGCATCAAGCAAGGGATTATGTAGGGGCTGTGCTGGATTTTTATAGGATACAATCTCATCATCATTAATTTCCTCATTTTGAACCACAAATTCTTCAATTTTTTGTGTGGCAACAATTTGATCTTCACCCACTATTTCTTCATTTTCACATGTGGTAACCACTTGAACATTCTCGTGATGAAAGTTACTAGGAGTAATCTCATCATTCATAGAATTTTCTTTTGGATTGGCTATAAATTCAAATGAAAATGTTTCCTCCTCTTCATGATTTTTAGCATTAATCCTTTGTTGAATTTGAGATATTTGGTCATCTATCATTGCACTAACTTAGGACTGGTGATATGGTACCATTTGATTGATAGACTCTACTATGGATTGCATGCTAGCAAGGGAAGCCAATAGTTGATTGTTGGAGTCCATCATTTGCGTGTGCATAGACTCCATCATTTGTTTGTTAGCAACAATTAACTCATCCAATGGAGACGGTGGAAAAGGAGAAGAGGGCTGGAAATAAAGATCATTGGGTTGAAAATTGTCTTGAAAATGTTGCCCATGAGATTGTGGGGCTGAATTTTCCATGTCATGCCATAAGAAATTTTGGTGATCTCCCCTACCCGAGTCATAACCATTGAAGTATGGATCACTACCCAGTTCAGAGAAATTCTCATTTGGTTGCTCTAGATAAAAGTCTGAGAATTGTCTCGTTGGAAGACATTCTCTTGTATGATGTGTATGACTAGAGCAAAAGGCACAAAACGCATATGGTGTGTAGAATTGAGTTGGGAGATAATTATTCTCCATCTAGGAGTAATTCAACAACACACAAAGCAATCAACACAACACTTCATCACCATAACCTCCACATATGATATTCCCTTTCTCCCCAATTATCAAGACAAAAATTAAATTGGCCACGACAAGGACCGATGCTTGAACATGAAATTAAAACAGGATAAGAGCCTCAACAAGGGCTTCACAACTAAACTAAAACTAGATTTAACACATGCACAATATTCACAACTCGAAACTAGAAGTCACGAGACTTACCTGGGGTCCTCTAGACTTACAATTTGCTAGCATTCCCACGGCGAGCTTCGAGTCCCTAGAATCTTACAACACTTAAAATACAAAGATAGTCAAAACACACAAGGAATATTCACAAGACACAATATTCACAATCAAACTAAAATTAACCCTAAACTTTGGTTGCTAAACCATTTGCAGTCCCCGGCAACGGCGCCAAAAATTGATCGGTTGGTCAATTAAACATCAACCTTCGCAATAGCACGAATCATTGTAAAATAGGGCTATTGGTCGGGTAAGTCGAACCACTGGGACTGCACTAATCTATGGCAACCTAAGTGTATAGAGTCATTTTAGAGTGATAAGGGGTGTTCATAGAGGGTTTGTGTATTTGTCACTAAACTAAGAAATTAAAATGCATAAAATAATAGATTGCAATGAAATTGAAGAAGTGAGATACAAGTAGAAAAGACTAGGGAGATGAATCCACACTACACCCTAAGTACATGCTAGATTAGGTCTAAATTTGGGGATAAATAGCATATATGCAATGGTCAAGAAATATGAAGCAACTCCGTTGCTTAATAATCATCAAGAAGTTCACTTAATCAAAACAAGAATGATCCATCAAAAGCTACCATAGTTGAACTACATAAACTAAGGTGTAGAATCAAATACACTATCTCAAGCAAAAGACCATCAAGCTTTCAATCAAATGGTGAAGCACATGAAGGTAGGAATCAAGTATAAACCATCAAATGAGGTACCTAAGCAATGGAATATCAAGTTTCAAAATCAACATGCCTTGAAAAACATTCATAGTCTATATTTTCATTGTCACTATGAAAATAAAAGCAATAAGATTGATCCAAGAATCATCAAAGATATGACAATGAACTTACATCAACCATTTACACATTAAAATTCATTACAAGAAGGAATATGCTCTTAGACTATGAAACTACCATACATTATACATTATAGTCCCCAAAAGTATAGCCTAATCTAGAACATGATCAAAAGGGGAGGCTTCATCACCTCCCTAAAGAAGATTTAGTTACCCATAGGAGCAATGGAAGAAAGAAGAAGCTTGAAGACCTCTTCCATTTTCGTGCTCCCTTCTTCAAGCTTGAAGAACTCTCTCTCTTTGCTCTCTTCTCTCTCCTCTAATCTTATAGAATGAAGCCTCTGAAATGTGTGGCTCTTATTCCTCTTATCTACCACCAAACTAGGCTCTCTCTCTCCTCCAAAAACATCCCCAACCACCTCATAAAAGAGGGCCATCCAAAATTGGAAATTTTAGAGGACAAGTGGGCTGTCTCGTGGAGCAAACTGCCCAAATTTCGAGGGCTCGAAATAGGGCCTCGAGCACTCGAATTTAGTGTAAAAAGCTCCATGCTTCACTTGCTCCACCCAGACCTACTTTGATGAAATGGCCATAACTTTGCACTCCGAACTCCGAATGATGAACCGTTTAAAGATTTGGAGAGCTGATTCAGAGCTTTAAAAACTTCATGTTTTGATGAAGACCCAAATCTCAAGTCTGGTTGGTCAAAAATGGGGAGAAAGGCAGTACTTCCGTGCTGCCAGGCAGTTCTGCGCACCTCTGGTAACAAGGCCATAACTCTCTGCTCCGAGCTCCGAATGATGAACCGTTTGAAGATTTAGAAAGCTAATTCAGAGCTCTAAATCTTTTATGTTATGATGGAAGTCCAGTTCTCGAGCTTTCTGGGTCAAAATGGCAAGCAAAGTCCTGACTCCACTGCTGATCTCGTGAAGCAATCTGCCCTAATTTCGAGCACTCAAAATAAGGCCTCGAGCACTCAAAAATTGGCTAGAATGCCCTATGCTTGGTTTGCTCCGCCCAGACCTACTTTGGTAAAACGGCCATAACTTTGCGCTCTAAACTCCAAATGATGAACCGTTTGAAGATTTGGAAAGATAATTCAGAGCTCTAAAAACTTCATGTTTTGGTAGAGATCCAATTCTCAAGGAGGGTTGGTCGAAAATGAAGATCAAGGCAGAATTTCATTGCTGCCAAGCAGCTCTGCGCACCTCTGGTAACAAGGCCATAACTCTCTGCTCTGAGCTCTGAATGACGAACTGCTTGAAGATTTGGAAAGCTGATTCAGAGCTCTAAATATGCCATTTTATAATGGAAGTCCAGTTCTCGAGTTTGCAAGGTCAAAATGGTGAGCAAAGTCCTGACTCCATTGCTGCCAGAAATTCAGAATTGTGCCTTTTGATGGCCAAAACTCCACAAAGCCTTGATTTTGCTCCTTTTTTGGCAAACGGACCTGAAAATATATACATACACACAAATGAAGATAATCTACTTAAATAATCAAACGATGGACTTAACTAATGCAATTTAGGGCGCTTGAATATACAATATTCGGCGCTTATCAATCACCAAGCCATAGATTATCAAGCCCTTAATCTCATAATAAAAGCACATGAACTAGAAATCAAGAAGACTCTATCAAAGGAAAGCCCTAGCAATAGATTATCAGAATTCCTAAATATCATGCCAATGAAATCACTTCCATGAACTCATCTCCATTGTCACTATGAAAATGTAGCAATATAATCATGAGAGAAAAACAATCTAAGACAAGATATTTAACTCAAAATGATCATTTATAGATAATGAAATTCATTACATCATATGAAGTGCTCTAGTTTATGGAAAAGTTACATATATACATTATACCCCAAATATAAATCAAAACAAAGCAATGCTTACAAAATAGGGCTTCATCACCTCCCTAGATAGGGAGTTAGTTACCCATAGGAGCAATGAATGAAGGAGACGAAGAGATCCCACCCTCCATTTTCGTGCTTAGAGCAAGCTAGAACTCCAAACCCTCAAGAACACTACTATCTCTCCCTCTAGAACTTAGCCAAATGTGCAATCATTAATACAAGCTTCCCCCCCCCCCCCCCCCTCTTCTTTTGTAGACAAGATGTCTACCAAACCACCCAAAAACCGAGGTTCATGTCCCCTCAAGGTCTTTTACCAACAACCCAATTAAGGAGGGAATCCAAATTGAAAGGTTCAAGGGGACAAGTGGGTCTGTAGTATGTTTACGAGCGCTCGTAGATCGCAGCACGAGCGCTCGTAGATGCTTTAGCAACTTTTTCATGGCTCGAGACTTTATGGACGAGTGCTCATAAGTGGAGCTACGAGCGCTCGTAAGGGCCTTTCTTCCTACTACCTTGAATTAGAGCGCTCGTAGGAAGTACGAACGCTCGTATGCATCTTAGTTCATTCTGCCTCAAGTTAGAGCGTTCGTAGGTGGTACGAACATTTGTGTGACCTGGCTGGTTGCTCACAAATGACGTACGAGCGCTCGTAGAACGCAGTACGAGCGCTCATAGATGCCTTGGACTATATTTTTCTTTTCTTCTGCTTTGAACTTCTTTCACTTTGATCTTAGCTTTGGGTCATTGAATCCATCTTCTGCCCTTTTGCTTTGTAAAGAGTCTTTATGAACACATTGGCAATTTCTTCTTGGAAATCAAAGGATGCAAAAGCCCGAAATGACTTGTTCTTCAAAAAGCTTTCAAAAGCTTCCATTTTATTTCCTTTTGGAAGACAAACCTGAAAATACACAAAAACACAGAATTGGAGAAAATCTATACAATAAAACCAACTAATGGACTTAACTAATGCAAATAAGGGCGCTTGAATATGCAATATTCGGCGCTTATCACATGATGAAGCAATAACTTGGCATTTTTCAATGTTTTCATAATATTTCATGAAGTCAAAAATTACATAGAATACAAAATAATGATCATTGGCCTCCGGCCTCATCTCATACATATCAAATACATTGTAAAGAGTATACTTATGTACACATTACATACATGGAATCAAATATACACATTTTGACATAAAAGCTATAAGTGGCGTTTAAAGCAAACATTTTACAAGAATGAAAACCTTTAAGTCTACAATCATCTAAGCAATGATGAACATCATGAACCAAGTCTTCGTACCTGAACAAAATCCCCAATAACTTCGGGGTGAGTAAACAAGTTTACTCGTGGAGGATGAGCATGCATCGACTCGATTTCTTTTGAGATTTTTACATTAACTTGAAACAATTCAAAGAGTCATGCCACCTAATGTCTATGTCAAAGGTTAGTGTAACGACCCTAGATTTTTTAACCCAGTGTCTCCTGTGATGACCCGAGTCGGATCCAGAAATGAGGAAGCAGAAGAAGCAAAATGGCCTCAAGAGATGTACATCATCCCTAAGGCACCAAGATGACTCCCCATAAAGCTATGGAACTCAAAGAAAATAAGTGCGGAAGCAACAGTTCACAAACGGACAAGAATGAACCAAAGGCAAAATAGTCACTTCACACTGAAATAGGTGCCAAGGTGTATACCATTGGAAAGATAATGAAAAATCAATGAAGTTAGACTCAAGAATTGCCTGATTCTGAGTCCGAACAGAAGAGATATGAAATTAAAACAAAGTGGCCTTCGCTGTTTAAGGGTTACCACAAACTTATCTGATTAAAACTAGAATAACTCTCACTGTAGATGGAGTTTTGATGAGTGGTTAGTACCATTGGAAAGCTAACTTGAAGCTCTTGAATTTAGACTCAAGAATGACTCAATTTGAATTTAAAAGGAATGAGATATGATCTCTTAAAGTTAGAATAACAAAGCTACCCAAGGAAAAGATGAAGAACAGGGTTCCAGGGAGGATCGGTCGACCGACGGCAAGGGTCAGTCGGTCGAAACTCAACCTTCGCTCATAATGATCAGCCGGCCGAAACAAGGTTTTCGGCTACTGGAATTGGGTCGAGCGTTGTCAGCCGACCGATGATGCTCCATCAGCCGATCGACGCCTCTGTTGCTGCTATGAAAATCTACTACAATGGTGGAAATGGTGCTTTGGCCAATCCTAGGGTTCTACATGCATTCTACATGATTCAAACAAGTTTTAAAACATTTCCTAGCCCCGCTTAAGCATCCAAAACATTCCAAAACAAGGAGGAACTCAAATGACAACCCCATGGATGAATTTTTCATAAAAATTCATAAAAAATAGCGCCAAAAATAGGTCAAAAGTTGAAACTTAAGGGTTTTGTGAAATGTTAACATGCACGCAAACATAAAAAGACATTTAAGACACATCCCAATGGTCCGTGGCCTCAAAATAGCCTCAATGCAAAATATGACCTCTCAACGGCCAAAAATGCCTAAAAATGCCATAAATGAATCCATAATGCAATATCTAGAATGAAATGGTGTTTGGCCCTTGGCCACACCCCATACATAATCATAGAAACCCTATGAAAAAAAAAGAATGGAATTCCCACGCCCGATGCAAAAGTTATGAGGCAAAGACTTATGAATTTTCAATATTTCATAATAAACTTTAAAAGTAAAAGTGCATAGAATACAAGTTACATGTCATTGGCCTCCGGCCTCATCATATACATGTTGAATACAATGAAAAGGAGTGTACTTATGTACACTTTACATATTTAGAATCAAAGAATACAAGTTACATACATTAGGCTATGAAATGATAGTTCATGCTAACATTTGCATGAAATAGAAACTGAACAGCAAGCATCTCGAACTAAGTTTTCATACCTGATCAAAACCCCCAGTAACTTCTGGGTGAGTAAACAAGTTTACTCGTAGCGAATGAGCATGCATTGACTCGATTTCTTTCAGATTTTTAGACTAACATGATATAGTTCAAAAGAGATCATGCCACCTAACGTCTATGTCAAAGATTAGACTTAGGGATCATCCTAAGCCACCATGGAGTAATAGCAACAAGAATCATGATATATGTACACATATGAAACAAGTCATAGTTGGGATAATCCAAGATCATGACAAGAAGGATACTAGAACATAGATTAACATGAATTGCATTATCAATACAATTAAGCAAGGTTTAGAATAGTCCATACAACACGACAAAAGGATACTAGAATACAAAGATTTCAGTTATCAATGCAATTAATATAGTTGGAGCATTCCAATTAACATGATAGGAGTAATACATGAAATTAAGAACATGGCATAATATCTATGCAATTTAACAAGGTTTGGACATTCTAATAAACAAAACAAGAATAGTACATAGAATTATGGATAATACATAGTATCAATGCAATAAAACAAGATTGGGACATTCCAATTAACAAGGTAAGAATTATACATGAAACCAAGAACAAAGCATAACATATATGCAATTTAATAAGGATGGAATCTTCCATACAACACGAAAGGAGTCTTCAATCTTCAAGGAATACAACACTTGAAATTTAAGGAATTAAATCACGATTGAAGCATAAAATCTATGCAATGAGACAAGATTGGAGCATTTCACATACACGACAAGTTTAAATCTTCAAGGAATAGCAACTTGAAATTTAAAGAGTGAAATCAACCAATGTGGAAACTTGAATATTGCCCGGATTAAAACCGTACTCTTGAGATCACTTTAGGGCTATTAACCCATAGGTACCTTCCCCTAGTGCGCACTATAGTTGTAGAGGGACATTCCCCCGTACTAGAACCAAGTCGCCATTTCAATTCTTGATTGATATCCCAAGTCCCAAAATCAACAAGTTAAGCAAGTCAAGATTGTATCAAAATACAAGAAATGCATTAACCACATATCATGCACAACCAATATTTTGGAACACACAAGTCATGCCCTAAGTTCTCAACTATGATGGCATGTGAAATGTCAAGAAATCAAAGTGTGTACTTATATAGACTAGAACCAAGATATATAACACAAGAAATCCATCGAAGCAAATATACTACAAGTATAAGACACATGATTAAATTGCATACTAAACAATACATGTGTACATAAACCATTCCAAGACAAATGAGCATGTTCATTAAGTACATTAATGAAACCAAGATACAAGAAGTCTAGATACATGATATTAAGGCATGATTAACTCGAGGGAGACATAAAAGGGAATTTAATCTACTTAAGGGATTAAATTATCAAGATTACAAGAGAAGTCCACATATTCCATGAACAAGGAATGTCAAGGATCATATCAACGACAAGTTTAACACCAAGTTGCAAGTTCATCTTATACAAGACACGACCATGTGAGTTAAGTTCCATACATGGAAAATAATTAAATATAAGTTTCAAAACTTATCTGATTATTTGCAAATTGATGCACGTGAAGGAACTTATCAAGGAAATCATGAATACAAGGTTAGAAACTTAATCAAGTGCATAGAACCATTTAATGGATTTTAATTATTTCATTTAATTAAAATCTCTAGATTTTGAAACTCGTCCAAATGATCTCAAATTAATGTATGTTATTAAACACGTCAAGACTTGATTTAAGAGCATGATACAAGTACATTCCATGCAAGTTACGACCATGTGTATTAAACCATAATACAAGAAAAATAATAAATGAAAGGTTTCAAAACCTAATTAAATATTCTAGATTTAATATATGTGAAATTATATGGCATGTACATCAAAAATATCAAGTCGGAAATCCAATGAGATGAATAGTGCACTTGGAGCAAATTAATTAATATAATAAATTAAATATTACTAGATTTCAAAACACCTCCGATTACTCTCAAATTCACCTATGTTAAGGAGCATGCTAAGGCCTAATATAATATGCTAACACATATTGATTTCAAGCTAGTTAACGCCACATGATTTAATATTTTATTTAAGATAAATATTAAATAAAATCTTCAATACTTGTCCAAATGATCTAGATTTAATATATGTCAATCAACATATCAAGGGGTAATATTCTATCATGCCACATGTTTAAACAAAGCTATGGACAACCGGGAAAATTATATTCTTCACAAGAAAAATAAATAATAAAATCTCTAGATTTTGTTATCCAAGCATGTAAATACGTTGTATATGCATCACAAGCATGCAATATAACAAGAAAGTAAATTATAACACCCCCTACCTCAATTTGAGATGGAAATCTCAAATCCCCACCGACAGAAAAGTGTTTCGAATCCGATGATACCGAAGGGTTTTGTCTGGGACAACATAATGATCAAGAATCCCAAGGAAGCCCCATGAAAATCACAACTTGACTTCAAACCCAAACTCAAGAAATGGTCAAAAATGGATTCTAATAAGGGGGAAAGATGCGCATCGCCAAGACGAGCAATAAACACAAAGGCCCTACTATGTTTTGACAAAGGAATGAAGCTCAAAAGAGGGGAGAGAATGTGGCAACCTCCCTTGGGCTGCCATGGGAGCTACTGGTCGTGCAAGGTGAGTGGGGAAGATGAAAAATGAAATATCTCATCCCCTTTTATAGAAAATCTCAAAAAATGCCCCGAACAGGCTCTGCCCATGAATGAAAAAGATTCAAAATGAGAAAATATGAATAACAGAAGAAACGGAGTTGAAAACCGAGTCCCGAGCAGAGAGATATGCCCCGAACAAGTTCGGCGGCAACCGGGTCCAGAAACTCTGAAACTGGAGAAAAATGATCAGAAGGAAGTTCTAAGAGTCCACGACTCGATGAAATGTAAAAACAAATCCCGTACAAGGATCCAGGCTCCAGACGAGACATTTTGCAATAATTTTCGTTAATTGCACAATAGCCCCTACAAAAAGGGTTAACAACGAAATTGCCCCAGAATAAAAATATCTTCCAAAAGATATTTTTTTTGATACCCCTGAAATAAAATATCTTCAAAAGATATTTATGAAAAACATCCCAAGAAAAGAAAAAGATTCTAAAGAATTGTGCATCCATGCCTCTATGGACACTGAGAGCAACCAGAGTACTTCCTTCCAAAAGTAAAGATACATATTTCGAGGAAACCACTCAAGATGAAGGCACGTGAAGTTAAAAACTAACTCTGAGCAAGAAAAGTGAGGTTGTGCCAAAAACTGACAAACGGAGATAAGACAGAATAGGGAAAAGGACGAAATAGCGCATAGTATCTGAAAAGTAAAAATGCAGAAATGACTTGGTCCTCAAAGGAAGTTGTCAATCCACGGAAAAGAGTCTCGGAAACCATTTTCGAGCACTTGAAAAGGCACTATGTGACAAGAAACAGAGCTTAGAAAAGAAAATTAAACGGAAAAAAATTCATCCATAAAATTTCAGGAAAAAGGAAAGGGAGGTAAATGACCGGGTCATTACAGTTAGACTCAGGGAGTATCCTAAGCTACTCATGTAGTTGAAATGAGATACATGACATACAAGCATACAGGTTACAAGTGTACTAAACGAAGATGAAAACATGCGAGGTAAGTATACAGAACACAGGTATACTAAACGAGATTAGAAACACGTAAAGCAAGTATACAAAACACGAGTATACTAAATGGAATCTAGATACAAGAAGCAAGTGCACAGTTTCAAGTATGTTGAATGAGGTCTAAATACATGAAGTAAGCATAATATCTATGCAATTGACAAGGTAGGAAATACTTTATATAACACGATGAGGTTTTTAGATCTTCAAGAGATAACACTTGAAATCTAAGGGTTTAGAGATTTTGCATGTTAATATAAATCATTACATGTGATCCATGCTACCTAGAATCTAAGTCAAGTTACATGTATAGGATCATTCCTAAGTCACGATAGCATAAAGTAACATGAAACGAGATAACTAAGAAAATTAACAAAATTGAGACAATTCAATTAACACGACAAGGACAAGGTGTGAAATCAAGGATAATGCAAAATATCTATGCAATTAAACAAGAATGGAACATTCCACACAACACGACAAGTTTAATACATGTAATCAAGAATAAGGCATAGTATCTATGCAAGTAAACAAGGGTGGAATCTTCTATACAACACGAAAAGAGTCTTAAATCTTCAAGGAATGCAACAATTGACATTTAAGGAATGAAATCACGGATGAAGCATAAAATCTATGCAATGAAACAAGATTGGTGCATTTCACATAACACGAAAAGTTTTAAATCTTCAAGGAATAGCAACTTGAAATTTAAAGAGTGAAATCAACCAATGTGAAAACTCGGATATCGCCCGGATTAAAACCATACTCTTGGGATCACTTTAGGACTACTAACCCATGGGTACCTTCCCCTAGTGTACACTATAGTATAGGGAGCTCTCTATCTCCCGTACTAGAACCAAGTCCTAGCCATGTCAATTCATGATTGATATTCCAAGTTCCAAAATCAACAAGTTGTGCAAGTCAAGATAGTATCAAGATACAAGTAATGCATTAAACCACATTCCATGCACAACCAAGATTTTGGAACACACAAGTCATGCCATAAGTTCTCAACTATGATGGCTTGTGAAATGACAAGAATTCATAGTAAGCATCTACATAGACTACAAACTAGGATTAATCACACATAAAATTCATTGATGTAAATATACCACTAGTATAAGATCCAAGATTCAATTATTTGTTTAACAACTTTTGAACAATTAAATCATTCCAATGTAAAGGTGCAAGTTCATTAACTACATTAATGGAGCTAAGTTACAACAAGTCATGATACATGCTAAAAAGGCAAAAGCCCCATGAAATAATTGTCCAAAACATTAGAACACTAAGTAGAAATTAATTAACCTAATTAAGAAATTTCTCTAGAAATCAAGGTTGTCCAAAAATTCTCAAAATAATATATGTGAATAACTATTTCATGGTGATTGCAAATATCACATCAATTTCACAAAATGAGCAAGATATAAACATGTGGAATTTAATTAACGTAGAAATAATTAAATTTCTAATTTTCAATAGTTACCCAAAAATTCCTAAAATAACATATATGAATGTCCATTCCATGGTGATTGCATATATCACATCAAAAGTGTAAAATGAACAAGATATCATCATGTTTAATTTAAAACTAATTAAATCTCTAGATTTCAGAGGCTATTCGAATGTTCCCAAATTAATATATGTCATGGATTAAGTCATGGCCATACCATATATCAAGCCAAAATGGAAAACAAGTAAGGTACAATTAAGTAGAATTTAAATCAAATTTAATTCAATTCCTAGATCTTAAACAAAAGCAAGCATACATGCAAGATAACAAGAATTTAAACTATAACACCCCCTACCTCAATTTGAGATGAAAATCTCAAATTCCCACCGAAAGAAAAGTACTCCGAATCCGACGATACTCCTAGGTTATGTTAGGGACAACATAGTGAACAAGAATCCCAAGGAAGCCCCATTAAAATCACAACATAACTTCAAACCTAAACTCAAAAAATGGTCAGAAATGGGTTCTAATAAGAAGGAAAGGTAGAGCACGATGAGGCCTACGATAAATGTTAAGGCTGAAGATTTTCTACCAAGGAAATCAAGTGGAGGAGAAACAAGAATGAAGGCAACCCCATGGGCTCCTATGGCTACCGGCCAAGAGGGGGAGGAAGATGGTGAAAAAGTGACTTTTCACTTTAAGACATTCTATTTATAGGAAAACCCTAAAAGTGCCCCGAAAGGGTCCCGCTAGGTCCGGAAAAGTGGAATTTGAGCAAACGCACTCAAACGGCGAAACTCCGTGAACAAAAAAGAACAAAAATGAGAAAATATGAACAACAAAAGAAACAGTGTCAAAAATCGAATCCCGAGCAGAGAGATATGCCCCAAACAAGTTCGGCGGCAACTAAGGTCAGAAATCCTTAAAACTAGGGAAAACGACCGGGAGAAAATTCTAAGAGTACACGACTTGACAAAATGTGAAAATGAATTCCATACGAGGATTCAGGCTCAAAATGAGGTATTTTTGCAATAACTTTCGTTAATTGCACAATAGCCCCTCCAAAAGGGTTAACTGCACTAATGACCCAAAAATAAAAATATCTTCAAAAAATATTTTCTTAAAAATCCTTGAAATAAAATATCTTCAAAATATATTTATGAAAAAAATCCCAATAAAAGAAAAAGATTCTGAAGAACTGTGCATCCATGCCCCTATGGACATCGGGAGCAACTAGAATACTTTCTTGTAAAAGCAAAGATACGTATTTCGTGGAAACCACTTAGAATGAAGATACGTGAAGTCAGAAATTAATTCTGAGCACGAAAAGTGAGGTTGTGCCAATAAAGTGACAAATGGGAAGAAGACGAAATAGGAAAAAGGACGGAATAGGAAAAAGGATGAAAAATTAATAGTGTCCAAAAAGTGAAAATACGAAAATGACTCAGTCCTTAAAGGAAGTTGTCAATCCGAATGAAAGAATCTCAGAAACCATTTTCGAGCACTCGAGACGACACTAAGTGACGAGAAACTAAACTCAGAAAAGAAAATTAAACGGAAAAAATTTATTCGTAAATTTTGAGAAAAAGAAAAGGGAGGAAAATGACCGGGTCATTACAGGTTTGGATATTTTCTAGGTTGAAAATTGCTTCTTATGAGATAGTCATCTTCCCATCACCTAGAACTTTTATGCATGGTTCAATTTAGTTCAAGTCCAATTTCTAAAGGTCTAGGGACATATAAGGATGATAAATATCAAGTGCATTGTGTCCTAGAGTCATTTACCAAATAATGGTAACAAAGGCTTTAAAGATGAAAGATTACGTTTAATACCTTACTTTTACTTTCTAGAGACCAAAATAAATTTTATGATTAATGTGCATGGTCCTAGCATTTTTAGCTTAAGTAATGAGTTCTTTCAAAACTTATCAAGCTTGAACTGACTCCTTCTTAGCAAAGACTTCATATGTCAATATATATGTATTGAAGTTCATGGTCTATTGCTAATGGTCATAGGGACTTATGAATGATGTTATGATATGCATGGTTCTATAGAGATGAGCTTTCAAATGAAGTTACTTCAAAAATAACTTTACAATTTAAGTTAGCACTCACCAAGCTATCTACCCCTTTCTTCAAGCTTTGTTCATGATCTTTTAAGCTTTAAGGTATTCTTACTTTCTTCCTTTCTTTGAGTTACTTTCTACTCATTGTAGTCCAAGCTATCTTTTCTTGCAATTTCAAGTCTTCTTGTATCCGACTTGATGTGAAATGGAATACTTGGCATGGTCTTTATGATCTTTATTAAGGTTCTTCTTTGAATGTAAATCATCTACAACACTCAATATAAACATTAGTCATTAAACACCATTAATGGTTTGTTATCATCAAAACAACTAGATTGTCCTTGGATGAAATCCTTAAGGTCAACACTAATCACCAACTGAGACCAATCAACAAAATAACAATCCAACTTATACTAATGCCACGTCATTCAAGGCCACTGATATACCCACATAATGATACCAATAAGTTTTCAACTTTAATAATAATAAACCCATTAACAGTTTTAAGAAACTGTGCACATATATATACACCTTATATTATACTCGTATATAACCTTATATATATATCACCTTAATAAAGTTTATATATATTTAGAATATACTAAAACATATACATATATATATATAATACTTTAATATATAGATATATATGTCACCCATCCATACAACTAACTAAAAATAAACAAAACTTAAATAGCACCATTGAAAAAAAAAAAAATACAATTACACAAATAAATCTCAAATAAATACAACTAAAGAATCCTACTAAATAATTAACATTTAAATCTCAAATAAATAAACACTTCACAACCAAATCAAATAGCCAAGTAGATAAAAATAAAAATAAAATAAACACTAAATAATTAATATTGAAATGACAACAAAATAAAATCCTAAAACAAATGCACAAACAATTCAAATAGCCATGTAGCCAAATGTAAATGAAATAAAATAATTAAATAAAAGCCTTGAAAATTTAAGGGTATTACATTTGTGTAGTTTTACCCACCGTGTAGTATTTTTTCAAAAACTCTTGTTGCAACTTATCTGATGTGCTTATGGAATTATGAGGTAGGGAGTGCAACCAAATTCTAGCTTTGTCCTTGAGAGAAAATTGAAAGAGTCTCATCCTAAAAACATCATCAGAGAGAGTGGATAACTTGGTAGTTGAACATAATTCCAGAAATTCATCTATGTGCTTATAGGGATCTTCAGTAGCAAACCCCCCATGGAAAGTTGGAAACATTTAGATCATAGCTGACTTGATCTCAAAGTGGGTTGCATCAGATTGTGGAAATTGAAAGCAATAAGGGGATGTATATAAGGTGGGAATGAAGTGATCCCTCAATTGTGGTTGTGGTGGAGGAACAAGTGCTTGTGGCACACCCATTTGGATCATCACAAGTATTAGACATGTCTAATTTAAAAAATTCTCTTAACAATTTAGGCTAAGTTTAACGGTAACAGGTAAAAAGAAAAATTTCAAACAAAGAAATAAATTGAAAATAACTCAAAATAGGTCCTAAAACCGTAGCTTCTTCTCCTTAAGCTTCGTTGCCCTTTCTCCTTGATTCCTGTACTTGAAAAGAAAAAGAAATAAGGTGATATATCAGAAAGTCCTAAAACTATAAATTAAACTAAAATTAATCTCGTACTCAACAAATCCGTGACACAGTCCCTGGCAACGGCGCGAAAAATTGATGTATGTTTTTATTTATTAATAATAAAACATCACTCACAATAAAATGAATCCTTGAAGGATAGGGCTATGTTGAGGGTGTCGAATCAAGGACTGTGGTAGTTTATTGAGTCTTTAATTAATTACTATTTTAATTTAGAAGGAAGATTTCATTTGTTGTGTTGTGAAGCAATTCAATAACATAAAAGAAAATAAATGGAATAAAAGGATTGATATTGAGAGAAGAAATACTTAAGGATTGACTTCACATGAACCTCATACTATGGTCAACTGTTCAACCTTGAAATTTCAATAATTATGTATCATATGGAATTAAATTTAATAACATTTGTTTAATTCATATTAAAGAAAGATGTTTCATGAATTTCAGTTAATAATAACCTATCTTCGGTTGAATTATCTACCTACTTACTTCTAACTAATTTTGCAATATAACTCTTCTTCCATAGGCATAGACTATGAAAGCATTCATTCATGAAAAATGTTTAAACACCATTGCATGATCTCCATTCTTATGTCCGAAAGGCCTCCACCAAATATCGTCCAATAAGAATGGGTTAAGTATAATTTAAGAACAATTAAATCTAAGACAAGGTATTAATCATTCAAAAACTATTTAATCATTAAAATCCAATTGAATTAAGTCAATTGTCCATAATCATGCAATCAAAATACATAATATATTAAATTCCAAAGTACAGAACAATCAAACCATAGTATTCAGATTCGGGCTACATCAATGCCCTAAGAGAGGAATTAGCTACTCATGACAATGTAAGATATATTTTGTAATTGGCTAATTTCGTTGTCAAAACAAGTCTAATCTAGTTGTAATTTTTCAGTTCACAATTTCAAAGATTGAAGATCAGATGCGGATTTGAAGAAAGTCAAGTGTTCATGGGATATTACACTCCAAGATAATGAGAACAATGCTTTAAGAAGTTTTAAAGAGTAGTGAGAACATTTAGGAAGGGTTTTGGAACGTTCGGAACAAGTTTTTACATTCTGTCCATCTTGAACTGGTTCAAGAATAATCGAACAGGTTCAACATCAGCAGAACAGCCAAAATTTCAAGACTGACCATCTTGAACAGTTCAAGAGGGGTGAACTAGTTCAAGAATTCGTGGGATTCTTTTTTGGTCATCTTGAACCGGTTCAGCCCCTCTAAACAGGTTCAAGGTCGCCTGGCAGCACTTGGATTTTAGTTTCTTTTTTGCTGAAAGTCTCCTTTTTGATCCCAACTTTCTTCTAAGTCCTGTGCACGAAATTTATCATATTTTCTGAGGGATTAGGACATTCAAAACTCTATATAAACCATGTCATATACATTGGTTGAGAGACGGCTTTAGGAAAAATCAATTCTATATTTTGAGAAAGCCTTCTAGAGAGAGAAAATTCAGAAAATCAAATCTGATTATTTTGAATTTATTTATGAGAGTATACACATATATTCATAAGTGATTTTCTATCTCAGCGAAATTGGAGCTATACTGAAGATTCAGATATTCCAGATGAGAAGCAGGATTTAATTCTTCTATAATTAAGTTCAGATCTTGAAGAACAGAAGTAAACACTATCATACTTTGAAAGGGTTGGAGCATTCGAAGAGTGTTATCTGATCTACCTGCTACTCTTCTACAAATATCAAGTGTAAGCCTAAGGTCATAGGGAGTCGCAAAGCCAGAGGATCGTTAGCGGTTAGTGTGGTGTAGAACGATAGGGTGTGATCCAGAGTCAAAGTTCAGTATACTTTGTTTCAAACATAGTGGATTGGTTTACTTTGGACTGCACAGTCCACGAGGTTTTTCCCATAACAGTTGACGTATTTTATCAACTGGGGTTTCCTCGCTAAAATCCTAGTGCAATCTCTCTAACTCTAACTTGTTTTACTCTACATATATTTGTGATTGTGGATGTTTAAATTGATCAAATAATTTAATCAATCATAACTTAAGCAAGTTGACCTAATAATTAGATCTAGGTCACTCAAGGAGTTAATCACAATTAAAATCAACTAACTGTTTCCGCACCCCGCATAACTCTTGTTTCACAATTTGGTATCAGAGCGGGTTACTTGATATACAGAGTAGATCATATTTATTGATTGATTGTTAATTTTTGCATCATATTTGAAAATTCATTTGTTATTGAAGTGTTGCCTTTATCTCTTATTTTTTATTCTGTCACAAGCATGCAAATTAAGTGGTCAAAGTTTAAAAAGGATTTTGAAAATCTGTTAGAGAAATTGAATCTTGCTGAACTTGATAGAGATATTTGTAAGTTAGAAGTTTCTGTCTCTAATAAGAATTTGGAAGAAATTGGCCATAAGAATTCGAATCTTCTTTATAAAATTGATTTTCTGGAAAAATGAGCTTAAGGTAAATTTGTTTAATAAATCACTGGAACTTAAAATTAATAATTTGAGTAGTGAATTTGTTAAATCAAAACAGTCTGTTCAGAAAAGTAGACATTTACACTTGCATAATTGATAAGTTGAAAGGAGTAGTTGAGAATACTTGTAGTAACAAAGAATTGGCTTCAACTTCAAAGGATTTGTATTTTCAAAAATCGAAAGATGTTTTTGTGAAAGTTGATACCAAGCCTTATATTATTTCTAAGTCTCCTAAACTTGTTTCAACATGTCATTTTTGTGGTGAAAAAGGGCATATGAAGTATAAGTGTCGAAAAGAAAAGTTGAACTAGGAAAGAATTTGAAAAATCTAGACAATTCAAATTTGAGGAAGAAGAGGATTAGGACTGTTAAGCCTTGTGACACTTTGCCTAGGACAATAGGAAAATCATTGCATAATGAATCTAAATTTGTTTGGGCAAAGAAAGAGAATTTTAAGTGTCTTGTCATGCACACTGCACTTAGAGCACTTGGTCCATGTGGTTGGTATTTTGATAGTGGTTGCTCTAGGCATATGACAGGGAATAGAACATTGTTTACCACTTTTAAGGAATGTTCAATTGGTACTGTTACTTTTGGTGATAGTAAAGCATCTACTATAAGTGGTAAAGATAAGATCAAATTTCTAGGAATTGGGGAGTTAAAAAATGTTCTATATGTTAAAGGTTTAGCTACTAATCTGTTGAGTATTAGTCAAATATGTGATGAGGAGTTTCAAGTCAATTTTACTCAATAAGGGTGTTTTGTAACTAATTAAAAAAGTGAATACATCTTGAAAGGAACTAGAAATTCTGATAATTGATATGTTGTGTTTTCAGATTCTTCACTAATGTGTTTTTCTGCAGTTACTGATGAGACAATGTTATGGCATAAAAGACTTGGACATGTGAATTTTAATGATCTAGTAAATTTGTCTAACAATGATTTTGTTTGAGGTTTGCCTAAATTGAAGATGCTTAAGAATGAAATATGTGGTCCATATCAATTAGGAAAATAAACTAAAGTGTCACATAAGAGACTTATTCATAAAGTCACTTCTCAACCTTTAGAATTGATTCATATGGATTTGATGGGTTGCACAACACCCGATAGTATTGGAGGAAAAAGATATTTGCTTGTTATAGTTGATGATTTTTCTAGATTTACATTAGTTGCATATTTGAGAGAAAAATCTGATACTTTTGTAAATTGCAGGTCTATTTGCCAACTTATTCAAAATAAGAAGGGATATCAAATTAATCGGATTAGGAGCGATAATGGAGGTGAATTCGAACCTAAGGAGTTTATTGAATATTGTGATAAGAATGGCATTAAGCATGAATTTTCAGCACCTAAAACACCACAACAGAATGGTGTAGTGGAAAGAAAAAATAGGACAATTGCAGGTATGGCTTGTACTATGCTTCATGAGAATAAGATTGCTAGTCACTTTTGGGCTGAATCGGTACGTACTGCTTGTCATATCCTAAATAGAGTTTATCTTAGGCCTGGAACTAACAAGACTTCATATGAATTATGGTATGATAGAAAGCCCACTGTTAAATACTTTAGAGTCTTTGGAAGTAAATGTTATATCCTTAGAGATAGAGAACACTTGGGAAAATTTGACTCTAGAAGTGATGAAGGTGTGTTTTTGGGTTATTCACAAACAAGTCGGGCTTATAGGGTTTTTAATCTTAGAACCATAGTGGTCATGGAGTCTATAAATGTGGTTTTTGATGATAAGAAACCTAAGATAACCTCTTCTCAACTTGATGAAGAAGAAACTATTTTTGAAATTACAGGAGAAAGGAAACCTACAATTCATGAGGAAGAAAGAGTTGAGGATTTAGGTGGAGAAGGTGAAGAGATTGAAGAAGATGAGGATGAGGAATGTGAGGACACCACTGATGAACCTATAGGAATTCTTACACCATCTCTGGATATTCCCACATCTAGCAGTTCTAGAGTTAAATTAAGACATCCAATTGACAATGTGATAGGTCCATAGGATAAGCATGGTACTAGGAGTACAGTCCGTGATGATGTAGGACACTCATGCATTATAGATGATATAGTTCACTCATGTCACATGGCTCAGTGTGAACCTAAGAATGTTGATGAAGCTCTTCAAAATTCTGATTGGCTTATGGCTATGCAAGAAGAATTGCTTCAATTTATGAAGAATGATGTTTGGAAATTAGTGCCTCGACCTAATGATATTAATATCATAGGGACCAAATGGATCTTTAAAAATAAACTTAATAAACATGGTCTTATGATAAGAAATAAAGCTAGATTAGTTGCACAAGGATACACTCAAGTTGAAGGAATTAATTTTGATGAGACTTTTGCACCTGTTGCTAGACTTGTGTCTATTCGACTTCTTTTTGCTCTTGTATGTCACTTTAAATTCAAATTGTTTCAAATGGATGTGAAAAGTGCGTTTCTCAATGGTATTTTGCAGGAAGAAGTTTATGTAGCACAACTAAATGGTTTAATTGATTCATATAATCCTGATTTTGTTTTTCATCTTAAAAAGGCTCTTTATGGTTTAAAGCAAGCACCTAGAGCATGGTATGAGAAGTTGACTTCTTATCTATTATATAAGGGCTTCAGAAGAGGAAGAGCGGATAAAACGTTGTTCATTTTTAGGAAAGGAAAAGATTTTCTTATTGCTCAAATATATGTGGATGATATTATTTTTGGTGCTACATGTGATAACCTTATTCATAATTTTTCTAAAGATATGAGTAATACTTTTGAAATGAGCATGCTTCAGAAGAGGAGGAGCGGATAAAACATTGTTTATTTTCAGGAAAGGAAAAGATTTTCTTATTGCTCAAATATATGTGGATGATATTATTTTTGGTGCTACATCTGATAACCTTATTCATAATTTTTCTAAAGATATGAGTAATACTTTTGAAATGAGCATGGTTGGTGAACTAACTTTCTTTCTAGGTCTCCAAGTGAAACAACTTGATGATGGGATTTTCATATCTCAATCAAAATATGCAAAGAAGCTAGTTAAGAAGTTTGGTATGGAAGATTCAAAGATGTTCAAACTCCTATGAGTACTTCATCCAAATTGGATAGAGACTCTGATCCTAACAAGATTGATCATTTCTTGTATAGGAGTATGATTGGTAGCTTGTTGTATTTGGCAGCAACTAGGCTAGATATTTCATTTAGTATAGGTGTTTGTGCTAGGTATCAAGCTGATGTTACACATTCTAGTAGTCAAGCGCATTATTTGTTATGTTAATAGTACATTAAATTATAGATTGCGTTATTCTTCTGAGTCTAACTCTGAGATTACAGGCTATACTGATGTTGATTTGGCAGGAAATAAGGATGATAGAAAGAGTACTTCAGGTGGTTATTTCTATGTTGGTATTAACCTTGTTTCATGGTACAACAAGAAGCAAAATTGCATATCTTTATCATCTTGTGAGGCTGAATACATTGTTGCTAGAAATTATTGCACACAATTACTTTGGATGAAACAGATGCTTCTGGATTATGGAGTTGATCAAGGTACTATTGCTATCTTTTGTGATAATACTAGTACAATTAACATTTCAAAGAATCCAGTTTTGTATTCTAGGACTAAGCACATTGACATTCGATATCACTTTCTTAGGGAACTTGTTAAACAAAATGTCGTGTCTTTGGAAAAAGTGCATACTGATCAGAATTTGGCTGATATTCTTACTAAACCATTAGATACTCCTAAGTTTTCTCATTTTAGGAAATCTATCGGTGTCTGTTGTCTTGATTAGATGCATTCCAAAGATATAGTCTAGAAAGGATTTCCGTGCATATCTTGAGAGTCTAGATTATATTTTTGGGAAGTTAAGAAAACCATATTGATTAAGTATGTTGACCATAAGGAGTTTAATGACACGTGGATTATCTGTAGAAAGCATACAATGGCTATGAATTGATGAAATTAGTTTTGCTTACTTATTTCGTATAGTAAATGAATCATTGATAGTACATTTACTTGAGATTTCATTGTTTTGGTCAAAGATAATGTTGACATGATTGATCATTGTCTTGGGATTTAAACTTGATTTATGTGTTTTAGACCAAAAGAGTGAAAAGAAAAAGAAAATTGAAAAACAGCTTGGAATGAAAGAGTTTTTGAACAAGAAAGAAAAATATTTGTTGTTTTGAAAAAGGTGAGATGGAAAAGACTACCTTTGGGATTTGTTCGAAAGCTACCTTGACTCGAAACAAATGAGAATAAGGGAAAGAGCTGGCTGCCCATAAGTGTGAAAGCTGCCAATGTGCAAAAAGAAAAATGGAGCACAAAGAGAGAAAAATAATGTCTTTTGCATATGTTGATTGTTTGATTTCTAAGGATATATGATATCATTGATTTATTATCTGAAATTTAAACAATTGACAGATCATATGTTTTGGAGCTTAGTGGTGATTTTACTACACTTACTAAGTTTGTGGAACTGAAAAGAATTGATCTTGGTTATTTCTGTTGATACATATAAACTTGTGGAGTCTACATTCTCGTTGGTTTCAATTTAACAAGATTTATATGGTCAGTTGCTTCCTTCTTCTAGGATTTTTTTCTTCCTTGATACCCTTGTTCATTTGTGACAAAAAGGGGGAGATCATTCAGGGGGAGAGATACTTTTTGCATTGAGGGGGAGAACCATTGTTCATTGCGTTACATTGGGGAGAACCATTGTTCATAACCATTGTTCATTACGTTACATTGCATTGATATTCAGGCATTATTAGTTGTGCTATTTAATGCTTGCGTTTATTTTCTTGATTAAGCTTCACAGGTAGTTGTGTTTGAGCTAATATGCAGATTACATGTTGCTACATATGTTGAAGCTTTATGAGGTTCAAGAAAATTTTCGCGTTTTCTTTCCTTTAACATTCAATGTAATTTACTTTCCTGCTTGGGTAGAATGCTGAATTGTTTTTAGGGTTTTGTCACGAAATTGCCAAAGGGGGAGATTGTGAGATATATTTTGTAATTGGCTAATTTCGTTGTCAAAACAGGTCAGATTGAGTTGTAATTTTTTGGTTCACAATTTCAAAGATTGAAGATCGGATGCAGATTTAAAGAAAGTCAAGTGTTCATGGGATACTACACTCCAAGATAATGAGAACAATGTTTTAAGAAGTTTTGAGGAGTAGTGAGAACATTTAGGAAGGGTTTTGGAAGGTTCGGAACTTGTTTTTACATTCTGTCCATCTTAAACTGGTTCAAGAATAATCGAACAAGTTCAACCTCAGCAGAACAGCCAAAATTTCAAGACTGACCATCTTGAACCGGTTTCAGAGGGGTGCACCGGTTCAAGAATTCATGGAATTCCTTACTGGTCATCTTGAACCGGTTCAACCCCTCTGAACCGGTTCAAGGTCTCATGGCAGCACTTGGATTTTAGTTTCTTTTTTGCTGAAAGCTTCCTTTTTGATCCCAACTTTCTTCTAAGTCCTATGCATGAAATTTATCATACTTTCTGAGGGATTAGGACATTTAAAACTCTATATAAACCATGTCATATACATTGGTTGAGAGATGGCTTTATGGAAAATTAATTCTATATTTTGAGAAAGCCTTCTAGAGAGAGAAAATTCAAAAAATAAAATCTGATTATTCTGAATTTATTTATGAGAGCATACACATATATTCATGAGTGATTTAGTTGTGTTATTCTCTATCTCAGCAGAATCAGAGCTATATAGAAGATTTAGATATTCCATATGAGAAGCAGGATTTAATTCTTCTACAATCAAGCTCAGATCTTGAAGAACAAAAGTAAACACTATCACACTTTGAAAGGGTTGGAGCATTCAAGGAGTATTGTCTGATCTACCTGCTACTCTTCTACAAATATCAAGTGTAAGCCTGAGGTAAACTTACTGTTGGACGGGGAGTCGCAATGCCAGAGGATCGTCAGCTGTTGGTGTGGTGTACAAAGATAGGGTGTGATCTAGAGTTAAAGTTCGATATACTTTGTTTCAAACATAGTGGATTGGTTTACTTTGGACTGTGTGATACCCCTCGGATCTGAGACACGGGTTGATCAGGCCCAGGCCCAAACCCGAGGGAATATCAAACAATTAAAGTATTTTAAAGCGAACACAGATGACAAAATGAAACAAAAGTGATGGAATAAAACTGAAAGTAACATTAATTACAAAATCCTCCATGTATAACTGAAAATTGAAAATCCAAACCTCCAAAACTTCAAGGTTACAACTTGGGAATCCACTGCTGGACCCCTAACCAAAAGTTCAACTGAAACTGAAAACTGAAAATAGATAATGCTAGAAATATCGAGAGAAGTCCTACGTAATCAGATGAAGGTGAGACTGTCCTCGACAAGCACGATCAAGCTCTAAGGCTGGAACCATCCTGTACCTGAAAAGAAAAAGGAGTGGGTCAGACCCACGAGCAAGTTCTAATCTAATTGCAATCCATACAGTGACCCGATACGCAGATACATCGTAGACACCTCACAATATCTATCTAGTCCATACATATAAATATATCCACACTAACGGACATTCACTAGTCTATAATAGGGGTCTCAACCTGAATAGAAGGCAACATACGAATACGCACCCAAAGGTGGGCATGAGTACCTAGACCTAACAGGGTACACCTCAACCTATTATAACCAGCTACGCATCCACTGCATATACGCACCCTAACCAACGAGTCTGAGACTCAAGCTCAACTCGTGGTACCATAAACATATATATAAAGTCCGTCCAAATCCAGGGTAAACAGTTCAACTATTTATTAAACTGACCTACAATAAACCAACTAGTTAGTCACTCCACTTATTCAGTTGATATGACTTAACTACCATCCGTTAATCCAGGAAGTCATCCAACTTGGTTACAGCTGATCTGACTTAGCCACAATTAGGATTCAATATCTTTCAATCCATTCCATTAATCCATTAGGTTAGGTTTATGCGTTTTGAGCTAAACCGTCCCTAGTATGTCACCGTCCCATACCGGTACATACCATCCTCCATATCCATGTAAATTACAACATATATAACAGTTCAATAATTTACAGACCAAAAACTACCATCCAAACAATTGCAGAAAACTATTTAAAGCTTAAGCAATTTAAATCCAAGCACTTAACTATATAGTTGCAGGAGACGATTTTAACAAATCAATAACTAACATCCAGAGCATGCATAGAACAAATTTAATATGTCAGGGACTCCATCATGCATGTGAATAGGTTAAATAATCCTATTATTAACCAATAAATTGCTAAAACAATTCAGAAGATTGTTTAAATATTTCAGCAGTTTAAATCCAAGCATTAGCCATATAGTTGCAGTAAACAATTTAATAATTCCGCAACTAGCCTCCTAAGCATGCATAGATCCAAAATTAATAATTAAATGACCCTATCATGCACTTGAATGCATTCTAAAACAAGTTTTATAAACACATTATGTTCCATCAAATTGCTGAATTTTAATTCAACAATTAATTCAATTCCATTTGTTAAGTGCCTTAATTTTTACACTGTTTGTCCCAACAACTTAGAATTAAACTTTACTCAATTTAGGGTCTTACTAACACTCAAAATTCATTCCTTGATCCCTCTGTAAAGTTCCAAATTCATTCAAACAGTCTCCATGCTCCAACAGTGAACATAGTATGTGGAAAATTAAAAAAAACGTAAAATAAAACAAAAATACCAAGGGAGCCTGCTCCAGAATTTGGAGCAGGCTCTTTTCCAGCCTAGGGCCCGCTCTAGGACTCCCTAGAGCCGGCTCCACTTTGTTGTGGGAGCCGGCTCCCACTTCCATGGAGCCGGCTCTCACCTCCTGTGTGAGCCTTCGTCCCCGGTGCGTGTTTCAGCTGAAACGTCCTAGAGACACTTGAACTTGGAGTGCTCTGATACCAACTGTGATACCCCTCAGATCCGAGACACGGGTTGATAAGGCCCAAGCTCAAACCCGAGGGAAATATCCAACAATTAATATGTAATACGAACACAGATGACAAAATGAATTTGATAAATAAAGTTTAAGCTGGAAGAAAACTAAATATAAAAACCTTTAATATTAAATATACTTAAATCCCAATAATCCAAAACCTCCATAAGTTAACAACTCGGGAATCCATCTCCAGTGGACCCCAAAAAACCAAACTGAATGAAAGTAAACTGAAGATAAAATCCAAATCAAATATCTGGAAAGAAGTCCTACATCGTCGGTAGAATGGAAGATCTTTTCTGCCCAGCATGAACAAGCTCAAGCCTGGAACTGACGTACACCTGAAAAATAGGAGTGGGTCAGGCCCACGAACAAGTTCTAACCTACTACAATCCAAGCAAAGACTCGATACGCATATACACTCTAACCAACTCAACAATAACTATATAACTCGTGTGTATATATATATATATCCATACTAAGGGACATTCACTGGACTACAGTAGGGGTCTCAACCTGAATAGAAGGCAACATGCGAAAACGCACCCAAAGGTGGGCATGAGTACCTAGACCTAACAGGGTACACCTCAATCTACTATAGCCAGCTACGCATCCACTGCATATACGCACCCTAACCAACGAGTCTGAGACTCAAGCTCCTCTCGTGGTACCATAAACATATATTTAAAATCCGTTCATAACAATCCATAATAAATCTAGTAAGTCGTTCAGCTTATTCAACTGCACAGACTTAACATAGATAACCAGTACTCCAGCTAGTCATTCAGCTTGTGCAGCTTCTTTGACTTAGCCTAAATATAAGTAGGACTTATTTTTAATCCATTCCCTTATTCCGTATAGGTAGGATATAGCAATTTTGAGCCAAATCCAAACATAGTATGTCACCGTCCCATACCGATGCATACAATCCAATCCATCTGGCAGTTAATAGAATAAATAAAAATATAACTATCAACGAATCCATACATTCCACAATTGACAATAAAACACTAAGTACAAATATCAATTGTTCCATATTAAGCATGATAAAATAATTGTCAATTAACAAGCTTAATCTATACTACTCTATAAGGTCCACTAATTGATATTACAGTTTATACATGTAAACCAATTAATTCTAATCAACCATAATAGAATATAAATGTTCACAGGTTTATTTTTAGTAATTCTAGAACATGACTAACTGCAAATCATCACTAAGAATTTTAATACCAAAGCTTAAACATCTTGCAGTTCCTCCCATCCAAACTGTAAACCAACTTAGGCCCAAATAAGCATACTAAACCATTTAAATCCACAAGATTATTTTATAACATTGAGATAGGTTTAATTGAGAATTTTATTACTAAGAATTGTTATTCTAAGTGTTAAGCAATTCTGCATCCTTTCATAACAAAAACCCAGTAAACTGATTAATTAAGCATTGTCCACTGTCGCATTAAAACAAAGTTGTTTTATTTTGCATAAATCTTCTCTTAAGGATTTTAATCAAGCTTAGACCACCTCTAAACACCTCAGTATAGCTTCCAACAGAAACTGAAAATCCCAAAATCCAAGTTCTGTAGCCCACACAGTCGCAGAAAGATTAAAAAACGCACACCCGAGGGAAGAGCCTGCTCCACCAAAAGAAGAGCCTGCTCTTTCCATCTTGGAGCCAGCTCTACTTAAAAGTAGAGCCTGCTCCAAGACCCCTAGAGCCGGCTCTACTTAAAAGTAGAGCCTGCTCTTCGTCCGGAAGAGCCTGCTCTTTAAAACAGTAAGCCGTCTCTCTCTCTGTTCTTCATCGTTTTGAATTCCGGTGAGTTTCTGATGAACTGACCTTCATACCTAGGGTTCCTAAGTGTTTAAATTAGGTTCCAACTTATACCAGAATCCACTAAATTCATTGTTCAGTTACTAAAATTAATTAAAACATGAATTTTGCATCAAAAGTTTAATACGAGCAGTTTAAGCATTCCGGAGCATCGACTGTTGTAGCAAATCAAACTTGTAACCTAAATTAATTCTAGTGCTTCCCAACATGTTATAGAACTAATTAAAATCATTACTCATCAGTTTACACGAATTAAACAGAGGTTACACAAGGAAGAAATTAAAACAAACAATACACACGTTTTAACTACAAACAGTTTTAAAACAACAGAGGTACAAGAAATCCAGTTTAATTTTAATCCTTAACAGTTCCCTGGAGTTGTGTTAGACATGCAAAGAACACGAGGCAACGGGAAGGAGTGAAGATTAGAACTTGCCTTTAGGTCTCAGTTTGAAACCTTGCACCGTTGCTTCCTAAATTCTTCGGCGAACTCCGACTACTGTAAGCCTTCCTCTGTTCTCTCTCTCTGCCTCCACCAACGTGTTTAAGTTCTAAAACCCTAGGTAAACCTTAATGTATATATTTATAGGATTAAGGTTACCCTAATTCTAGTCCTAATACTAGACAGGCAACTAAGTCGGCTAAAGAAAAATAAAACAAAACCCTAAGTTCAATTAACGAAAAATAGAAAAAAATAAAATACAATTTAATAACTAATTAATTAATTCACAAACCACCACTAAATAAATAAAAACTAATTAATTAATTCACAAACCACCACGAAATAAATAAAAACAAATAAAGTCACACGTAATCAACAAATTCACAACTAAATAAATAAAAACACAATTTAAATAATTAAATAAATTCCAGAAATATCCTTGTTAAATTAGGGGTATTACATTCTTCCCCCCTAACAATAGGAATTCCGTCCTCGGAATTCGCTCTTACCTTCTTCCCAAAATTTAGGAAACTGCGAGCGAATGACATCCTCCCGTTCCCAAGTAGACTTAGCCTCATTGTGATGACTCCACTGAACACGAACCAAAGGGATAACCTTGTTACGAAGGATTTGATCCCGATGGGCGATAAAACGACATGGTGACTCCAAATAAGTTGCATCCGACTGCAACTCAATCTCTCCAACATCGATATGCTGATACCTATCCTCATCGCGCAGAAATTACTGCAACATGGAAACATGAAAACATTGTGTACACGATCCAAAGTATTTAGAAGTGCCAACCAATAAGCAACAGCTCCAACTCGATCCGTAACTATGAAT
The DNA here is from genome assembly GCF_030987335.1 of Cornus florida. NCBI lineage: Eukaryota > Viridiplantae > Streptophyta > Magnoliopsida > Cornales > Cornaceae > Cornus > Cornus florida. Next base: position 31,780,574 of record NW_026775576.1, read on the forward strand.
GGACCGACAAATCGCGGTGACAACTTCTCTTTCTTCCCAAAGCGCATAACACCTTTCATAGATGACACTTTGAGTAGAACCTAATCTCCAACCCTAAACTCCAAAACACGAGTACAACGATCGGCATAACTCTTTTGCCTACTCTGAGCAGTACGCATGTGGTCTCGAATAAGAGCAATCTTCTCAGAAGTATCCTTAATAGACTCAGGACCCAAGAATCTGCTCTCACCAACCTCCATCCAACAAACAGGCCATCGACTCAGGTGGCCGTATAACGCCTTAAATGGTGCCACCCCAATAGGCTTTTAAAACTATTGTTATAAGCAAACTCCACCAGCGGTAAGTAACCCTCCCAGTGGCCCTTGAAACCAAGAACACATGACCAAAGCGTATCCTCCATTATCTGATTCACCCTCTCAATCTGTCCATCAGTCTGAGGATGATAAGCAGTACCAAGGTGTAATTCAAAACCCAAAGCCTGCTGAAAACTCTTCCAGAATCCAGATACAAAACTCGAATCCCTGTCCGATATAATAGACAATGGAATGCCATGCAATTTCACAACCTCTAAAATGCAAAGTCTCGCCACTGCTCCGAAGTGAAGTCAGTGTAAAAAGGTAAGAAATGAGCGGATTTCGTCAGTCTGTCCACGATAACCCAATGGAATTGTGATTCTTGAAGGAATTTGGCAATCCTTCCACAAAATCCATAGAAATGCTCTCCCATTTCCACTCCGGAATTGGTAGTGGCTGTAAAGCTCTTGGCGGCCTCTGATGATCAATCTTAACCATCTGACAAGTACTACACTAAGAAACAAAAAGAGCAATGTCCCTCTTCATACCTGCCCACCAAAACTACCCCTTTATATCTTGATACATCTTATCGCCTCCTGGATGAACAGAGAACTCAGAGTGGTGAGTCTCAGTCATCACATCCTTCCTCAAAGTATCAGTAGAAGGTACACCCAACGTCCCTTGTACCGTAAGCCTCCGTCAGCCCCAATATAGTAAATTGGAACCTCCCCAGAAGCTATCCCTACAAGTTTGTCAATACACTGCTGATCCGTGAGTTGTGCTTGCAAAACCTTGCGAATGATGGAAGGTGTAACCATCCTGCAAGCTATAAAAGCGTCTGACAACTCATCTACATTCTTCAAAGCATTCCACTCAGTAGTGAATAGAGCAGAAAGACTACCAACAGGTCGGCGACTGAGTGCATCCGCCACCACATTCGCTTTCCCTGGATGGTACTGTATAGAAAAATGATAGTCTTTTACAAACTCTAACCATCTGCGCTGTCTCATATTCAGCTCTCGCTGAGTGAACAAGTACTGCAGACTCTTGTGATGAGTGAGTGGTCCTACTATCTTGGAGAACCCCTGGATGAATCGCTTGTAATATCCTGCCAGACCGAGAAAACTCCGAATCTCTGTAGGTGACACAGGCTGTCCCCACTCTACCACCGTTGAAAGCTTGGCCGGATCCACTGCTATCCCCTTTGCTGACACCACGTGACCCAGAAATTTCACCTCCCGCTGTCAAAATTCACATTTCTCGAACTTGGCATATAACTGGTGCTCACGAAGCGTCTGCAAGACTATGCGAAGATGTCTAGCATGATCGTCCTCCGACCGAGAATAGATCAAGATGTCATCAATAAAGACAATAACAAACTGATCCAAATAAGCCTGGAAGACTCTATTCATCAAGTCCATGAACACTGCAGGTGCATTAGTCATCCCAAATGGCATAACACGAAACTCATAAGAACCATATCTCGTGAGAAACGCTGTCTTAGGAACATCCTGCTCCCTAACCCTCAGCTGATGATACCCAGAACGCAGATCAATCTTGGAGAAGTATGTGGCTCCCCTTAACTGATCAAACAAGTCATCAATCCTGGGCAAAGGATACTTGTTACGAATCGTAACCTTGTTCAACTCCCTGTAATCTATACACAGACGAAGCGAACCATCCTTCTTCTTCACAAATAAAACCGGTGCTCCCCAAGGTGATGTACTCCTACGAATAAAACCCTGGCTGAGTAACTGCTGAATCTGATCCCTCAGCTCTCTCATCTCTACCGGTGTCATCCTATAGGGTGCCCTAGCAATAGGCGCAGTGCCTGGAGCTAAGTCTATCACAAAATCAATCTCGCGACTAGGTGGCAACCCTGGAATCTCCTGAAATACATCCAGGAAATCCTGTACAATTGGTATGTTATCCAATGACACAGTAATCCCCCCATCCTTTTCCTCCTCTACATGGAACAACTTGGTGCTATCGCCTTCTTTAGAACGTGGTATAGCTACTACATACATATCCTGACCAGGTATGGTAAAAATAATAGATCTATCAAAACAATCAACTTGAGCATGGTAGTGAGACAACCAATCCATCCCAAGTATCACATCATAAGTGTGCATGTCCAGAACCAGTAGATTGGCTAGAAATCTGAGTCTGCCAATATCTAGTGTCACAGGCCCATCACTCTCATGTATAACAGCTGTATCACCCAATGGTGTAGAAATACCCTGAGGTCTAGTGCATACCCTCGTCCTCATCCCAGATAAAGCAACAAAAGTCCTAGCTACAAATGAGTGTGTAACACCCGTATCAAATAAAACACGTCCACGTAAACCATGAATAGGAAACTTACCCTCAATAGTCTGAGGTGCCTGAACATCCTGTGGCTTGGGGTTATACACCCTACCATAGTGCAACTGCTGTGGTGCATGTCCCTGAGTCTGCGGCGGTGCCGGTAAAGCCAGATGTGTCTATCCCTGAATCCGTGGAACCTGTGGAGCTGGTAGAAGCACTGGTGCCCTCTGTCCCTACTGCACATACTGTCCCTGTCCCTGTCCTGCTTTAGGACACTGCCTGGTGGTATGACCATACTCTCCACAAGTGTAACAACTACCCTGGAAAGTACCAAATGGCCTCCTCTGTCGGTTAGCCTGTGGCTGACCCTGTCCTGCCTGTGATCCCCCATTCTGTTGCCTCTGAATAGGTGCCCCATTCCCATGAGCATCTGAACCACCCTTGTGCTTCTTCCAAGGCTGTTGTCCCTGGAACTTGCCTTTGTCATTCTGCCGGTGACCATTGCCATTCCCCTTTTCAGCTGACTGATTTACAGAGTCTTTATCACCCCGCTTCTCACCACGAGCCTGTCTGATGTCCACAGTCAACTGATACTGTTGTAGAGCGGCGTCTACCACCTGAGCATAGGTAGTATAGGCTGGACTACCTGTAATAGCTTTCTTGATAGACCACATCAGTCCCTTGACAAAACTATTACGCTTCTTCTCCTCTGTATCCACCTCCTCCGGTGCAAAGAGAGACAAGCGTGTGAACTGCTGCTCATACTCCGCCACTGTCATGTTTTCCTGCTGCAAATTTAGAAACTCGGTCTTCATAGCTGCCCTGATTGCATAGGGAAAATATTTCTCGTCAAAGCGAGCACTGAACTCATCATAAGTCAATGTCATCCTCTCCTCTGGGGTGGTAACTGACTCCCACCACTGTAGTGCATCCCCAACTAGCTTGAAAGTAGCAAGCATCTGCTTTTGAACCTCCGTGCACTGAACCAAACGAAGATGACGCTCAATGTCTTGTTTCCACTGGTGAGCTGCTCTCGCATCGGTGGAGCCTGAGAACACAGGTGGACTCCCCTTTGTGAAAGAGCTCCTTGCCTTTCCCCAAGAATCCGTCTGAACCACTGGTGCTGGTACAGGTGCCTGCTGAACCTGTGGTTGGTTCTGAAGTGCAGCTGTTACCCCAGCCTCTATAGCCTGAGCAACAAGGTCATTGAGATGTGGAGGAATCTCTGTCCCGACCCTGAGTCTGTTGAACTTCCTCCTGCTCCTCCTAAAACCCCGGCATTTGCTGCTCTTCTTCATTTTGTCGACGTTGTAAACGTTCCTACTGTCTACGTGCCGCTCTCCTCTGTCGATTGTTCATGTTCTGTCCTCTTCTAATGTTAACCATGCTGTTAACATGGAATGACAGACATCAGTACGAGTTTAAACGAACCGTAAAAGAATTCAACGAATCCTAAACATAAGCTCTATATAAAAAACGCTACCCGGAAGTCTTAATACGAAATGTCCTAGAGACACTTGAACCTGGAGTGCTCTGATACCAACTGTGATACCCCTCGGATCCGAGACACGGGTTGATCAGGCCCAAGCTCAAACCCTAGGGAAATATCCAACAATTAATATGTAATACGAACACAGATGACAAAATGAATTTGATAAATAAAGTTTAAGCTGGAAGAAAACTAAATATAAAAACCTTTAATATTAAATATACTTAAATCCCAATAATCCAAAACCTCCATAAGTTAACAACTCGGGAATCCATCTCCAGTGAAACCCTAAAAACCAAACTGAATGAAAGTAAACTGAAGATAAAATCCAAATCAAATATCTGGAAAGAAGTCCTACATCGTCGGTAGAATGGAAGATCTTTTCTGCCCAACACGAACAAGCTCAAGCCTGGAACTGAGGTACACCTGGAAAAATAGGAGTGGGTCAGGCCCACGAACAAGTTCTAACCTACTACAATCCAAGCAGAGACTCGATACGCATATACACTCTAACCAACTCAACAATAACTATATAACTCGTGTGTATATATATATATATCCATACTAAGGGACATTCACTGGACTACAGTAGGGGTCTCAACCTGAATAGAAGGCAACATGCGAAAACGCACCCAAAGGTGGGCATGAGTACCTAGACCTAACAGGGTACACCTCAATCTACTATAGCCAGCTACGCATCCACTGCATATACGCACCCTAACCAACGAGTCTGAGACTCAAGCTCCTCTCGTGGTACCATAAACATATATTTAAAATCCGTTCATAACAATCCATAATAAATCTAGTAAGTCGTTCAGCTTATTCAACTGCACAGACTTAACATACATAACCAGTACTCCAGCTAGTCATTCAGCTTCTGCAGCTTCTTTGACTTAGCCTAAATATAAGTAGGATTTATTTTTAATCCATTCCCTTATTCCGTATAGGTAGGATATAGCAATTTTGAGCCAAATCCAAACCTAGTATGTCACCGTCCCATACCGATGCATACAATCCAATCCATCCGGCAGTTAATAGAATAAATAAAAATATAACTATCAACCAATCCATACATTCCACAATTGACAATAAAACACTAAGTACAAATATCAATTGTTCCATATTAAGCATGATAAAATAATTGTCAATTAACAAGCTTAATCTATACTACTCTATAAGGTCCACTAATTGATATTACAGTTTATACATGTAAACCAATTAATTCTAATCAACCATAATAGAATATAAATGTTCACAGGTTTATTTTTAGTAATTCTGGAACATAACTAACTGCAAATCATCACTAAGAATTTTAATACCAAAGCTTAAACATCTTGCAGTTCCTCCCATCCAAACTGTAAACCAACTTAGGCCCAAATAGGCATACTAAACCATTTAAATCCACAAGCTTATTTTATAACATTGAGATAGGTTTAATTGAGAATTTTATTACTAAGAATTGCTATTCTAAGTGTTAAGCAATTCTGCATCCTTTCATAACAAAAACCCAGTAAACTGATTAATTAAGCATTGTCCACTGTCGCATTAAAACAAAGTTGTTTTATTTTGCATAAATCTTCTCTTAAGGATTTTAATCAAGCTTAGACCACCTCTAAACACCTCAGTATAGCTTCCAACAGAAACTGAAAATCCCAAAATCCAAGTTCTGTAGCCCACACAGTCGCAGAAAGATTAAAAAACGCACACCCGAGGGAAGAGCCTGCTCCACCAAAAGAAGAGCCTGCTCTTTCCATCTTGGAGCCAGCTCTACTTAAAAGTAGAGCCTGCTCCAAGACCCCTAGAGCCGGCTCTACTTAAAAGTAGAGCCTGCTCTTCGTCCGGAAGAGCCTGCTCTTTAAAACAGTAAGCCGTCTCTCTCTCTGTTCTTCATCGTTTTGAATTCCGGTGAGTTTCTGATGAACTGACCTTCATACCTAGGGTTCCTAAGTGTTTAAATTAGGTTCCAACTTATACCAGAATCCACTAAATTCATTGTTCAGTTACTAAAATTAATTAAAACATGAATTTTGCATCAAAAGTTTAATACGAGCAGTTTAAGCATTCCGGAGCATCGACTGTTGTAGCAAATCAAACTTGCAACCTAAATTAATTCTAGTGCTTCCCAACATGTTATAGAACTAATTAAAATCATTACTCATCAGTTTACATGAATTAAACAGAGGTTACATAAGGAAGAAATTAAAACAAACAATACACACGTTTCAACTACAAACAGTTTTAAAACAACAGAGGTACAAGAAATCCAGTTTAATTTTAATCCTTAACAGTTCCCTGGAGTTGTGTTAGACATGCAAAGAACACGAGGCAACGGGAAGGAGTGAAGATTAGAACTTGCCTTTAGGTCTCAGTTTGAAACCTTGCACCGTTGCTTCCTAAATTCTCCAGCAAACTCCGACTACTGTAAGCCTTCCTCTGTTCTCTCTCTCTGCCTCCATCGACGTGTTTAAGTTCTAAAACCCTAAGTAATCCTTAATGTATATATTTATAGGATTAAGGTTACCCTAATTCTAGTCCTAATACTAAATAGGCAACTAAGTCTGCTAAAGAAAAATAAAACAAAACCCTAAGTTCAATTAACGAAAAATAGAAAAAAATAAAATACAATTTAATAACTAATTAATTAATTCACAAACCACCACTAAATAAATAAAAACTAATTAATTAATTCACAAACCACCACGAAATAAATAAAAACAAATAAAGTCACACGTAATCAACAAATTCACAACTAAATAAATAAAAACACAATTTAAATAATTAAATAAATTCCAGAAATATCCTTGTTAAATTAGGGGTATTACATTCTTCCCCCCTAACACCTCAACCTATTATAACCAGCTACGCATCCACTGCATATACGCACCCTAACCAACGAGTCTGAGACTCAAGCTCAACTCGTGGTACCATAAACATATATATAAAGTCCGTCCAAATCCAGGGTAAGCAGTTCAACTATTTATTAAACTGACCTACAATAAACCAACTAGTTAGTCACTCCACTTATTCAGTTGATATGACTTAACTACCATTCGTTAATCCAGGAAGTCATCCAACTTGGTTACAGCTGATCTGACTTAGCCACAATTAGGATTCGATATCTTTCAATCCATTCCATTAATCCATTAGGTTAGGTTTATGCGTTTTGAGCTAAACCGTCCCTAGTATGTCACCGTCCCATACCGGTACATACCATCCTCCATATCCATGTAAATTATAACATATATAACAGTTCAATAATTTACAGACCAAAAACTACCATCCAAACAATTGCAGAAAACTATTTAAAGCTTAAGCAATTTAAATCCAAGCACTTAACTATATAGTTGCAGGAGACGATTTTAACAAATCAACAACTAACATCCAGAGCATGCATAGACCAAATTTAATATGTCAGGGACTCCATCGTGCATGTGAATAGGTTAAATAATCCTATTATTAACCAATAAATTGCTAAATAATTCAGAAGATTGTTTAAATATTTCAGCAGTTTAAATCCAAGCATTAGCCATATAGTTGCAGTAAACAATTTAATAATTCCGCAACTAGCCTCCTAAGCATACATAGATCCAAAATTAATAATTAAATGACCCTATCATGCACTTGAATGCATTCTAAAACAAGTTTTATAAACACATTATGTTCCATCAAATTGCTGAATTTTAATTCAACAATTAATTCAATTCCATTTATTAAGTGCCTTAATTTTTACACTGTTTGTCCCGACAACTTAGAATTAAACTTTACTCAATTTAGGGTCTTACTAACACTCAAAATTCATTCCTTGATCCCTCTGTAAAGTTCCAAATTCATTCAAACAGTCTCCATGCTCCAACAGTGAACATAGTATGTGGAAAATTAAAAAAAAACTTAAAATAAAACAAAAATACCAAGGGAGCCTACTCCAGAATTTGGAGCAGGCTCTTTTCCAGCCTAGGGCCGGCTCTAGGACTCCCTAGAGCCGGCTCCACTTTGCTGTGGGAGCCGGCTCCCACTTCCATGGAGCCGGCTCTCACCTCCTGTGTGAGCCTTCGTCCCCGGTGCGTGTTTCAGCTCTTGTGCTCCTTCTCCGGCTTATTCCTAACCCTCTGTTAGTTTTTAAAACCAAACTTAGGACTCGTAATTTAGTCTAGAAGCATTCCCCAAGATTGGTTACAATAGTTTTGAAAGCAATTACAGAGTTTAATCAGGCCATTTAAACTAGCGTTGTTGAAGAACGGCACTGAAACTAAATTGCAACGTCAGTTTTATCCCAACCTCTCTGTTCTTCCTCCAATTTTAAATTTGAAGTCTTAAATTACATCTAGTATCCAATCAGACCTCGGTTGATTTCAGTAAGATTCAAACTAAAAATTAAAACAGTGGGACGTTATGCCAAAACAGAGTCAAGAAAACATACGTGCTATAATTATTTTGTAAATAAATTTTGCACAGATAAAACGATCAAGCAAATCATATATCAAACATGCATGGTTCAGTTTAAGGCCAATTAATCTCCTAGAGACTGTCTAGGTGCACAGAACACAAGCCAAAGGGAAGGAGAAAGAGAAGAACTTGCCTGTGATTTCAATCTTGAAATCCCTGTGTCGTCTCTAAGTTTTCCGGCAATTCTGAACGCCGCCAAGCTTCCTATAACTCAGTCTCTAATTCTTACTCAACCTCCTTGGTCCTCTCTATACACTTCCCCTTAAGCCTCACTCTGTTTTCTCCACAACTGCTCTCTATTTCCCTCTCTGTATCTTGGGTACGTGAATAGGGTTTTGTTTTTCCAACCCTTGATACAGAGTAATCATATATATATAGGCGTAAAAACATAAACCCTAATCCGTGTTTAATCAGAGATAGAGCCCTAATTCTAAACCTAGTCGGCCCATGACACTACTTTTGTTACGGCTTACTTAAACGTGAAGATTTCCAACCCCAAAGTTAACTGTAACTTAAAACAGAATTAAATGGAAAAACACAATTACATAATTAAATCCACTTAACTAATTAATTTCAATTAAAAACCCAATTAAATAATTAAAAATACTTAATTCAATTTAAAACACAAAAACACTTAATTCAATTTAAAACACATGACACATAGGTAAACAATTAAATAAAAGAATTAAACCAAATAATCATGCAAAAATACAATAAAAATAATAACTAAATGCCGAGACTATCCTTTTAAAATTAGGGGTATTACATTCTTCCCCCCTAACAAAAGGAATTCCGTCCTCGGAATTCGCCCTTACCTTCTTCCAATATTTCAGGAAACTGCGAGCGAATGACATCCTCCCGTTCCCAAGTGGACTCGGCCTCATTGTGATGGCTCCACTGCACACGAACCAAAGGGATAACCTTATTGCGAAGGATTTGATCCCGACGGTCAACAATACGACATGGTGGCTCCAAATAAGTTGCATCCGGCTGTAACTCAATCTCCCTAACATCGATATGTTGATACCGATCCTCATCTCGCAGAAATTTCCGCAACATGGACACATGGAATACATTATGAACGCGATCCAAGTTATCCGGAAGTGCCAACCGATAAGCCACAGCTCCCACTCGATCCGTAATCATGAATGGACCGACAAACCGCGGTGACAACTTCCCTTTCTTCCCAAAACGCATTACACCCTTCATAGGAGATACTTTGAGAAGAACCTGATCTCCAACCTGAAACTCCAAAGCACGAGTGCGATGATCAGCATAGCTCTTCTGCCTATTTTGGGCAGTACGCATGCGATCTCGAATAAGAGCAATCTTTTCAGAAGTATCCTTGACGAACTCAGGACCTAGGAATCGATTCTCTCCAACCTCCATCCAACAAACAGGTGATCGACACGGGCGACCGTATAACACCTCAAAAGGTGCCATCCCAATAGTCTTCTGGAAACTATTGTTATAAGCAAACTCCACAAGTGGCAAATATTCCTCCCAGTGGCCCTTGAAATCCAGGACACACGACCGAAGCATATCTTCCATAATCTGATTCACCCTCTCAGTCTGTCCGTCAGTCTGAGGATGATAAGCAGTACTAAGGTGTAACTCCGTACCTAAAGCCTGCTGAAAACTCTTCCAAAATCCAGATACAAAGCTTGAATCCCTGTCCGATATAATAGACAATGCAATGCCATGTAGCTTCACAATCTCTGAAATGTAAAGCCTCGCCAACTGCTCCGAAGTGTAGTCAGTGCAAATAGGCAAGAAATGAGCTGACTTGGTCAACCTATCCACAATGACCCATATGGAATTATGCCCCTTGAAAGAATTTGGCAACCCTTCCACAAAATCCATAGATATGCTCTCCCATTTCCACTTCGGAATTGGTAGTGACTGTAGAGCTCCTGGCGGCCTCTGATGATCAATCTTAACCATCTGACAAGTATTGCACTGAGAAACAAAAAGAGCAATGTCCCTCTTCATACCTGCCCACCAAAACTGCCGTTTCATATCCTAATACATCTTATCGCCTCCTGGATGAACAGAGAACTCAGAGTGGTGAGTCTCAGTTATCACATCCTTCCTCAAATTATCAGCAGAAGGTACCACTAACCGTCCCTTGTACCTTAAACCTCCATCAGCCCCAACATAGTAGAATGGAACCTCTCCGGAAGCTATCTCTGTGACCTTGTCGACACACTGCTGATCAGTGAGTTGTGCTTGTAAAACCTTGCGAATGATGGAAGGGGTAACCACCATGCAAGCCATAAAAGCGTCTGACAACTCATCTACATTCTTCAAAGCATTCCACTCAATAGCGAATAGAGCAGAAAGACTACCAACAGGTCGGCGACTGAGTGCATCCGCCACCACATTCGCTTTCCCTGGATGGTACTGTATAGAAAAATGATAGTCTTTTACAAACTCCAACCATCTGCGCTGTCTCATATTCAGCTCCCACTGAGTGAACAAGTACTGCAAACTCTTGTGATCACTGAATAATCTGAAGGACTCACCCAACAGATAATGCCTCCAAATACGCAAGGCAAAAACCACTGCTGCCAACTCCAAATCATGTGTTGGATAATTAAGCTCATGAGGCTTAAGTTTCCGAGATCCATAAGAAATCGGTCGCTCCTACTGCATCAATACACATCCAAGACCCTACAATGAAGCATCCGTGTAAACAAGATACTCTATCCCGCTCTGCGGAGTGGCCAAAACCGGTGCAGAAGTCAGCTTCCTTTTCAGCTCATCAAAAGCTCGCTAACAGTGTTCATCCCACACGAACTGTACACCCTTCTTGGTCAGGTGAGTGAGTGGTCCTGCTATCTTGGAGAACCCCTGGATGAATCTCCTGTAATATCCGGCCAGACCGAGAAAACTCTGAATCTCTGTAGGTGACGTAGGCTGTCCCCACTCAACCACTGCTGAAACCTTGGCCGGATCCACTGCTATCCCCTTTTCTGACACCACGTGACCCAGAAATTTCACCTCCCGCTGCCAAAACTCACACTTCTCGAACTTGGCATATAACTGGTGTTCACGAAGCGTCTGCAAGACTATGCAAAGATGTCTAGCATGATCGTCCTCCGACCGAGAATAGATCAAGATGTCATCAATAAAGACAATAACAAACTGATCCAAATAAGCCCGGAAGACTCTATTCATTAAGTCCATGAACACTGCAGGTGCATTAGTCGTCCCAAACGGCATAACACGAAACTCATAAGAACCATATCTGGTGAGAAACGCAGTCTTAGGAACATCCTGCTCCCTAACCCTCAGCTGATGATACCCAGAACGCAGATCAATCTTGGAGAAGTATGTGGCTCCCCTTAACTGATCAAACAAGTCATCAATCCTGGGCAAAGGATACTTGTTACGAATCGTAACCTTGTTCAACTCCCTGTAATCTATACACAGACGAAGCGAACCATCCTTCTTCTTCACAAACAGAACCGGTGCTCCCCAAGGTGATGTACTCCTACGAAGAAAACCCTGGCTGAGTAACTGCTGAATCTGATCCCTCAGCTCTCTCATCTCTACCGGTGCCATTCTATAGGGTGCCCTAGCAATAGGCGCAGTGCCTGGAGCTAAGTCTATCACAAAATCAATCTCGCGACTAGGTGGCAACCCTGGAATCTCCTGAAATACATCCGGCAAATCCTGTACAATTGGTATGTTATCCAATGACACAGTAATCCCCTCATCCTTTTCCTCCTCCACATGGAACAAATAGGTGCTACCGCTTCCTTTAGAACGTGGCATAGCTACTACATACATATCCTAACCAGGTATGGTAAAAGTAATAGATCTATCAAAACAATCAACTTGGGCATAGTAGTGAGACAACCAATCCATCCCAAGTATCACATCATAAGTGTGCATGTCCAGGACCAGTAGATTGGCTAGAAACCTGAGTCTGCCAATATCTAGTATCACAGGCCCATCACTCTCATGTATAATAGCTGTATCACCCAATGGTGTAGAAATACCCTGAGGTCTAGTGCATACCCTCGTCCGCATCCCAGATAAAGCAACAAAAGTCCTAGCTACAAATGAGTGTGTAGCACCCGTATCAAATAAAACACGTCCAGGTAAACCATGAATAGGAAACTTACCCTCAATAGTCTGAGGTGCCTGAACATCCTGTGGCTTGGGGTTATACACCCGGCCATAATGTAACTGCTGTGGTGCCTGTCCCTGAGTCTGCGGCGGTGCCGGTAAAGCCAGATGTGTCTGTCCCTGAACCCGTGGAACCTGTGGAGCTGGTAGAGGCACTGGTGCCCTCTGTCCCTGCTGCACATACTGTCCAAGTCCCTGTCCTGCTTTAGGACACTGCCTGGTGGTATGACCATACCCTCCACAAGTATAACAACTACCCTGGAAAGTACCAAATGGCCTCCTCTGTCGGTTAGCCTATGGCTGACCCTGTCCTGCCTGTGGTCCTCCATTCTGTTGCCTCTGAATAGGTGCCCCATTCCGATGAGCATCTAAACCACCCTTGTGCTTCTTCCAAGGCTGTTGCCCTTAGAACTTGCCTTTGTCATTCTGCCGGTGACCATTGCCATTCCCCTTTTCAGCTGACTGATTAGCAGAGTCTTTATCACCCCGCTTCTCACCACGAGCCTGTCTGATGTCCACAGTCAACTGATACTGTTGTAGAGCGGCGTCTACCACCTGAGCATAAGTAGTATAGGCTGGACTACCTGTAATAGCTCTCTTGATAGACCACATCAGTCCCTTGATGAAACTGTTAAGTTTCTTCTCCTCTATATCCACCTCCTCCGGTGCAAAGAGAGACAAGCGTGTGAACTGCTGCTCACACTCCGCCACTGTCATGTTTCCCTGTTGCAAATTTAGAAACTCGGTCTTCATAGCTGCCCTGATTGCATAGGAAAAATATTTCTCGTCAAAGCGAGCACTGAACTCATCATAAGTCAATGTCATCCTCTCCTCTGGGGTGGTAACTGACTCCCACCACTGTAGTGCATCCCCAACTAGCTTGAAAGTAGCAAGCATCTACTTTTGAACCTCCGTGCACTGAACCAAATGAAGATGACGCTCAATGTCTTGTTTCCACTGATGAGCTGCTCTCGCATCAGTGGAGCCTGAGAACACAGGTGGACTCCCCTTTGTGAAAGAGCTCCTTGCCTTTCCCCAAGAATCCGTCTGAACCACTGCTGCTGGTACAGGTGCCTGCTGAACCTGTGGTTGGTTCCGGAGTGCAGCTGTTACCCCAGCCTCTGTAGCCCGAGCAACAAGGTCATTGAGGTGTGGAGGAATCTCTGAATCTCTGTCCTGACCCTGAGTCTGTTGAACTTCCTCCAGCTCCTCCTGAAACCCTGGCAGTCGCTGCTCTTCTTCCATTTGTCGACGTCGTAGACGTTCCTGCTGTCTACGTGACGCTCTCCTCTGTCGACTGTTCATGTTCTGTCCTCTTCCAGTGTTAACCATGCTGTTAACATAGAAAGACAGACATCAGTACAAGTTTAAACGAACCGTAAAAGAATTCAACGAATCCTAAACATAAGCTCTATATAAACAAAATGCTATGCGAAAGTCTTAATACGAAACGTCCTAGAGACACTTGAACCTGGAGTGCTCTGATACCAACTGTGATACCACTCGGATCTGAGACACGGGTTGATCAGGCCCAGGCCCAAACCCGAGGAAATATCAAACAATTAAAGTATTTTAAAGCGAACACAGATGACAAAATGAAACAAAAGTGATGGAATAAAACTGAAAGTAACATTAATTATAAAATCCTCCATGTATAACTGAAAATTGAAAATCCAATCCTCCAAAACTTCAAGGTTACAACTTGGGAATCCACTGCTGGACCCCTAACCAAAAGTTCAACTGAAACTGAAAACTGAAAATAGATAATGCTAGAAATATCGAGAGAAGTCCTACGTAATCAGATGAAGGTGAGACTGTCCTCGACAAGCACGATCAAGCTCTAAGGTTGGAACCGTCCTGTACCTGAAAAGAAAAAGGAGTAGGTCAGACCCACGAGCAAGTTCTAATCTAACTGCAATCCATACAGTGACCCGATACGTAGATACACGTAGACACCTCACAATATCTATCTAGTCCATACATATAAATATATCCACACTAAGGGACATTCACTAGTCTATAATAGAGTCTCAACCTGAATAGAAGGCAACATGCGAATACGCACCCAAAGGTGGGCATGAGTACCTAGACCTAACAGGGTACACCTCAACCTATTATAACCAGCTACGCATCCACTGCATATACGCACCCTAACCAACGAGTCTGAGACTCAAGCTCAACTCGTGGTACCATAAACATATATATAAAGTCCGTCCAAATCCAGGGTAAGCAGTTCAACTATTTATTAAACTGACCTACAATAAACCAACTAGTTAGTCACTCCACTTATTCAGTTGATATGACTTAACTACCATCTGTTAATCCAGGAAGTCATCCAACTTGGTTACAGCTGATCTGACTTAGCCACAATTAGGATTTGATATCTTTCAATCCATTCCATTAATCCATTAGGTTAGGTTTATACGTTTTGAGCTAAACCGTCCCTAGTATGTCACCGTCCCATACCGGTACATACCATCCTCCATATCCATGTAAATTACAACATATATAACAGTTCAATAATTTACAGACCAAAAACTACCATCCAAACAATTGCAGAAAACTATTTAAAGCTTAAGCAATTTAAATCCAAGCACTTAACTATATAGTTGCAGGAGACGATTTTAACAAATCAACAACTAACATCCAGAGCATGCATAGACCAAATTTAATATGTCAGGAACTCCATCATGCATGTGAATAGGTTAAATAATCCTATTATTAACCAATAAATTGCTAAAACAATTCAGAAGATTGTTTAAATATTTCAGCAGTTTAAATCCAAGCATTAGCCATATAGTTGCAGTAAACAATTTAATAATTCCGCAACTAGCCTCCTAAGCATGCATAGATCCAAAATTAATAATTAAATAACCCTATCATGCACTTGAATGCATTCTAAAACAAGTTTTATAAACACATTATGTTCCATCAAATTGCTGAATTTTAATTCAACAATTAATTCAATTCCATTTGTTAAGTGGCTTAATTTTTACACTGTTTGTCCCGACAACTTAGAATTAAACTTTACTCAATTTAGGGTCTTACTAACACTCAAAATTCATTCCTTGATCCCTCTGTAAAGTTCCAAATTCATTCAAACAGTCTCCATGCTCCAACAGTGAACATAGTATGTGGAAAATTAAAAAAAACGTAAAATAAAACAAAAATACCAAGGGAGCCTGCTCCAGAATTTGGAGCAGGCTCTTTTCTAGCCTAGAGCCGGCTCTAGGACTCCCTAGAGCTGGCTCCACTTTGTTGTGGGAGCCGGCTCCCACTTCCATGGAGCCGGCTCTCACCTCCTGTATGAGCCTTCGTCCCAGGTGCGTGTTTCAGCTCTTGTGCTCCTTCTCCGGCTTATTCCTAACCCTCTGTTAGTTTTTAAAACCAAAGTTAGGACTCGTAATTTAGTCTAAAAGCATTCCCCAAGATTGGTTACAATAGTTTTGAAAGCAACTACAGAGTTTAATCAGGCCATTTAAACTAGCGTTGTTGAAGAACGGCACTGAAACTAAATTGCAACGTCGGTTTTATCCCAACCCCTCTGTTCTTCCTCCAATTTTAAATTTGAAGTCTTAAATTACATCTAGTATCCAATCAGACCTCGGTTGATTTCAGTAAGATTCAAACTAAAAATTAAAACAGTGGGACGTTATGCCAAAACAGAGTCAAGAAAACATACGTGCTATAATTATTTTGTAAATAAATTTTGCACAGATAAAACGATCAAGCAAATCATATATCAAACATGCATGGTTCAGTTTAAGGCCAATTAATCTCCTAGAGACTGTCTAGGTGCACAGAACGCAAGCCAAAGGGAAGGAGAAAGAGAAGAACTTGCCTATGATTTCAATCTTGAAATCCCTGTGTCGTCTCTAAGTTTTCCGGCAATTCTGAACGCCGCCAAGCTTCCTATAACTCAGTCTCTAATTCTTACTCAACCTCCTTGGTCCTCTCTGTACACTTCCCCTTAAGCCTCACTCTGTTTTCCCCACAACTGCTCTCTATTTCCCTCTCTGTATCTTGGGTACGTGAATAGGGTTTTGTTTTTCCAACCCTTGAAACAGAGTAACCATATATATATAGGCGTAAAAACATAAACCCTAATCCGTGTTTAATTAGTGACAGAGCCCTAATTCTAAACCTAGTCGGCCCATGACACTACTTTTGTTACGGCTTACTTAAACGTGAAAATTTCCAACCCCAAAGTTAACTGTAACTTAAAGCAGAATTAAATGGAAAAACACAATTACATAATTAAATCCACTTAACTAATTAATTTCAATTAAAAACCCAATTAAATAATTAAAAACACTTAATTCAATTTAAAACACAAAAACACATAATTCAATTTAAAACACATGACACATAGGTAAACAATTAAATAAAAGAATTAAACCAAATAATCATGCAAAAATACAATAAAAATAATAACTAAATGCCGAGACTATCCTTTTAAAATTAGGGGTATTACAGACTGCACAGTCCACAAGGTTTTTCCTATAACAGTTGATGTATTTTTTCAACTGGGGTTTCCTCGCTAAAATCCTGGTGCAATCTCTGTAACTTTAACTTACTTTACTTTACATATATTTGTGATTGTGGATGTTTAAATTGATCAGATAATTTAATCAATCATAAATTGAGCAAGTTGACCTAATAATAAGATCTATATCATTTAAGGAGTTAATCACAATTAAAATCAACTAACTGTTTCCGCACCCCGCGTAACTCTTGTTTCACAGACGACACAAGATATCATCTGTGTTGTTGTGGTCTTTATCGCCATGGACCGCCAAAACTCTTTTTGGATCTTTTTCTTTAAAACCTTAAAAGGTGCCGTGAGAGAGATATATGAGAGAGATTGATAGCTCTAGAAGAGAGATTTTCTGTGGTCTTCTCCTCTTCTTTTATAGTGGAGAACAAATCCTAATCCCCTTTGGATTGGTTTTCTGGCTTTTCTTAAAAAATGGGCCTTTAAGGAAATAATGAGAGGTGAAAATATATAATTCCTGCATGTATTTTTAACTTCTAGGATGTCAGAGCTTGAGCTATGGAGGTCAGGGCTTGAGCTTTCAGGTACAAGGCTCGAGCTTTGGAGATCTGGGCTCGAGTTTTCAGGTACAAAGCTCAAGTATTCAAGAACATACCTCGAGCCAAAGCGATTTTGACCCATTTAGAGTATGAATCTCAAGATGGCTATTAGCAACAAAACCATTAGGCTTCGAGTCTTCTTTCCAGAGCCACTGAACTTGCTCAATTTGGAGTTTTAAGTCAAAAGTTATGCCCAAAATACTAAACTAGGCATAAAGTTTTCAGTAATGCTCGAGCCTGGAGTGGTTGTGCTCGAGCTTACTGAGTTGGGCTCAAGCTCTGGGAGCAAAATTTGTCCGAAATGTCTTTTTATTGATGGTGCTCAATCCCTCCTTCATGGTGCTCGATCCCAAGGTGTTGGGCTCAAGCTCTGGGCTGTGGATCAACTTTTTAATTCCGACGCATCATGTGCTCGAGCTCTTAGGCAAAGGCTCGAGCACCTTTAAGTTGGGCTCGAGCTTTGACACTTGAATTCTTCCAAAGTTCACCATTTTGACTCTCGGTGGTGTGGTTAATACCGAGTTGCAACAAAAGTGTGTAGTGTGGCCAAGTTTAAATTTATAGAATGCCACTACCAAATGTAGCTAGAGTAAGTAGGGATCGTCCCAAGGGAAAGGACGCGTGCTTTGAATCAATTGTTGGATTAGTAGTTTGAATGATCCAAAGATGGTTTGATTGATTAATTAAGCGTGCTTTGGAATCAATTGTTGGATTAGTAGTTTGAATGATCAAAAGATGGTTTGATTGATCAAAAGATGGTTTGATTGATTAATTAAATTAAAATTCAATTAAAACAATACAAGAGAGTAACAATCTAAAAATTAGGGAAAGATATATGAGAAAGATGTCTTGTGTCATAGAGTTCATCACTAAGCATTACCTTCCTAGACATTCAGTATTTGATGGATTAGGGGGATTATGTGTTATAAATGAAAGTGTGTGCCATTAATTGAAATATTAGTGTAGATGGCCAAGTAAGCATACATTGTCTAGTCAATCTAGTGAATAGCACAACATATCAAATTAAGCCATTAATCCTTCCATAAGACCATAATTAATGCACATTCATTAAGTTAGAGAAATATACCACTTGCATTCATAAGCATGGAACATTAAACAACAAGAATAGATTGTCCACCTATCTAAGAAAGTAAGGCAATTACACTAAAACTAAGCTAGTAACATGAAAATTAAACTAATTAAACTAAAGAAGTGGCACAATCCATCAAGAAATAAGCATAAACCATCAAATAAACTACAAGAGTAACCCATTTAAGTACCATGCCTTGACCATCACTAGATTCATAATATCAACACACATAGATGATGAGCGCTGAAAAGTGCGCTTTTATACCCCTTAAGCTTGAGTGTTCTAAGACCTTTATCTCTCTTATTTTCTCATTTTAGACTAATTTCGTGTTATTTCCTTTTTTAGTTCAATAAAGTTAAAACGAGCTTAAAATGGCTTCTTAAGGCCTTTTTGGAGTCAAACTAAGTCTTAGTGAGAATTTGGAGCAAAATGAGGCTGATTTGGAGCAAAATGAGGCTGATTTGGAGCAAAATGAGGCTGGTGCTGAAAAATTGCCGAGTCTGACCGATCACACCAAATCGATTGAATTCCTAATCGATCACACCAGATCAATCGAACCCTGATCGATCGAAGAAAAGTCTGATCGATCGAACTGTTCGCGAAAGTTATTAAAAAACAGATCTAAAGCTCATTTCAAACCAACTCGGGCTGTGCTTGAAAGAGAAAATCCCAGGGCTGAGTTCTCACATTTTTGGGTTCTAAAAGCCATTTATATAAGAGCAATTGAACCATTTTTGTAGGGAGATTCATTTTTATTTTCATTGTAATTTCTATATTGTTGTAGTTTCTCTCTCTTGAAAGTTAGAGATTAGGGTTAGAAGAAAAGAGGGAAGTGGAGGCATATCTCAAGAACACATGTCTAGATCCACACACTCTCTATGTCTAGAGCTTCAAAGAAGAAGAGGAAGAAGAAGATGGAGCCATGTTTGGAGCTTGCCCTTGAGGGTTTCATGACCATATCCACCTCCTCCATGATTGGCTAGATCTACACTTATGACTTGGATGCACCCTAAGTCTTGTGTAATCTAAACCCTTGTATTTCTATTTTTAGGGATTTATATATATTGTTATGATTAGTGTTCTAGCCTTGTGAATTTAATGAATCTTAGAATATTTCTATGATTTCTATGGTTTAATTCTTCCTATTAATTCTCTAATTTATTTACATGTTTATGTGTGAGTAAATTGGGAATTATGTCTCACATGATTCATATGGTTTAATTTTGCTTATTGATTCTCTTTGTGATTACATGTGTCTTATGTGTAATTATTTAGGAATTGATCTCTACACTAGATTCTCTATGTTGGTTGCATTTCTATGTGTGATTAATTAAGGATGTAGTGATGGCTAAGCATGGGTTTTCATTGAATGGGTTTGTAAACTAATTTGATGGATTATACTTACACTTGATGGGTTATTCTACAATTTAATTCATGTTTGTAGGTAGGTAGACAATCTTTGCTTGGTTTGATACTCCACACTTATTATTGCAAATTCCGTGATTCTCTAGATTGATGTGTGCTCTTGTTAGACCCATTTGTTAACTAATTGATGGATTATGCCTTTGTCTTGGTGGGTTGTTTTACACTTAGTTTACTTGTTGGTTAGGTAGACAATTCACTCTTGCATTAGATAGTTTACACTTTTACATGCAAATTGTGTTTATGTTTGTGGCCACATCTAGATTGCAAAAATGTATTCCCCATTAATGGAAAGCAAGAGGTTAATTGCATAAGCTTAGTGACGATTCCAACACCCTAAGACTTCTCTTCATATCTCTTAAATCCCTATCTCTCACTTGTTTACTTAAATTGCATTTTAATTCATTATTTTCTAAAGTATTCAACCAACCAACCAACCCTCCTTTGCAATCTTTTGATACATTGGAGTCGAAGTCAAATTCCAACACGTATAATCTCTGTGGACGATCCCTACTCGCTATACTTCATTAGTTGTAGTAGTGGTTTTTATAAATGTAAATTTAACTAGAAAGGCTTCCGAAACCACATTTATATTTTGACCTTACGAAGTGCCCACTCGCATTAAAAAGTCCGTTTTCTAAACACATAGGAAGAGGCACGTCAATAGACATGCATCAATGTTACAAAATCTAGAGATAAACACATGAACATCCATTCTAGCATACATAGACATATGAATAGAATCAAATGATCAATTGGAAGTATTAAACTACACAAATCATTGTAGAAACAAGATTTATATATATATATATATATATATATAAAATGTCAAGACGAGAAATACAACATGATAAGCGCCAAATATTGCATATTCAAGTGCCCTTATTTGCATTAGTTAACTCCATTAGTTGATCATATTGTATGTATTAGCTTTATTGCATGTTTTTGTTTACTTTTAGGTTGGTTCCCCAAAGACAGTTAAAAGTAAGGCTTTGATGAATTCTTGACGATCAAAGCATGCCGTTACCGGGGACCTTCATTTTAGCCAAGCCAGTGATCCATTGAACTCTTGAGTTTTGCTGCATCGTGCTAAGAAGGAAGCTCGTGTCATTGGGCCGAGCCAAGTTCAATTCAAGAAGCAAACCTGTTGCTCAGGAGCATTGCGGGGGCCCGCCTTGCACCTGCTGGCACCCGCCAAATAAGGCAGAAACTTTTTGATTTTTGTAGGGGCCTGCAATACACTGCAAGCCCCCACTAAGTGCCACCATAGGGCACCCTCGGTAACCCACGGGCGCCCGCCAATCAGCAGACAGCAGGCCACTAACTACTTTGTTTCACCTAATGGTGTCCCCTTGACCCAATGTGTGGTTCTGCAATCTTCTAAGGATGGTGAGCCACGAAATTAGTTGTTGGGAGGCTATCTTTAATATATAGGAGGCTTGTATGGTTGTAAGATCATATCTCATATTGCAATGATATTTCTAGTGAGAGAAATATTGTGTTCTTGAGGGTTGTGTGTTTATTGTAGCTCCTAGATGCAAAAATGGAGGGTAAGATCTCTTCTACTCCTTCCTTATTTACTTCTATGGGTAACTAACTCCCTTTTTAGGGATGTGATGAAGCCTTTCCTTATAAGCATGCTTTAGTTTTGGTTTAAATTTGGAGAATGATGTATATATGTGGTTATTTCATAATCTAAAGCTTTTACACTTGATGTAATAGACCTAAATTTCTATAAATGATTATGTTGAACCTATTATCTTGTCTTAGATTATATGTTCTCATGATTGTATGGCTTGCATTTTTATAGTGACAATGGAAATGAGATTGTGAAATGGGTTTATTGGCATGTTGTTTGAGAACCTTGTTAGTCCATGGCTTAGGGTCCCCCTTTAATGGACTTTTCTTGATTCTTGGCTCCATATGCTAACACCATAGTTATTGAGGGGTTTGATAGTCCCTAGCTTAGTGAATAGTTCTTTTTTAACCTTGATTCCCAAAGTTGGGAATGCAGTTAAACCAAAGGAGTTTAGACCTATTGCTTTATGCAATCTCATCTATAAAATCATCTCAAAAGTTCTAGCAGCTAGACTTTCTATGGTGCTTCCTAGCTTAGTTGGTTTGGAACAAAGTGCTTTCATTAAGGGAAGGAAAATCCAAGATGCAGTTATCATGGGGCATGAAATGGTAAGTGACTTTAATTCCAAATTTCCATCTATGGCCTTAAAAGCTGATGTGTCTTGTAACGACCCGGGTTTTGATTCAACCCGGTGTATCAGTGATGAACTATAGATTGACCCAATAAAGGATCCAGATACGGAAGCAAAAAATAAAATGATGGTCTCTCAAGGCACTACACACCTCTAAGACACTTTAATGACCTTCCATGAGGTCATGGAACTCAATGAGAACTGATGCGGAAACAAAAGACAAACCAAAGTCTTAGGAGATACAGACCATCTCTTAGACACAAAAGTGACCTTCCATGAAGTCACAGAACCCAAGGAAATAACCGAAAGCGGAAACTAGGATAAAAAAGCCAACTAGCGCCCTATGGCACCAATGACACCCAAGGGAACAAGATCTAGTTCAAACTAGACCACGTACACCATTAAATGGCTTAACAAGATAAACAAGGTCAAGTGGGAATGAACAAAATGAAGTTAACTTGTCTGGGCAACAAACCAAACAAGACCCACAAGACAGCTCCATTTCGGTCGACCGAAATGGAGCATCGGTATGCCGAAATGAGCCAAGAAAATAAGGGAAGTTAAAAGGAGCTTTGGTCGACCGAAATAGAGAACCGGTCGACCGAACTGGGTCCAAACCATGAAAATGGCTACTGAAATGGAACTTTTACTGTTCAAATGAAACCACAAAGGGAATCGGTCGACCGAACTGGCATTTCGGTCGACCGAAATGGCTCGAAAATATGCATATGAACCTGTTGTGCACCAAAAACGAAGAAAGGATCCTAAGTTTTATTTAAAACCCCCGTGGCATGATCAATTTCCATTATAAGCTAATGTGTGATGATGTGAACATATACGCAAGTGTAATATGACATTTTAAACATGCTACAATGGCCTATGGCCTTATTACATCACATTTACAAGATTTGACATGCCAAACCTCCAAGGTTAGGAAAAATTACATTTTAAACAAAAAGTGGCACCAAATGAGTACAAGTGCAAATATGAATAAGCTTGGCCCTTGGCCTCATGTTATATATGTTGAATACAATGAAAAGAGTGTACTTATGTACATATTACACAAATGGAATCAAAAAATACAAGTTTGATACATAAGGCTACCAAATGATATTTCATGCTAACACTTGCATGAAATGGAAACTCGAAGCTACAAGCCATCCCAATGAACGACAAGTATCACGAACCAAGTCTTCGTACCTGAACAAATCCCCAAGTAACTTCGGGGTGAGTAAACAAGTTTACTCGTAGAGAATGAGCATACATCAACTCGATTTCTTTAGAGATTTTTAGACTACATGGAATAGTTCAAGATGGTCATAACACCTAACGTCTATGTCAAAATGAGACTCAAGGAGCATCCTAAGCTACCCTAGAGTACTAATAACAAGAATCATGATACATATACATGTATGAAACAAATCAAGATTAGGATAATCCAAGGAACACGGCAAGAAGGATGCTTGAATACAATTAACATGATTAGGATATTTCAATTGACAAGACAAGAGAAATGCATGAAATTAAGATCATGGCATAATATCTATGCAAGTAAACAAGAATGGAACATTCCAATTAGCAAGACAAGAGTAATACATGAAATCAAGAATAATGCATAATATCTATGCAATTTAACATGATTGGAGCATTCCAATTAACACGATAGGAGTAATACACAAAATCAAGAACAAGGCATAATATGTATACAATTAAACAAGGATGGGACATTCCATGAAACACGAAAAGAGTTATACATATGATCAAGAACAAGGCATAATATCTATGCAAGTAAACAAGATTGGAGCATTTCACATACACGAAAAGTTTAAATCTTCAAGGAATAGCAACTTGAAATTTAAAGAGTGAAATCAACCAATGTGGAAAACTCGGATAACGCCCAGATTAAAACCGTACTCTTGAGATCACTTTAGGGCTACTAACCCATGGGCACCTTTCCCCTAGTGCGCACTATAGTGTAGGAGGACATTCCCCCGTACTAGAATCAAGTCCTAACCATGTCAATTCTTGATTTATATCCCAAGTCCCAAAATCAACAAGTTGTGCAACCAAGATTGTATCAAAATACAAGAAATGCATTAACCACGTTTCATGCACAACCAAGATTTTGGAACACACAAGTCATGCCCTAAGTTCATCAACTATAATGGCATGTGAAATGTCAGGAAATCATAGTATGCATCTATATAGATTAGAACCAAGATATATAGCATAAGAAATCCATTGAAGTACATATACCACAAGTATAAGATACATGATTCAATTACCTACTAAGTAACACATGAGTAATTAAATCGTTCCAAGATAAATGTGCAAGTTCATGAAGTACATTAATGAAACCAAGATACAAAG
The DNA here is from genome assembly GCF_030987335.1 of Cornus florida. Lineage (NCBI taxonomy): Eukaryota > Viridiplantae > Streptophyta > Magnoliopsida > Cornales > Cornaceae > Cornus > Cornus florida. The sequence goes on from NW_026775576.1 coordinate 31,805,429, forward strand.
GTTCACGATGCTTGATAAAAACGTACAAGTTCATGAAATACAAGCACAATTCACAAGTTTAACAAGAATTTAATATCAAGGCATGATTAACTCGATAAAAGCATACAAAGGAATTTAATCTACTTAAGGGATTAAATTATCAAGATTTCAAGGTGAGTCAAAATGTTCTACGAACAAGTTATGTCAAGGATCATGTCAAGGCCAAGTTCAATGTCAAGTTACAAGTTCATTTCATATAAGACACAACCATGTGAGATAAGTTCCATACAAAGGAAATAATTAAATATAAGTTTCAAAACTTATCCGATTATTCTCAAGTTGATACACGTGAAGGAACATGTCAAGGAAATCATGAATACCAAGCTAATGGCTTAAACATGCTCATGGAACCATTGAATGGATTTTAATTAATTCATTTAATTAAAATCTCTAGATTTTGAAATTCATCCAAATGATTTCAATTTAATATATGTTATACAATAAGTCAAGACTTGATTTAAAAACATGAGACAAGTGCATTCTAAGCAAGACACGGCCATGAGTATTAAACTTTAATACTAGAAAAATAATAAATGAAAGGCTTCAAAACCTAATTAAATATTCCCGATTTAATATATATGAAAGTATATGGCATACCTATCAAGAATATCAAGTCAGAATTCAAATAAAGTGAATAGTACACATGGAATAAATTAATTAATCAATTAATTAAATATTCTCTAGATTTCAAAACACCTCCGATTACTCTCAAATTCACCTATGTTGAAGAGCATACTAGGGCCTAATATAATATGCTAACACACATTGATTTCAAGCTAGTTAAGGCCACATGAATTAATCTTTCACTTAAGATAAATATTAAATAAAAACTTTATTACTTGTCCAAAAGCTCTCAATTTAATATATGTCAATGATCATGTCAAGGGTTAATATCCTATCATGCCAAATGTTTAAAACAAACTATGGACAGCCGGGAAAATCAAATCTAATTCAAGAAAATTAAATAATAAAATCTCTAGATTTTATATTTAAGCATGTAAACAAGTTGTATAAGCATCAATATCATGCTATACAACAAGAATATACATTATAACACTCCCAACCTCAATTTAAGATGAAAATCTCAAAAGCCCACCGAAATAAAAGTGCTCCGAATCCGACGATACCGAAGGGTTTTATCGGGGACAACACAATGAACAAGAATCCGAAGGAAGCCCCATGAAAACCACAACTTGACTTCAAACCCGAACTCAAGAAATGGGTCAGAAATGGATTCTAATAAGGGGGAATGGTAGAACACGTCGAGGAGAACAAAAAACATGAAGGCCGAAGACTTTTCACTTAGGAAAAGTAAATCAAAGGAGGAGAGAAAAGGTGGAAGCTCCATGGACATCCATGACTGCTTTAGGTCGTGCAAGGGGAGTGGGGAAGATGAAAAATGAAATATCTCATCCCCCTTTTATAGAAATCTCAAAAAGTGCCCTAAACGGGCCCCGCCGGGTCTAGAAATTGGATTTTGAGCAAACGCGCTCAAAAGGAAAAACTCTATGAACAAAAAAGATTCAAAATGAGAAAATACGAACAACAAAAGAAACAGCATAAAAAATTGAGTCCCGAGCAGAAAGTTATGCCCCAAACAAGTTCGGCGATAACCGGGTCTAAAAACTCTGAAACTGGAGAAAAACAACCAGAAGGAAATTCTAAGAGTCCATGACTCGACGAAATGTGAAAATGAATCCCGTACAAGGATCCAGGCTCCAGATGAGGCATTTTGCAATAACTTTCGTTAATTGAACAATGACCCCTACAAAAAGGGTTAATTGCGAAACTGCCCCAGAATGAAAATATCTTCCAAAAGATATTTTCTTAGATACCCCTGAAATAAAATATCTTCAAAAGATATTTACAAAAAATACCCCAAGAAAAGAAAAAGATTCTGAAGAATTGTGCATCCATGCCCCTATGGACACCGAGAGCAAACAGAGTACTTTCTTGCAAAAGTAAAGATACATATTTCGAGGAAACCACTGAAGATGAAGACACGTGAAGTCAAAAACTAACTCCAAGCACGAAAAGTGAGGTTGTGCCAAAAACTGCCAAACGGGAAAAAGACAGAATAGGAAAAAGGACAAAAGTGAATAGTATCCCGAAAAGTGAAAATGCGGAAATGACTCGGTCCTTAAAGGAAGTTGTCAATCCACACGAAAGAGTCTCGGAAACTAATTTCAAGCACTTGAGATGACACTAAGCGACGAGAAACAGAGCTCAGAAAGGAAAATTAAATGAAAAAATTTTATCCGTAAAATTTTCAGAAAAAAGGAAAGGGAGTCAAATGACCGGGTCATTACATGTCTAAAGAATTTGATTCAGTTATCTGGAATTTCCTTCTGAAGATTCTATCAGTCTTTGGTTTTAGTGAAAATTGGATGAAATGGATCTTTAGTCTCTTGAGTTCAACTAGATATTCTATCTTAATTAATGGCTCACCAATAGGCTTTATTCAACCCTCAAAGGGCTTAAGACAAGGATGCCCTCTTTCTCCTCTTCTTTTTACCTTGGTTACAGACCAATTAAACCAACTCATTAATGTATCAGTTCTAGCTGGAAGACTTACCTTAACCAAAAAGCAAATTCATTAACTGCCCAAAAAGCAAAGTCATTATGCTGTCACACATTTTTTGCAGATAATTTGTTGATAACCTGTGCAGCTTCAATTTCTAATGCTCGAATTCTTCAAGAGGTATTTCAAAATTTTGGTGATGCTTCAGGTTTCCATATTAATTATCAAAAGAATAGTGTGATATTCTCAAAATGAGTTAGAAGGAAAAATGCAATTCTGAATCTGTTTCAGTGCAAAGAGGAGTCTCTTTCTTTAAAATATTTGGGAGTTCCTCTATGTTCTTCTGGTTTGAAAAGGTCTCATTGCTCTGCTCTTATAGATAAGGTTACTAAGAAGCTTACTGACTGGAGTACAAGATTGATTTCAGTTGCAGGCAAGATTGAACTGATAAATCTATTATTAAACCAATCTGTTTGTACTGGTGTAGTGTGTTTCTTCTTCCAGTTGCAATCATAAATCAAATTCAGAAGTTATATAGAGATTTTGTTTGGGGAAGTAGGGAGAATCTGAAGAAGAAAAAAAAAATGCATCTTCTTAGCTGGAATTTGATGTGTTGATCAAAGGATGAAGGTGGTTTAGCTATTCGAAGACTAAAGGATTTGCAGGTTGCTGCTTATTGTGTCTTAGCTTGGGATTTCCTATTGAGTAAAGACAGGGTATGGGCTTTTTGGTTTCAAAATAGATATGTTCCTAAATCCACATACTGGAATGTAGTTACAAAGACCTCTCATTCAAATATTTGGAAAAATCTAATTGGTGTTAGAGACATAATGTTGAATAATATCCAATTTTCTATTGGCACTGGGCAAAAATTCAAGGTTTTAACTGATCTATGGTGTGAAGGAGAAACATTGGTATAGAAGTTTGAGCATAGATTGGTTAGAAGATTGGGTTTTACATGGTCTTCTCCATTATCCAGTCTAATTATTGAAGGAAGTTGGAATTTTGGTCTTCTACAAGCTGACATTTTCAGACCAATTAAAGAATATTTGCACACTTTGTCTTTGCATCTCAGACCAGATAAGTTGCAGTGGGATGGAGGTGATTTTACTTTCAAAAAAGCTTGGGAGGGATGTAGAACAAATTATCTAGAGGTCATGTGGTCCACTATCTGTTGGGGAAAAGCCAGGCCACAATGGTCAATCCATGGAGTGTTTTTATTCCATGATAGATTGCCTTCAATGTTCAATCTGCAGAAAAGGAAGGTGAAGCTAGCACCAAGATGTTCAACTTGTTTACAGTAAATTGATATTAGAGATCATATTTTTGTTCAATGCCCATTTGTTATGAATTTCTGGAGCTGGCTGAAAGATACACTGGGTTAGAATGTGGATTTCAATTCCATTTTAACAGTTGATGACTTGTTGCCATGGTTCTCATTACAGACAAGTAAATTGATAAAAATGTTGCTTGTAGCTGGTTTTTAGAGCATTTGGCAAGAGAGAAACCGAAGGTTACATGGTCACAGCTCTAGCTCAACTTCAGATGTAGCTAGGAAAACTTTGTTTGAGGTTCTTAATTTATATAATGTCTCTTTTAGAGACATTATATAATTTCTTTTTCTCTTGTGTTATTTTATTTTCTTATCTTTTTATTTACTGGGAAAGGGTGTTCTTTCCTATTTTGTTTGTCCCAGTAAAATTCTGAGGGTATGCCTTCTGTGCGCCTGTAAATATTTATTTTTATTTATATAAAAACCATTTATGAAAATATATATATATATATATATATATATATATATATATATGTAAAGCTACACTCTAATTTAGGTAGTCAAGCATGTGGAACTTTGAGGCATTATTCTTGACTTTTAATTCTATGAAATTCTTGAAGATAGTATAGTAATCTTGAATTATTACATATCATTGCCATATATCTAATTTGTTTCCCAAATTAATCATAAGCTAGCATGTGTATAGGGTTGGTAGTTGATTCACTTCCCTAGTCCTCTCTACATATTTTTCCTCCCTTTTTAATCTCCTTCAATTTATTATTTTATGCACATTTTAATTCCAAGTACCAAGTGACAAACCAAACAAAACTCTACACCTCTTTCATCAAACTAAAAGTGATTTTAAAGACCTTGGTTGCTATAAATTAGCAGTCCTTGTGGTTCGACTTACCCCTATGATAGCCCTATTTTACAATGATTTGTGCTATTATAAGGGTTGATTAATATTGGTAGCCCACCAATTTTTGGCACCGTTGCCGGGGACTACAAACAGTTTTGTAACCGAGGTTCAAGGATTAACTTTGGTTTCATTGTTAATATTGTGTTCTTGTGGATATTTTCTTATTCAGTTTCGGTAATATTGTATTTTAAGTATTCTTGTGAGATTCTAAGTACACGAGGCTTGCCGAGGGAAAACTGAAAATTCGTAAGTCTAGAGAACTCCCGGTAAGTTTTTCAAAGTTCTAGTTTTAACAATTGTGAATATTTTGCATGTGTTTAACTTAGTGATATTTAACTTGTGAAGCCCTTGTCGAGGCTATTCCTGTTTTACTATCTTACAAAGCATCGATCCTTATCGTGGCCATTTACTTTCTATCTTGTTGATAATTGAGGAGAAAGGGAACATTTTATGTGGATGTTATGGTAAAAAAGTGTTGTGCTTGTTGTGAAGTGTGTTGTTGATGTTTAGCCGTAGGTCATTATCTTTACCAACTCTTGAATCTCCCATTGACATAAATTCGCTTGAAAGGACTCTTAGAAGAAACCTTAGAGAATCTGAAAACATAAGAGGAATTGAACTTGAATTTAATACAATGGCGGGTAATGAAGAAAATGTCGGGAATGAGGGAATTAATAATGATAGGGCTGAAATTCCAAATGTGCCACCTATGACTCTTAGGGACCATTTCATCCCTATCACTTATGCATCTCCTTCTTGCATAGTGATACCAAACATCGAGGCAGCCCAATATGAGATCAAATCTAGCACAATTCAAATGCTTCCATCCTTTCATAGCTTTGAAAATAAAGACCCCTATAAGCATCTTGATGAGTTCCTTGAAATTTGTTCTACCATGAAGCTGAAGTTGAGGGGCTTCCCTAAAAATGCTCTCCATTTGTATCTCTTCCCATTCGCCTTAAAAGATAGGGCAAAATATTGGTTGAACTCCCTTGCTGTAAATTCCATCACCACATGGGCACAATTGCAACAAGAATTTCTAAAAAAATACTATCCGGTGAGTAAAACCAATCAAATGAGGCATTCCATTCTTAGCTTTTCACAAATCAATGGGGAACAACTCCATGAGACTTGGGAAAGACTTCAAGACCTCCTTATGAAATGTCCGCACCACCTTATTCCAAAATGGCAATTGGTGAAAGCTTTCTATGCTGGTTTAACTGACCCACATAGACTCATGGTTAACTCATCATGTGAAGGGATGTTCATGTTTAAGAATGGGGATGAGGCTTGGACCTTACTCGAGAATTTGAGTGAAAACTCATTGCAACATAATTCTCGTAGGGCTCCAACCTCAACCAATGCAAAGAACACCAATATATGTCAACCAAAGACACTGAGGGAAGAATCTTCTCAAATGGATGTCATAGCTCACAAATTCTATCAATTAATGGCACCACATATCTCTCCTTCTTTGTCTCAAAATTCAGCGAATGCGGTATGTGCATCATGCACTAGCCTATTCCATCTCTTAGAAGATTGCCCCAGACGGGAGTAATTTCCTAGTAGCAACCAAGAGCAAGCAAATGCTATGTTTTCCAGGCTCGGAAATAATCCATGCTCCAATACCTACAATCCGGGATGGAGAGATCATCCAAATTTTTCGTGGAGGTAACCTGCCCCATAAAATTCAACATTTTAAAATCAAGGGCATCAAAATCAGCCCTCTTCTTAATTTCCAAATAGGTAATTTCAGGCCTCTTTGAGTTACTGTCCACCCTATAATCCAAATGTCTTGATTGCACCTCCTGTGTTTCCAACTGATGAAATTCTCGCCGCAAACAAGCAAATGATGGAATCTCTAAACAAGCAAATGTTAGAATCTAGCAATCAACTATTGACATCATTGTAACCCACTCTCCAAATGGTTCATTCACATACTCAGTCAATCGCTAAACTTGAGAATCAAGTGAGACAAATAGCTAATTCAATTAACTAACTTCTTCAAAGAGATAAGGGAAAACTTCCCGCTTAACTATTTGAGAATCCTAGAAGGATTCATGTGATTAACGAAGCCCCTCCTCCGAGTGGGCCTACTCATGAATAATTTCAAGCAATCACCACCCTTCAGAGTGGTCGAATTGTGGACAACAAGGTTGATAGAGGAAAAAATGAACAAGTTTTTCCTCCCAAAAATCCAAATCCTAGCTCATCTAATCCAAATTTCAATCCTGAAAATCTAAAGTCTAGCACTAAAAATTCCAAGCTTGCCACCCCAAATGTGGAGACCTCTTATGAGCCTAAAGCTCCGTTTCCTCAACGTCTCCAAGAGTCGACACATTTTAGGAACAAAAGTTGTAAAATTCAGGATATGTGGGAGGTCTTTAGGAAAGTAAAGATCAACCTTCCTCTCTTGGATGCTATCAAGCAAATCCATCCCTATGCAAAATTTCTCAAGGATTTGTGTACCCAAAAATGCACTTCCAAAAATCATTTACCAAAGAAGGTAAGACTAATTGAAAATGTGAGTGTGATCATTCAACATAACACTCCTCTAAAATATAAGGATCTGGGTGCCCCAATAATCTCGTGTGTCATTGGTGACAACAAGATAGAAAGGGCCCTCCTTGACTTAGGAGCGAGTGTCAACTTGATTCCATATTCAGTTTACTTACAACTTGGGTTGGGTGATCTTAAGCCAACCTCCGTGGTCTTATAGCTTGCCGATAGATCGGTCAAGCACCCACGGAGCATTCTTGAAGATGTCATCATCAAAGTGGACAAATTCTACTTCTCGGTAGACTTTATGGTTCTTGACATGGAACTGGTCCATGATCCAAAGAAACATATTCCCGTGATCCTCGGTAGGCCTTTCTTAGCTATGGCTAATGCTTCGATAAATTGCCGAACCGGGGTGATGGATATTGCCTTTGGAAATATGCAAGTCAAACTCCACATTTTCCATGCAACTCAACATCCTTCCAAAGAGGATGATTATTTTCTCATTGATGTGGTGGATGAAGTGGTCGAAGAATCTCTCCCCTTCGTTTTAAGCAAGGATCCTCTTGAAACTTGCATGTCTCACTTTGATTTTGCAAACTTTGATGTCAATCAATCCGTCCAAGTAAATTCTTTGCTTGACATTGGTGCTATCACGGACTTTCCTCCTTGAAAAGTGCCAAGAGAACCACTTCCACAACTTTCCACTACTCCTCCGGTTCCTTCCTTGAAATCTCCACCACAACTTGAGTTAAAGCCGCTCCCGGTCCACCTCAAGTATGTGTTTCTTGGTATAAATAAAACTCTTCCAGTCATCATTGCATCGAACCTTTTAAAGGACCAAGAAAATAGCCTCTTAGCAATGCTACAAGAGCACAAAGAAGCTATTGGCTAACAGTGGCTGATTTGAAAGGAATCGACCCTTCTATTTGTATGCATCGCATTCATATGGAGGACGACGCAAAACCTTCTAGAGAGGTACAACGCCTGTTGAATCCAAACATGAAAGAAGTGGTCATGAAAGAAGTGATCAAGCTACTAGATGCGGGAATCATCTACCCCATCTCTGATAGCAAGCGGGTTAGCCCCACTCAAGTTGTTCCCAAGAAATCCAGCCTCACCGTTGTTGAAAATTCAGCAGGAGAGCTCGTGCCACAACACACCACCACCGGGTGGTGTGTGCGCATTGACTATCGAAAACTTACTCTACCACTACGAAGGATCATTTTCCACTTCCATTTATTGATCAAATCCTAGAAAGGCTAGCCGGCCAAAGCTACTACTATTTCCTTTATGGTTATTCTGGCTATAACCAAGTGGCAATTGATCCGCAAGATCAAGAGAAGGCCACATTCACATGTCCCTTTGGAAGCTTTGCCTATAGATGCATGCCCTTTGGGCTATGCAATGCACCGGCAACTTTCCAAAGGTGCATAATATCCATCTTTTCTGATATGGTTGAAAAGTTCTTAGAGGTATTCATGGATGATTTTTCTGTCTTTGGATCTTCCTTTGACTCATGTCTCCAAAATCTATCCCTTATGCTTCAAAGATGCAAGGAGATAAATCTTATTCTAAGTTGAGAAAAGAGTCATTTCATGGTCCAAGAAGGCACTGTCTTGGGACATGTTATTTCAAAAAGGGGAATTGAGGTCGATAAGACAAAAGTTAAATTAATCTCTAACCTTCTTCCTCCAAATTCTATCCGACAAATCCGTTCCTTCCTTGGTCATGCCAGCTTTTATCGCCTCTTCATCAAAGATTTTAGTAAAATATCCCGGCCCTTGTGTAATCTTCTTGCCAAGGATATTCCAGTCAATTTTGATGAACCTTGTTTGGAAGCTTTCAAGAAGCTCCGTACTCTTCTCTCTTCATCCCCAATTATGAAACCGCCTAACTAGTCTCTTCTATTTGAGATCATGTGTGCTGCATCTGATTATGCATTAGGTGTGGTTTTGGGCCAGCGTGTGGACAAGTTACCACATGCTATTTATTGTGCTAGCAAAACTCTATCTGATGCTCAAAAGATTACACCACCACTGAAAAAGAGTTACTAGCTGTGGTGTATGCCATGGATAAATTTCGTTCTTACCTTCTTGGATCCAAGGTCATTGTCTTTTCAGACCATGTCGTTCTAAGGCATTTGCTCGCTAAAAAAGAGACCAAAACCCGTCGAATTTGATGGATACTCTTACTCTAAGAGTTTGACATTGAAATCCAGGACAAAAAAGGGACAGACAATGTTGTCACTAACCATCTCTCTCGTCTACTTATTGAGAAATCTTCTGAATTTGCTGCAGTTCGTGATTCCTTTCTAGATGAGCAACTGTTTCAGATTTCTCATTCAAGTCTTCCTTGGTTTGCAGATATTGTCAACTACCTTACGGTAGGAAAAATTTTATCCAATTGGTCCAAACAAGAGAAGGACCGGTTCTTCTCCCAAGTCAAGAATTTTTGTTAGGAAGATCCGGAGTTATTCAAGTATTGCCCAAACCAAATCATCCGGCGATGCTTTCCTGAAACTGAATTCTCAAGTGTCCTAAATTTCTGCCACACTCTTGCATGTGGAGGACACTTCAATGCCAAGAAAACTGCTGACAAAGTCTTTCAAAGCGGATTTTATTACCTCTTTGTTCTGGGATGCTTACATTTTCTACAAGTCTTGTGAGCGTTGCCAAAAGCTCGGATCCATGTCGAGAAGAGACATGATACCCCTTAACCCCATCTTAATCATAGAAATTTTTGATGTGTGGGGAATTGACTTCATGGGACCGTTTCCATCCTCTTATGGATATAAGTATACTCTTATAGCGGTGGATTACGTGTCTAAATGGGTTGAGACAAAGGCTACCAAAACCAATGATAATAAAGTTATGGTCAAGTTCGTTCAATCGAACATCTTCATTCGATTTGGTATACCTAGGGCCATCATCAGTGACGGAGGTTCCTATTTCTGTAACCGCTATCTTAAATCCGTTCTTCTTAAATACTCTGTCACTGACAAGGTTGCCACACCTTACCACCCTCAAACGAGTGGTCAAGTGAAAGTATCTAATCATAAGATCAATCATATTCTGAAAAAAAGTTAGACCGGATTGCAAAGATTAGTCATTAAGACTAAACGATGCACTTTGGGCCTACCGGATAACGTATAAGATGCCCATTGGCATGTCACCATATCGGCTTGTCTTTAGCAAAGCTTATCATATCCCAGTCAAGTTAGATCACCGTGCTTTTTGGGCCTTAAAAAGGCTTAACTTTGATCTTAAGCAAGCTGACTCTACTCGCAAACTGCAACTCAATAAACTTGAGGAAATTCGAAATGATACGTATGAAAACGGCAAAATCTATAAGGCAAAGACTAAAGCATTTCATGATAAGCACATTGTCAATAAGTCTTTTGCCCTCGGACAGAATGTTTGGCTTTTCAATTCTAGGTTGTGACTTTTTCCCAGTAAACTCCGTTCACGATGGGATGGTTCATTTATTATCTCATCCGTCTTTCCTCATGGTGCTGTTGAACTTCATGATCCTATCAATGGTTCTCTTTTTAAGGTTAATGGTCTTTGGCTTAAACCTTATGTTAATGGCATAGTCCCTATTGGCAAAATAGAGAAAGTCCTACTGACGGACCCAATTTACGTGGACTGATGCGGGATCATGGTTTGTCTAGCTATTAATATTAAATTTAGCACTCTTGGGAGGCAATTCTTTCAACTTTCAAGCTTTCCTCTTCTAATTTGCCTTAGCCAAGAATTTTTAGGAAATTAGTTAAGTATAGCCAAAATGTGACTTTTTCAAAATTATCTAGAATTACGTTCCAAAGTTCACATTTAGTTTTCTTAGTCATTTTAAGGTCTCGATACCATTTTCAGAATTTTTTAAGGTCATTCCGGTAATTTTCTCAAAAAATCCAAAAATCACGGGAAATTCAGGCCTCAAAAATAGCGCTTTTGCAAATGAGCTTCGATTCTCGTTCTGAAGGTTCTACAAGGTGTCTAGGGTCCATAGGAGCTTAAGTTTCTAATTAGAGAATTTTTAAACCCCGGCCTGGCCTCCGTTCGGCCCAAATTCCAAGGCAGATTCTAGCCAAATTTACGGGCGCCCGCCAATCCTTGCGGGGGCCAGCCGAGTGCCAAGAGGAGCCATGCTGCACCCCAGGCTTGGTAAGTGCCAAGCCTTGACAACCCGCAGGCACCCACAATGCTTCGCTGTTTCATTGAAAGGGCCCATTTTAAGCCCATTCAAACCATATAACTCTCCCTCCTCTCTCTCTCATCTGACCCCAATGTAATACCCCTAATTTTAAAAAGGATATTCCTGGTATTTAATTTATTATTTAAGTGCATTTTATTTGATTATGTGTCATTATTTTTTTTATTAGGTGCTTAATTGTTTTCTTTTGTGGTGATTTAATTTATTTCTTTTGTGGTGATTTAATTTATTTAAATGATATTTATTTTTAGTTATTTGATTGGAATTACTTGTTAGTGTTTTAATTATTTAATTGGCATTAATGGTTTAAGTGTAATTGGTTTAGTTATTTGATTGGAATTACTTGTTAATGTTTTAATTATTTAATTGGCATTAATGGTTTAAGTGTAATTGGTTTAATTATTCTATGTGTGTCTTATTTTATGTGTATCTTATTTGGTTTAATTGGGTTTACTAATTATTATTTTGTTCAATTAGATTATTTGTTAAGTATTTAATGGTGAATAGGATAATTAGGTAAATACATCTAACTAGGGTTTTAATTATAGTATAAATTAGGGTTTTCTATTATAGCCGTCGTAAGTTTCTACGTTAATTGGATGGGCCGGTTAGGATTGTGAGTTGGACTTAAATGAACCTAGGGTCTAGGAAAACTCTATAAGTATAAGGTAGACGTCTGTGTAAGGTTTTTTTTAAACAAAGCACACGTTTTGTGGAAGTGGAGAAGGAAAAATGCAGTTTTTCACATTCTGCCAAGGTTTGATCAAAGCTCCGATCCCGCTTCGTCCGTGGTCCGATCGAGCTCAATTTTGGAGGAGACGTTCACGACTCAGTGATGCACACTCTGAACGGTGAAGATTAGATTTTGACATCGGGAACAGTGATTCTTACTCGTGAACAGTAACTGGGTCGCACAGGTTTTTTTCCATTCTGCCCAGATTTCATCAAACATCCGATACCGCTTCGTCCGTGGTCCGATCGAGCTGAAATTTGGAGGATAGGTTCATGACTCAGTGTTGCACAATCTGAATGGTGGAGATTAGATTTTGAGTTCAGGAATAGTGTTTCGTACCCGTGAACAGTAACCGGGTTTTGGAACTCGCCGGGATTTTTTAAGAAGACGACGTTGAAACTTTGAACAAAAGTTTCTGAGGCAAGATTCTATCCTTACTCTTTCACTTAGGCTTCATACTCTTTGCACTCTTAAATGATTCGAGGATTAATGAAGATTAAACCAAACTAAAATGATATCTGTTTTGCTATGAAACTGGTAGTTACCGTAGTGTTGTATGCTTGTTCAACCTAGACTAAGCATGTTTGTGGATGCATTGTGGTTCTGTGGTTCACGTTTTTCCTTACCACTGCTAGTATAAATTATTGGAAGGATGGGTCTAGATGATAGCTATCTTAACTTCTGTAATAGCAACTGTTGGAACTTAAATACTAGGAGGATTTGAGTTTAACACTAGATCGGTTTTGTGGAACACTATAATTTGAGCATGTCTACATACATACTGTGAATATTGTTTTGATGCTTACATTATCACAGTTAGTATCAACTGTGGAGGTTAGGATTTTGTGATACATACCCTACATATCTGTATGTCATTTATAAGGTGTTAAATGGAAGTTTTAATTAATTCTGTCTTTATATCAGACTAAAGGGAACAACTTAAATTGGGCATGTATATGTTGTGGTTGTGACCCTGTTTATCAATACTTATTTTATCACTGCTAACATTGAATGTTGGATGTTGGAATTTAGTTGATATATACTTAATTTATTGGTATTATTGACTACTGGAGGATTGGAAAGTAGGCACCAGTATGGGACGGTGGCATACTAAGGATGGGTTTTGTTTTTAAAACAATACCATTACCCACCTACTTGGAATAAGGATGGGATTAACTAAAAGTTAAGTCCCGTGGATTTGTATTGTCATGGCAACTACTTGTTGAGCGGCAATACCAGGGATTTTGGATGGATTTTATATATGTACTGTTATGGTGCCTCGGTATGAGCTTGAGCCTCATGACCGATGGCTGGGGAGCGTATATGCATCGGGATGTGTAGCTGGCTACGATGGTTGGAGGTGCACCCTGTTTAGGTATAGGTACATATGCCCACTTCGTGTACGTTTTAGCATGTTACCTCTATTCAGGTTGAGACCGGCCTGTAGTCCAGTGAGAGTCCTTTAGTGTGACTCTATATATATTTACGGACTATCAGCTATTGTTGAATTGTTTAGGATGTACATGCATATCAGGCCTCTATTTTGTATTGTAGTAGTATAGAACCTGCGCGTGGGCCTGACCCACTTCTATTTTTTTTCAGGTACACGACAGTTCCAGGCTTAGACGTGTTCGTGCTGAGCAGAGGTCTCTATTCCCTCTTCCGACGATGTAGGGCTCTCTCTATAGTTTTATTTCTGGACGTTTATTACAGTTGTTCTATCTTCCGTTTGGATGTTTAATAGGGGTCCATTAGAGATGGATTCCCAAGTTGTAAACTGATGGAGTTTTGGAGTTTGGGTTTGATGGATTTTAATAATTATAATATTTTGCGGATTCTATTTTTAGTTCCTTCCAGCTTTAATTTCATTTCTTAATTTATTTTGTATTCCGTGTTCATTATAAAATATTAATTGTTTGATATTCCCTCGGGTTTGGGCCTGGGCCTGATCAACCCGTGTCTCGGATCCGAGGGGTATCACACCCAACCTCTTTATTTCTCTTCTTCCTCTTCTTCCTCTTCTTCCATCTCATTTTCCCCCTCTTAACCCTATTTCCATCACAAACCCTCATCTCCAACATCCTTCCTTCTTCTATCTTCCTCATCATTCCATCACTCACCACCAAGCAAAAGGGCATTTTGTTCTCCATTGTTAGGTAAATTTCCTCTCTCTCTTTCTTTCAAATTTTGAATTAAAGGAGGATGGGATTGATGACATTAAGGTTGAGTATTTGTTTGAGGTTGTGAATTGTTGATTATAGGATAAAAATTTTGGGAATTCTCATCTCTAATCCTATTTTGCATCTCTTCCCATTTGTCTTGCATGCCAGGTGTTCGACCAATTGCCAAAGCTAACTCCCTCTTCCAAATAGTGCCCAAAACTTCTTCCAAGCGAGCTCGCTCCTCCGAAGGACCATCTGGGGAAGCTCCCATGCCAAATTGGGCTGAGTGGCCCATTGAAACAGAAGCCAAATTCATCATTAAGGACGAGTTTAAGGAAAATCCCGAAACGGCATGGGCGGTCCAAGATTTGAAGGACCGTGGCCTCAAGGCTTTGTTCAAACCATGCTCCAGCTCTTACTATCCACATGTGGTCCACCTGTTTTACTCGAACATGTTCTATTCATGTGCGGAGCCGGAGGTAATCAAGACCACCATTGATGGCGAGCCTTTTGAGTTCACCATTGATGACCTTGCTACAGCCTTATAGTGTCTATTGGCATCTCCTTTGGATGACAAGGGCCAGCCTCGCTATAGTGCTCTCCCAGAGGAGCTGAAATTGTCCGAAATTGTTAAGAAAATTTGCCACAACATGTATACCAACAATTGCAAATCAAGCACGAATAAGTCATACCTCCCGTGCCAGCTGTGGTTCTTGGACTCCGTCCTTGCCAAAAATGTCCTTCCCGTTTCTAAGCATTCTGAGCGAAATGCGGCGGAAAAGGGCCATTGGTTTTGTGTCCCGCAGCTCATCTGGGACCAACTTCTCAAGGTCTACAATGACCTATTTGTGATGCAGTCAAGCAATGCCATCACTTAGGCACTTCCTTTCCCGTACTTGATCACCAGGTTGCTCAAGAACAAAAGGTTCAAGGCACCCTATAATGAGGAGAAGATGACAGATGTATATCTTTTTAACCTTGGGGCATGGAAGTCAAGCACCGTCCAGCTTAAGACTTCTCGTCAAGCCCGCATTGGTGATGTGTTGGATTGGGGAGGTCCGGCTGTCCCTGTTGCTCCTGTGCCAGCTGCTCCCGCACCTGTTACTCCACCGCCGCCTACTATGTCCCGTGCCGATTATAACTCTCTCAGCACTCGTTGATACACTTCAGCTACAAGTTGAGACCATGGAGGGCACCCTTACGGACTTCCATAAGGAGACTCAGGAGGGACAGCAGGTTTTGCAGGCCATGCTGCAGTCTTTGGTAGACCAAGCACCCAGCAGAGCTGGTGGCTCATCCTCTACTCCGATGATGGAGTGATTTTATGCTTCTAGTATCTATTTTGTTTTTCAGTCATACTACTTGGATTTATTTTGGGCCGCGTTTGGCATTTACTTTCAGCTCCTATTTTGAACTTCTAACTGCAATCCTTTTTGCTATTTTGCATAACTACTCGGTTTTTAGTTAAATAAAATTGCAGTTGTTTATTTTTCTCTCTGTCTGGATTTATATAACGCTTGTTGTGCATAGATATATTTTGATAGGTTTATAGAATCAAGTTTGGGGGCGTTACTTTTGGAATACGCATGATGGTCTGTTTATACCGCCACTGATTTTTTCCTCCACTTGGTATTATTACTCTTTGTACCCTCCTTTTGCAATTTCATTTCCATTCTTCGTCTTCTCACACTGAGGACAATGTGATATTCAAGTTTGGGGATACATTATTGCGTTTTTGGTATTACATTTTTTATTGCATGCGCTAAATTGTTCATGTAAATTAATAAAATCATTTTTTTGGAAAGTGATGATCTTGTAGCCTTAGAACTTGTTGGAGAAAGGAGCCTATGTTTAATACTTTGTGTATAGAGGCAAATGATAGTTTTGAAAATAAAAAAAAATCTGAAATGATCATGTTGATTCAAATTGGTATGTATAAATGCTTCAATTAGATTTTCGATTTCATGCTCTTCTATGCTTCACACTTCACAAATGCACACCAAAAACTTAATTGTAAGGCATGTAACCTGATTTACCTTGACCATGACTCAGTTGATTTGAATTGATGACCCTAATGAATGGATATCTTTGGCATATTTTCTAAAAAAATAAAAAATAAAAAAATATGAATAATGATAAATACCAGTTTAAGTTCGTAGCCTTACTAATTTGAGTTATTAAGCTTTTGGAGTGTCCTTACACTTAGCACCCTAAAGCCATCCAGTTTGGGAGTTGCTGGCCTAACACTTGCTACATGGGTTAGTTAGAAAGCTTAAGAGACTTAGGCATTGCATGGTCATTCACGAAATAAAAAAATAAATAAATATGGTTCGTTGGAGTTCGTAGCCTTGCCAACTCGAGTTATTAAGCCCTTGGAGTGCCTTTACACTTAGCACCCTAAAGCCATCCGGTTTGGGAGTTGCTGGCCTAACATTTGCTACATGGGTCGGTTAGAAAGCTTAAAGGACTTCGGCATTGCACGACCATAATATGTATCTAAAAAAAAAAAAAAGTTGTATTTTGAATAAATTCATGCCTTAGAGACCTCATTTAAAAGGGAAATTCAATGATTTGAAGACTTGTGTTTTGAAATTGGAAAAAGAAGGTAAAAGCTGCATATTGGGAATCCAGTTCACTTTCATTGAAGTTAGAGTTGATTTCTATTAAAGAGATGACAATTGAAATATTTATATAGACTATGATGATGATGCATGAGAATTGAAATTTGTGTAGCCATTTTGTTATGTCAAGGCTTCATATATACAAGGTAGTCTGCATAATGATTCCATCTCCAATGTTCTGTCTGTTCTAAGTTGCAAATGAGCTGTGTGCATTTTCTTACACCATGGTTGATGTATGTGGATAGCATATCAAATGTTGTCATTTTGTTAAGAGCTTCATTTTTAGTTTAGCTATGGAACTAGCAAAATGTAAGTTTGAGGGTGTGATAAGCGCCGAATATTGCATATTTAAGCACCCATATTTACATTAGTTAAGTCCATTAGTTGATCATATTTTATATACTAGCTTCATTGCGTGTTTTTGTTTACTTTCAGGTTGGTTCCCCAAAGATAGTTAAAAGTGAGGCTTTGATGAATTCTAGACGATCAAAGCATGCCGTTACCGAGGACCTTCATTTTGGCTAAGCCAGTGATCCATTAAACTCATGAGTTTTGCTGCATCATGCTAAGAAGGAAGCTCGCGTCATCGGGTCGAGCCAAGTTCAATTCAAGAAGCAAACCTGTTGCTCAGGAGCATTGCAGGCACCCGCTAAATGAGGCAGAAACTTTTGATTTTTGTAGGGGCTTGCAATGCACTGCAAGCCCACGCCAAGTGCCACCATAGGGCACCCTCGGCAACCCGCGGGCGTCCGCCAATCAGCAGACAGTAGGCCACCAACTACTTTGTTTCACCCAAGGTTGTCCCCTTGACCCAATGTGTGGTTCTGCAATCTTCTAGGGATGGTAAGCCATGAAATTAGTTGTTGGGAGGCTATCTTTAATATATAGGAGGCTTGTATGGTTGTAAGATCATATCTCATATTGCAATGATATTTCTAGTGAGAGAAATATTGTCTTTTTGAGGGTTGTGTGTTTATTGTGGCTCCTAGGTGCAAAAATGGAGGGTAAGATCTCTTCTACTACTTCCTCCTTTGCTTCTATAGGTAACTAACTCCCTTTCTAGGAAGGTGATGAAGCATTTCCTTGTAAGCATGCCTTAGTTTTGGTTTAAATATGGGGAATGATGTATATATGTGGTTGTTTCATAATCTGGAGCTTTTACACTTGATATAATGGACCTAAATTTCTATAATGATTATGTTGAACCTATTATCTTGTCTTAGATTATATGTTCTCATGATTGTATGGTTTGCATTTTCATAGTGACAATGGAAATGACATTATGAAATGGGTTTATTGGCATATCGTTTGAGAACCTTGTTAATCCATGGCTTAGGGTCCCCCTTTGATGGACTTTTCTTAATTCTTGGCTCCATATGCTACCACCATAATTATTGAGGGGTTTGATAGTCCTTAGCTTAGTGAATAGTTCTTTTTTAACCTTGATTCCCAAAGTTGGGAATGCAGTTAAACCAAAAGAGTTTAGACCTATTGCTTTATGCAATCTCATCTATAAAATCATCTCAAAAGTTCTTGCTGCTAGACTTTCTATGGTGCTTCCTAGCTTAGTTGGTTTGGAACAAAGCGCTTTCATTAAGGGAAGGAAAATCCAAGATGCAGTTATCATGGGGCATGAAATGGTAAGTGACTTTAATTCCAAATTTCCATTTATGGCCTTAAAAGCTGATATGTCTAAGGCATTTGATTCAGTTAACTGGAATTTCCTTCTGAAGATTCTATCAATCTCTGGTTTTAGTGAAAATTGGATGAAATGGATCTCTAGTCTCTTGAGTTCAACTAGATATTCTATCTTAATTAATGGCTCACCAACATGTTTTATTCAACCCTCAAAGGGCTTAAGACAAGGATGCCCTCTTTCTCCTCTTCTTTTTACCTTTGTTGCAGACCAATTTACCCAACTCATTAATGCATCAGTTCTAGCTAGAAGACTTACCTTAACCAGAACTTCCCAAAAAGCAAAGTCATTATGCTTTCACACTTTTTTTGCAGATGATTTATTGATAACCTGTGCAGCTTCAATTTCTAATGCTCGAATTCTTCAAGAGGTATTTCAAAATTTTGGTGATGCTTCAAGTCTCCATATTAATTATCAAAAGAGTAGTATGATATTCTCAGAATGTGTTAGAAGGAAAAATGTAATTCTGAATCTGCTTCAGTGCAAAGAGGAGTCTCTTCCTTTAAAATATTTGGGAGTTCCTCTATGTTCTTCTGGTTTGAAAAGGTCTCATTGCTCTGCTCTTATAGATAAGGTTACTAAGAAGCTTACTGACTGGAGTACAAGAGTGGTTTCAGTTGCAGGCAAGATTGAACTGATTAAATCTGTTATTACACCAATCTGTTTGTACTAGTGTAGTGTGTTTCTTCTTCTAGTTGCAATCATAAATCAAATTCAGAAGTTATGTAGAGATTTTGTTTAGGGAAGTAGGGAGAATCTGAAAGAAATGCATCTTCTTAGCTGGAATTTGATGTGTCGATCAAAAGATGAAGGTGGGTTAGCTATTCGACGACTGAAGGATTTGCAGGTTGCTGCTCATTGTGTCTTAGCTTGGGATTTCCTATTGAGTAAAGATAGGCTATGGGTTTCAAAACAGATATGTTCCTAGATCCACATACTGGAATGTAGTTACAAAGACCTCTCATTCAAATATTTGGAAAAATCTAATTGGTGTTAGAGACATAATGCTAAATAATGTCCAATTTTCTATTGGCACTGGGCAAAAATTCAAGGTTTTGACTGATCCTTGGTGTGAAGGAGAAACATTGCTATAGAAGTTTGGGCATAGATTGGTTAGAAGATTGGGTTTTACATGGTCATCTCCATTATCCAGTCTAATTATTGAAGGAAGTTGGAATTTTGGTCTTCTACAAGCTGACATTTTCAGACCAATTAAAGAATATTTGCACACTTTGTCTTTACATCTCAGACCAGATAAGTTGTTGTGGGATGGAGGTGATTTTACTTTCAAAAAAGCGTAGAAGGGATGTAGAACAAATTATCCAGAGGTCATGTGGTCCACTATTTGTTGGGGAAAAGCCAGGCCACGATGGTCAATCCATAGCGTGTTTTTATTCCATGATAGATTACCTTTAATGTTCAATCTACAAAAAAGGAAGGTAAAGCTGGCACCAAGATGTTCAACTTGTTTACAGCAAATTGATACTAGAGTTTATATTTTTGGTCAATGCCTATCTATGAATTTCTAGGGCTGGCTGAAAGATACACTGGGTTGGAATGTGGATTTCAATTCTATTTTGACAGTTGAAGACTTGTTGGCATGGTTCTCATTACAGACAAGTAAATTGATTAAAACTTTGCTTGTGGCTGGTTTATAGAGCATTTGGCAAGAGAGAAACCGAAGGTTACATAGTCACAGCTCTAGCTCAACTTCAAATGTAGCTAGGAAACCTTTTTTTGAGGTTCTTAATTTTTATAATGTCTCTCTTAGAGACATTATATAATTTCTTTTTCTCTTATGTTATTTTATTTTCTTATCTTTTTACTTACTGGGAAAGGGTGTTCTCTCCTATTTTGTTTGTCCCAGTAAAATTCTGAGGGTATGCCCTCTGTGCGCCTGTAAATATTTATTTTTATTTATACAAAAACCATTTATGAAAAAAATATATATATATGTGAAGCTACACTCTAATTTAGGTAGTCAAGTATGTGGAACTTTGAGGGATTATTCTTGACTTTTAATTCTATGAAATTCTTAAAGATAATGTAGTAATCTTGAATTGCTACATATCATTGGCATATATCTAATTTGTTTCCCAAATTAATCATAAGCTAGCATGTGTATAGGGTTGGTAGTTAATTCACTTCCTTAGTCCTCTTTACATATTTTTCCTCTCTTTTTAATCTCCTTCAATTTATTATTTTATGCACATTTTAATTCCAAGTACCAAGTGACAAACCAAACAAAACTCTACACCTCTTTCATCTAACTAAAAGTGATTTTAAAGACCGTGGTTGCTATAAACTAGCAGTCCTTGTGGTTCGACTTACCCCTATGATAGCCCTATTTTACAATGATTTGTGCTATTGCAAGGGTTGATTAAAATTGGTCACCCAGCACAACACAAATCCCCATTAATTACGAAACATCAAAGTCTATGAGGCATGCTTAGGGTTATCTCTAGCCCCAAGAGAATGGTTTTGCCACTCATTGATGTTGTTATCCAACCCTCAAGGGCTATCTCCATAGTAGAGTTCATCCTCCTCTTCTTGTGTTCTTGGTAGAAAACCCTAGATGAGTGGAAGAACTTTCCCATATTGTATGTTTTTCTCTCTAATCTCTAGCCAATTCTCTCTTTAACTAACCAACCTCCTTTCTAAAATTAGCCAAAATCCTTATATAGGTAGCTCAAATGTCACACCCAATGGTTAGACCTCGTGTCAAGGACCTTCAAATGATTGCACCATGAGCACACATTTAATTTGGCTTGAAATCAGCTTTTTACGCAATTTGAGGCAGTTCGATCGATCATATGGTTGCTCAGATCAATCGAACCTTGGTGGCGCACTTTTTGGATAAGGACAAGGCTAAGATATTTTAGGAAAAGGACAAAAGTGGTAGGTGGGGATAAGATCAAGAGGGTTCGATCGATCGAAGGAAAGGTTGGATTGATTGAACAGGAAATTTCCCTGAGGATAAGGACAAGGGGTTCGATCCATCATGGCAGGGTTGGAACGATTACAGTATAATCGATCGTATCTTAGTCCAATCGATCGGAGAAGGCTTTCTTCACCACTTTGCTTTCACGTTGCTCCTTTCTTCCACTAGGCTTGAGATTGCTTCTTTTAATGCTCTAATTCAGCTAAATTGACTTATTTTGGGGATAAGTGCCTGAAAATGGAAATAACATGAAATTAGACTAAAATGGGAAAATAAGATAGAATAGGGTTCTAGAACATTCAAGATTAAGGGGTTTAAATGCGCACTTTTCAGCGCTTATCACACCCCCAAACTTAAATATTGCTAGTCCCTTGCAATGAACTACGAGGTGAGGAAATGAAATGAACAATTAAACAACTATAAACTAGAAAGCAATAAATAGATAACGCCACTTTCGTAAGGAACATGATTGCATTTAGCACATGTAATAAGCCTTTTAAACTCCTAGGTTACCCCTAGTGGATGAGTGAAGTCTCGTGAGGGTTTCTAGAAATGATACCAGCACTTTCTCACTAAAGAGGCACTAATATTCCAAACAAGCATTGGGAGAAAACTACCTCAACTATGCAATTTTTCAACCATTTCCAAGCAATCTCCCAAAATTTCAACATCAAGTAAACAAGTATGGTCATCCATGCATCAAGACAATGATCATGCAAATCAAAACAACTCTAGAATCCTTTTTAAGTGAACTGGCATCAAATATGTTGTTATCTAAGCCAACTAATGAAATTATCACATCCGGCCTCAAACTAGCATACAAATCTAGTACCAATCATCAAGACAAAGAGTGAACCTTTTATTAAAACTTTATTCATCTAGGTGCACTTATTCTTTTCAATGGATTTTTTTTTTCCCCTAATCCTAAGGATCAAAGTTGGAAGCATAGTGCAATGTGTTGATCTATTAAGCTTTCTAGTGATCCATGAGGTCGAGCGTTAGGCCAATGACTCCCAAAGCAGACGATTTTAGAGTATTAGGTGTTTAAACACCCCTAAAGATTTACAAGCTCAAATCAACTAGATTACAAATCAAAACAACTTCCATCCACTTCTCACCTTTTGGGAGAAGTTCTCACTTTTTTATTTGCTTTTGCAACTTCTTCTTTTTTCTATTTTTTTTTTTTTTTTTTTTTTTGTAACCTAGAGTTTGGGCCCTCCACCTTTCGGCACGAGAAATTCAATGCTTGATAAGGCTAGAATCCTGGCTACTCAATGAAAAGGATTTATTATCCACCTTTATTAAGAATGAAAGCTTTCAATGCACTACTGATAAGTACACAAAACCTATTATTTCATGCATCAAAATAAGCTTTTAATTAGAGTTTTATATTCTTTAAATATTCTTATATGATTGTTTTGTGTTTTGTAGGTGTTAACGCATGAATGACAAGAAAAGAAACAAAAATGGAAAATAAGTGAAGAATTGGCTGCAAAAGGAAGATTGTATTTATTTATAACAAAAATATGTACACAAGGAGCATTGTAGGAAAGTTGGTGTGTTGTGCAAATTATCATTCAAGAGGTTTCAAGTTCAAATCCATGGTGCAACAAATGGTGTTATATTTTTGCTACATAGTCAATCACTTGCCATGTCATCTCCTACCACATCATTATTGATGAAGAAGAAAAGAGAAAATTAAAAACAAAAGAGAAGAACTGCAGAATAGGAGTTATAAAAGGAGGAGAGAGAAAGAAGAAAAGAAAAGAAAAAGAGAATGGTGATGAATTAGAAAAGGAGGAGAGAGAAAGAAGAAAAGAAAAGAAAAAGTCAAATAGGAAGAAAATGTGAAGTGGTCAATAAAGTAAATAGCACAAAGCCATCATCACAGCCTACAAGTGGGTTACTTCCTTTGGCTATAAATTGCACACTTCGGAGGTAGAGAGGAGATAGATAGAATGATATAATAGATTCTTAGAGTTTTCCTTGTTGTTTCTAGTTGTAATTTTCTCAATGCATTGTTGTTTCATTACTCATCAGTTTCTTGCTCTCAATTTATATACTTGAAATTTCTCATTCTAATATTACTTTAAATATTTGTTGTCCAATATTCATTTCTAGTTAGTGACAAACTCCAAAATCAATGTTTTAAAAATCTATTATCCAAAAACAAAAACTCACTTGAATGCGTGGTTTGACCCTACTTGCCATTAGACATTTTTAGTTAAATACTTATAGGTATTTTATCTTGATATGGAGTGTATTTGACAATAACAAGTCCTTAAATACACGCCTACCAAATGGCGTTGTTGCCACTTCAAAGTTGAGTTTCAAGTTTTGGACCAATCTTTGTTCTATCCTTTATCTATTTTCTATTTCTATTTGGTAATTTAGGTCATTTTATTTTATTTTTTATTTTTCATCCTCCATTTTTTTGAACAAAAAAAAAAGAAAAAGAAAAAGAAAAAAACTGCGTTTCTTTCTATTCTCTATACTAAAAGTGTTTTGTTCCTTTTCTTTTATTAAAAAAAATTACTGTGTGTCACTGTTAATAGTGTTTTATTCTTCAAGCCCAGTACATCAACATGCCCACCAGGAAATAGACACTAAAGTCAACCAGGAAATAGAACTCATCAATCTTAATGAGAATGTCCTCAACCATTTCCCTTGTCTTTTTGACGAATCTATCGGCCAATTAAAGGACTACCGAGGTCGGCTTCAAATCACTCAAACCTAGTTGCACATATATGGAGTAAGGAATCAAGTTAATACTCGCCCTTAAGTCAAGAAGATCTCTACAAACCTCGTGTTTCCAATTACACAAGAAATGGTCGAAGTACCGGGATCTTTGAACTTAGGGGGTGTTATGGAGAAGAATGGAGCTCATTTACTCCATGAGACACACTTTCTTAGGGCTTTGTCCCTTGTTCTTTCTCTTTTGTGTGCACAAATTCTTCAAGAACTTTGCATATGGTGGAATTTGCCTAATAGCATCTAAAAGAGGAAGATTTATTTTAAGTTGTTTGAAAACTTCCATCATGTCATGAATTTTTCCCTCTTGTCTCCCAAAAGATGAAGTCCCTCTCAAAGCATAAGGAAATGGAGCTTTTGGCTCAAAAGACTTTTCTACTTGAGGAGATGATGAGGATGATGATGGGAGGTCTTTTTTGGAACCACTTGAACTCAAGGAAGTAGGAATAGGATAAAAAAAATGGAACGGGTGTTACCACTTGGTTGCACCGGTTCACTAACTTCACTTGGTCTTTCTACCTTATTATCCACTCGCCTACCACTTCTCAATGTTGTTATAGCTTACACTTGTTCAGGTGGTGGTCATCCCGATATAGGACTTGCTTCCACTATATAATGCATCTTAGGATTTCTCTCGGGTTGGCTAGGCAACTTACCCTTCTCTCTTGCATTCATGGAATTAGCTATCCTCCCGCTTTAGGATTTAAGCTTTGAGATAGATTGAGAATGAGAGTAAAGCAATTTATTGTTTGCTTCTAAGCCACCTAAAGCCACCAAGACCTTATCCTAAAAAGTAGAATTTCTAGGTGGAGCTTGAAAATGATGGAAATAAACTTGAGAATTTGGAATTTGAGAATGAAAGCATGGATTCACATTTGGACTTGGATAAAAGAAAGAATGGTACCTTTGATAATTTTGAAAGTGAGGAGTTCCATACTTTCTTTGGAAATTCGGATTTTGCGGAGTCCAAGAAGAGTATGAAGTCTCTCTCCATCCCGAAATGTATGCATTAGAATATGGATGAGAAAAAGTGGCCTTTACTTATTCATGTTGCGCATTTACCTTGAGGACAATTGGAAGTATTACGATTGTAACTAAAACAATTTATACACACTTTATTTCGTAAGTGGGAAGGATAGGATGATTGAATTTCCAATCTTTGGCTCAGCAAGAATTGGTCAAGCTTTTAGGTAAGAGTTTTAACCTCGGCTACAATTTCCATTGGACTTTCCACTTGACACACATTTGAATTTTTATTCTTTACCACATTAGAGTTCCCACTTACCCGAGAGGATTGAAATTTATGCATTGATTTCTCACTCATATTTTCAAAGAGGTGCCAAATGTCATCCTCATGTTTTCCAAAATATGAACCTCTACATGAAACATCCACTATACCCTTGTGGGCATTGGACAAGCTCTTGTAGAAATATTGAACTACTTGCCATTTTAGGATGCCATGATGTGGGCACTTCCTAAGCAATTCATTCAACCTCTCCTACGCTTTATGAAAAAGTTCTCCCTCACCTAAAGAAAATTCACGAATAAATGCCCGCATGGTATTGTTTCTAGAGGCGTGGTAATAATTCTTTAGAAATTCATTTTACAATTGAGCCCATGATGTAATAGCATTATCCCCTAAATTATTGAACCAATATTTAGCTTTTTCTTTAAGGGTAAAGGGGAAAAGTTTCAACCTCAACATTTCTTTGAGCATATCCTTGTATTTTACGATGGAGTACACCTCAAGAAACTCATCCAAATGGTTGTAAGGTTCTTCATTTCCTAACCCATAGAAAATGGGACACATTTGGATAGTTGAGGGTTTGATCTCATATTGATTAGCCCTAAAATTCGGCAATTGTATGCCTGTAGGCGTAGTGTAAACAATACGGGTATAATGATCACAAAGGACCATTGGAGGGTTTGGAGCTTAAATTCTGAGAATAAATGGATCTAAATGAGGTTGGTGACCTAAATTGGTATTTAGGTATCCAAGATTTACATTTTGGTAGGCCATTGGAGTGATGATTAAGGGCGAAAAAGATTTCACGAAGAATAGCCAACACGCCAACACTTCAATAAAAAAATAATGGTAAAAAAATAAATAAATAAACTCCACATGCATTGTTCCCATACTCGCATGCTTTTAATAATGCAAGAAATAAATTGGTGATGACGCCCAAGCGGTGCGCACAAAATAATGCACAACACTTTGAGTTTGGAAATTAGTGTCAAGTGGGCACCATACTTTAAATTTATAAACCGCTTAACACCTATACTATGTAGTATGAGTGAGAAGGGATTGTCCCAAGGGATTGGGGGGCTATGTCAATATTGAAACAAGGTCGTATTAGTAGGTCGAGTGATCAAATGATTGTTTGTTTGGTTAATTAAACTACAATGTATATGAATTCAATACTAAACAATTGAAGTAAATAAAAAGGTAAAGAACAAGAGAGAGAGATCTTGGGATCTAGAGGTCACCACTAAACATCACCATTCTAGATATTCAATGTGTAATGAATGAGGGGAAACATGTATTGCAACACATAAAGGTGTGATTGATTGAATCAACAAGCATGGATTAACTAATTAACTATATATTGTCTAGACAACCTAGTGAATAGCACAATATATTAAACTAAGACATTAATCCTTCCTTTAAGCTTACAATCAACACACTAACAAGATAGAGAATTGTACTACTTGCATTCATAAGTATGGAACATCAAACAACAAGCATGGATTGTCCTCACATCTAAGAAAGTAAAGCAACTACACTACTTCTAAGCTAAGAACATAAAAATTAAACTAATTAAACTAAGGTAGAGGCACAATCCATCAAGAAATGAGTATAAACCATCAAACAAACCACAAGATTATTTTATTTAAGCACTATGACTTGACAATCTCTAGATTCATAGCATCAATACACATAGACATGCATCAATATCACAAAACCAAGAGATAAACACATGAACATCTACTCTAGCATACATAGACATATGGATAGAATGAAATGATCAATTAGAAGTATTAATCAACATAAATCATTGTAAAAACAAGATTCATATATAAATCAAATGTCAAGATAAGATTACAACATAAATCCCCTCAAAATACAAAACATCAAGGTTTAGAAGGCATGCTTAGGGCTAACCCTAGCCCCAAGAAAATGTTTAGCCACTCATTGATGTAGTTATCCAACCCTCAAGGGCCATCTCCATGGTAGGAATGCTCTTCTTCTTGATGGAAACCCTAGAAGAATGGAAGAACTCCCAAAAATAGTGTATATCTCTCTAAGCTCTAGCCTCCTCTCCAAGATATGTGATATGAGATATCTAAGTTCTCTATGTTATGATGTAAAAATGGCTCAAAATCCTTATATAAGTAGCTTAACTGTCACACCCAATGGTCAGGTCTCGTGCATTAAGGTCCCTCCCAATGATTGCACCACGAGCCCTCTTTTAATGAGCTGGACTCTGTTTTATTTCGGACTTGAGGAGGTTCGATCGATCGAATTCAGGTGAGATTGATCGAACTGTGGCCAGATCCATCGAATTAAAGCCAGATCAATCAATCCTTGGTAGCACCTTTTGGAATACGACAAATCTCTAAGATATTTTGGGATATTTTGGAAAAAAGACAAAAGTAGTAGGTGAAGATAAAATCAAGAAAGTTCGATCGATCTGAAGATAGTTGGATCGATCGAAGATGGAAATTCTTTGAGGATAAGGTCAAGGGTTTTGATCCATCTTGATGAGACTGGATCGATTAATATGAGATCGATCGAAAGTATTCCTGATCAATCGAAGATTGCTGATTTCTACCACTTTGCTTCCACTTTGCTCCTGTCTTCCATTCAACTTGAGATTATTTTTTTATGCTCTAATTTGGCTGAATTGACTTATTTTGGGGATAAGCACCTAAAAAGGGCAATAACATGAAATTAGTCTAAAACGAGAATGTAAGATAGATAAAGGTCCTAGAATACTCGAGCTTAAGGGGTTTAAATGCGCACTTTTTTATCGCTCATCACACCCCAAACTTAAATATTGCTAGTCCCTAACAATGAACTACAAAGTAAAGGAATGAAATGGACTATTATGAATCTAGAAAGCAATAAATGCATAACGCCACTTTCGTAGGGAACACGATTGTATTTAGCATATGCAACAAGCTTTTTAAACCCCTAGGTTACCCCTAGTGGAAGAATGAAGTCTCGTGAAGGTTTCCAGAAATGATACCCACAAACATTAAGCTCATTCTCACAAAAGAGGCACCAATATTACAAACAAGCATTGGGAGAAAACTGCCTCAAGTATGCAATTTTTCAACCATTTTCAAGCAATTTTCCAAAATTTCAACATCACACAAGCAAGTATGGTCCTCTACACATCAAGACAATGATCATGCAAATCAAAACAACTCTAGAATCCTTTTTTAGTGGACCGGCATCAAATATGTTGATATCTAAGCCAACTAAAGAAATGATCACATCCTTACCCTCAAACTACTACACAAATCTAGTCCCAATCATCAAAACAAAGAGTGGACCTTTTATTAAAGCTTTATTGTTCTAGGTGTGCTTATTCTTTTCACTCAATTTTTTTTTTTTTTTTTACTATCCTAGAGGATCAAAGATGGAAGCATAGTGCAATGTGTTGATCTATTAAGCTTTCTAGCAATTCATGAGGTCGAGCGTTAGGTCAATGACTCCCAAGCCAGACGGCATTTGGGCATTAGGCATTCAAACACCCCTAAGGACTTACAAGCTCAAATCAACTAGGCTACAAATCAAAACAACCTCCATCTAATCATTTCCCACTTCTCACCTTTTGGGGAGAAGTCCTCACTTTTTTTTTTCTTCTTTTTCGTAAAAACATTCAATTATTAACCTAGAGTTTGGGCCCTCTACCTTTCAACACGAGAAATTCAATACTTGATGAGGCTAGAATCCCGACTACTCAATGAAAAGGGTTTGTTATCCACCTTTATCAAGAATGAAAGCTTTCAACGCACTACTAGCCCAATTGGGATATAACCAATTCAATAATCAACAAAGCATGTACCCCATAAATGAATGCTAGTGTGCACCTGTGCTAGTGTAGAATCCTAGAGTGAATCTCAAAACAATCACAAAATCAGGATGATGTGGACCACAAATGCAAGCAAGATATCAATCTTCCAAAAAATTTACACCTAAATGGCATCCACAAGGCATACAAGGAGTATTGGACTCTCAAGTCAAGCAATTTTTAAATTCTAAGCAATATAGTCCTCAAAAGATCAAAATCATAGCTAACATCAATCTCAAATCTCAATCATGAATTTAAAGCTCAACTTTAAATAGAATGCAACAAAGCCACCTTACCCCCAAACTTAAACCACATTGTCCTCAATGTGCAATGAGAATAATGAAAAAGATGGAAAAAGTATACCGTGGTGGCGAAACCATGAAGCCCGGCAATGATCCAATATGAAAAGGGTCTCCCCCAAACTTGGAATCAATAATCTATTTGAAAAACCTCACTAGCAAACTCACATCAAATATCAAATGAGATAAGAATAATCAAATCATGCATTCTAAGGCAATATAACACAAGATGAAAAAGATATGAGATCAAGCCCTAGCTAAAACATGAAAGTAGCATGACTACACATAAGGGCACAATGGTGAAACAAATTTTTGTATTTTTCATTTTATGAAAGCAAGTATATACAAAATTTAAGAAAATCAAAAATACAAAAAGAAAAATAAAAAAGGTAAAATGTAATGAAGGAATATATACAACGCAAGTAATAAACAAAATGGGTGCTAAGTTTAATGTCTCTAATAAGATGGAATACTGCTTTGAATTTTTTTTTTTTTTTAAATGTAAAAACATCCTGATCGATCGAGCGTAGATCGATCAAATCTCGATCGATCCCACTGATGAAAACCTGCATACATGTTCGATCGATGCACAGAGAAGTGATATTTCAGAGCCTTAAAAAATTTTCTAAGTATAGAACTGAGATCGATCTAAGGAAAAGCTGGATCGATCGAGAATGAAGTTCGAACGATACACAGAGAGCCAAAATATGCAGGAAATGTACGCACGATGGGACAGAGAGGTGATTGGATGCAGAGATGACTGTTCGATCAATCAAACATCATTTAAGATCGATCAAACATGCAAGAATATGCATAAAGATTGAATATCTCTTGAGAATATTGACTACATCACTATATCTTTTCATAGATTGGATCTATCAAAAGGGTAGCTTCCATATGTCTTTAAAAAACTTGTCCCTTAATGTAGGGTTTCAACCTTTGCCCATTCACCTTGAATGTGTTGCCATTCTTTAAACTTTGAATTTCAACCGCCCCATGAGGCGCAACACAAATGATTTCATAAGGACCTTCCCATTTGGTCCACAACTTTCCGGGGAAGAGTTTTAATCTAAAGTTGAAAAGCCAAGCTTTTTGACCAGGCTCAAAAGATTTCTTCAAAATGTGTTTGTCATGAAAAGCTTTGGTTCTCTCTTTATAGAGTTTGGCATTATCATAGGCATTGTGTCTCAACTCTTCCAACTCACTCAATTGGAGTAATCGATTTTCTCCGGCTTTGTTAAGGTCAAGATTAAGCTTTCTAATCACCCACATAGCTTTGTGTTCTAGCTCAACCGGAAGATGGCAAGGCTTTTCATAAACAAGTCTATAAGGAAACATGCCGATGGAAGTCTTATATGCCGTTCGGTAGGCCCACAAAGCATCATTCAACTTACGCGACCAATCCTTCCAGGTTGTGTTAACCATTTTCTCAAGAATATATTTAATTTTTCGGTTTGAAACTTCTACTTGCCCACTTGTTTGAGGATGGTAGGGAATGGCGACTTTATGAGTAATGGAGTACTTAAGAAATAATTACTTTAAGAATTGATTGCAAAAATGCTTTCCTCTATCACTAATCATGGCTCTTGGCATACCAAAATGAGTGAATATGTTAGATTTAATGAACTAAACAACCATAGAGTGGTCATTGGTTTTGGTAACACAAGCCTCTACCCACTTAGAAACAAAATCAACGGCAAGCAAAATGTATTGAAATCCATAAGACATAGGAAAAGGACCCATAAAATCAATATCCCAAATATCAAAGATCTCAACTGGTGTTGTCGCCACACCAACACTTAAAGATGTGCAAAAGATAGTGAATGTGCAATGGAGCGAAGTTTTACATTTATAAATGCCACTACTACCATCAACTAAAAATATAGCAAGGGTGAGTAGGGATTGTCCCAAGGGATTTAAGGGCTACTAGTAATGGAAACAAGGCTTAGGGTTAGTAGGTTGAGTGATCAAAGGTAGGTTATTTGGTTGATTAAACTACAATTAAGACTAAACAAGATCAATATCAAGTAAGTAATTAAAAGATAGAGAAAACAAGTAAGAGAGGTCTTAGGACTTAGAGATCACCACTAAGCATCACTTTTCTCTACACTCGATTCACAATTAATGAGAGGAAGGCATATGTTGCAACAATAGTGAGTGTGTGTGATTGTTTCAACAAGCATAGATGACCAATTAAGTGTATATTGTCTAAACAACACAATGAATAGCACAATATATCAAACTAAGCCATTAATCCTTCTTTAAACTCACAATCCAAACATATCACAAAATTAGAGAAATATGTTACTTGCATTCATAAGTGTGGAACATCAAACAACAAGCATTAATTGTCCTCCCATTTAACAAATAAGGTAACTACACTACATCTAAGCTAATGACATGAAAATTAAACTAATTAAACTAAGAGAAAGGCATAATCCATTAAGTAATGAGTATGAACCATGAAATAAACCACAAGAGCATTCTATTAACCACTATGTCTTGACAATCTCTAGATTTATAGCATCAAAACACATAGGCATGCATCAACAATACAAGAAATAGAGATAAACACATGAACATCTATTCTAACATACATAGACATATGGATAGAATAAAATGGTCACTTGGAAGAAGTAAACCACGCAAATCATTAAATAAACAAGATCTATGTATATAAAGATGTCAAAACATGTATTACAACACAAATCCCCTCAAAAATACATAAATCAAGGTAAAGAAATAATGCTTAGGGCTAACTCTAGCCCCAAGAGGATGTCTAGCCACTCATTGATGGTATCCTCCAACCCTCAAGGGCTATCTCCATGGTAGAAATGCTCCTCTTCTTGAAGTAGATGGAAAATCTTCCAAAAATGTGTCTCTAGCTTCTCTTCTCTTTTTTCCCTCTCTAAGACAATCTCTAATGTTGTGTTTTGTGTCTTTGTCCCCCCCCTCATAAAAGTGTCTCATATTCCTTATATAGGTAGCTCAAATGTCACACCCAACGGTCTAGGCTCGTACACAAGGGCTCCTCCAATGATTGCACCATGAGACAACTTTTAATGAGCTGGAAATTCATTTAATTCGCATTTGAGAGGGTTCGATCGATCAAACTTGTGCTGTGATCGATCGAACTGAGCTAAGATCTATCAAACTTTGGCTGAATCGATCCTCCCATGGCGCCTTTCTGGATAAGGACAGATCTGAGATATTTTGGGGAAAGAGACAAAAGTGGTAGGTAAGGTGGTACAGCAGGATAAGATGGAATCTTTTTGATCGATTGGAGAATTGTTGAATCGATCAAACTTTGTGGGATCTTTGGATAAGGACAAAAGAGCTTGGATCCATCTTGAAATGTCTAGATCGATGAACTTTCAATCAATCAAAGTGTCCTTAAGATCGATCGAACTTACTGAATTTCACACTTTGTTTCAATCTGCTTCCACTTTGCTTCTTTCTTCCATCCAGGTTGAGTTAGCTTCTTTTAGGCTCTTATTTGGCTGAATTAGCTTATTTTGGGGATAATCACCTAAAAATGGCAATAATACGAAATTCGTCTAAAATGGGAAAGTAAGATAGATAAAGGTCCTAGAATACCTAAGCTTAAGGGGTTTAAATATGCACTTTTTAGCGCTCATCACACCCCCAAACTTAAATATTGCTAGTCCCTAGCAATGAACTATGAAGTAACGGAATGAAATGAACAACTATACAACTATGAATCTAGAAAGCAATAAATGGATTACGCCACTTTCGTAGGTAACACGATTGCATTTAGCATATGCAATAAGCCTTTTAAACCCCTAGGTTACCCCTAGTGGACGAGTGAAGTCTCATGAGGGTTTTCAGAAATGATACCCACAAACATTAAGCTCATTCTCACAAAAGAGACACTAATATTGCAAACAAGCATTGGGAGAAAACTACCTCAAGTATGCAATTTTTCAACCATTTTCAAGCAATCTCCCAAAATTTCAACATCAAGCAAGCAAGTATGGTCCTCCACACATCAAGAAAATGATTATGCAAATCAAAATAACACTACAATCCTTTTGAAGTGGACCAGCATCAAGTGTGTTGCTATCTAAGTCAACTAAAGAAATGACCACATCCTTACCCTCAAACTAGCACACAAATCTAGTCCTAATCATCAAAACAAAGAATGGACCTTTTATTAAAACTTTATTGATCTAGGTGCACTTATTCTTTTCACTAGATTTTTTTTTTTTTTTTTTTTAGAGGATCAAAGATGGAAGTATGGTGCAATGTGTTGATCTATTAAGCTTTCTAGTGATTCATGAGGTCGAGCGTTAGGTCAATGACTCCCAAACCGGACTGCTTTAGGGCATTAGGCATTCAAACACCCCTACGGACTTACAAGCTCAAATCAACTAGACTACAAATCAAAACAAC
The DNA here is from genome assembly GCF_030987335.1 of Cornus florida. Taxonomy (NCBI): domain Eukaryota; kingdom Viridiplantae; phylum Streptophyta; class Magnoliopsida; order Cornales; family Cornaceae; genus Cornus; species Cornus florida. The sequence goes on from NW_026775576.1 coordinate 31,839,592, forward strand.
CTCCATCTAATCATTTCCCACTTCTCACCTTTTAGAAGAAGTCCTCACTTTTTTATTGCTTTTTCAACTTCTTTCTTCTTCTTCTTCTTCTTCTTCTTTTTTTTTTTTTTTAAGCAAGTTCAATTATTAACCTAGAGTTTGGGCCCTCCACCTTTCGGCGCGAGAAATTCAATGTTTGATGAGGCTAGAATCCCGGCTACTCAATGAAAAGGATTTGTTATCTACCTTTATCAAAATGAAAGCTTTCAATGCACTACTAGCCCAATTAGGATATAACCAATTCAATAATCATAAAGCATGCACCCCACAAATGAATGCTAGTATGCGCATGTGCTTGCATAGGATCCTAGAGTGAATCTCAGAACAATCACAAAATCAGGATGATTTGGACCACAAGTGCAAGCAAGATATCAATCTTTCAAAAAATTTACTCCTAAATGACATCCACAAGGCATACAAGGAGTATTGGACTCTTAAGTAAAGCAATTTTTAAATTTTAAGCAATATAGTCCTCAAAAGATCAAAATCATCGCTAGTTATGGACCAATCATAGACAATCCCTCAAATACACAAGTCATGCTTATAATTTTGATTTGAAGCAAATACTGCATTTAATACCATTACCCCCAAACTTAAATGGTACAATGTCCTCAATGTGCAAAGAGAACAAAGAAAAGAGTATACTAGTGTAGCTATAGCAAAGAATGGCTGGGACACAAGTATCCAAAGTGGGTGGTATAACCCCCCTAAACTTGGGATTAACTGTAGTCCTGAAAAGATGGCACTGGATAAAAGCTCATTAGACAACAAAGGGGATAATAATAGTGCACAGTGGACACGTAAGTATAAATGGGACAAGAATTGAAGTAAAGAGAGAGTAAAAAGGGTGGTCCTGAAAATTTGGGCAGCACTCTCTCTTACTGAAGTCACTAGGATGCACCTGATGGAGTCAATCAAATACAGATATATCAATACAAGGTATAACATTCGGAATATAGCAAAATATAACATGTATAGCAAAAGATAAAAATAATGTACATCAGAATGTCTAGGCCAACAGACTAGCCGTAAAAATATCACAATAGTATCAAAGATAGCAAATATCATAGATATGAAAAGCAGGTAATAGAGAGATGTGAAGATCATGCTGAGGAGGTAGGACAAGCAGGGCGTGCTCCGCGGATATCTTGGGATATATCTCGCAGCACAGTCATGACATCCATACACAGGGAAGAAATGTCAGCTCGGATAGAGACAGTGTCTACACGGATAGAGACTACGGCATCCTCCAAAGCCTGGAGACGCTCTCCAAAGCCGGGTGTCTGAACTGGAGCCTTAGGTACTACGGGATCAGGAAACTGTGGTACATCCTGAGCGTGATCCGGAGAATGAACTGGCAACCCTGCTGGAAAGTGATGTTGTAGATCCACTGCAGGGTACTGCTCCAAGTCTATATCCATATATATGGCAGCCGGATCGACTGTTGGATCGTCCGCTGCTACTGGTGAGTCTGCCTGTGCTGCTGCGGCTGCTGCTGCTGCTACTGCCATCTCCTCCTCCTCTACCTCCTCAGCTGCTATCACAGAGTCATCCAAAAGACTCTTGATAAGAGCATTGTAGCTCTTATTCCAGTCCTTCTTGCCAAAATAGCAAGCTCCTGTCTCGGGACGCTCATCCAGACGGAATAGATAGCGTTGGTCTCGGAGGATCTGGGTGATCAGATGGCCAAATGGAATAGACTACATCAGCATGGTCCAATAGAGGGTCAGAATAAAAACCCAGCACCCAATATAGAAGGCATACAGGGCTGTCAAATAATCACCGCGCCTCTGGATCTTGGGGCCAGCCATGAACACATTTCAGTACAGGACCGAATCAAAGAACCACAGGTCATCAGGCAGATAGGTGCGAGTAGCAAATGTGTCACCCTCACTGTAATGGCCTATAAGTGCCTTGGCCATAAATGTATAAGAAGGCCTCCGCTCCAAAATGGGATAATTGAGCTCAAGCTCAGAAGGGCAGGCATGCGGGCATCGGCAGGATCGGGCCAGAGTCTCCACGTTAATGCGGATAGGATGGCCATCCACTGTAGTGCGCAGCTCTACCAAATTACTTGGGGCAGGTCAGAGGTTCTGGAAGAACATCCGAACAAGCCGTGGGTAAACTGGGTAAGTGACCGGGCTAGAATAGATGAATTGCCCCTACGGTCAATGTCCTCGTAGGCTGCCCAGGTAAAGATGTACTAGGAGAAGAAAGAGATGTCAAAGACCGACTCATGCACCACTATAAGGCGTGAGTATCTCGGTAGCAGTCTGTCTAATGCCTGGCCCGACTGTGGATGAGGCAGAGATGGAAAAGGTGATGGGGTACGCACAGCCTCATCGTGGGATGATGAAGATACAGAGGCCGAAGACCAGAGTCTAGAATCAGCTGATGGGGACTGAGCAAGATCTTCCTTAATATCATCCTGTAGCTGCTCAGGCAGCTCAGCCTCAATAAGATGCTCTGGATCAGGGACCTAGGATGGTCCTACCTAATTCTCGGGCTGCTCCCGAACATTGAGAGGGCTCACCTGGCCCCTCTAATCTAGGCCTAACTTGACGCTCATACTGTCGTTTGGCAACAGTCTTTACTCGGGCCATGTCCTGCAAAAGAACACAACACTTGCAAGATCAGTAATAGATTATAAAGATTTGAGGCACAGTATATAGAAACATGTATGTCAAATAAGATAGACAATACAGAACATGAATCTATACAAGTGATGATGGAGCTAAATGAATAATGACATGAAGTGAAGCATGCTAAACAATATAAGTATGGAATACATCCAATGTGGAAAACACAGGCATTGGGCATGTATGAGATAGCATGGAATCACAACAGAAAGTGTATGAAGTGTGGGATGCAAGTCTGTAAAGTTCGATCGATCACAAAAATATGAGATCGATCTCAGTGAGATCGATCTAAGATAAGTTTGATCGATCTTGTGTGATCAATCGATCGAACTACTAGGAGCAATTCGAACAGTCATAGATCTGTGACGTTTGTGGAACGAGGGCACCCAAGCAAGCTTGTGGGGCCCTCTCACACATCAACAACACAATATGGGTCACTTGTTTGGCCCGTAACCCTCAAAAATTGATTTAAAAATGAAATATATATACAATACTATATACATATATATATACACAATCATAGAAACTTCAAATATGGTAAGATTCAGACATGGCAACCCTAGATCTAACATGGCAAGCATTTGAAACATAGGATTGAAGATCGAAATCAAGAAATACAATGTGAAACTTACCAAATTTGAGAGAGAGAAGTGGAGTGAATGAGAGAGATGAGATCTGAGATGAGGGAGAGAGATTCGAGCCTCGGGAAGGTCGCCGAAGGGCTCGCCGGAGATAGGAGAGGTGTGGTTTGCAGCGGCGAGGGACGAGAGGGCTTTAGATCGATCTTTGAATCGATCTAATGACCCTAGGGTTTTGTTTTTAAAAACATTTCCCGACAAGTTCGATCGATCAAAGAAAATTTTCGTTCGATCGAACAAGATCGATCTTAAAAATGTTGAGATTGATCTTTGTTCACTAAACGAATTTTTTTTTTTTTATATTATTATTATTATTATTATTATTATTATTATTATTATATATATATATATATATATGAAAACTTTAAATATTTACAGATCAAAAAGTAGAAATTCAAATTCAAAACATTTTTTTTTTTTTTTTTTTGGATTTTTGGAAAAATAGCATAAAATACAAAATAAATTTTTTTTTTTTTTTTGGAATTTTAGAAAATATATAAATTTTTGGATTTTGAAAATTTTAAAATGAAAAGAAAAGTACAAATTAAACATAAAAAATCTTTAAAATAGAATAAAATAAAAATCTTTTTAAGGTTTTTGAAGATAAGATAAAATAAAATAAAATAAAAATAAAAACAAAAACAAAAATGCAATCAAAGTCAAAATCAAGGTCAACAAAGAGGCACAGATCAATCAAACTGAGATCGATCGAAAAGGTACTTCGATCGATCGAACAGGTGAAAACCTGCAGAGAAGTTCGAACGATGCACAGAGAGGCCTTTTTTCATGGATCTCGAAAATTTTCTAAGTATGGAGTGAAGATCGATCCAAGAACAATTTCGATCAATCTTGGAGTACTCAGATCGATCGAAAGAAATTTTTTAACGATACACAGAGGGCTGATTTATGCAGGAAATTTCAGATCGATGGAATAGAACAATGATTGGATGCAGGGATAGGTGTTCGATCGATCGAACCTCTTTTGAGATCGATCGAACTTGGACAAAATGCCTATTTTCAGAATGAAAGTGCATACATACTCAATCAAAATCCTAGCCATGTGTATGAATTCCAAAACATATCTAGACAACGCAAGAAATGAAAGGTAAAATAGAAATGAGGGAGGAATAGGGTTGTAAACCCTACAAAGCATTTCCTAGTCTTTAATGTCTCTAGCAAGACGTTGGGCTCTTTTAGCCCAGATCAAATATCTTGTAATGCATCCCCTCCTTGTCGAGGTGATAAGTCCTTTGAATTCCATCCAACAAATGGTTCCCTAAAGAACTTGTTGGATTAGGTTCAAAGGAGACTGTTGGACCTTTGTCAAAGTGATCTTTGGGATTCCACGCCCTCTCAAAGCAAGATTTTGAAATATCATTCTTTGGATTCAAGGTTAAAGATGAACTTTTTGAAGTTTTGGTTTCAAGAAAAGACTACATTCTTTCACATTCATTGTCTAGACATTTTTCTATAACATTTACTTCTTCATGCTTGTCAAATGAATTTGGGGCCGGATTAAAGATATTTAACTTCACTTTCATATGCCCAAATGAGATTTTCATTACCCCCATCCTACAATTGATGTTGGCATTTGAGGTTGCCAAGAAAAGACGGCCAAGGATAACGGGAATTTGGCTCTTGGGATTTAGAACCGGTTCCATGTCAATGACAACGAAATCAACTGGGGAGAAGAATTTATCAACTTTAATCAAGAAGTCCTCAATGATACCCCTAGGCTTTTTGATGGATCGGTTGGCAAGTTATAAAACCACCGACGTCGGTTTCAAGTCTCCTAAGCCTAATTTGACATATATCTAGTATGGAAGAAGATTAACACTTGCTCCTAAGTCTAGAAGAGCCTGATTAATGACATGATCACCAATGATACAAGAAGTAGTAGGTGAACCGGGGTCCCTAAACTTTGGGAGGGTGTTATGTTGCAAGATTGAGCTCACTTGCTCGGTCAAGACCACTTTCCTAGGTGTTTAGCTCTTGTTCTTCCTCTTTTGGGTGCAAAGATCTTTTAAGAACTTGGTATAAGCTGAAATTTGCTTAATTGCATCCAAAAGTGGAAGATTAATCTTCATTTGCCTAAATATTTCAATGATTTCATTTGTCTTGGTCTTTTGCTTATCAAGATAAATGGATCCTTTCAAGGCATCCGGAAATGGAGCTCTAGGCTGAAAAGCTTTTTCAAAACTTTTCTTTAAAGAGTCTTCAACACAAGAATTTTTAAGATCCTTTTTCAAAGCTTTGTTCACTTCATCTTTCAAATCAATTTTGAATTCACTTTTCAAATCTCTTTCTAAGACTTTCTCATTTGAACGATCATGCATATGCAATGAAGGAGGAATATGATGAGGAACGGGACGGGTGTCAACTTTTGGTTGCAGTGGTTCACTCTCTTCATTGGGAATACCTACTTAGTTGTCAATAACCTTCCCACTTCTCAAGGTTGTCAGCGCGTTGACATGTTCAATTGTGTGCCCTTTCGATGAGGAATGAATCTCCACAACACATTGTTGCTTTGGTGAGGGCATTCAAAGGCATCTTCCCCTTCTCTCTAGCATTTAAGGTACTAGCTATTTGCCCGACTTAGGTTTCTAGCTTAGCAATGGATTAAGAATGGGAATGAAGCAATTGAGTGTTTGCCTCTAGAGTGCCTAGAGCGGTCAAAACTTTCTTTTTAAAGGCGGGACTCCTAAAGTTTCCTTGAGAATATGGTTGGTTAAGAAAATGAGAATTAGAAAATTGATTGCCATGTGATTGAAATGATGATGATTTAAAATCTTGGGAACCTTGGCCTTGCATTGGTAGGGAAACATACTTCCCTTGAAAACCACCTTGGGGAGGGTTTAAGCCTTCCCCGTGGCTTTTCCAAGAAAAGTTTGGATGGTTCCTCCAACTTGAATTGTAATGAGTGCCATAGGGATTATTCCCTTAATTAACAAATGTAGCATTGACTTGCTCATAGGGCTCACTTTGCACATGTCCATGGGGACAATTGGAAGTAAAATGCAAGACACTTGAATAAGTCATGCAAGATTCATTAGATGCATGATGATGGATATGAGTAGGGGAGGAAGATACTTGATTCGCCGAATTTTGGTTGATCAAAAATTGATCAAACCTTTGAGACAAAGATTTCATCTCGGTGGCTATGTCATTAGAGTTGTCAACTTGATACAAACCAACATTCTTCCTTCCACCTAGGTTTCTACCATTTTTAGAAGATAAGGACCTATGCATTGAATTCTCACTCATGCTTTCATACAATTGCCACACATCATTTTCATAATTGTCAAGATAAGAACCACCCATGGATGCATCAACCATACCCTTGTGATTATCCGGTAAACTTTCAAAGAAATATTGAACTAGTTGCCACTTAGGTATGTCATGATGAGGGCACTTTTTAAGCAAGTCATTAAACCTTTCCCATGCCTTATGAAACATTTCCCCATCCCCTTGAGAAAATTCTCTAATTGCAGTTCTTATGGCATTAGTCTTAGAAATTGGATAGTACTTTTTCAAGAACTCTTGTTGCACTTCCGCCCAAGAAGTTATCGAAAAAGGCCTAAGATTATTGAACCAATATTTTGCCTTATCTTTAAGGGTGAAAGGAAAAAGTTTAAGTCTTAACACTTTTTTCGGCAAGTTCGTGTATTTCACGGTGGAACACACTTCAAGAAACTCATCCAAATGCTTATAAGGTTCTTCACTAGGAAGTCCATGATAGTTTAGAAGCATTTAAATAGTTTATGATTTAATTTCATAGTGATGTGCTCTAAATGGGGGCAATTGAATACAAGAGGGTGCATTGTATTCATTTGGCACATAATGGTCTCTTAATGCAATAGGAGGATTCACAATTGGTGGTGCTAAATGAACACATTGATTAGCTTGAACTATGGGGGGTTGTGGAGCAAATATTGGCCTAGACATTCCCAATGGAACTTGGCCTTGTTGTTGTGGGTGAATGAATGGTCTAGGCATGCCTAATGGTACTTGAACATTTTCATGATGCATATTAGGGTGGGGGTTGCCTTGTTGGTCTATATGACCAAGCTCCTCCACATGGTCGTCATTCAAATCCTCCATTGGTGAAATGGAGTGATGAGAACTACCTTCCCCTAGGATTACGAACAACCGATTCAAGATACAAATTAGGAAGGACAAGAGTAGGATTTAATGACCTATGACCATGCATACACTAGCAAAGCAAATAACAAGCAAGTAACAATCACTTCGCCCTCGTAACAAATCAATCAACAAATCTCCACATACAATGATCCCATACTCCCATGCTTAAACAACATGCAAAGAAAAGTAAATTGCCTCCACGCGGGCTCACGATTTATCTAAGAATGCAAAAATATGCCTCCACGCGGACCGACGATTTAACTAGAGATTGAGTTAAAAAGATCTCACAAAGGGTCCTTAAGCAACTTCAATTCATTTTAAACTTCCAAGCTTTGTTATGCTATGCACTTTTTAGATTTTATTTTAGCCCTTTTATGCTTAGCTTAGCTCCTTGCTTCTCAATTCTCCTTTGCTTAACCTCCTTGCTTAATTTCACCTAGCCAAATAAGAACAAACACAACAAGTAATCAAAAATAAAAATAAAGTAAAGACACGATCAAAAGAGTACTAATCCCTAATTGTTTCCAAAACACGGCATTACCAATTAGATCCACGGCAACGGTGCCAAAAACTTGGTGTTGTCGCCGCACCAACGCTTAAAGATGTGCAAAAGATAGTGAATGTGCAACATAGCCAAGTTTTACATTTATAAATGCCACTACTACCATCAACTAAAAATATAGCAAGGGTGAGTAGGGACCGTCCCAAGGGATTTAAGGTCTACTAGTAATGGAAACAAGGCTTAGGGTTAGTAGGTCGAGTGCTCAAAGGTAGGTTGTTTGGTTGATTAAACTACAATTAAGACTAAACAAGATCAATATCAAGCAAGTAATTAAAAGATAGAGAAAACAAGAAAGAGCGGTCTTGGGAGATCACCACTAAGCATCACTTTTCTCTACACTCAATTCACAATTAATGAGGGGAAGGCATATGTTACAACAATAGTGAGTGTGTGTGATTGTTTCAACAAGCATGGATGACTAATTAAGTTTATATTGTCTAAACAACACAATGAATAGCATAATATATTAAACTAAGCCATTAATCCTTCTTTAAGCTCACAATCCAAACACATCACAAAATTAGAGAAATATACTACTTGCATTCATAAGTGTGGAATATCAAACAACAAGCATGGATTGTCCTCCCATTTAACAACTAAGCTAACTATGCTACATCTAAGCTAATGACATTACAATTAAACTAATTAAACTAAAAGAGAGGCACAATCCATCAAGAAATGAGTATGAAGCATCAAATAAACCACAAGAGCATTCTATTAAGCACTATATCTTGACAATCTCTAGATCCATAGCATCAATACACATAGACATGCATCAACAACACAAGAAATAGAGATAAACATATGAACATCTATTCTAGCATACATGGACATGTGGATAGAATGAAATGGTCACTTGAAAGAATTAAACCACGTAAATCATTGAATAAACAAGATCTATGTATATAAAGATGTCAAAACATATATTACAACACAAATCCCATCAAAAATACATAAATTAAGGTAAAGAAAGCATACTTAGGGCTAACTCTAGCCCCAAGAGGATGTCTAGCCACTCATGGATGGTGTCCTCCAACCCTCAAGGGCTATCTCCATGGTAGAAATGCTCTTCTTCTTGAAGTAGATGGAAAATCTCCCGAGAATGTGTCTCTGGCTCCTCTTCTCTTTTTTTCCTCTCTAAGACAATCTCTAATGTTGTATATTGTGTCTTTGTCCCCCCTTCATAAAAGTGGCTTATATTCCTTATATAGGTAGCTTAAATGTCACACCCAATGGTCTAGGCTTATACACAAGGGCTCCTCCAATGATTGCACCATGAGACAACTTTTAATGAACTGGAAATTGATTTAATTCGTATTTGAGAGGGTTTGATCGATCGAACTGTGCTGTGATTGATCGAACTGAGCTGAGATCTATCAAACTTTGGCTGGATCGATCCTCCCATGGCTGCTCCTTTTTGGAGAAGGGCAGATCTGAGATATTTTGGAGAAAAAAACAAAAGTGGTAGGTGGGGTGGTACAACATGATAAGATGGAATCTTTTCGATCGATCTGAGAATTGTTGGATCAATTGAACTTTGTAGGATCTTTGGATAAGGACAAAAGAGCTTGGATCCATCTTGAAATGTTTAGATCGATGAACTTTCGATCGATCGAAGTGTCCTTGAGATCGGTCGAACCTGCTGAATTTCACACTTTGCTTCAATCTGCTTCCACTTTGCTCCTTTCTTCCATCCAGCTTGAGTTAGCTTCTTTTAGGTTCTTATTTGGCTGAATTAGCTTATTTTAGGGATAAGCACCTAAAAAGGGCAATAACACGAAATTAGTCTAAAACGGGAAAGTAAGATAGAAAAATGTCCTAGAATACCTAAGCTTAAGGGGTTTAAATGTGCACTTTTCAGCGCTTATCATCAACAACAAGAATATTCGTCAAGGGCATCATGTCTCTTCTCGACATTGATCCCATTTTTTGACATCTCTTACACTCCTTGCAAAAATTGTAAGCATCTCTATGAATGGTGGGCCAAAATAGCCCACTTTGAAGCACCTTCAAAGCGGTCTTCTTTGCACTAAAATGCCCACCGCATGCAAGGGTATGGCAAAACATAAGCACACTTAGAATTTCACTCCCCGGAATGCACCTTCTCACAATTTGATCTGGATAATATCGAAACAAGATATGATCTGCCCAATAGTAATTCCGAATGTTAACAAAGAAATGTTTCTTCGCTTGTTTTGACCAATTAGTCGGAAGTTTGCCAATTGCAAGAAAATTCACAATGTCGGTAAACCAAGGCATTTATCCATTAGAAACTTAGAAGAGTTGTTCATCCGGAAATAAATCATGAATTGGTGGGCTTTGGGAAGATTCTACTATTTACCTTGAAAGATGATCGGCAACCACATTTTTGGTGCCTTTCTTATCTTTGATTTCAAAATCAAATTCTTGAAGAAGCAAAATCCATCTTATCAAATGAAGCTTTATTTCCTTCTAAGTCAAAAGGTGTTTCAAAGTAGTATGATCAGAATAGACAATGACTTTTGACCCTAAGAGATAGGACCGAAATTTATCAAGAGCATACACTACAGCAAGTAATTCCTTCTCAGTAGTGGAGTAATTTAATTGAGCTCCCGAGAGGGTCTTGTTTGCATAGTATACAGTGCATGGAGTTTTCCTACCCTTTGCCCCAAAACTGCTCCCATGGCATAATCAGAAGCATCACACATAATTTCAAATGGTAAGGACCAATTGGGAGGTTGCATAATAGGAGCAAATGACAATAAATCATGTAATTTATGAAAAGCAACAAGGCATGCTTGATCAAAGACAAATAGAGTTTCCTTGGCAAGAAGATTGCACAAAGGTCTAGTAATTTTGCTAAAGTCCTTGATGAAACGGCGATAGAAGCCAGCATGACCTAGAAAGGAGCGAATATCTCGCACCATAGAAGGTGGAGGCAATTCAGAAATGAGCTCAACTTTCGCTTTATCAACCTTAATTCCCTTTTTTGAGATGACGTGACCCAAAACTATACCTTCTTAAACCATGAAGTGGCACATTTCCCAACTAAGAACAAGGTTTGTTTCACAACATCTTTTAAGCACTAAATTTAAATTTTTGAGGCATACATCAAATGAAGACCCAAATACCGAAAAATCATCCATAAAGACCTATAGATACTCTTCCACCATATCCAAAAAAATTGACATCATACACCTTTGGAATGTGGCAGGGGCATTGTACAAACCAAATGGCATCCATCTATAAGCAAATGTGCCAAAAGGACAAGTAAAGGTGGTTTTCTCTTGGTCTAAAGGGTCTAGGGCTACTTGATTGTAACCCAAATATCCATCAAGAAAGCAACAATATTGTTGCCCTGCCAATCTCTCTAGAATTTGATGAATAAATGGCAAAGGGAAGTGATCTTTCCTAGTGGCGAAATTCAATTTTCGGTAGTCAATGCATACATGCCATGAATTGGCTGTACGCTTAGAAATTGCCTCACCTTTTACATTTTCAACCATTGTAATCCCTGATTTCTTGGGACCTACTTGGGTTGGACTCACCCATTTGCTATCAGAGATTGGATAAATTATACCGGCATCTAAAAACTTCACCTCTTCCTTTTTAACAACTTTTTTCATGTTTGGATTCAATCTCCTTTGGGCATCCCTATAAAGTTTTGCATCCTCTTCCATAAGTATGTGATGCATTCAAATAGAAGGGCCAATCCCCTTTAGATCCGCCATACTCCATCCTATAGCTTCCTTATTTTCTTTAAGCACATTCAAAAAAGCATTCTCTTGATCTTTTTCAAGACTTGAAGAGATGATGACCGGAAGAGTCTCTTTCGAGCCTAGAAAGGCATACTTAAGATCGGGAGGGAGAGTTTTAAGCTCAAGAACTGCTGGAGAGACTAAAGATGGGACCGGTAGAGTGCTAGAGAGTGGAGGAAGAGGTTCTTTTGGAGCTTTCCAAGGTGAAAAATCTAAACTTGCAACAGATTCCATTAAGTCATTAACCTCGCTTATTGATCCTTCATTATCAAACCCACAACTTTCATACATTTCAAAGAGACAAGATGCAAGAGGATTCTCCGATAGAAGAGATGAAAGATTGTCCTCGATTGGTTTTTTTATAACCATGGAAGGAATGGACTCCTCCACAATCTCATCGAAGACATCTATAAGACAACACTCGTCTTCATCATGGGATGTCGACTTGCATTGAATACATTAAGCTTAACTATCATGTTACCAAAAGAAAGGTCCATAACCTCGGATCTACAATTGATAGTTGCATTTGCAGTGGCAAGAAATGGCCTTCCAAAGATGATTGGGATGTGATTGGTAGGATTAGCAACCGGTTCGGTATCAAGAACCACAAAATCGACCGGGAAATAGAATTTGTCAACCTTGATGAGAATGTCCTCAACCATGCCCCTAGGAGTTTCGATGGATCTATCATCTAATTGAAGCACCACCAGGTTCGCTTTAACTTATTCAAACCTAGTTGAACATACACGGAGTAAGGAATTAAGTTAACACTCACTCCTAAATCAAGAAGAGCTCTACGAACTTCATGGTTTCCAATTACACATGAGATGGTCGGAGCACCGGGATCTTTGAACTTAGGTGGAGTGTTACGTTGAATGATGGAGCTCACTTGCTCCATTAGGAACACTTTCTTAGGGCCTTATCCCTTGTTCTTCCTCTTTTGCGTATAAAGATCTTTCAAAAATTTTGCATAAGGCGGAATTTTCCTAATTGCATCCAAGAGAGGGAGATTTATGTTAACTTGTTTAAAGACTTCTATCATGTCATGGATTTTTCCTTCTTGCCTCCAAAAAGGCAAAGTCTCTCTCAAAGCATATGGAAATTGAGCTTGTGGCTCATAAGATTTTGCAACTTGAGGAGATGATGGAAGAGAATATTGACAATTCCTATTAGGACCATTTTCATCCAAGGAAGTAGGAGTAGGATTGGAAACGGGACGGGTGTCAACTTTTGATTGCACCAGTTCACTATCTTCACTTGGTTTTTCAATTTTATTATCAATTTGTCTACCACTTCTCAAAGTGGTAATTGCTTGCACTTGCACTTGGGAGGGGCACTCTGATGTAGAGTTTGCTTCCACAAGGTATTGGGCTTTTGGGTTCCTTTAGGTTAGCTAGGCAATTTACCAATTTCTCTCGCATTCAATGCATTAGATATCATCCCGATTTGAGACTCAAGTTTTGATATCGATTGAGAATGAGAATGCAACAAATTGGTGTGCATTTCCTAACTATCCAAAGCCACTAAGACCTTATCTTCAAATGTGGAATTGCTAGAAAGTGCATGAGGATGATTAGAGGTACTTTGAGAATTATAAGCTTGAGGATGAGAGAAATGATTCATTCTTTCATGATAAGAAGAGAATGAAACAAATCCTATTGAACCTTTATTTCTTTGATGAGGAGGAAAATATTTGTTTTGAAAATTTTTAGCTTGAAAAGGATTTGAATGTTCACTGCACACCGAAACATAAGCATTTAGAAGAGGGTGAGCAAATGCGGCATTAACTTGTTCATAGTGTTCATCAAGCACATGTCTATGGGAACAATTAGTAGTAGTGTGCAATACACTTAAACAAGTCATGTATGGCTCACAAGAATGATGAAGATGGTGATTAAGAAGAGGAGATGATTAAGTTACCGGTTTTTTACTCAATAAAAATTGATCAAGTTTTTTAGCAAGAGTTTTAACCTCGGCAACAATCTCCATTGGACTCTCAATTTGACACACTTTCAAATTTCTCTTTTTGTTAATATGATCATGACTCAACCGAGAAGTGTGAGACTTATGCAATGAATTTTCACTCATTTTTTCAAAAAGGTGCCAAACGTCATCCTCATGTTTCCCAAAATATGAACCTCAACATGATGTATCAACAATGTCCTTATGAGTGTCGGATAAACTTTCATACAAATATTGAACCACTTGCCATTTAGGAATGCCATGGTGGGGGCATTTCCTTAGCAAGTCATTCAATCTTTCCCAAGCCTCATGTAAAAGTTCTCCTTCCCCTTGAGAAAATTCTCTAATGGCGGTTTTCATTAAATTAGTCAAACTTACGGGGTAAAAAATTTATTTTGCATTTGTATCAACAAGTTATTGAATTTGCCCCCAAATTGTTAAACCAATGTTTCGTCTTATTTTTAAGAGTAAATGGGAAGAAAAGTAACCTAAGAACTTCCTCTGGGACATTCATGTATTTCATGATGGAACATATTTCAAGAAATTCATCAAAATTTTTGTAAGGTTCCTCATCATTTAAACCATAGAAAAGTGGACACATTTGAATAGTCTCGAGCTTAATTTCATAATGATTGGCCCCAAAACTAGGAAGCAAGATGCAAGTTGGTGAATGATATTCATGAAGGTTGTAATGATCACGAAGGATCATTGGAGGAATTGGAGCTTAAACTCTGGGAGGAAATTAGTTGAAAGGCGGGTGTTCCATGAAATTCGGGTCTAAATAACCAAGATGACCCTCTAGATTTCCCATTAGAATGATGAAGGGTTGATTAAGACCACACAAAAATCAAGCAACACAACAAAATCAACAAAGCAAACACTTCGCCCCCGCAACAAATCAATCAACAAATCTCCACATATATTGGTCCCATACTCCCATGCTTGAACAATATGCAAAGAAAAGTAAATTGCCTCCACGCGGGCTCATGATTTATCTAAGAATTTAAGAACTTGCCACCACGCGGGCCGACGATTTAACTAGAGATTGAGTTAAGAAAGATCTCACAAAGGGTCCTTAAGCAACTTCAATTCATTTTTCAATTTTTTCGCTTCACTTTGCAATTTTTAGATTTTAGCCTTTTATGCTTAGCTTGGCTCCTTGCTTTTCAATTCTCCCTTGTTTGACTTCCTTGCTCAATTCACCTAGCCAATCAAGAACAAACATAATAAGTAACTAAAAATAAAGTAAAGTAAAGACCCGATCAAAAGAGTACTAATTCCTAATTGTTTCCAAAACACGGCGTTGCCAAATCAATCCCTGGCAATGGCGCAAAAATTATAGTGACGCACGAGCAGTGCGCATAAAATAATGCACAACAATTTGAGTTTGGAAATTAGTGTCAAGTGGGCACCATACTTTAAATTTATAAACCGCTTAACACCTATACTATGTAGTATGAGTGAGAAGGGATCGTCCCAAGGGATTAGGGGGCTATGTTAATATGGAAACAAGGTCAGATTAGTAGGTCGAGCGATCAAAAGATTGTTTGTTTGGTTAATTAAACTACAATGTATATTAATTCAATACTAAGCAATTGAAGTAAATAAAAGAGTAGAGAACAAGAGAAAGAAATCTTGGGATCTAGAGGACACCACTAAACATCACCATTCTAAATACTCAATGTGTAATGAATAAGGGGAAACATGTATTGCAATACATAAAGGTGTGATTGATTAAATCAACAAGCATAGATTGACTAATTAAGTATACATTGTTTAGACAACCTAGTGAATAGCACAATATATCAAACTAAGCAATTAATCCTTCCTTTAAGCTCACAATCAACACACTAACAAGATAGAGAATTGTACTACTTCCATTCATAAGTATGGAACATCAAACAATAAGTATGGATTGTCCTCACATTTAAGAAAGTAAAGTAACTACACTACTTCTAAGCTAAGGACATGAAAATTAAACTAATTAAACTAAGGTAGAGGCACAATCCATCAAGAAATGAGTATGAACCATTAAACAAACCACAAGAGTATTCTATTTAAGCACTATGCCTTGACAATCTCTAGATTCATAGCATCAATACACATAGACATGTATCAATATCACAAAACCAAGAGATAAACACATGAACATCTACTATAGCATACATAGACATATGGATGGAATGAAATGATCAATTGGAAGTATTAATCAATATAAATCATTGTAAAAACAAGATTCATATATAAATCAATGTCAAGACAAGATTACAACACAAATCCCCTCAAAATACAAAACATTAAAGTCTAGAAGGGATGCTAAGGGCTAACTCTAGCCCCAAGAAGATGTTTAACCACTCATCGAGGTAGTTATCCAACCCTCAAGAGTCTGCATGGTAGGAATGTTCTTCTTTTTGATGGAAACCCTAGAACAATGGAAGACTCCCAAAAATAGTGTATGTCTCTCTAAGCTCTAGGTTCCTCTCCAAGATATGTGATATGAGATATCTAAGTTCTCTATGTTATGATGCAAAAATAGCTCAAAATCCTTATATAGGTAGCTCAAATGTTACACCTAATGGTCAGGTCTTGTGCACTAAGGTCCCTCCCAATGATTACACCATGAGCCCTCTTTTAATGAGCTGGACTCTATTTTATTTCGGACTTGAGGAGGTTCGATCGATCGAATTTAGATGAGATCGATTAAACTATGGTCAGATCCATCGAATTAAGGCCAGATCAATCAATATTTGGTGGCACTTTTTGGAATACGACAAATCTCTGAGATATTTTGGAATATTTTGGGAAAAAGATAAAAGTGGTAGGTGAGGATAAGATCAAAGAAGTTCGATCGATCTGAAGATAGTTGGATCAATCGAAGATGGAAATTCATTCAAGATAAGGTCAAGGGTTTTGATCCATCTTGATAAGGCTGGATCGATCAATGTGAGATCGATCGAAAGCATTCCTGATTGACCGAAGATTGCTGATTTCCACCACTTTGCTTCCAATTTGCTCATTTCTTCCATTCAGCTTGAGATTACTTTTTTTATGCTCTAATTTGGCTGAATTGACTTATTTTGGGAATAAGCACCTGAAAAGGGCAATAACATGAAATTAGTCTAAAATGGGAAAGTAAGATAGATAAAGGTCCTAGAATACTCGAGCTTAAGGGGTTTAAATGCGTACTTTTCAGCGCTCATCAATTGACCTTCACAAGAGCCGATGATTTAATACTAAAACAAGGCCTCCACACTGGCCGATGATTAATTAAGCAAGAGGAGTTTAGGATATGCTCACAATGGTGCTTAAGCAACTTCAAGAAATTTTTTTATGCTTTTTGGCTTTGCTTTGCTTTTTTTTTTTTTAACTTTGTTTGCTTGCTTTCCTTTAGCTCCAAGTACCCAATCAAAGAGTAACAAAGTTAGAAACAAAATAAAATAAAATAAAAACAAGGATCGCAAGAGTACTAATTCCTATTCAATTCCAACAACAACGTTGCCAATCCCCAGCAACGGTGACAAAATTTGACGGTGGTCGCTTGCATATGTCAAAATGTGTGTGTGAGAGTGGTTCAAGAAAGCCTTCTTGGTCAAATTTAAATTTATATAAACCAGTGCTACTTCTACTATTAACATATCACAAATTGAGTAAGAATTGTCCCAAAGGATTTACAAGGTAATCGGAATCAAAGTCGGTTTAGTATATTGAATGATCAAAGAGAGGTTTGGTTGGTTGAATTAAGCTACAATTCAATTAAAAATATGCAGAGCAAATAAGCTAAAACTATTAGGGTTTAGAGAATAAGAGAGAGGTCTTAGGGCATAGAGTTCACCACTAAGCTCCACCATTCTAAACATTTAGCATTTGTCAATTTAGGGGGATTCAATGTTGTAAAACAAGTGTGTGTGCCAACAATTGAAACAATAAACATGGATGACAAAACAAGCATAAATTGTCTACCTAAGCTAGTGTGTAGCATAACTCATCAAGCTAAGCCATTAACCATTCAATAAACCCACAATTGATGCACACAAAATTCTTGAGAAATGTACTACTTGTAATCATAAGCATAGACCATCAAACACAAGCATGGATTGTCTACCTATCTTGGAATTTAAAGACAACTACACCACAATTATACTAACGACAAGGAAATTAAACTAATTAAGCTAATGAAGTAGAACAACCCATCAAGCATTAGTATAATCCATCAAACAAATCAAAAGAGTAACCAATGTTTTGACCATCATTAGATTCATAATTCCAACACACATAGACATGCATTAAATTTGTAGAATCTAATATAAAGACATAATCATCCATTCCATCATACATAGACATATGAAAAAAAAATAAATGATTAATTGAAAGAATTTATCCATACAAATCTTGTAGAAACTCAAGATCTGTATATATTCATAGGTCAAAACATCATTTACAACAAGAATCCCCTAAAAATAACAAAATACTAAAGTTTAGAAGGCAAGCCTAAGGCTATTTCTAGCCCCAATAGGAGGATTTAGCCACTTATGGTTGTTGTTGTCCAACCCTCAAGGGCTTTCTTCAATGTTAGCTCCATTTTCTTCCTCTTGCTTTGTTCTCCAAAAGTACTCCAGTGGACTTTTTCTGACTTTTTTTGGGTTTTTTTCTTGACTCCAAAAAGGAGCTAATAGGCTCTTTTTAGCCTGTTTGAACCCTATTGAACTGAAATAGACAAAAACATGAATTAGAACTAAAATAAGAAAGTAAGATAGATGAATGGACTAAAGTACCCTAGCTTTGGTGCTAAAATGTGCAACATTTGAGCACTTATCAAACCATCATAAAAGGCTTGCACCAATTGCCATTTTGGAACTTGGTGGTGCGGACACTTCCTTAAAAGGTCTTGGAATCTTTCTCACGTCTAATAGAATTGTTCTCCATTGATTTGGGAGAAGCTTAGAATTGAATGATGTATTTGATTGGTTTTACCCACTGGATAGTACTTTTTGAGGAATTCTTATTGTAATTTGGCCCATATGGTAACGAAATTTGCAACAAGTGAATTTAACCAATATTTTGTCCTATCTTTTAAAGAGAATGGAAAGAGACGTATATGAAGAGCATTTTGGGGAAAGTCCCCATCTTGATGGTAGAGCAGTTTTCTAAGAACTCATCAAGATGCCTATTAGGGTCCTCATTAGCAAATCCATGATAGGATGGAAGCATTTGAATTGTGCTGGATTTGATTTCATAGTGAGGTGCTTCGACATTTGATATGACAATGCATGATGGAGATATATATGTTGATGAAATAAAATGATCTCTAAGGGTCATGGGTGCTACATTTTCATTAGTAACTTCCTCATTGTTAACTCTAGGAATTTCAGCCCTAACATTGTCTCCACCATTTTCCATATTATTAGCCATGTTATCAATATCACTTTCAAGTACTCTTAAATTTTCAGAATCCCTAAGGTTCCTTTTTCTTGTCTAAGAGTCATTTCTAATGAAACAATATCAATGATGATTGGTAATGACAATGATCTACGACCCAATATCAACTAACATGCATATATTTGTACCCAATAAAATACCAAATAATTAAGTGTTGGTCCTAAGTGAGGTTTGCCCTTTTAATGTCAAATGATTAAAAGGGTTCATGGCTATTTCTCTATATTGGTATCACAAGGGCATTTCTATCATTACTCATGTGTGTGTATATGTGTTACACTTCATCTAGATGCTAAAATATTTCACAGATTTATACTCAAGTGTACATACACTCACACAGCCACTACAGCAATTACAAGACCATTGTGAGGGCAATTCTAGTACTTCAATGCTTTCTCAAGGCTGTTAAAGGACTCACAACATTGTGCCACGTGCACAGTGGTCCTTGTGAGAGAAGATATTGACAAAAATACAGCTATTAGCCTTATGTATTAGCATTGTATAAAGACCTTCAAAGGGTTGCAAAAAATGTGATTTTCAGTGTCAATATAGGACTGTACTAGGGGCATTTCAGTCCATTCATAGTATGGATTGCCAAAATTGATCCCTATCTATGATTAGCCAGTGGTGGAATATACTTATCCATACTAGGGGAGCAAATTTCAAGTATATATATGTTGTTATAGCTGCAGCAGTTGTGTGTGCACTTGTAAGAGCCTACAATGAGTTTTTGAGCTGAAAAAGAGTGAGATCTCAAGAGCTTAAAGCTAACAATGATTTCAAAGAGGTTTCTTGATGATTTAAGCAGTATTTATTCTCTGAATTCAACATGAATATAGTGTAATCACGGTGAAGAACACAGCTCAGTTTTTCTGATGCAATGAGGAGGTCTTGGAGGTCCAAAAATTGTTGTGGTTGCTTTTAGGGTTAAAGCAAGGCTTGAGAAAGTGTAACTTAGTGGTTTTCATCTACAGAGGACACTTAGACAACAAAACTACAACTGGTATAAATTCTTATACCTCAAACCTGCCTTAATCTTCATTTTCTGGTGCATTGTGGCTGTCATGAACTTGTAGCTGAAATACCTTGATATTACATGAATTATTAACTGTGACCATGCTTAAAATGATGAATCAAGACTTATCAATCTGAGGTTTCATACAAGAAGTGGACTAAAAGGAATTAAGATGTTAAACCCTTCTGAGTTAGGTATGTAAGTAATGTTAAGCCTAACCCTGTGAAGTGAGTTGGAGTCTTTTTGCTTAAACAGTGTTGAAAATCATTCAAGCAAGTTATATTAAGTCAAATAAGGTTGAGTGAAACTTTTACAGGCCAGGGTTATCACGAATTTCCAGAAATACCCTTTGACAATAGGTTTCTACAGAAAGTAGCTTTGAACAGTTTTTGGGGCTGTCATTGATACACCTATTGATGTGCTTTACCTCTGGGATTTTATGTGAAGTTAAACTGAGTATATGAGAATATTTTTCTGGCTTGAGATAGTCCAAAATACCAAAAATACCCTCAGAACAATGGCTTCACAGTAGCTTCAAAACAAACCTTGTAATAAGCTGTTTTGTCACTATTTTATGCTGCAATGTGTTAATCTTGCTTTGGAAATTGAGAATATTATGTGTGAAAGTATATATTAACTACATGAAGCTATGACAACATGAATTAGCTCAAGGTTCAAGTGGTTTTACAGATTTACCCTTGATAGCCTCAATTCTAGGGTTTTAACCCTAACATTGTTGTTTTGATCTTACATTGCAATACCTTGTTATTCCTAATGTGTTTGACTTGTGAACAAGTGTATTTTGACTATTAAAGACTGGGGGAGTGAAGTTTGGGTTGTTCTTGAAGCTACATTACTAAATTATCCTTTGAAGCTACATAGTAAAGGTTTAATTGGGGTTTTGTCCATTCTGAGATTTTAAATGCCATACCTTGCTATTTTAATTGTTCCTATTAATTGAGCAAGTGTATTTTATACATTGAAGACTGAAGGTGCAGAGTTTAGGGAGTTATTAAGGCTACATTACAGTTATACCCTTAAGAGGCAAATTCTAGGGTTTTAAATACTACAAGGCCATTGTGTGCTTCTATCTCTATACCTTGTTGGTTTCACTATCTTTATCACTTGAGCAAGTGTATATTAGCTTATGAGAGTTGTGGAAGACAAGTGCAGGTCATTCTTGAGGCTGCATTGTGAAGTGACTCTTTTACCCTTGTATTTAGGGTTTTTTGCCTTGTGTGTTATATTATTGATCTACCTTCCTTATCTAATTGAGGAATTCACTTAAGTACATGTATGTGGCTGAGACAAGGCTGTGGGATCCTAGTGTGAGCATTAAGTGAAGCTGCATTATATTTTGACAGTTCTATCCTTTGATTACAAAAAATTAAAGACTAAGGTTTCATATTGTTCTACTTGAGGCTATGTATTGCATTCTTATCCTGTGGTGCAGCTGAAGTATTTTGTACTTAGTATTTTGACACCTTATTCCATTGTTGATTTAGTTGTTGAGAGCTTGTATGTCCAAGTAGGGTTGCTTAGAACAGGGGGAGTGCATATGTGCATATTGTTGAGCTTATGTGTATAGAGTAAGTGCAAGTCAGTGTCTTAGCTAGTACAAGGTGTGTGGAAAGTGGGGCAGCTGGGTGAGTAACTACTTGCATACAGTAAGTGTTGATAATGAGGTAGTGTGTGTGTGTATTGGTTGTGAAAGCTAGTGTCTATTCTGGTACAAGGGTGTGTGTGTAGTAAGTGAGACAACTGAGTGTGTAACAAGAAACATACAACTAGTGGAGGCTTTTATTGGCTGAGGCCAAGAACCAAGGTTTTTCCCTATTCAGAGGGTTTTCTTGTATGTCTTATGTCATGTGCTTCATTTGTGTTTGATTTGTTTGAACTGATTAGTTTAAAGAAGTTGAATCAGATCAATTCACCCCCTTCTTGGTCTAACATTAAGTGTAACAAACATCAACTTTGAAACACTTACAAAGTGGTGCGAATCCACAAATTTTCCAGAATTTTTTTGAAATTTTTCAACACTTACAAAGTGACTCCAAAGCAACCCCTTCGCATCAATCTGCAATCAAAACACTTGGCAAACAAATTAAAAACAGAAAAATATATATACAAAATTATATTTACAAACAAACTTAATTTAATCTTTGAAATTTTTTTTCACAAAACCAATTGCAATCCCTGGCAACGGCACCAAAAATTGGTAGGTGCGATGGGCACGTTCCAATAATAAAACCACACTAACTAGTGCGAATTCCTAAGAAAGCGGCTTGAGTAAGGGTATCGATCTACAAGGATTGTTGAACTTATGGCAATCAAGTTTCAAATATCACTTTCGTGTTTTTTAATGTCACAAGAGATGGTTGATTTGTTTGATTGTCAATTTCATAAATATTAAAATAAACTAAATTGAACTTTAACAAATATATAAAATGGAGGCTAAGGAATTGAGTTGACTAAGACCTCATAATCATGCATGCTTGTAAGTAATTTAGGGATACAATCACGTGTGATGTGAAAAGTGTAGAAATATAAAATGACTACAACAATTGTCAAGAAAATCATGTAAGTCAAGACTAAGCATAACCCATCTGTGGTTGGCATGTGTTATCCACCTAAACTAGGGTGTGGTATGAGCCATCTTCCCTAGGCATGGCCTATCAAGGTCTTTGACATTATAAGTTTTAGCACATGGAATAAATCCTTTGGTATAGACTATCTTTGGTTGCGATAGACCATCTACCTAAACTAGGATATAGCATGGTCCATCTTCCCTTAGCATAATCTATCTAAATTCATGTAAAACATGCCTATAATCCCATTTCATGAATACCAATTTCCATTGTCACATATGAAAATATCAAGTTTATAAATATATAACCATGTTTTCTATGACAAGAATTACATGATACATTTATCTATATATATAAATTATGCACAGATTGTAAATCAATTCTAATATGAGAAAACACAAATTGAATAATACAACATTCGTCTTTATTCATGAAACTCATCACACACAAGAGTTTTTGATGAGTGCTCAAATGTGATACATTTTAGCACCTAAGTTAGAGTATTTTAGTCCATTTATCTATCTTACTTTTCTGTTTTAGTTCTAATTTTTGTTTTTGTCTATTTTAGGTCAATAAGGTTCTTTACTAAGTGAGATGTGTTTTTAATATGATCATATACTTCATCGTTGTGAGTCTCAGTTTCATTTATCATTTTTTTGGTTTTTTTTTTCATTTTTTATGCCTCTTATTTATGTGCACGAGGATACGTGTTATATGGGTCCTGGGATTCATTTAGAGAACTTTTTCAAGTTACGAAATGTTAAAAATGTATTTCATCATTCATTTACTTGATTATATTTTCGGGCACTCGGTTTGACCTGTGTGGCATTATTTTCATGTATTCAAGACTTTCATGGACCTTTTTTTAGTTTAAGTGAGAAGCAGGACCCACCCTTTGACTATAGGTATAAATATGAGGAGTTAGCAATCCTCCCCCCCCCCCCAACCACAATTTTATTTCTTTTCTCTCTCTCTCTTTCCTAGCGGTGTCCTCTCTCTCTCTTCCCTTCCCTTCTCTTTTCCTTACACCATTTCGCAAGGTCAAGGTAGGGTTTGATCTAGTTAGGCTTGGATTCTAGATGAGAGCAAGAAGAAAAGTTTAACTAGAACAACGAGAGCTACACTCCGGTTGTATCGGATTTTATTTTGGTAGAGTTTGCACCTTGACCCATTTTAGGGTGTTGCTTTGATTTCAAGGTAGGGGTGTTTAACCTATGAAATCCTTAGTCTTTGTGAGTAATATATATGCTTTGCATGATACAATGAGCTTAGATGTAGAGATACCATGATATATGAGTTGATTTGTTTATAAACATTCTAAATTACTTGTTGTCTTGCTATATGTTGATGGATTCATGTGCAAATGGTATTAAAAATGCTATAACTTAACTTATATGTGATTATTACATGAGTTAGAAGGTTGTATGTCTCTTTGTTGTAAATGAAGAAATTGTTATTGTTGTTCACTAGATGATGTTTACTTTCAATTCACTTCCTTCCATGAGTAATGCATGCCATGTGTTTGATGAATTTCTTATATGAGCTTATATGTGGAATTTGGCTTTGGAAAGGCATAATAATTAGCAAGTATGACTATAAGGATTTTTATGATGCATTGAGGCATAGTTATGATAATTATATACTCATCACTCATGCATTGTGGTGGTGTGTGTGATAATTTGTGTGGGAAATGATTTTACCAAGTTTATGTGGAAAGGTTTGTGAATATAGGATGACATGGAGTCGTCATGTGTCCGGGGAACCTAGAGGGATTACAGGAGTTTGCCTCATATATAATTGAGTTACCTAGTTCGAATACTTTACCGCTTGACATGAGCCTTTGACGTATATTAAGCTCTTGATCCATTGCAAGCCTTTTGCCTCCAACATAGAAATATGTGTTGTTTAATAGGAATATGAACAAAATGAATAGGAACAAGCCACTGTTATACCTCATCAAACGAGAGGCGTCTCATCGCATCCACATTATAAAATAGAATAGGCAGGAGTTGTTGATTGAAGTCACAAGGAAGTCAATGGGAGTAATTGGCGGCATAGTCGTTCAATCACTTGATGTTAAGAAAAATCATTTTTGTCCTCCAGAAGATGACGAAGAACTTCTTGATCCTGAAGTATCATTTCTTAATGCAATTGATGCTCTTATATATCTAGCAAACTATACCTAACCTAGGATAGCATTTTTAATCCACTTGCTAGCGTGATACAGTTCTAAATCAATTCGAAGACATTAGAATGGGGTTAAGCATATTATGTACATGTTACCTTTGCAGCACAACTAATATGAGATTATTTTATTTAAGAGAATCAAAGTCTCATTTAATCGGGTGTGCAAATGTTGGTAATCATTCTGATCCATATAAAGCTCGATCATAAACAGGTTGTGTTTACTTGTGGCAACTAGTGGCATAGCCAGGAATTTCCTTTTGTGGGCAATCTTTAATAGCAATATATATATATATATATATATATATATATATATATATATATATATGTAATTAGAACAAAAACTATATATGTAAAAATTAAAACATGTACATTCACAACGATTTTTCAAATTATGCATTACTCTTTCAAAATTGAGTTTATTCAATTGAATATACAAAAAAAAAAAAAAAAAAAAAAAAAAAAAAAAAAAAAAAAATTCATATTCAATGAATCAAGAATAAGATATGAAAAAGAAATAACAGAGTTACCTAACTATTCTAATATATCACATATGTAAAATAAAAATAAAAATCCATGATAACCAAATCTAAACTTAAAAGTTGTAACTAGATAATCCAATTAATCAGAAATTTTGATAGAGTAAATGAATCTGTGATTTCATTGATTTGGGCTGCAAATAAAAAAATTTATAAGTCTTATTTAGAGAATAATAATTAGTAACATAATTACACAAACTAAATTTTGAAAGAACAAAAAGCCCTAAAATAATTTTGATAGTAATAACTAATAATTTTTCTAATTAAAATTATAATATCAAATAATAATCATAAATTTAGATGATAAAAATAAAAAATAAATAAATAATTAGATTACCTGTCCACCGCACTACAGTACGACTGACTGAGTCTCTATTTACTGGTAAATAGTTGATACGCTTGTTTTATTTGGATTGTGAAAAATGTTGAAAACTGAAAATATGATGGAAACAATCCATTTGTTTGTGGTAAAGTCAAAAGTATAATAGAATATCTTGATGAAATTTTTTTTTTTAATATTTTAGGAAATTGAAATAAATATCATATTTTCTGGGAAAGTGATAAATTGATAGATATATTATATATATTTACAATTGTGTCGTGATTATATTCCTTTTGTCTTCTCTTTTTTTTTTTCTTTTGATGTAAAATAGTGAATGGGTTTTTGGTTATATATATATGTGTGTGTGTGTGTGCACTGTCAAATGTCAAATTTTAGAGGGGGCAATTATACAAATATAAAAATCTTTCCATGTAAAATTTTAAAAAATTAAAAGTTCAGTGGGGGCAACTGCCCCCACTTGTCCCTCTGTGGCAACGCCACTGGTGGCAACACAGTTATATCATGGCGATATGTGAAATAAACAATGACTACTACTTCTTTAAATCACTTTGAGATGCTCACAATTCATGAAGCATGCCGAGTGTATATGTGGTTGCAATCTATGGTGATGAGTGCTCAAATGTGATGCATTTTAGCACCTAAGTTAGGGTATTTTAGTCCAATCATCTATCTTATTTTCATATTTTAAATACTTACTTGTGTTATTGCCTATTTTAGGTGAATAATGTTCAAACAGGCTAACAGGAGCCATTTAGACCATTTTTGGAGCTAAAGAGCGAAGTTAGAAAGAAACCAAGAAAAATGCATTAGGGGAACTTCGATCGATCGAAGGGAAGCCCCTATTGATCGAAGTGATCTTCAATTGATCAAAATCAAAGCGGTGCCAGCTCAACCAATGGGATGAAGCCTAGAGGATATTTTGTGCCACATCAGCTTCAATCGATCGAAGCCAAGTGTTCGATCGATCAAAAATGCTGCTAGCAGTGAGCTGTCTAATTCCCGAGCGAGCCGATTTCCACCTACCTTGCATAGCTGCGAATTCCTCCAATCACAGGCTATTATTCTGACTTGGTCCTTACTCAAAGGAGTGTGTAATTGATTTATTGAACATCATTGTAATAGATAGAAAGATTACCAATTATAGAATAAAAAATTTTCCCCTCTAAAACTAGGGTTTTTGGGAAGAAAGTAAGGATGAAAATGATGATGTCAACCTCTAAGCTAGCCCTTGAGGGTTCCATGTCCACTACAATAAGTGGCTAAATCCTTCACTTGGGGCTAGAGATAGCCCCTAGGCATGCTTCTCAAACCTAGCTTTTGTGTATTTTGGGGGATTTTTGTTGTAACAACTGTTTTGATCTTGAATAAATATATATCTTGTGGTTTTTACTTGATGTGTATGGTTTAATGCTTTCAATTGATCATTTAGTTCTATCCATATATCTATGTATGCTAGAATTAATGTTCACGTCTTTTTCTCTAGATTTAATGGAATTTATGCATGCCTATGTGTGTTGATGATGTTAATCTAGTGATGGTCAAAGCATAGTGCTTAATGGAACACTCTTGTTATTTATTTAATGGTTCACACTTGTTTCTTAATGGATTATGCCACACCCATAGTTTAATTAGCTTAATTTTCATGTCTCTAGCCTAGATGTAGTGTAATTGCCTTAATTTCTTAGATAGGTGGACAATCCATGCTTGTTTCTTGATGTTCCATACTTATAAATACAAAGAGTGTATGTCTCTAGATATTTGGGTGTGCATTAATTGTGGTTTAATTGAATTGATTTTGGTCTCATTTGATAGGTTGTGTTGCTCATTGAAATTGGCGAAACAATCTATACTTATTTACCTTCCATGCTTAGTTTCAATTAATGTCACACACACACAAAAGTTACAACTCAAATTTCCCCATTAATGTATAACTGCTAGTGTTTGATGAAGCGAGGCTTAGTGGTGACTCTAGACCCCAAGACCTTTCTCTTATATCTTTTCCCTACTTTCTAGATTGCCTTTTTACTTGCATTAATCTTTAATTGCATTATAGTTTAATTAAACAACCACTAACCATCTTTAATCATTCGACTTACTAATCCGACATTAATTTCCATCACAAATACACCTCCTTTCCCTTGGGACGATCCCTACTCACTTTAGCTATATTTTTAGTTGGAAGTGGTAGCGGCAATTTCTAAATTTAAACTTGGCCACATTCTATCACATTACACACCTCTCAACGCACGCGCACCATATGGTACAACATATTCAAGGATCATGTGGACTCTCTTCAATAAATGGTAGCCCAACAATCTTATATAAAGGCAATGCAGTGTATATTACACAAATAAGAGGAGGTTGCATCAAAAGTGATAGAACCAAGCATATTTCACCAAAGTTCTTATTCACATACGAGCTTTAAAAGAGTCGTGACATTGATATTCAACAAATACACTCCAATGATAATTTGGCAGGCTTGTTCACTAAAGCACTACCAACTGTAACATTCAAATGCATTAACTAAAGGATCTTCTGTGTTAAACTAATGAAACAAAGAGGGGGAACAATTAACTAAAAAGTTATTAGCATGATGCACTCTTTTTTCTTCGTCCAGGTTTTGTCCCACTGGGTTTTCATAGTAATATTTTAATGAGTTAATTTTAACTTATGCAATACCATTTTCAGATATATAGGAATATTATACTTTTTTCCTTTGTTAAGGTTTTTGTCCCACTATGTTTTTTCTTAAAAAGGTTTTAACGAGACATATGAGGGAGTATTATATATATATATAAATATAGGTTGGGGCAGGGGCAAAGCCAGTGTATGCCTAGGGGGCACTTGCCCCCTTGGGCTTACCTTACCCACTATACATATGGTATTTTTTATTTTAATTTTTACATATATATATGGAATTTTTTATATAATTCCCTCCTAAAATTATAGCATCTTAAAACACTCTTTTGTGTAAAATATACACTACCATGTCACTAATGTGTAAAATTGCTGTGTACTTTACACAACCCTTTTACACCGCCATATCAACATATTTTATCTTTCCTTCCTTTTTCGTTATATGGATCTTGGGCATAATACGTGGTTGGCTATTATTGGCATATATTTTTACTATAAAGTAATGGCTGGAGCTAAGAGCGTCTCCAGCGATTGTGTATATTTTTTTGTGTAAATATGATATGTCATAGAAGATTTACACAAAAATTTTGGACTACTTATCTTTAGCTCCGACTATTATTTTATACCTTTTGTGTAAAAATATATCTGCCAATAACAACCAACCACGTGTCCCCACATAATTTGTACAAACCTACTTAATAAAAGGTTAATTCATTAATGGAAAGAGAAAGAGGGCAAAGAAATAAAATATTATGATGCGAGTGTAAAAAGGTTGTGTAAAATATACAACAATTTTACATATTTGTGTATCTTAACAGATTGCTAGAGATAAATAATAAATAAAAAAAAATACACATTATACGTGGCCGTATATATTTTACACAAAATGATGTTTTAACAGACGGCTGAAGATGCTACAAAAATGAGTAGTTCAAAAATTTTGTGTAAATCTATTATAACACATAATATTTATACCCAAAAAAATAATAATAATAAATAAAAATAAAAAATAAATACATAACCTTTATTAGTTTTTAAAATTACTTTTTAATTTTCTAGTTTTGTTTTTCTTTAAATTCCTTTTAAAAAAAAAAAAGTTAAACGTTGTATGTTAAATTCAAGGTCTAATTATTTTTTCCTTTATTTATTTATTTATTTTTTATCATTTGAAAGGCACAAAGGCCAAGTGATAAGCACTGAAAAGTGCGCATTTAACCCCTTAACCTTGAATGTTCTAGGACCTTATTCTATCTTATTTTCCCGTTTTAGTCTAATTTCATATTATTTCTCTTTTCAGGCACTTATCTATCCCCAAAATAAGTCATTTAAGCTGGATTAGAGTATTAAATGAAGCAATCTCAAGCTTAGTGGAAGAAAATGAGCAAAATGGAAGCAAAGTGTTGAAGAAGCCTTCTTCGATCGATCGAATTAAGCTCCGATCGATCACACTGTGATCGTTCCAACCATGACATGATGGATCGATCCTTTTGTCCTTATCTTCAAGAAAATATCTTGTTCGATCGATTCAACCTTTCCTTCGATCGATCGAACCTTTTTAATCTTATCCTCACCTACCACTTTTATAATTTTCCTAAAAATATCCCAAAAATATCTCAGCCTTGTCACTATCTAAAAAGTGCACTGCCATGTTCGATCGATCCAAGCAACCTTGTAATCGATCAAACTGCCTCAAATTGCATGAAAAGCTAATTTCAAGCCAAATTAAGTGGATGCTCATGGTGCAATCATTTGGAGGTCCTTGGCACTAGGTCTAACCATTTGGGGTGACATTTGAGCTACCTATATAAGAATTTTAGCTATTTTGAGTAAAGAGGTTGATTAGGTTTTGACTAGAGGCTAGAGATTAGAGAGAAAACAATACACATTTTTAGGAAAGTTCTTCCACTAATCTGGGGTTTCTACCAAGAACTCAAGGGAGAAAAGGATGAATTCTACCATAGAGATAACCCTTGAGGGTTGGATGACTACATCAATGAGTGGCTAAACCATTCTCGTAGGGCTAGAGATAGTCCTAAGCATGCCTCCTAGACTTTGATGTTTTGTAATTAATGGGGATTTGTGTTTGTAATTCTTGTATTGACATCTTATATATAAATCTTGTTTCTACAATGATTTGTGTAGTTTAATACTTCCAATTGATCATTTAATTCTATCCATATGTCTATGTATGTTAAGATTGATGTTCATGTGTTTATCTCTAGATTTTGTGACATTAATGCATGTCTATGTGTGTTGATATTATGAATCTAGTAATGGTCAAAGCATGGTGCTTAAATGGATTACTCTTGTAGTTTATTTGATAGTTCATACTTATTTCTTAATGGATTGTGCTACATCTTTAGCTTAACTAGTTTAATTTCTTGTCATTAGCTTAGTTGTAGTGTAATTGCTTTACTTTCTTAAATAGGTGGACAATCCATGCTTGTTGTTTGATGTTCCATGCTTATAAATGCAAGTGGTATATATTTTCTATCTTAATGAGTGTGCATTAATTGTGGGCTTAAAGAAGGACCAATGGCTTAATTTGATATGTTGTACTATTCACTAGATTGGTTAGACAATGTATACTTACTTGGCCATCCATACTTTGTAATTCAATTAATGGCGCACACTTCCATTTACAACATATAATCCCCTTAATCTATCAAATGTTAAGTGCCTAGGAAGGTAATGCTTAGTTGTGAACTCTATGACCCAAGACCTCTCTCTCATATTCTCTACACCTCCATTCGTTTTGTTGTTTTACATTGCAATTATTTAGTTTAAATTGTAGTATAATTCAACCAACAAACCCTCTTTTGATCATTCGACCTACTAATCCAACAATTGATTCCAAAACACGCTTCCTTTCCCTTGGGACGATCCCTACTCACTCTAGCTATATTTCAGTTAGTAGTGGTAGTAGCATTCTATAAATTTAAACTTGGCCACACTACACACTTTGTTGTAACTGGGTATTGACACACACCACCAAGCCAGAGTGGCAGTACAGAGGCATAACCCAGGCCAAATAAAGCCATACAAATCATAAAGCAAAACAAGAAAAATGAATAATAGGCTCCAGATTTGTTGAAAAAGAGCCACCGTTTTAGAACGAAAACCACTAAGGGAGAAGAGCAATAATTGGAGTGACCAAAGGTCAGACCATCATCAAGGCAACAGCTCCAAAGCTGCATCCATAAGGCGCCTCCACACACCCAACCCCGCACAAGATCAAACCAAGCCAGGGAAAATAAAAATCGACCTAGATCATAGATCTAGCCGAAGGGAAAATAACAAATCCACCTGTCTAGCCGAAAACAAACCAAAAAAAAGCAGATCTAACTACACAAAAACAAAAAATGACGTAAAAACCACTCACAGAGCGAACTTATTGAGACACGTCGAGGTTATTAACATGTGGGAGGCAAGTAAGGGCAACTCTCCACTCCCATAAAAAGGAACAAAATAGAATGGGGACGAGCGGCTGAGAGAGAGAAAGGGTAAAGAGAGAACATAGGAAAAGTACAGGCAGCTTCCTTTTTTCTTTCCTTTTTTCCCTTTTACTTCTTTAAATAATATATATTTCTCTCTCTAAACACTTCCTAATCTCCCCTTGGTTGTGGTCCATACAGGGGCAGAGCCAGCATCTTAAGGGTAGGGAGCTAAAATTATAAATAACATTACCTAGTTAGAACTTTTGAAAAAAAAAAAAATTACATAGGTAAAAATATTTTACTATTTAATATTCATACAAAAATATATCTATCTAAACTTTTCCCAATTTATTTAAATTTAAAAAATAAAAAATAAAAAAAAAACTAGTTATTTAAAGAATTTTTTATCAAAATTTATGGACAAACACAAATAAGATTTATGCCAAAATTATTTTTTAAAAAAAATCAATTAAATAACTTTCTTTATTTAACGAAAAGAAAAAAAACAAAAATAACTTTTTTTAAAAAAAAAAAAAGTAACAATTAAAAATTTAGCAAAACAATAACAATGATAAAAATAAAAAAAAATTAAAAAAAATACAAACAAATTAATAAAATAAGAATTTAGATTCTTAAATCATCGATTTTTGTGACATTCAAAACTTCAAATGAAATTTTTGTTCTAGATTTTGTAAAAATCAATTTCTTATAAAAGCATTCCAATAAAAATAAATTTAAAAATAAAAAATAAAAGTGATGGAAATAATCATGTATGAGATGAAATTTTAGGATAATAAGGTTATGGAAAGAATCTTGCTTGAGTGGGAAGGATTTTAAGATAGTCACATTATGGAAAGAATGGTGTTTAAGTTGAAATTTTAAAATAGCCACATTAAATTTTTATGTGAATCAGTAGTAGTCAATTAAATCACTTTCTTTTAGATTATATATAAAATATCTCTTATTAAATATTAATTAAAGAAATTTTTTTTTTTCTTAGGGGGGTCAAGTATAGATTTTATACCACATATGTTATACTATTTTATTTTTACCTATACTAAACAAAAATTTCCAAAAATTTAGGGGGGGCCATGGCCCTCTCCAGCCCCCCCTACCCTCCACCCCTAGGTCCATATCTTATCTTCACTTGAAGGATGTGTTGTATAGCCTGTATGTATAATATAAAAGAGAACGTGTGATGCAGTATTAAACAAGTAAAACTTTGACACGGTGACCAAGGCAACAACTTGGATGCATCCATGTGAAGGTCTGCTATTTTCTGGTATGCTTTACCAAAAGCAGTAAAAATTCTTTTACTATATAGTTGTTTATCTTTTGACTCAGTAATTCTAATAATTATGTTTGGTAAAGGTGAACCTATATCTTTATATTTATATAATAAAGTAATGTTTATATTCAATGCGGGTACAATTATACAACTTTATGTAATTGATTTGAGTGGAGTTTATAAAAGTAAAGAGCTAAATGACATATTTGTCACCGAGTGCTTTAATAGATATTATCTTATAAATGAGAGAGAGACAATAATATATATATATATATATATATATATATATGTAATGAATATATATGTATATATAGAGTAATATTCAGAGAAATAAATCTTTCAAACACAGAGAGGGGGGGGGGGGGAGGGAGAGAATGGAAAGCTTTTCATTCAAGTGTGTCATTAAAGCAGTATATACACATGGCCTATTTATAGGCTCAAAATTGTAGCTTCCCAAACAAGCCATAATAAGGCTTTTACTGTAAGTAAGAATTGAGCTTTCTCCGTAAGCCAACAAGGCTTTCACTGTAAGCAAGAATTGAGCTTTCTCCGTAAGCCAACAATGTCATCATGGATGACTTAAGATTGTGGGTCCCACAAACATATATATATAACACTCCCCCTTGGGGTCACAATACTACACTAAGAATATGCCTCATTAAAATCTTACTAAGAAAAACCTAGTGGGACAAAACCCTAGTGAAGGAAAAAGAGTACAGTATTCTTGTGTATGGTATTGCATAGATTAAAACTGCCTCATTAAAACCTTGCTAGGAAAACCCAGTGGGAAAAACCATAGCGAAGGAAAAAGAGTACAGTATGACAATACCTTTTCGATCACTTGCTCCCCCTCATTAGTTCAACCCTGAAGATCTTTTAGTTAATGCATTCCAATGGTGTCCACTAACTTCTTGAATGTTGTAGTTGGAAGCGCTTTAGTGAATAAATCTGCTAGATTATCACTCGAGCGTATCTGCTGAACATCAATATCACAGCTCTTCTGAAGCTCGTGTGTGGAAAAGAATTTTGGTGAAATGTGCTTGGTTCTGTCACTTTTTATGTATCCTCCTCTTACCTGTGCAATATATACTGTATTATCTTCATATAATGTTGTTGGACTATCTTTGATTGAGGAGAGTCTACATGATTTTCGAATATGTTGTATAATAGATCTCAACCAAACACACTATCTACCTGCTTCAAGAATTGCAAGTATCTCAGAGTGATTTGAGGAAGTTGCGGTCATGGTCTGTTTCATAGATCGCCATGAAATTGCAGTATCACCACAAGTAAACTAGTACCCTGTTTGTGATCGGGTTGTATGTGGGTTAAAAAGAGAACCTGCATCTGCATATCCGATCAACTGGGGCTTTAATTTTCTTGAATAAAACAGCCCCATATCAGTCGTTCCCCGAAGGTAACGCATAATGTGTTTGACCCCATTCCAATGTCTTCGAGTTGGTGCAGAACTATACCGTACTAGTAAGTTGACTGCAAATGTTATATCAGGTCTGGTACAATTCACAAAGTACATTAGAGCACCGATTGCACTAAGATATGGTACTTCAGGACCAAGAACTTCTTCGCCTTCTTCTTGAGGATGAAAAAGATCTTTCTTAACATCAAGTGATCGAACAATCATTAGAGGACTCAAGGGGTGAGCTTTATCCATATAAAAGCGCTTTAAGACTTTTTCAGTGTATGTTGACTGATAGATAAGAATTCCACTTGGTAAATGTTCGATCTGCAAACCGAGACAAAATTTTGTTTTACCAAGATCTTTCATTTTGAATTCTTTCTTTAAATAATTAGCAGTCATGGTGAGCTTTTCAGGAGTTCCCACAAGATTTAGATCGTCAACATATACAACTATAATGGCAAATCCAGATTTTAATTTCTTGATGAAAATGCTTGGACAAACTTGATTATTCACATATCCTTCTTTTAATAAATACTTGCTGAGTCGATTGTACCACATGCGCCCGGATTATTTTAATCCGTACAAGGATCGTTGTAGCTTGATTGAATACATTGTACGTGGTTTCAAGCTATTTGCTTCAGGCATTTTAAATCCTTAAGGGATTTTCATATATATGTCACTATCTAGTGATCCATATAAATAAGTTGTAACCACGTCCAACAGACGCATATCCAGTGCTTCTGAGACTGTCAAACTGATCAAGAAGGGAAATGTGATTGCATCCATCATAGAAGAGTATATCTCCTCATAATCAATACCAAGTCTCTGTGAGAAACCTTAAGCTATAAGTCGGGCTTTGTATCTTACAATTTCATTTTTCTCATTATATTTCCTTACAAATACCCATTTATACCCTACAGGCATGACATCTTAAGGTGTCTGGACTACAAGTCCAAATACTTCACATTTTGCTAATGAGTTTAGCTCTGCCTATATTACTTCTTTCCATTTTGGCCAATCATTTCTACATCAACACTCTTCGATGTTTTGAGGTTCAGGATTGTCACTATCACTTGCAATATCAAGAGCAACTACAAAGGAGAATATATCGCTAATAATAACTGTATTTCTATCCCACAATTCTCTATAGTTTATTGAGATCCCATTATTTTCAGGTACCAGTGCCTCTTTAGGGGCTTGTGCCACTTCCGGGGCATGTACCACTTCCGGGGCATGCATATCTTCTGGGGCTACTTGCTTATAAAATTTAGATTAATCAATCATTTTCATTGTTCCTTTTGCAAGTGTGACCTCTTCAGGAGCGCCAATTTCTTTATTTGATTTTTCTTGTGCTTTCCTCTTCCGGGGAACAGTATCTTTTGCACCGACTGGTCTACCACACTTCTGGCGTGTCTTAGATGCATTTGCAATAACACTGACAGACTGTCCTACAGGGACATCAATTCTTGCTGGAATGTTTGCAACTGGTATATGTGATTTCATCACTTTCTTTGTGTTAGTGAATGCATCGGGTAATTGATTTGCAATACTTTGCAAATGAATGATCATTTGAACTTCTAGTTCACATTGATTTGTGCGAGGATCGAAATGAGATAAAGTCGAGACATTCCAATTAATAAATCATTACTCTTCTGGCTTTTTCTTTTCCCCCCCTAATGGAGGGAAAACAGCCTCATCGAAATGACAGTCAGTAAACCGCGCCTTAAAAAATCACCTGTCATAGGTTCAAGATATCAAAACCTACATAAATACCAAGTCGTCGTTAAGGACCCATTTTGGTGCATTGTGGGGGTGCAATGGGAAATATACAGCGCAACCGAAAACTCGTAAGTGAGAGATACTTGGTTATTGACCAATCACAAGTTGTATTGGTGAAAAACTATGATATGCAGTTGGTCTAATGCGAACTAGTGATGCTACATGTTATATCACATGTCCCCAACCAGAAACAAGTAGTTTAGTTCTCATGAGTAATGGTCTAGCTATTAACTGAAGACGTTTGATAAAAGATTCTGCAAGACCATTTTGGGTGTGAGTATGTGCAACAGGATGTTCAATAAGAAAGCCAATTGACATACAATAGTCATCAAAGGATTGAGATGTGAATTCCCTGGCATTATCAAGACGGATAGTCTGGATTAGATAATCCAGAAATTGTGCTCGTAAGCGGATTATTTAAGCAAGGAGTCGAGCAAATGCAACATTACAAGTAAAAAGTAAATTTACGTGTGAGCACCGTGTTGATGCATCAATTAAGACCATAAAATACCGAAATGGTCCACACGCTGGATGAATTAGTCCATATAAATCCCCTTGAATTCGTTGTAAAAATGGTAGGCATTCAACGACGACCTTAGAAGGTGATGGTCTAACTATTAATTTACCTTGTGAGCAAGCGATACAAGGATAATCATTTGCTAAAAAAATCTTCTGGTTCTTTAGTGGATGACCATGTGAATTTTTAATGATTCGGCACATCATTGTTGACCCAGGATCACCAAGGCGATCATGTCAAAGTATAAAAATATTTGGGTCAGAGCACTTCTGGTGTGTCACTGCATGCGACTCAATTACTCTTATATTTGTATAATATAATCCAGAAGATTAAACAGGGAGTTTTTCTAATACATGCTTCTGGCATGTAATACAGAGATATTCAACGGCCCCTTCATTTATAGTCTCAATATGACAACCGTTGAGACGTATATCTTTAAAACTTAATAAATTTCTTTTAAATTTGGTAGAGTATAGAGCATCATCAATATTCAATTTTGTTCCACATGGTAACACAATGATAGCTATTCCGAAGCCTTCAATTAGGTCTGCTGGACCTGATATTGTATTGACACTAGCTTCAACTAATGTTATACGCGAAAAATATTTTCTATCTTAGAGTATAGTGTGCGTTGTTGCACTGTCTGCCAGACATATATCTTCACCATTTATCTTAGGTACAGTCAATGCCTTAGTCAAATCCATACTTCTTCATACACACAAAATATATATTTCATTATTTCAAACTTGAAATACAAACTAATTTTACATACAAGATAGCCAAAATAAAAACATACTGGTGCAACCTAGATAGAGACATATTGATACAATGAAAATTTAAACATACTGATGCAAATAAGATAAAACACACAAAGGATAACATGATAGAAAAGGACACATTAATTAGTATGGACATTTCCATCACCAATCAAATGATCAATACTACCACTAGGATCAGCAAAGAAGTCAGAAACATCAAGATGACTAATATCAATTGGCAAGTCGTCATCCACAAAATTCATTTTAATTTCTTTTCGTTTTCCCTTATCATTCATTGAGGCACGGTAAAGATCAGCTAGATGTTTGGGCGTACGACAAGTACGCGACCAATGACCTTTCATTCCACACCTATAGCAAGGCTTGTCATCATATATCTCAGGAGCTTTGTTCTGCAAAGCTTTTCCTTTTGCTTGCTTGGTCGCATTTGAATTTCACTTCTGGTGGGACGGTGTGGAGTTCCTTCTGGGAATCAATGAGGAATTATGACCACCACGATTGTTATAATTATTTTTATTGTGACCATATCCATGGCCAACACTACATCCGTGTCCATGTCCATGGCCGTGAAATGAGGACACATTCGCTTCTGGGAATGGTACAGATCCAGTTAGACGGGACTGGTGGTTTTTCATTAAAAGCTCATTATTCTGTTCAGCCACCAACAAACAAGAAATCAGTTCAGAATATTTTGTAAATCTTCGCTCTCTATATTGCTGCTGCAGGAGCACATTTGAGGCATAAAATGTGGAGTATGTTTTTTCTAACATTTCATCATCAGTAATTTTTTCTCCACATAATTTCAACTGTGAGCTGATTTTAAACAAGGCTGAATTGTACTCACTTATACTTTTAAAATCCTATAATCGCAGGTGGATCCAGTCATAGCGAGTTTTTGGAAGGATCACAGTTTTTTGATGCTCATATCGTTCTTTCAAATTTTTCCACAGTGTAAGTGGATCCTTAACCATGAGGTACTCTGTTTTTAATTCCTCATAGAGGTGATGGCGAAGAAAGATCATAGTTTTCGCGCGGTCCTGCAGGGATGCATTATTTTCTTCATTAATTGTTTCTCTGAGATTCACAGCATCCAAGTGGATCTCGGCATCAAGGATCCATGACAAGTAGTTTTTGCCCGAGATATCAAGTGCCACAAATTCAAGCTTGGTAAGATTTGACATTATGAAGGAACTACAAATGATAAAATAACATAGTTAGAATTATTTCATAAAAAGAATGATCAATTTGAGATTATAAAAATATTGCAGTCACTATAATATGATTTGCATAGTGGTGATACCATATAATAGTCAATTTGTAATCACAACAGAACAAGTGGCTTGTTAACTCAACTTGCACATTAAAGGGGCACGGCTCGAATCTTGTGGTATTTTTTTTTTTTTTCATTTTTTTTTTTCGTTTTTCTATTACGTATTCAAATCTAAGTTAAGTTATATGTATAATAATGTACATGAAGTAACATGCAAAAGATTGTAACAAGATATTTAGCAAATATAATATGAATTGTCAGTAAATATACTATATCAAATATTCGTGAAACTTCATGCTCACAAAGAGTATATTAATATATGCAAAACTTCGAGTTTGCCAATTAAATATAAATAATTTAGTATTTGCGAGACTTCGGGCTCAGCAATTTACTTTTCTATAAAGAATGGATAAAAATATTCTAATATAAATAAATAAATAAATAAGTATTTGTGAGAATGCATGCTCAACAATTTTAATTATATCTAAAATTTGAACAACAACAGGTTAATGTAAATAATTATTTTTCTTACCCTTTGAAGTGAGAAAGAAAAATAGAATTTTCTTGTCAGTTGATAAAGTCTCGTGCTCATACCTTGTAATGAATATATATGTATATATACTTTTACTATAAGCAAGAACTGAACTTTCTTCGCAAGCCAATAAGGCTTTCACTGTAAGTAAAAATTGAGCTTTCCCCTTAAACCAACAATGTCATTGGATGACTTAAGATTGTGGGCCTCACAAACATATATATATATATATATATACATAAAAAAATATTTATATATATATATATATATAAAAATATACATGCAATGCCGTGACTGTTTGTGTTTGTGAGTGATGCCGAGGGATAGGAATCGGATGGAGGGGTACTCGGATGCGAAATCGCCGCTGTTGGCGGAGGCGGCTGCTAGCGAAGGGCAGCGAGTGCGATTCGGTCGCCGGAACTCGGTCAACTCGCTTAGGAACGATTTTCTGGCGAGGTTGCCTGATGATGTCCGTTCTGGCCTTGACCTCGAATCTGTTTCTCGCATTGATCTCTCCAAAATTACTCGCTTAACTGAAGGTTATCTCTCTCTCAATCTCTGTATCCATTTATGGCTTCATATTCTTGCAATTCAAAGATAATTGTTTTTCTTATATGTGTAATCAATGCTATGTTTAGCTGATCAGATAACAGAGACACAAGATTCAATTTTTCTCTTATTTTGTCTTATTTTCTTACCCTTATCTAAAATTGAAATTTAGCTTATTAATCTTTGGCAAAAGTGCAAACAACCCCTGATCTATTACAAATCGACAATTTACCTCTGGATTACAAAAGTGAACAAGTCAGTACTACAACTATCAAAATCGTGCAAATTAACCCATAAAACTCAATTCCACAAACACAATTATTTGTGTATTATTTATTTATTTATTTATTTTGCCCTTTGCTCCTGAGCCTCCTGTATGTGTTTGTGGAGAAGTAGTTTTAGATTGATCTTGAGCAATAGATTTGGGGATGTTTTGTTCATCAATAAGGCTTAGTGGGGCAAGTGAAATTATGGGGAAGCTCCGGACTGAACACCCCTTATCTCTATCAAGCAGGTAGTGTGACTGGCATAAGATTCACGCAAATGGATTTCGGTGGGCAACAAAGCAAAAAAGCATTCCCTAGAACATTATCGAAGGCATTTCTTGCAAACAAGCCCCCTTCGATTGATACCCCCTTCAAAGAATTGTTTGCACCAAAGAGGGGATTCAAACCTTAGACCCAATGCTTCATAAGGCACTAGGGCCAAGTTCTTACCCACTTGAAGCAACCCCTTTGGGTTATATACATATAGTTTATTATGAACTCAAAATGGTTTTATATAAATCTTTTTTGTTTTCTTACCCTTGGTAGGCAAGTTTTTTTGTATTTTATAACAAAAAAGAAATAAGCAATATGTATTTGGTCATGTACCCAAACTAGGGGCTGTGACAAACTGTAGTCCGACATCCACACAAACAATATCATAAAGAATCCATAAAAGTCCTCAACTATATGGAAATATCATCAATTAAATGCAACGATAATATCAAACAACATCCCGCTGTGCTACTCTGATAAAATCCAGGTCACAAAATAAACAAATAAACAAGTGCTGCCTCCTGTTGGAAAGAATTCTGCGCACATTAAAAATTCGTAGAAAATTCATTTGAACTCAGAACAAGGAAAACTCAATTTATTTTGAAAGTAGATTCATGGGAGTATAAAACTGAAAATTTTGGTAATGATCCGGTGTCAAGAAGTTATTTAAATAAACCATTTAAATTGGTTTCCAGCAGCAACAAACAACGGACAGCTGGCATTATCGGATTTTTTTAAAATAAAAAATTGTTCATCCAAAAATTACGAAATTTTGCAGAGAGTTACTAGACATATGGGAGTAGTTGTGGTAAAAATTTGAATGCATTTGGAGCACCACAACTCCTTATAAAAATTTTGTAATAAAGGAAGACTAAAAGATAATTTGAAACGAAAACTACTAAGGAGTATAGCCCAACCTAGAACAGCCACCAATCACCAACAACCCACACCAATTTCAGCCCACAATTGAACACATTTAAATTCACCCTTTACAAAATATAATCTCAGTCTATATATATAGAATAATCTGGCTTCAAATACATCATAGTCATTATATAACCTTTGTTACAAACATTTTGTCAAGCATTTGGTATACAAGACTAGATGGTCTCCTATTACACAGTTTCCAGCAACTCCAATTGTTCTCCAATGATCATAGAAACCTGCAATGATGGTAGGGTGAGACTAGAAGTGCCAGTAGAAATTACACTAGCAAAGGTTGCTAAGAGATTTCATGAAACCAAAAGAGCATGATACCAAGGATGAGTGCATGGGCATGTCAACATATGTATACAAGATACCTCTCAACAAAGTAATAAGGAATTCAACAGATGGTGGAAAATCAAAGGACCAAAGCATGGAACAACTCAAAACAGAAAGATATAAACAAGAATTAGGTACAGCAAAGATTCATAGCAATATCAAGAGATCGACTTAAGTAAAATCACCAAAGCAACCAAGGTTAGAGCAACCCTACCTCAATTATCTTTGTATGAAAATCCCAGCAAGAATTCTTCTTCCTTTTTCTTCCTCCTTCTAAACTGAGGAGGCCCCGGATGACATGGGCCAGATCCGACTCGCAAACATAGCATTCAGTCCGTACAGCTGGGCCAGCCCATAGAAGGACACTGCCATATGGGCCGAACGAGAGTAAGCCCATCAAAGGTGACCAAGGCTTACGAAGGAATAGGCCCAGATCCAGCAATCAGTAAATATCTAGTAAATATCTTGTAAATATCTTGTAAATATCTATAAATAGGAGATGGAATGAAATGGAGGGGGATCTTTTTGGGTTTTGAGGTGTAAGAATTCTAGAGAGAGAAGGAGGAGAAGGAATTTCATGCATCTTCAATTGGCGCCGTCTGTGGGAAACGCATGGAAGTTTGGTTGATCAATGAGGAATATCGAATGGATTCAAACCAATTCGGTTGATCGAGACTC
This sequence comes from Cornus florida, assembly GCF_030987335.1. Classification (NCBI taxonomy): domain Eukaryota; kingdom Viridiplantae; phylum Streptophyta; class Magnoliopsida; order Cornales; family Cornaceae; genus Cornus; species Cornus florida. The sequence goes on from NW_026775576.1 coordinate 31,882,099, forward strand.
GATCTTTGGGATTTGAATCCAGAGCTGAGCGATTGTGACCTGCTCTGGAGGAATTACAATTCTTGAAGCTTTGGAGTGACTTCAGATCTACGAGTTGTTCGATTGTGGCAGGATCTGACGGATTTAGAGTTCAGACAATTCAGATCTCGTAAACAGTGAGCATAATCCGGAGAATTAGAAGCCAGATCTAAAAATTCCTACTCACGAAGCTCAGATCTACTCGCGAACTTGAGATTAATGCCTTTACTCCGTTCGGGAATAATGATAGGTGAAAGCTCCAATCCGATGGAGGCTGTCCAGCAAACAAAGCTTGAAGAATTGATGAACTTGATTGAAGCTCTCAAAAAAGAAAATGCAGAATTGAAAGCTGGACTGCAGCATCGGCAAATACCTGCGGTTTCGCATCCACTTCCGGTCGGAGAAGGAGGTGTTCAATCTAATATCGCGCATCAAGGCGATCAGGACGAGAACAATCAGTCAGCTCACCACCGTGATGAAAGGATGATGGACAATTTGCCGCCAAATGTTCGTCAAGTTGAAGATCACGAAGGATCGACTCACGTTGATCCGCAGCGGGAAAGGTTTGACCGAGAGGAAGTGATGGAGGTTGATCGCCGTCGAGTAGCGTCGCCTTGGCAAAGAGAGTTCATAGAGGAACGGTCGTTCGATCCGTCTTACCGGCCCTCCATGGTTACTGTCACTCATCACGGTTCGGAGGGCAGAACCGTAACTCACAGAGCTACCGCTGGACTCCAGAGAGAGAATGAAGCTCTCCGATCCGCAGCTCGGACGGTGGATTCGCCATTCACCGACGAGATCTTGAATGCGCCGCATCCAAGGAAGTTTGCTATGCCAGTCTTTATTCTGTTTGACGGAACGACCGATCCGATCGACCATGTGTATCATATCCAGTTGAAAATGGCCCTGAATACGGAAAACGACTCTTTAATGTGCAAATGTTTCCCTACAAGCCTGGCCGGACCGGCGCTCAGCTGGTTCAAAAACTTGCCTAGGAGCTCCATTGGTAGTTTCAGAGACCTGTGCGATCGGTTCATAAGCCAGTACTATGGGAACAAACGCCCGCCGAAGGACATCTCGAGCCTATTCACGATGCGGCAGCACAAGGATGAACGTCTCCAGGCCTTTCTTACCAGGTTTAATCTCACTAAGAGTATGGTGATCGAATGCCACCCTTCAACGGCAGTTCAAGCCTTCAAGTTAGCCATGACACGCGGAACTCCATTTCACACCAGTCTGGTAGTGAACACGCCGACTACTATGGATGAACTCAATGAGAGAGCCGATGGCTTTGTGCGCCTAGAAGAAGAGGAGGCAGCTAATGCTCGGACAACGTCGATTGTGTCGACCGAGGAAAAGTCCAAGGCAAAGATCAGGCAGAAGCAGGCTCAGCCGCAACGTCAGACCACCTGGAAGGCCGAAAAAAGGTCCAGGGAGGAAGAGTTGATTACTCCGCTGAAGGTCACTCTGGCGAGGCTGTATCAGGAGAACAAAGACAAGTTTCATCCACCACTGCCAATTAGGCAACCCCTCGAACAGAGGGATCAAACTAAACATTGTGCTTTTCATTCTGATTTCGGTCATCAGACTAACGAATGCAGGAACCTGAGGAGGCAAGTGGAGATGTTGATAGCTAGAGGGGAGTTTGCGAGTTGTGTTCAAGGTTCGGCGATGGAGCAGAATCGACCGGTGGAACAAATAAAAAGGAGTCATAAACAAAGCTCCCACAATTCGCAACCAGTTCGTATAATCAATGCTATCCATGGTCGACCCGAGCCTAGTGAAGAGTCAGATGAGCTGCTCCGGGTGCGCCTGCGGCAGGCGCAGATGAAGAAAAGGGTCGGCAATGTGACTACTCTACACCAGCAGAGCCCGTCAATGCAGATAAAGTTCGACTGGACAGACCTGCAGCGTGTTCAACTGCCTCATGACGACCCGTTGGTAGTCAGTTTGACAGTGGCAGATTGCTTGGTGCGCAGAGTTCTGATCGATCCTGGGAGCAGTGCGAATGTCATGCCGAGGGACACATTTGACAGGCTCGACATTAAACCAGAGAGGCTCAAGCCCACCGGAAATCCCTTATTAGGGTTCGATGGGAAGAGGGTGGAACCCGTCGGGATGGTGGAAGTGGAAGTTCAAGCTGCAGAACGAGCTCTTATGGAAACTTTTGTGGTTGTGGAAATTCACCCCTCGTATAATCTCCTGATGGGAAGAGGATGGATTCACAGAGTCCGAGGTGTACCCTCAACTCTGCATCAGGTCATGAGGTGCCTCGGGCCCGATGGAGATAAAGTAATAGACATTCGGGGGGATCAGGTCGCAGCCAAAGAGTGTTATTCCGTCACACTAAAGCATGCTGGGAAAGGAAAGGCGCCCGTCCGTTCGACAAGCCCCAGATAGCAATTACAGGAACCTCCGCTCGAGCAGAATAGGGTGGAGGAGTCAGTCGACTTGACCGAGGAGCCCCTTCTGGATGTGCAGATCGATCAGTCCAGGCCAGAACGAACTACCAGAGTAGGTATAAGACTGACCAGAGAAGAGCAGTAAGAGCTAGTGGATTTCTTGTCCCACAATGTCGACGTATTTGCATGGAGTCACCTAGACATGCCTGGAATTAGTCCTTCCGTATCCTGTCATTCCCTGAATGTCAATCCCAATTTCAAACCAGTGAAACAGAAGCAGCGAAGATTTGCTCCAGAACGTAATCAGATCGTAGCGGAAGAAGTCGATAGGCTGCTTGATGCGGGATTTATCAGAGAAGTGCACTACCCTGAGTGGTTGTCCAACGTCGTTGTGGTGCAGAAGAAAAATGGGAAATGGCGAGTATGCATTGATTTCACCAATTTGAACAAGGCCTGTCCGAAGGACAGCTTCCCGTTGCCTAAGATTGATCAAATGGTGGATGCCACCACTGGGTATGAGCGTTTAACCTTTCTGGACGCATATTCAGGTTATAATCAGATTCCTATGGACCCCGCAGATGAAGAAAAAACTTCTTTTGTCACCGAGCGAGGAACATACTGCTACAAAGTTATGCCTTTCGGGCTAAAGAATGCGGGAGCAACTTATCAACGACTTGTTAGCAAAGTTTTTAAGAATCAAATGGGTAAGATTGTCGAAGCCTATATTGATGATATGGTGGTAAAGAGTAGGAAAAAGGATGATCATCTGAAGCATCTGCAAGAGGTATTTGATGTACTAAAGCGATATGGGATGAGGCTCAATCCGACCAAGTGCTCGTTCGGTGTGAGTTCCGGACAGTTTCTGGGACACCTGGTCAACCGCAGGGGCATCGAAGTTAGCCCCGCTCAAGCAGAGGCTTTGATTAAGAATGCCGAGCCAAAGACGATCAGAGAGGTGCAAGCCCTAACAGGACGAATAGCTGCATTAAGTCGATTTATTTCAAAATTGTCAGATCACTGCAAACCATTCTTTGACACGATTCGGAGCCATGGAAGGCAGGTCTGGGGGGATGAGCAACGACAGGCATTGACTCATTTGAAGCAATATATGCAGAATCCACCAGTCCTATCAGCCCCAGAACCGGAAGAAAAGTTATTTCTATATCTTGGAGTATCTGGTGTCGCGACGAGTGCCGTTCTGATTCGTTGCAAGGAAGGAGTGCAATACCCGGTATTTTATGTAAGCAAAACACTGATGGAGGCAGAAAAAAGATACTCAAAGGCCGAACGGGTGGTACTTGCACTTGTAAATGCAAAAAGAAAGTTGAGGCATTATTTCGAATCCCACCCCATAGCTGTTCTAACAACTTTCCCAATCAGAACGCTTATGCACAAGCCAGAGCTCTCGGGCAGAATGACAAAGTGGGCCATAGAGTTGAGTTCATTTGACATAACGTATGAGCCGAGAACAGCTGTTAAAGGGCAAGCGGTAGCCGATTTCCTACTAGAATGTGATGCCGAAGATACGGAAGAGGACCTTAGAAGCGGCTCTTGGAAACTTTTTGTGGATGGCTCCTCTAACCAGATGGGGGCTGGGATTGGGATCAAACTGCAAACCCCAGAGGGTACCTCCTTGAGCCAAGCACTCAGACTTGAGTTCCGAGCCACCAATAATGAAGCGGAATACGAGGCGTTGCTAAATGGATTAAAGTTGGCCAGAGAGCTACAGATCAAAAGTTTGACAGTGTATAGTGACTCGCAGCTGATTGTTCGGCAGGTAAATGGTGAGTACGCGACCAAGGATGACACGATGGGGGCATATCGTTCTGCCGTTCTGCGTAGAGCCAAGGACTTTGCAAAGATTGAATTCATACAGTTGCCGAGGGAACAGAATGCAGATGCAGACCGTTTAGCATGCAGTGCTTCGAGTTGCGGTAAAACATTGGCGAGGGTGATTCCAGTAGGAATAGTGACCCAGCCATCTATTTTCGAAGAACCGATGGACTCTGACCCTTGGCAAGTCAACGTCATACCGTATGAACCGAGTTGGATTGACCCAATCATTACCTATATTCGAGATGGCGTTTTGCCTATGCAAAGGGATGAAGCTAGGAGACTCAAAAAGAATGCTGCCAAGTACGCCATCGTGCGGAACCAGCTGTACAGAAGGTCCTATTCTGGCCCGTACTTGAAATGTGTCACCCCCGCGGAGTCGCAGCAGGTATTGCGAGCTATTCATGAGGGTGTGTGTGGCAATCATTCTGGCGGGCGATCGTTAGCGCATAAAGCAATGACACAAGGGTATTTCTGGCCAAACATGTCAAGAGATGCGGAGGAGTTCTCTCGAAGGTGCGATAAATGCCAACGATATGGACCATTGACCCACCTGAGGAATTGCACGTAATGGCCTCGCCGTGGCCTTTCGCGCAATGGGGGATGGATGTGGTCGGTCCTCTGCCAACTGCAAGAGCTCAGAACAAGTATGTGTTACTGGCCACGGATTACTTCACTAAATGGGTGGAAGCAGAACTGTATCCTAGCGTGACTCAGACTCAGGTGAGACGATTTATTTGGAACAACATTATCTGCCGTTTCGGTGTTCCCAGATCAATAGTCATGGACAATGGCACAAACCTCGACAGCAGGCAAGTAAGAAAGCTGCTGGAGGAGTATGGAATCAACCAGAAGTTGGCTGCAGTAAGTCATCCTCAGGCCAACGGACAAGCAGAAATCACAAACAGAACCATTTTCGCCTGCATTAAGAAGAAGCTGGAAGATCATAAGGGGAAGTGGTTGGATGAACTCCCGAACGTTCTATGGGCTTACAGAACCACCCCAAGGCGGCCGACTGGGGAGAGCCCGTTCGCAATGGCGTATGGTACCGAGGCAGTTATACCGGTTGAGCATTTAGTCCCCACTATCAGAAGCTTAGCATGGAGTCAAGATCAGAACGACAAGATGTTAAGATTGAACCTCGACATGATAGACGAAAGGAGGGACGCAGCGGCTATAAGACTAGCATCGTATCAGCAAGTGCTGGCGAATAGTCACAACAAGAGAGTAAAACACAGGGATTTTGCCCCTGGCGATCTGGTTCTGAAAAGAAAGGTGGGGATGGTCAAAAAAATGATGCCACCCTGGGAAGGCCCATACAGAATTGCAGAAGTCATTGGCAAGGGGGCATATACGTTGGAAACCATGGCGGGAAGGTTGGTCAGCAAGCCCTGGAACGCCACGTCTCTGAAGAGGTACTACCAATAAAAGCTAAGTTCCGGCTTTAATTGGATGTTGTTTGTTGTCAATCAAATACGTATGAATGAGCAAGTTACTGAAATTTACAAAAAAGAATTTTCTTTTCCAACGGTCTACTATGAAAATTTAAAGCCAAGTGGCAAGTGGCATTCTAGCCGAGCGCCAGGCACTTAAGCAAGATAAGTGGCAGCTGGCACTATAAGCCGAACGCCAGACACTTGCTAAAAATTTAAGGCCAAGTGGCAAGTGGCATTCTAGCCGAGCGCCAGGCACTTAAGCAAGATAAGTGGCAGCTGGCACTATAAGCCGAACGCCAGACACTTGCTAAAAATTTAAGGCCAAGTGGCAAGTGGCATTCTAGCCGAGCGCCAGGCACTTAAGCAAGATAAGTGGCAGCTGGCACTATAAGCCGAACGCCAGACACTTGCTAAAAACTTAAAGCCAAGTGGCAAGTGGCACTCTAGCCGAGCGCCAGGCACTTAAGCAAGATAAGTGGCAGCTGACACTATAAGCCGAACGCCAGACACTGCTAAAAACTTAAAGCCAAGTGGCAAGTGGCATCCTAGCCGAGCGCCAGGCACTTGCTAAAAACTTAAAGCCAAGTGGCACGTGCCATAAACAAACACACAGCAAAGCTAATATAAAAGAAAAAGAGAGAAAAGATATGTATGTACTGAAGATGAGTTGAATAGAGCACAACACATAGGGAAAAAGAGTTCTGTCGTTTCATTAATATTGAACATTGAGTTTACAAAAGAGAGATGTCCATCATTACAAGAAGATATGAAATGGAAGAATTCGAAGGAGCCCTAGCTAGACGCCTCAGTACCAACAGCATCCTGGTCGTGCCGACTCGCCTCCTCGGCCCCATCAGCCGCCTCACCTTCATGAGGTGGGGAATCAAGGTGAATGACTGAATCGTTCGGTTGGGGTTCAGCGTCAGCAGTGGCTATGGAAGAAACCACGGTTGACGACTGAGGAGCGGTCAGTGGCAGAGCGGTAGGAGGAGCTGTGATGATCCTTGAGGATGCGATGTCCTGGCACTCATCAAATATACGCTCCGCTTCGGTGGGTTCTGGGTCGACATAGACCCCCAGAGGGTCGATCCCCAGATCCTTGTCTACCTCATCCGGAGTGGAGCTGGTCTGTCCCTCATCCGGAACCCGGTCGGCGAAACCTTCCTGGAATCCTTGAGCATACCTAAGAGCACCGACCCTTGAGAACCGAGCGTGAAGGGCCAGCATCCCACCACCCACTCTGCTGATCGCGCCGATCAGAGCGGTACGCTCCTCCAGAGCTCTTTTTTCAAAAGCCATCCGAGCAGACTGTTCATCAGCTAGAAGGCGCTGGAGTTCTGCCTTCTCTTCTCTAATTGATTCCCGCTCGGTCTGCCAGACGCTCTTCTCAAGCTGGAGGGCGTCCTTCTCATCCTGAAGGGAATCATTCTCCTTCTTCAGGACATCTCTCTCTTGCTCGGTTTTGTCAAGCCGAACCAGCACCTCGGTATTCTTCATGGCAAGGAGGTCGTTTTCTTTATTAGCCACCTCCAGGCTGTCAGAATACTTACGGGCCCTGGCGTTCCCCATCTCCACCTGCTTCTGCATGGCCATCATCCCGAACAATGTCTGCATAGGTGCACATTAAAAACGGTTAAACCAATAGTCAGAACGGGCGAAGGCAAGATCAAGTAATATGAGAGAATTCATGAGTTAGAAAATAAAAGTCACCTCCATAGCAGATTGGGGAAAGCGGCTGAACACATCCTTCTGGGAAAGGCCCTTTGCCGCCTCAAGGTCCTTAGGAGTCCACATGCTCCTGTAGTAGGCCATAGCGGTCTGGCCATCCCTCAGCATGGTCTCGTTCGGTTTCACGAACGTCCCATCCGTTCGGGTGTACCGAGGGGCCCATGGCGGTAAGCTGGGGATAGAAGGGGGGCCTGAAGCAGAAGCAGAGCCACCAGCTGCAGGAGGCCCAGAGGGAGAAGGAGCTCTGATCGCTCGGTGCAAGAGAGCACCCGGCCCAGAGACCCGGGTCCTTCTAATGAGAGGCTCCTCCTCAGGATCGATTTCACTGTCAGGATGAGGCCTTTTGCCTCGTTCTTTGTCCCGACCGCCCCCCGCAGCAGCAGGAGCTATGGTAGCTGGGGAGGGCGCGTTCTGGTTGGCAGCAGGGGCGCTGGCAACAGGGTTAGTAGCCACTGCGCTCGGGACAGTGTCAGATATGGTGGCTGAAGAAGAAGCTGACGCTGGAGAGGAGGTCGCCCCAGCAGCAGGAGTGGCTGGGGGAGTATTTTTCCTCCTGCCAAAAGAGGGAATCTGAAGTCTGCTCATGTTGTAGCCGAGTGATGAGAGCGCTAAGAGGTTGTCTGAAGTGAGGAGATCTGAGCAGGAAGGAATATCGTTCAGAACGTATCTCTTCAAGTAGTTACTCCTATCCCTGCAAACACTATAGCTCAAGTCATCACAAGGTATTCCCAAGGAGCGGCATAAGAAAGTGCAAAAACGAGGAACGCATGTTTCACAGGGGCAGTCATGTTTATGGGATTTGAATTTTTTATAGGAGGAGACAGAGCAGACACCAAAGGCGCTCGGGATTGGGTAACCCTCTGCAGCCGGCGAAGACCAAGCCCCACTAATGCCCACTATGCTATCCCTCCAACCCTTTTCAGATTTTATTGTGTCAGTACATATGGACATCTTCTCGAACGGGTAGAGGTGGTAGAAGGGCTCGTTAGTACGGATCTTACTCACCTTATAGCACAGAAGGAGGTCTATGAGGTCGAGGTCCAGATTTCTGTCACGCATCAACAAGAGCATAACAGATATGATTCTAAAGAAGTTGGGGTTGACCTGCAGAGGGGATATCCCCAATCTATTGAAGACATAACTAAAGAAAGGGTGCAGAGGGAACCTAACAACATTCAATTGAAGGTTCATGAATAAGACTTCGCCGGGCAGGAGGCCGGCGCCGGTCGTAATATTAACGTCTTGGGGGCAAACCCTAACTTCGATGTTGTCAGGAAGTCTAAGTCTCATACGAAGAACATCTAGATCTACAACCATGGTGGAAGTGCTAGAAGAATCTACAAGAGGGTAAATGGAAGCCTGCCGAAAGTAAAAAGAACGAAACTAACCTCGGAGGACTGCAAGATCGCTGGAAGAATGACTCTTGAAGGATTTCACCAGAGAAAGCTTAGCACTGTTCTAGAAAAGAGAGAGACTTGGCTGATGATGGAGACGGTAAAGGGAAGTGAAGTGGAATTCTAGAGCATTATAAAGGCGAGGGGGCCCGAGGGCCGAAGCGTCGGGAAGGCGAGAAATCCCTCGAGCCCCGGAATATTGATTCTGGATCTGACCGTCCGCTCCCCCACGTGGTTATCTCGAGCCGTCAACATCATGATGAGACGCCATCAATAATTACCCCTTATTAAATAAGGGGCAATTATGGGGGCAGTTGAGGAGGCCCCGGATGACATGGGCCAGATCCGACTCGCAAACATAGCATTCAGTCCGTACAGCTGGGCCAGCCCATAGAAGGACACTGCCATATGGGCCGAACGAGAGTAAGCCCATCAAAGGTGACCAAGGCTTACGAAGGAATAGGCCCAGATCCAGCAATCAGTAAATATCTAGTAAATATCTTGTAAATATCTTGTAAATATCTATAAATAGGAGATGGAATGAAATGGAGGGGGATCTTTTTGGGTTTTGAGGTGTAAGAATTCTAGAGAGAGAAGGAGGAGAAGGAATTTCTTGCATCTTCATAAACCCATGGCCATCTCTCTCTTCCTCTGTTCCTTGCATTCCTTTATTCACTCTGTTATTTTCTTCCCAATACTAGTACACCCGGAAAGTCCCATACTTGAAGAGGTCCAAACATAGCTTCTAAAGGAAGCTCTTTGCATAAGTAATACGTAGATATAGTGTGTACACTTGTTGTGTGTGAGTGCAGTTTGGGTTTGTGCTGGCAACATGCGTCTGGATATTAGCTCCCAAAAGGTTCCTTTGCCTTATCTATTCACACGTATATATACAGCATGTCATCAAACTATGAAGAGGTTATAACAGAGCTGTCAAAGGAAGCTATATGAGATTTGCTAACAACCTTAGCGTGACACATGTCCCACTAACTTTAAAAAATTAATCTCCCCACAACTAAATCAATGACATCAAGAATTAAAATAACACACTAAAACCTTAAATTACATAACTCTCCCAATATAGTTAATCAAATAGAAATAAAGATTAAAAGCCTATATAGATATCCGGGGTATTACATGTCAAAATTGATTTGTGTTCAAATGGATCTCATTAGGGTTTTTGCATTAGACGTCAGCTACCTAAACCATTCTTTTATGAATTCACCTTGATTCTGCTTAGGTCCTTGGGAAGAACCACTTGGAAGAAAGAATTCATCACCAGGTATGCATGGACCAATCAATCAATATGCATGACAAAGTGGACTTATTTTGATTGCTTTAAACTAGAATTTCCAATATTTTCAAGAAAGCTTGTTTCTTCTTCTCGTGAACTTGAATTGTAACCATTTATGCATTGGTAACATATAGGTTAATGGGCAATATTTACATGGTAGTAAGTTGATTACCTCTACTAAATTATTGTCCGAGGTCAGTTCATGAGGCAGTTCTCTGACTGCACATTAACTTGTGTGTCAGAAAAAAAAAAAAAAATGTACATAAAAAGACAGTGCATGTGTTCAACAATTGTATAAATAGGCGAGCCGTGAGCAGTTCGGGCTCAACATGGGGCAGTGTGGTGTGTGCGCGCTCGCGTGTTGCCTACCTACGAAAAGAAGGGAAGTGGTAGGCGAAAACTTCTCTCTCTCCCTTCTCTCTAATATTCTAATTGTTTTTTTTTTCCTTCTCTCTCATTATCCATAAATTCCCTGTTTATAGGAGAAAGGGAATACTATGAAAGGCAATTTGAAACATTAAAATCATTTGAGGAAGTTGACACTTTGGTGACATCTGACTGCATTGATGAGGATGACCTTCAAGAACAACGCCAACATGAAAGAGCAATGAGGATCTCTAATTTTGCAAATATTTTATTGTTGGCGTTTAAGGTGATTTAGTTCTACTTGTTTGAAGTTTTAATCAAATTTACCTAATATGACTGAGATAGTCAGGTGGTGCGTTTTTATATATTATGATGCCTGAGGGTTTAGAGTAAATTTGTGTAGTTGTCATTTTGTAGTGTGAAAACTTTTGGTAAATAATTTCTCCAATAAATAGGTCTAAGCATTTTCCCTAAAGTATTTATGGATTGGAAATATGTTTGTCTTCAACTATGCCTTGTCCAGCAAAACATTTTTTTTTTCTTTTAATTAAAATGTAGTTTATTATGTTGTACCAAAGCACATAAAAGTATTCATTGCTGATGATAACATGTCAAATAAAAGCATGCACACTAAGGGCCCGTTACTAACGCTTTTACTTTCTTACTTTCGCTTTTTCGAAAAGTAAAATCATGATTTTGATTTCTTTGAGATAAAACAGAAAGTAAAATTATGCTTAGTAAACTGCGAGTTACTTTTGAAATTTGAAAGTAAAACACAAAGTGTGTTTAGTAAACTGCTTTCTACTTTTGAAATTTGAAAGCAAAACAAAGAAAGTGTGTTTAGTAAAAAATAATAAATTTCTGTTTTTGCTTTTAGTAATTTACATTGTTTTATATCTTTTTATATCTATTGCATTTTGGCATTTATAAAAGTCTATTAACAAATAAAGCTACAGTATTATTTTAGCCTTCACATTATTGCTGATTAAATTTAATCTTAGAAGAAACAAATTCAACCTTCATAATCAACTTAAAAACTGAGGCTAATGATTTCTTCTATTTTTTTGGGTTACACCCAAAACTTACATATTAGTAATGCATGGCTATAATTGCTAAGCCTATGTTAAACCCTTTCCACAATTATTAAAGTAAATGTCATTAGTCTGCTCTTTATTTTATTTTTCACAAAAAGATAAATCATTTATGGCTCATTGCCAAATAAAAAATGAAAAATTATTAGAAAATAATTCCGCTGCCGGGGTTTGAACCCGGGGTTTCAAAAATTAGCTGAAATTTCCAATGTGGTACAGTAGATCTCATGCTAATTATTCTGCATTTTATGGAATTTATATTACAAGAATGAAATTCTCTTTCGATCCTTTCAGTCCCTACCCATGGGGCCATGAACTCTATTAAGATATGCTCAATTGGAGTGTTGGAGAAAAATTCTGCTTTCCTTTATTGAGATTTGTGGGGGTTAATTGGAACTTTGTAATTTTACATGACACTACAAAGTCTCTACAAAAATCAAAGTGATTATAATTTTTAAAAATAAGCTGAATGAAAGTTAAGGGATACTATAGTTGATCTACTAGTTAAACCGAAATCAACAGATTCGGATCATAGGATTTTATCTAGGAATGAATCAAAAGTGCAATATCATACAACATCATTAAATTAAAGATGTAACTAGAAAAAGATGTCACATTGTTGCTACTCAATGTAATATAAAAAGATGTCAGATTATATTAGTATAGTAACAAGTGAAATACAACTCTAATTTTTCGGCCCAACATACACATAATATCAAAAGCATGCAGATTATAACATGAATTCAAATGGCATTTAGATACAAAATTAATCCAAAAAAAAATGACAATATTACAATATCCAAATAGAAAATTAATCCTAATAAAAGTGATAATATTATAATGAGCAAATAGAAGTGATTCATCTATCACGATAGTTGTTCCACAACTCATTTGCAACTGCATCACGGGTTTCACTCATCTCTTGAATTAGCTCATGTGTAACATTTACTCTTTGAGAAGTACCACCTAGCTCCACTTCTTCTTCTTCTTCTTCTTCTTGAAGATTGACATTCTCATCCCCATATTAATCAAAAAGACGATCTAAACGGGCTTCATCACGAATAAAATTATGTAATGTGCAACAAGCAATAACGATGAGTGCTTGTACACTCAGTTTGTAAGGAGGCATCAACTTAAGGATCAGCCAACGCATTTTTAATATACCAAAACAACGTTCTATCACATTTCTCAGTAACGAATGCCTATAGTTGAATAGTTCATGAGGACCCCTTATTCGTCTCCCCCTATATTCCTGTAAATGATATCTTTCGCCACGATAAGGTGCTAAGAAATACCTCATATTGGTGTACCCAGAATCCACAAGATAATACTTACTTGCACAAACAAAAAACAATTACTTTTTTTCTAATTTAATATGATATCTTAAACATATGATATCTTAATTTAATACCTTCGGGTGGCAACGGAAAATTCATTGTAGGATCAAAAATAGTTTCCAATAATACTCTTGAGTCATTCGCGGAGCCTTCCCAACCTGCCACCACATATGTAAACTTCATGTCGAAAGAACAAATAGCCATTACATTTTGTGTTGTGTCTGATTTCCTTCCACGATAAGGAATTTGTGAAGATGCTGGGACATTTGCATGGATGTGTGTACCATCAATTGCACCAATGCAATTTTACAACACATTATTTTATTAGTAAATATAAATTCACAATACCAATTAATTAAGTAAAAATATTTTTTTAAAAAAAACTACCTGAAATAATGGAAAGTATTTCTCATTATGTTGAATCTCCAATGGTACCTCGTTCATATTTGGTGGACATATTATACTCTTCCCTAATTTGCAAACATACTTTAAAACTCGGTGGAAATATTTATGCATAGTCCCCGTAGAATGTTGATATCTTTCTGCCACCACTCGAACACTCTCATTGTGTGCTAGAGTATACAAGAACATTGCAACTTGTTCTTGTACGGTTAAGTATCTAGAATCTTCCAAGCCCAATCCCTTTAACCGTTCACATAAATTTCTAAATGCATGTTTATCCATCCTAAAGAGTCGATAACACCTAATGGGGTGGCCATTTACTAGTTTAAGTATATAATTATGGCCTTGAAGCATAGAAGTCATACATGGTCTTGGTGGAAGCATATAATGTTCCATGTACTCTATAAACATGTAAATAAACAACAAACACACCCCCATTTCCTCCTCTTCATTTTCTTCATCATCATCAATTAAAGTAGGCAAACAAAAGGGATCCATAATGGTAAACCTGATGCAATGAAACATGAGATGCATAAAATGATAATGCATTCAATAAAAGTTAGGGGAAAACACTAAATTCATCTTCAAATGACATATATAATATCTCAGATTAACACAATAAAAAGGACACAAATTAAAGCAAAGAAATAATAAACATTAGCAAAACAAATCCAGGGACTTAACATCAGACATAAGTTTACTAGTTCTAAATCACAGACATAAGTTTACTAGCTTAAACAAATCCCAAATAGAAATTACAAACACCAAAAAAAAAAAACATTGTCTCAAACAAACACAACTATTGCAACCCATCAACACATAATGTTGCAGCCTATCAATCTAGTCCCAGTTGCAGCCTTTCAAGCCAATCCCGCTTCTTCTCATCACTAAGGTTAACAAATACTCTACTCCAGAGCGGATCTGCACGAAATTGTTTTAGGGCCTTGAAAAATGTGTCTCCATCAATTGGTCCCATGTCTTCTAAGATTTGCAAGCATTCAGTAACTTTAGCGGAGTCTTGATCAACTTGAGACATACCACTTGAGCCTCCACCCTTGTCTAGTGCCTCTGCCTTTTTCTTAAAATATTCGCCAAATCCACTCATAGCAGAGGAAATTGTCTTTTGAAAGCTCTCTTTAGTTGATCTTGTACGAGTGAGGTCAGGAGACCGACTCCTATGACGAGAAGTATCCACCACTTCATTGATCTCATTAGGATTTTCATCTCCCTCATCACCACTAATACATGGGCTTCTATTTGAAGGATGAGCACGATTATCAATTGCATATGTATCACCAAATAAGTTACTAAGCAGATCATAATGTTTGCACCCTTTTTTCCAAAACCACTTGGCATGCCTGACTTGCTGCAATTATATATTATTGTTAATTTATATGAAACAATAGATAATATTACAAATAATATATTCCAACTAACCTTTTCCATCTCCTCCCATTGGGCATCTGTAAGTGTGACCTGACCAGTTACAGGGTCCCATGATGAACCAGTGTTGGATAGAAATTTTTTGTATGCTTTATATCTGTCTCTCAACCCATTGAATTTATTCCTCAATTGTAAGTTCGTATACTTTTCTTTAGTTAACCTTAACATCCCTTCTTCTAAATTTTTCCATCCTTTAGTAGAAAATGTGGTGCCTTTTTGATTTCCATTCTTTCTTTCTTCTTCCATCAAAGTTATTAAGATCTCTTCATTTTTTTCACTCCATAGAAATTGAGAATTTTGATCCTCGACCACATTATCCCCATCCAATAATTGAGTACTTTGATCCATCACTACAACAATTAATACTATGTGAATAATTACTGTATACCAAAGTGGCTAACACAACTTAATTGAGTACTTTGATACATCACTACAACAATTAACACACTTCTACAACTTAGCATTGAACATATAATACTGTGAATGAACTCCTATATAATATTTGAAAATTTTTAAATTGTAACTATTATCTACTCTACTTCTACATTAAGTGTTCAAGTACCATGTTCACAGAGTAAGGGTTTGAGTATCTAAGAGGAAACTGAAAATTAAAGCTATTCAAATAATTATTAACTTAACAGACTTAACAGAAACCTCATTCTAAGCATATAGTACACTAATTAGACTTTCCAAGTGAGAATCTCAGAAGTATCCAAGGAGTCCCAAGTCAACATCAAACAGTTTTCATCAGAAAGAAATCCAATTTATAGTTACATAGTTCTTATGGTAACTATAGATTACCAGCAGTTTAAAGAGAGAGAACATTTGCAGACTTAGATAGGCATATTTCTACTTCTTTTATTATTATTTATTTTCTGAAATGCATATTTTCAGTTTATATGATAAAGTATGTTGTACCAAATAGTAGTAAAAAAACATATTTCAGCATTCAAAGCATTTAACAGGGTCTATTATAACAATGATTATGTATTCAAATGGCATTCAAAAGGAAGTTTTGGAGAAAAATTGACCCATCACATTTGTCATCGTGTGTGGAAGAAGTGTTGCTTTATTTTCCTCTGCTAGTAGTTTTGGATTAGGGTAAAAAAAAAAAAAAAATTCTATGGTCTCTAGTAGTTAATTAATTCAATATTTGGCCATTTTCAGGATACTTTTTTCCAAGATGTGTCTACAAAGTAACCTCTATATATTAATATGAGAAACTTAGAAACCACATTTGAAGGCCTCTGGAAATTTAGCATGGCATTTAATGCAATAATGATGCTAAGATACATATATAAGGACAAAACTTTCGTGAGACTTGGGCAATGAAAAATTGCTTCAGCATATTTGGCTATATGTGGCACATGTCATCTGCAATATGAATAGTGTTGTGACAATCTCAAATTGGTTCATTTTCTTGGTAGATCTGGATAGGTATCTTATTAGGTACCATCAACAAGAATCTAGTTCCAGGAACACACACAAACACACACACGCGCACACCAAGAAAAAACATAAGAAATTCCAGCCATTTGGCCAAGTTGAAACAGAAGTAGGTAGCTTAGAAGTTGGGACTCATAGGTTTCGACATATATCTAATGCGCAGAAATGACAATCAATTCAACAATCAATCTTAAACTCATAAAAAAAAATTACCAATTTATTTCTGAACAATTCACCATTCAGTACCCTATCTCTTCTTTTGACCAATTTACACCCTATTTTGATAATCTACAAGTGGAAGCAGAGTGTGAGGTAGTTCATGGCAAGCCCCTTCCAACACTATGGAATTCACGCAAAAGCATGATGGATAGATTAATGACAGATTTAAGTGTAATTCATTATAACTATAAATTTGTTAGGCAATAAATTCTAAAAAATTTGAGAGATGTTAGAGGAACTTTCAAAAGTGAAGCCTTTATATATAAAATTTCACATGCACAACAAAATGACAACCAATAAAACAATCAATCTATAAAAATCGACAACCACCAAATCCAGCCAATGAAAAATATTTTAAACACTTCTTCTATTTTCAGAAATATTTTAAACAGATCATGTAAATATATACACATTCAGCAAACGAAAACAAAGGAATCAGGGCTGAAGAGGTCTTTGATTTGAGGGCACTGAGACAAATTGTTATATATACACATATAGATATACACATACAGATATACACACACACATCCAGGAAGAAAATTGCAGATTCTAGGGCAAAATCTTCATACACAAGGAGAGAGAGCATCTGAGAAGAAAGAGAATCTGAGAAGAGAGGGCGAACTTACAGGCGATGTGTTGGTCGGCCGTTGAGTCTCCGTTGCCGATCGACGCTCGCAGATAAGGGATGACGATCGGTAGAACTTTCTTGAAGCAGATGAGGCGAGAGGCTAGGGCTTTCTTGAAGCAGACATGAGGCAGAGGCTTGCGAACGATGATATAAACGAGACGGAGTTTAGGTTTTAAAGCTACAGTATTTAGCGCTACAGTGTTTAGCGCTACAGTGCGGAAATTACTTCCTCCGCACAGTATAGGAAGTAGAGAAAGTGAGAAAATCTCACTTTCTCTTCTCTTCACAAATTTAGGAATTACTTTCTCAAAATCAAAAAGTGAAAGTAATTTAATAAACGTCATTTTACTTTTATTTTTGCTTTTTCAAAATTGAAAGTAGAAAGTAGGAAATAATTCCTATTACTAAACAGGCCCTAAAACGTCTTTTTCTTCCACACCTTTTTGTTTTGATATTTTGATGAAGATGTTATGCCGTTGTATTTTCCAGTTGTCATGATAACCATATGCATTCTATTGTGCAGTTATATGCTACAATAAAGAGTGGATCCATAGCTATTGCTGCATCAACACTGGATTCTTTACTTGATCTCCTGGCTGGTGGCATTCTTTGGTTTACTCACTTGTCGATGAAGAGCATTAATATCTACAAATATCCTATTGGAAAATTGAGGGTACAGCCAGTAGGCATAATCGTCTTTGCTGCTATCATGGCTACACTTGGTATGTCATTGTGCTATAACATGCCGTTATTTCCATTGAGGATTGCGCATTTAATATTAAGAAAAGGGGGAAAAAAAAAGAAAGAAAAGAGAAAAAGGATTGCGCATTGAATATTGTCTATTGAATTCGTGTTCTGAATATGATTGACTCTTAGATTGTCTCCTCTCAATAATATTGAAGAACAAATGGCAAATATTCACACGCAAGCACATTCTATGCATATGTTCTGAATAACAAACTTTGCCCGAGAAAATAATTATGTTAGTTATGCCAGTGAGTTATGTATCTTCCTCTATATGGCATCTGTGTGAAGTACTGGATTTAGATGAAGGGTTATAAGATAAAATTATTACCATCAAGGGCTGTAGCCTAGTTGTACTTCCCCACCTTTAAAAGTAGTTTCCAAAGTAGAAGGTCGATGGTTCAAGTCCCCATAGTAGGGGATAAAAGTGTGAGTTTCTTGCCAAGGTAATAACAAAAAAGAAAAAAGGAGAAAATTATTCAGGGTTGTTGTAAATGTTTCCCTTTGTTGTTCAAGAAATTCTTCTTTTCAGATGTAAAGAAAACGGGCAAACTTAGATGATTTGCTTTCTCACCAGTTGTCTTAATCCTAAAATGGGGATGATTTGCAGGATCCAGCAGAAACACTTTGTCTGCAATGTTCTTGTTGAAGGATTTAAATAGTAAAGTTACACCCTCTCCAAAAGCTTAAGCTTTTAGAGTAGATGGTAGTTAACATGATATCAGAGCCAAAGGTATCGAGTTCAAACCTCTCCGTTACCCTAATTAAAATTGAAAAACATGTGTTGGACCAAATAGGCCACACGTGTTGAAGGATTTAAATAGTAAAGTTACACCCTCTCCAACAGCTTAAGCTTTTAGAGTAGATGGTAGTTAACAGTTCTCATATATGTAGATCTGAATCAGGCGCGTAGAGAGGCTCAACATAGTTTGAGACCTTTTCTTTTGGGTAACATAGATCCCTTGTTCTTTTGCAATACACATTCCCAGGCGCCACAATATATATACATACATAAAACTTATAGCTTAGCTATTAGATGTTCAGGCATTAGACAATGCGCTTGCAAAATGTTTCTGCTGTGCGCAGAAGGTCAGTTTTCTATTAAACCGATTTGTGGGAGACTATAAGCAACTGAACCTGCAACAGGGTTTAATTCCTACCACTTAGAAGTTGAGAGATGCCCAATTTCCAATTGCAGCAAAAGGATTTAAGCTGGAAGTTGCTCATTGTTTAAATTATGGCTTGTAAATGAAGTATTTAAACTGGCAGATATCATAAATGACTTGGTAAAAAGAGAAACAAGATAAGGCTTATATATGGGCATTCCAATACCTTAACTTCTCTCTCTCTCTCATCTTATTTTGTAGTGTTCCGGATGCATGTTGTGGCTATTAGATTGCTAACATTGTTATTGCTGGTTGAGCTAGTCATTGTAAAATTGAATCTATAGACATGTTGATATTGGTCTAACTGCTGATTACTTTAGAAATAAGAAAGAAGGCATCAATTTCTTGTATAGCATAGGTACATTGTTTAACAAGAAGATTTAGAAACTACTTTTAACATCATTGATAATGGTCCTCAGAAGATGTGATATGCTTCATTAAGATGTGTTCTTTTGATAATTTATTGATCGCATCAGAACTTCATTATTTCTATTGACCAAACTTGTGGAGCATACTCTCTTAATTATTAGCAGTACTTAAATGACGGGCATCTCAGTCCTACCTAATATTTAGTGTAGATTCCTTAGAATTGAAGCTGTAAACCTTCCCATTTTTACAGGTTTTCAGGTATTGATTCAGGCTGTAGAAGAACTAGTTAAAGATGAACCTTCTAAAAAGATGACCTTAAATCAACTCATATGGCTGTGCACAATCATGATATCTGCTACTGTTGTAAAACTTATCCTCTGGCTGTACTGCAAAAGCTCCGGAAACAAGATTGTCCGTGCCTATGCGAAGGTACTTTGCACAAATTTTGACCTTAACCTTTCTGCTTTTAATATTCCGAGTTGTTTATCTTCTTTGACTTTTAATTTCCAGGACCACTATTTTGATGTGATAACAAATGTAGTTGGGTTAGTAGCAGCCCTTCTTGGTGATATGTTCTACTGGTGGATTGACCCTTCCGGTGCTATTATCCTTGCAATTTATACAATCTCAAATTGGTCCGGGACTGTTCTGGAAAATGCAGGTAGCTGCTGCTGCTACCAAATATTTGTTTCTTTTTTTTTTTTTTTTACTTCATATAAATAAATCTGCATTAGTTCTTTTTGTATTAAGATAAAAATGGAAATGATATAAAGAACCCTAACGTATTATAGTTTATAAATTTCAATCCTTAACTTTCTTCAGCGTCACCTTTTATAACAACTTACCCACCCTTCTTTATTCTAAAAAACCTAAGCTGTTAAAGAGGGTTTACCTTAACTATTTATATACTTTTAACATGCCTCCTCATGTGTGGTCAGATTTTGGTTCGACGTGCATATTAATTGTAATTACTAGGGTGATGGTGAGAGTTGAATTAAAGACCTTCATAGCTCAATTGCTTACCATGTTAACCACCAAGTGCACTCTAAAATTATATGTTGTTAGAGATCATGTAACCTTAAGTGTTTGCACCTTCCAATAGCTAACTGACCATCTGATCAGACACTATTAATATGCTTTATCTCCAAAAGCTTAAGATTAAAATAGTAATGTTTTTCTCACTTTCATTCCAAGGATACAAGAACATAAGGATCTTCAAGTAGTAGTCTTATATTGGACTTCTCAAAAAAAAAATAAATAATAAAAAATAAAGAAGCAGTAGTCTTATATTGTCATGTATTGTGTCTCATATTCTATTCTAGTTAGGTTTCTTTTTTAGAGTTGTATTTTATTAGGTAATTTCGTGCTAGTCAAGTTTTGGGCTCCAACTATTGTAATCCTCGTCCAACAAGGAATTGGGTTATGATCTCTATAAATAGATACCTAGGTTATGGATTTGAGGCTTATGAGATTGAGTGAGATGTAGCCTCATGAGAGAATTAATTGGTAGATGGAGTTTACGGATTGGTAGAGTGGAGAGAACATTGATGGCGAGGGGGAGTCTCATGGAGTGGTACACAGTGAAAATCTCTAGGATAAGAGTTTGTGTACACAGTCTGGTGTTTTGTATTCTCTCATGTTGTAAATCTTGTGCTTTGGTTGTGTGATTGCTTTTTTGGCTTTTTGTTGGAACTCCATGTTCCATTTGCTTCCGCTGACCTAACATATATGATAGTTTTTCAGTGATTCATTCACAAAATCTTCATCTCATTGTATCCACTAGTAGTTTAAATTACTTAACTAATCTTAAAGCATTCTCAATTTACCAGATTCGAAAATCTTTCCTTTGTTGTGCACTTGATACGTAGTTTCACCTTTAGCAGTAAGAAATGCATGCTTGCTTCCCCTTGCGTGGTGGGATGAACTGAAAGTTATATCCTGCAAGTTATACTAAGTCCCGCTCCAACGGCCCGACGAGTCATCTACTTAAAAGGACCCTCCCTGCAAAGTTGAAAACATATGGTAGCGTCATAATCTTAGAACAAAGGAAATTCAGTCTTTTCAAAATGTATCTATACGTATCTTGAGTTAGCAAGTAATTGACTTGGCTTAATGCTAGGCAAGAATTTTTACAGCAAGTAAATCAACATAGATTTTACTGTGGTGAAAGTTCATATTTTCTGTTCAAAGACTTGGATATCTTATGAAACACACTCAACACTCCTCTTGGACAAATATCCGTGTGTAAAACTTCAATTTAATCCGAGGCTTCTTGATGCAGCATCACTTGTGGGACAGACGGCCCCTCCTGAAGTCCTGCAGAAATTGACATACCTCGTTATACGGCACCCTCATGTCCAGCGTATTGACACAGTCCGTGCTTACACTTTTGGTGTTCTGTATTTTGTGGAGGTTAGTCATATGTGCAGTTTTTAGGTTGTCTTGAAGAAACTTAGCTTTACATTATGGTTTTAGAAACATTTTTACTTCATTCTTTTGATATCAGCATGAAATTGATTTTATTTCTTGAATAGTTCCTATTATTTAAAATCTAATTTCTTAAATTACATGATGGAAGTAATTTGATATAATTCCATTTGAGAATAAACATTCTGCGTTACTTTTTTTCTGTCAAAAAATAGGTTGACATTGAACTCCCACTAGAGCTGCCCTTGAAAGAAGCACATGCGATAGGGGAGAGTCTGCAGATAAATATAGAGAAACTTCCTGAAGTGGAACGTGCATTTGTTCATCTCGATTTTGAATGCGATCACAAACCAGAGCACTCTGTTCTCACTAGGCTGCCCAACACTCAGCCATAATTTTCAGCCATAATTTTGAGTTCCAACACACCCAAATTTGGCCTTCTATGTTCTTCATTTCAGTACTAAATTATTATTATTATTATTATTATTATTATTATTATTATTATTTTTGTATAGTTAACATTGGAAGGTGAATTCACCATATGTAGTGAGCAATTTTTGTTTTTTGTTTTTTGTTTTTTTATTTTTTTATTTTTATTTATATTTGTTTTCTGATAGGGTCGTGAGGTGGGTGTATGGATCTGGGTTGGACTGTGCGTTTGAGGTATAGTTCTGAGTCCAACTCTATGTTATGATGGCATTATGGTCATATGGTAAAAAAAAATTATTTTTTAGTTTCCTTTCTACATAACCAAACAAAATGAACTATATATTGTGTGTATTTTTGTCAGGAAAGCTATGCCGAATTACAGTGACCACGGGCTGCCATTCCTTACATTTTTATTTGGTTAATTTAAGAGTTCCATGAGTTCAGTTTGATTTTTTTTTTTGTACTAAAAATAACACATGGACTGCTGTGGCGAGTCAATTCTTCCTTCGGCTGAGAGCAGGCCTTTGATTTTTTAAATTTTTTTATCTTGGAAAATAAGGGGAATGGCACACTCTTCCAGCTTGAGAAGTTGAGCACTCTAACAGCAAGATCAATCTGTATTATGTATATGTACACATATGTGTGCACGTTAAGCGGATAAGAGTTAGGTTTCAATCACATTTGCTTTGTTATGTGAGACTACTAGAGCACCAATCTTCTTGTGGTGGCGGCAAAAAATACAACTAGGGTGGCAAGGGTTTCAATTTTTTAATTTTTAACATAACTAAAATTAATTTTAATACGTTAAATCTGACCAAAAAGTAAATTTAAATTTGTTAAAATTAGATTTAAATGGGTTGTGCAGATTTACAACATTGTGAATCTTGACTCGTTTTGTGCTTGCTTCTAGTAAAATGGGTATTTACTAATTTAATCATGGGACAAGATTGGAATGAAGTGAAAAGTAAAAAATTCAAGCAAGTACGGGAAATAGGCAGGCCGGCCACGAGAATTCCAAAATTTTGAGAGGTTCTAGGCAAAGTTTTAAATGCGAGGACTTTATACATAAGGTTTCACCCGTTCAAAAAATTTATAGGAGTACGAAATTTTCATTAAAAAGATATGATATGCGCCAAGGGCGGCTCGAAATAGTTTGGCGCCTTAAGCGATTTTTTTTTAATAATATATTAATATTAAATAATATTTATTTAAAAATCATCTTTCTTATTTTGTAAAATGCAAAATTACTAATTAGATTCTTGTATTTAAGTTTGGCTAATATATAGAAATATATATATATATACACATAAATTTATAATAATAAAAGTTAATAAAATAAAATAAAAATAACAATAGAATTTGATTTACAAAACTCCAATCCAATGCTCGTACAAATTCTTCAATATAGTAAAAATGGGTTCAAATTGAGAGTAATGAGTATTGAGTGGAAAAGAAAGAGAACTATAAACTTATAATGAAAAAGGAGAAAGACAATTTGTTAAGAGATGAGAGAAAGTATGTGAGGAATAAGAATAAGAGAAAAAATATTAAAAGATACTACATCCGTTCCTTATTAGTTGTCCATTCTTGGTTTTATAACTTTTTATGGGGACATGCAATTAATGCATTGTCTCCTTTTCAAATTACTAAATTATCCTTCAAACATTAAATATATATATTTCCAAAGTTTGAAATTTTTTAAAAAGATAAAGGACAATGATAGAAATATAATGAAAAAATGCTTTGACTTTTCAAAGAGGACAACTAATTTGGGACATGTAAAAAGAAAAAAAATGGACTACTAATAAGGGATGGATGGAGTAAAAGCACTTTCCCAAACAATGGTTAAATATATATTTAATATATATTACGGGTATATTTTAACAAAAAAAAAAAATTAGTGTTGTAAAAATTGTGAATGAGAGAGAGAGAAAATTTTTTTATTTAAGAATATAAATATTTAGGACCAATATTAAGATTCTGTAGGAGGAGATAGAGGAAGAGATGGATAGAAATAAATAAATAAATAAATAAGTGTGATTGGCCCAATATTTCTGTATTGGTTAAAGTTTAATTACAAAATGTGAACGATGAGAAAAGATAAAAGAGACAAAATAAAAAGTTGTTTTATGATTTTAAGAAATAATTATAATATAAGTTATATAAGAAAACTTCAAATTTTGAGCCCTTTTATATTGGAGGCCTTAGGAGACCGCCTAGCGGTCCATGCCCAAGCCGGCCCAGGAAAAAGGTTCCTCATCTTGCCGTTTATGTAACAAGATTATCATCGTACTACCACATTTGTTAATTAAATGTCCAAAAACATCCTTTAGTATACTCACCTAAATTCGAATTCGTATTCGTATTTTATCTTATATTTTTTTATATTTTACATGTTATGGTGAGGACCACGCTTAATAGTCCCAATACATCAATCCAAACCTGTTGCATAGCACCATGTACAGCAGGTCAACTCAAAAAACGAGTAAATCCCATGGTTAGAGCAACCCCACCGGTTCTCCCTTGTGTCTCTCTTCTCCCTCAGTTGATGCAGTCTGGCGGTCGAGGAGATGATGGATTATATTCCCAGTCCTTCAAGGCTAGGAGAGCTTCCATACGGTTTCTGAGAGTAAGATTAGTAATCCAACAACAACGTACATGAATATATATATATATATATATATATATATATATATATATATATATATGTTGATTACTAACCTATATGCATCCATATTACAATGCGACCAGCAAAACCAGCAGTTAAGTTTCTTGTCTGACGGATCGATCATGTGGACATGTCGTCCACGAAAAACTATGATTGTATCATTTTGTTGTGCTGAGATTGAGGGACCTGGGGTTCTCTCATTGCTACAAGAAACTGGTTATAGCCATTAATGGGAGAAGCCCAGGTCCTCAATCATAGCACAACAAAATGATACTTACAATCATAGTGGAGCTAACCAACAGTTTGTTAATCCATTGGCACGGAATCAGAAAGGTATATATGCAATTCTTGATCATATTGAGCATTTGGGTTGGATTTAAATTGCTTATATATATGTTTTTTGATTTAGTTTTCTGAAAACAGTTAGATTCCGAAAACAGAATGAGCTATTGCAGAAAGGAACACCTTGGTTGGATGGAACAGAAGGAGTGACTCAATGTACTATTTTTATTTTGCCGGGAGACACCCCTTCATAGGGTAAGTTTGTAGTGGCCATAAAACTTCATTTTACAAGCTTAATTTTTTGCTAATGAACCAAATATGATGAGTGGTGAACAATGCTGTCTCATTTCCTTTCTTTTCTTCTCTCCTTCATTTCCTTCCTTTTCTTTTCTCTTCTAATTGATGTTATTATTTTTTTTTCTTTTTCACTGTACTAAACATAGCCTTTAAGAAATTTAATTCGCAGCAAACTTGTATGAAGTAGATATTGGGTGTGCTCAGTGCACGGTGTGTCGGCTCATCTGAGTTGTACGTGCACAATACTTGCTCGCACTGTGTACAACATGTACAACACCGCGGTGCACCGTGCCCCTGCCTCTCCCAAAACCTTGTATGGGCTTCCAATCCGGCATTAATTAGAGCAAGTCTTCTAGTCTCTCCCTCTATATATATATCATCTCTGTCATTGCATATCTTTCTCCTAGAAACCATAGATTTTATATCCCATCACATGAATATATGTTGATTACTAATCTATACGCATCCATATTACAATGGGACCAGCAAAACCGGCAGCTAAGTTTCTTGTCGGACGGGTCATGTCCAATATCGTCCACAACTACAAGAGCAAAACTAGGGCTTTGTGCCTTTTTGTTTCAGTATTAAGTAGTGTTCCATTAGCCAAAACAAGAATTTGTAGATACATGTGGGAGGTGAAGTATGAGTACCAGTTTCCTGATTGCTACAAGAAACTGGTTATAGCCATTAATGGGAGAACCCCAGGTCCCTCAATCATAGAACAACAAAATGATACAATCGTAGTGCATGGAGCTAACCAACAGTTTGTTAACTCAGAATGCCGCGATCCATTGGCACGGAATCAAACAGGTATCCAATTCTTGATCATATTGAGCATTTGGGTTGGATTTATATTGCTTATATATGTTGTATGAATACCGGTCTGCTTGGTTCAATTTTCTAAAATTAGTTCTAAAAAAACTCCGAAAACAGAATAGTGAGCCCTTATTTTTGTGAACTATTGCAGGAAGGAACAGAATGAGTGACTCAAATGTCCTATTTTGCCAGGAGACACCTTCACATACCAGTTTGTTGTTGATAGGGTATGTTTGTAGTGGCCTTAAAACTTACAAGCTTAATTTTGCAGCATCATTTTGGTACTATCATTACTTATAGAGCTTTGACATGTGATATATGAATGCTTAATTTGCTTCAATTAATTGAACATAATGCAGCCTGGGACATGCTTGTACCATCCACATTATGGTATGCAGAGAGAAGCCAGGGATCAATCCGCGTATGGAGAATCCGAGCCCTTTTCATATGACTATGATCGAAGCATCATACTCGTATGGCAGCTGAATATTGTCCACAACTATAAGAGCAAAAACTAGTTTCTTGCATGCAATACAATGCTGCCACAAACTTCTCATCTCCACTTCATACTGGTGAATTTTCTGTTTGGTTTACCAGAAAATTTAGGAAATTTTCATACACAAGTAAAGTCTCTTTCTCTAATAATAATTTGTTTTAATTGTTTGGAATCCACAATTTCATAGGCATTTAATTTTTCAATTATATCTTGTAGTTGTAATGACTTAATGATTTTTAGATAAGCATGTCTTGTAATAATCGCTTTATCAGCAGCTTAGCGGCAAACTTAAAATTAGTGACATTATAATTAGACTTCCCCAAATACAAGATTTATGGAGGGGAAAAAAAAAAATACAAGATTTATGGCCTGTTCGATCTTTAACATACTACTGATTAAACTTAATCAACAATTCATTGCCAGCTTCTCATTTCTGGAGAGAGATTAAGAACCCGAGCTTCGAATCTTAGAATATATATACATTGACAAAACTTGACAGTTACCAAGTCCTTAAAGATTATAGCTTCATAGTCTTCTACTTTCTTCCTGCGGTGCTCTTCTTTGGCACCGGTTAATGGGACGAGCTTCTCTGTAGTACGCGCTTACACTCTGTAAACATGGGATATTAGTATGATGAGTGTATATATAGAGAAATATAAAACATATCGAAATTTTCCAGTGAAGGTGCTCCATTCCCATCATGTCTGTACATACGAAGGTCAAAGAAATGGTTTGTAGTGATTTTATTTTTTTAATTTTTTATTAGAGGATTAATTTGTACGAAAGGTCCTTTTAGAAATTGGGGTATAACAAGTAAGAACTCCATCTCATTCAATGAATAAAAATAAAAATAATAAAATAAAGAAGTAATGAAATGAAAACAGTCTCTGCAAGGAATTTTCCTAGGGAACAATAGACACCGATGGTTGAGGTGCTATGTTTTTTTTTTTTTTTTTTTTACCAATCTTCTTCTTCAAATGGTGGTCCTCCCATTGCACGTCTCCATTTCAATTCCATAATTCTTGATGTCAAATCAGTTAAATCACGTGCTATACTATGTCCTTACCATTGCAACAGTTAAGAGTCTCTACAAGAAATGATAAACAACTTTGACTAAAAGAAAGCTCACCCATTCAACTAAAAAAAAAAAAACTTTGAATAAAAGATAAAGTTCAGAAAAAATGATATTGTATTGATAATTGAATTGGTAATTTTCCTCTCTTCATTACATGTATTTATAATGAAAGAAAATTTTAAATCATAAGAAAATTTATTGCAATAAAAAATCTTATAACATAAGAAAACTTAATCTTGAAAGAAAAATAAGCTTAAAAATAAAATTTCTCTAAGAATTATAGAAAGGTATAGTAAGAAACATAATTAATAAAAACTATTGAGAGCAATCTGAATTCATTTAGACATATTCAGCAGACTTCCTATATAAAAAAATAAAACTTATTTTTGAAAAATAGTGTACATCACAGCATACGTGTGAGTTTTGCTAGTTGGCCCGTTTCCAGTATAAAAAATAAAAATAAAAAATTTTAAAAATCTCCTTTTGGGTCAAAAATAGATATTTCGGAATTACCCAGAAAATATGTCAGCATGCCTGTTTAGCCCTCTGCCTGTCCAAACGGATCATATAGGTTTCGACAATCAATTCTACATAATTTTTTTTAAAAAAAAGGACATTAGTTTATTATTATTATTTTTTATTTTTTATTGCCAAAAAACTTTTACATCCATTTGTTTCTAAGAAAACTTAAACCCTTGTCTTCCACCTCCAAAGATAAAAGAGAAACCATTAGATTATGGTCCATACTAATAGATTCATTTGAGTATATTATTTGCAGTTGTTGATTTTTGTTGGTCAAATTATCTTAATCAAAAGTTCTAATGAATGTTACTCCAGTTGTTGCAAAAATATGTTCATTCTTATTCCCCATTTTTTTGCCCCTCATTCACATTTCAACCACATTTGATGTGATGATTCCCCATTTTTTTGCCCCTCGTTATTCACATTTCAACCACATTTGATGTGCTGGCCTAGCGACTGTTGTGAGTCTTATGACTGTACCAAGAGTTCACATCGACCCAAAGGTTTGGCAACGGTTCTTCGCCACCTGGTGTTGTAGCATGTTCCATATTCCAAGGGTGTGACGGTAGCATGTTCCACGTTCCAACGGTTGGGTTGTTCGCCCATTAAAGCGGTTCATGAACAGGATTCAGAATGTCGTGAGATAGTTGTGTTGTAGTATGTTCCATGTTCCAAGGGTGTGGCGGTAGCATGTTCCATGTTCCAAGGGTTGGGTTGTTCGCCCATTAAAGCGGTTCATGAACAAGGTTCAGAATGTCGTGAGATAGTTGAGTCCATATCCAATGTGGAAGTTAGAGCATTGGAGGACCTTACCCTAGAATGAGAGGAATGGGAAGGACACACCTCTGATGTGCCAGTTACCATGCCAATGGAAAACACAAGGTAGCCAAACGCATGCAGAGCGGATAACTGCTAAAGCCAATGACGGAAACTTCCACTTTTGGACCATGAGTAACCAGATTATTCCCAAGGCTTAATTTCCAACTCAAGGAATGAAATAATTTATTTATTTTTTGGGGGGGGGGGGTGATTTTGTAAGTAGTAAACACTACAGGTTCAATCATTTAACACATACATAAGTACAGTAGGGCTTTAAAAGTAATTTTGAGCTGAATGGGAGAATAAAAGTCAAGACATGAGCAGATAACCAACCCGAAGTTCATTTTTTTTCTTTTTTAACCTACCCCTAAGAAGTTCTATGCGCAAATCACAATAGCAACTCACAAGAACCCAATTACCAAATTTTCAGAGCATTAAATCTAACAAAAATAATCACAGCAAAAGAAGGCAAGCACACTTGCAATTGCAGCTCACAAGAACACAATTACCAACCTCCCTTGAGAGCATAAAAACTTAAAATCCCAGCAAAAGAAGCCATGCACACTTGCAAATTGACAACTCAAAAAGCCTCCTACAATCTAAAGAATCTGGATAAAATCAAAACCTTACTTCATATGCAACATTACTCTTGTGATCTTTCACGGCAAATGCGAGTCATGTTTGCCACCACCAACAGTAATTACAATTGCAACAACAAAGTCGTATTCAATTAAATGCCAATATGCACGAGCTGAGGAAGAGCCAAATATACATATCCTTGGATCAACTATGAATACATGTAAGCACCATTTCTGCTGATACACCTCAACTCTTACCATCAATTTTAAATAATAATATAAGGCAACAAAAGATGAAACAACAAACTCAAACTCCAGGCTTCTCTTGACAAGGACATCCATCTTCCATTTACACGGGAATCAAGATACAGTTCGTCCATAACACACACAAGCAAGATAGAGATTCTTTGCCCATTTCTCCTGCACATAAACCCAAAGTCAAGGTAGTCAGATCTACGACCGCTCATCCAAATAAACAAATAAATAAATGAAACCACTTATCCATCCAAATGTTCTTTGGCGAACGCTTTTTGGATTTTAATAAATTTTAGCTGAACCTCTGAACGATTCTGCCCAAATTACAGGCAACCAAATATAAGGAAATACAAACACAGGAACATTGATGTTAGAACAGCTATCTTCCCCTAAATTATGATGTGAATAAAGCCGTTATTTTTCCCAGTACTGATCCCAATTCAAATACAAGAGTGCAATTCAAATCCAGTTATTTACAAGTATCACACCACTGAAACCCCATTAGGGCTAAGGTTTAGCCCTAATGGGCCACAACTAAGACCAAAAGAATAACATCAAAATCAGAAAGCAGTACCTGAGAAGATAAAACCTCACTGACCACTAAAGAACTTACTAGACACAATCATGCAAATAAATCTATTTTCTTTTGAGGAATATTAAAAAAAGAAGTCCAGTGAGAAAATATTATTGGACAGCAACCCCCCAACACATGGATCCACAATCCCACAAATCATAAATTGTACCGGGTAATTACCTTAACATGTGTGCTTGGAAACTGAGACGTACGTAAAGTCTCCTGAGTTTCATCGCCAGGTCTGCGCCTGGGTACACTCAGGATTAGAGCAGCTTGATCCAGAGTAGCAGCAGTTGATGTAATTCGATAACCACTATCCCAACGTTTATGTATGCCCTCGCTTGGATAAAGAAAATCAAGTTCCACGACCTGTGAATCCAATGACAAATTAGAGAGGGGAAAAGAGACTTTAAACAAAATTTAAAAAATAAACTGTAACGACCCATCAAATTTAAGATAAATGAACTAATAAATTTAAATTTGATAATAATGGCATTACAATTAAGCATTTTTTACATAGGCCCAGGTGCGTTGGCTTGACCAAAGAAAATATAATTAATGTTATTAATTATTACAAAAATAGTAATAATAATTTAATGGGTCCCAGCTAGTATTTTGATATGTTAGATCATTGGAAACCAATTATAGTCTTGAGTTGGAATTTATATGAAAAAATAAAAAATAATTAATAGCCGGATGACACTTTTTTTTGTTTTTTTTCCTTCGTTGGTACTCACACACACATGCCTCCATTGAG
Organism: Cornus florida; assembly: GCF_030987335.1. NCBI lineage: Eukaryota > Viridiplantae > Streptophyta > Magnoliopsida > Cornales > Cornaceae > Cornus > Cornus florida. Next base: position 31,913,410 of record NW_026775576.1, read on the forward strand.
GCTTGAACTCCTGACCTCCCTTTAGAAAATAGGGGTCTAGTACCGCTAGGCCACTGGCCTGTTGGTTGTCGGATGACACTTGTCTAGTTTGTCAAGGATAAATGGTTAATACACACACACACACACACACACACACGCGGGGGAAAAGCAACCTTCACAGTAAATCAAGAATAACATTACAACAATATCACTTCATCTTGAACAAACTCAATTAAGAGGCCTGCGATGCAAGTTCAACCTCCTAATACTTCCCCCCTCATGCCAAAATCCACTCACTCTACCTTCAAAATTTGGGACAACCTTTACTCATAAAAAAAAAAAAAATTAAAAAATTAAAAATCAGGACAACCTTCCTCATCTAGAGCTAGTAGTATCATTCTTCTGTCTTTCTTCACTTTCTCTCTTACAAGTAACAGCCAACTTTCTCTGCCTCCCTGCATCTTCCATCAAACCAAACCCCCAAAGGCTACCACCACTTGCCCAACACCGCTTTACCACCATTTGACATCACCAACTCCAATTTTTTTGGCAAAACAAATCGACAAACATAACACTCACATCTCACTAATTATTAAATCCAGTCAATGACAACACCACCATAGCTATTAAAATCCTAAAATTTTACAATCCAAAAAAATTGAACCAATCCTGATGCCAATCATGCCATGGAAAATACCAGAAGGATATAATTTTAACACTATTAATTTAATCCAGTCAACGACAATACCACCATAGCTATTAAAATCCTACAATTTTACAATCCAATTTTTTTGGCAAAACAAATCAACAAACATAACACTCACATCTCACTATTATTTAATCCGGTCAATGACAACACCACCATAGCTATTAAAATCCTAAAATTTTACAATCCAAAAAAATTGAACCAATCCTGATGCCAATCATGCCATGGAAAATACCAGAAGGATATAATTTTAACACTTAATTTAATCCAGTCAACGACAATACCACCATAGCTATTAAAATCCTACAATTTTACAATCGAAAAATACTGAACCAATCCTGATGCCATGAAAAATCCCAAAAGGGTATAATTTTAACAGAGTCCTATAGGATTGAAAGAATCGTGGGATCCTGATTTGATTCGATTTTGATTCTACCAATTCTATTATATAGACTTAGAATGTTACTTTTTTTGTTTCTTGTTGATAAATCAGGATCCAAGAGCCAAAATTTATTGTTAATCTAAGATCAAGACCAACTTAGACGTCCTACAGATGATACTGATGTCGAGAGTATCTTCTCATTTTGATTCAACAGCTGTTCTTTTAAGTCAGCTATAAAATAAACTGATTTAGGCAAATTTCATTTTTCTTTTCCTTCTTTTTTGAGTAGTATGATGACATCCAATACAGACATAACAGACACAAAATTGCGAAGATCACGCAGAATATCCGGCACTAAATCACACAATTAAATTACAGGTAAATGACATTGGTATGACTCCCATTTGACCTAATTTGATCTTGGTTGGGCTCATAATTAAGTTTTACAAAAATGTTTATAGACAATGGCTTTTCAAAACTTCCAAACAAATTGCTTTTCAAAACTTAAGTTTTAAACGTTTTTCGAAACTGGATTTATAGTGTGCATCAATCAATTTACTATTTTCAATGAGCAATTGAGCATCAACTGAATGGTCAGTCTATCGAAAGTGTTGCAGGTGAAATTTCTTTTAAAACCAGAATGTATCCATTGAATAGTCGAACGATTGAAAGGTTTCCAGTATCCTTTGACCGAAGGCTCAAACTTGACAGACCGATATTTTTGGACACACTCAAAATACAATTCTACAAGATTTCAACTGCCTAAAACATATAGGACTCCTACATACGCTGTAAATATATGGTTATAGCCAGTCCAGGGATGAGGAAAATATCTCTAATCATCTATAGAGTCCAAGAGAGAAAAAACTGTTTTATTCAATCCAGGGTTTCCATAGACCATTCTATGTGTGATTGAATATTCGTCGAGGAAAAGATCATCAGTCTGATCGTATTCAACCAACCAAAATCAGAGCATAAATCATGGGGGCAGGTTCGTGAAGAGCAGGTGCTGTAAACAAGCGAACGGACAACCTAGAGAGTTTTGAGGGATAGTTTGGCTTCATCTGTGTCAAATCTGAGTTCAAGGCTGAGTGAACTGGTAACCCAATTGTAATCTCTTTCTCAATAATGGATTGTGTCTGACTTGACTAGGTCCCGTGATTATTTTTTCTTTATGATTTTTTCACATAAAAATCTTGTGTCTAGGCTCTTCACTACTCTTTATTACTTTTTGTTTACTCTTTATTTGTGACTTGACTGATTGAGATTTAATCATAATTGAAAAATCAAACTTCACAAATAACTAACTGGAATATAAGAATGATTTAACGGATTTTCAAAAAGTTAGTAGCAGAAAAAATATCCATAAGACATCAGGCCTCGGTAAAGGTCTAGCACACTCCCAGCATCCTCGGAAGAGTAGCTCTAGTTTATCAAAATATAATTTTTTTTTTTCCAACTACGTTAAAAAATTTCATACATTGTATGATAAAAAATGATGATCCATGAATATTATAATTCATCATCATCATCCTTGCCTTTATCCCATATGGATGGGGTACAGCCACCATGAAAATTTATAATTGTTTATTTTAAATCAAATATTATAATGTGTTACCGTAGTTATTTCTATATGATTAAACTTTTATGGGAGGCTGTCAAATACTGGATCCAGTGTTAATTGCCAGTAAATAAGTGTGTTCCAGTGGGATTTTGGGAATCGTGTGTAAGTTATAACGAGAAGGCCTATATGTTAAATGGGACTTCTTGATTTACATTATGGGGAGGTTGGGCTTTGTTAAGCAATTAGATGGTTTCATTTATACATTTTAACTGTAAAACTTTCGGTCCTGGTGAGTGGATCTCCAACAGGGTTCTTCAGTAGCTCCCCAGGATTGAGACAAGGAGATACATTGTCCTCTTTCTTGTTCATTATTGTGATGGAAGCTTTCTGAAGTATGAGAAGGAGGGAAGCTCTTGTTACATTCAAGGGTTTGAGGTGCGTCGAGAGGCAAGCACTCAACTAGAAGTATCCCATCTTCTATTTGCAGACTGATACTATTGTATTTTGTGATGCAGTAGAAGATGAATTGAGGTTCTTGAGATTTGTGTTGATTTGCTTCCAAACAGTGTCAAGACTAAAGATCAATATTGGAAAGATTGATATTGTGGTAGTGGAAGAGGTTGATTATATTCTCGTCACTCTTGTGCTAGCAAATATTTTGGGGTGAAATGTTGGAACTTTTGCCATGAAATATTACGGCCTTCCTTTGGGAATCTCATCAAGGGTTTCTTCTGCCTTGGAACCAGTGGGTGAGAAGTTTGATAAAAAGCTTGCTTGATAGAAAAACTAGTCTCTCTCAAAAGGCGGTTGGCACTCTTATTAAACTAGTCACTCTTATTAAAGCTTTGATTTGCATACACTTGTTTGCAAATTCATTCTACCATCTTCATACATATTGTTTATTTTATTTTTCATGATTTCAGTAAACATGTAAATATAATTAAATCTTGAATTATGAATGCATGCTTATAGTTGAATTCACAAAAAATATATGTTTTATGGAAATTTAAAGCATATACTCTTTATTTATTAGTTATTTTATAATTGATAATTTTGGATTTTGGTTTTGTAATTAGAAAGTATGAATTTTCAAAACTTTAAATAAAAACAACTTAGTTTTGAAAAAACTTACATTTTTCATGGTCTACTTGGAAATCATGAAATTCAAATATATAATGGAAAAATTCCAATCTAGTACCACCTAGGTATTAGGATGGGTTCCACGATCCCGAAAATAAAAAAATATAGCTAAATGCTTGAATAACCAAGTGTCTATTCTGCGAGATGCACAACAATCTCATGGAGTTCTTAAGAGGGATGCCTATAGCAGATATTTCCAAGAACTCATGTCACATGTATAGAATTGGTTTAATGGTTAAAAGCAATGACATTAAAAGGATTGCATGGTTTTGCAAGGTTTGTTTTGAAACATCGAACAAAAGAATCCCTTTTAAAAGCTATCTACAATAAGGATTATTTTCTCCAACTTAAGACTGAAAAACCTAGTTTTACAAAAACTTGTGTGAATTTGGATGGAATGATTTTCTACTAGGTTGTGAATCTAACTCCCAATCTTAGTCACACAATTCGTCCAAAGAGGCCCCGCTCTCAAGCTCCACACGCGAATTTGCAATTTGGGAGCGAATTCGCACAAAATCCGCGAATTCAATTTTTGCAATTCGCGAATTTGTTTTCCTAATTCGCGATTTCCATACGAATTCACTTTATACAGCTAATTACCATATATGCATTTATTAATTACCATATTACTCAAAATATACATTAATTACTTAAACTCCACGTGTGCCCTAACTGTATGGCATTGCTATACTACCACATATATATATATATATATATATATATATATATATATACATGTTTGAAAATATACCACTAAAAAACTTCCCAATTTGAGAATATTACAAATAAATCACACATCTATTAGTGTGATATAAATTCTTCCCAAGTGGAATAAATAATAATGAATATATTTGCATATGGATTTAAATAAATAAAAAATATATATAAAATATATGTGTCATGACCTGATATAATTTTATTTAGACCTAACGTACAGTCACTCCCGCTTTCAAAAACTTTAGACTTTGACGCTTTCGCGCTCTAGCACTTGCTCCCACTCTATGTGACCATGCTCCCAACATTATTCAGATATTTCGAGCAAGCATCAACCATAACTAAGAAGGAGATCACAATGCTTGAGGATATAGTTTCTCAGTATTTTTCTGATAACATTTTGGAAAATCTAGTTGACTAGTTGGTATAAACCTCTCAATCGTCGGATAAGGTTATTATTTCAAACATATCAGATTCAGGGTCAGAGATGGCAGGGACATTCGCTTTTGGGATAATATTTTGTGTGGGGATCATCTGGGCTTGCACTCACCAAACTCTTTCGGATTGTTGTGGATAGGCATGCCATGGTAGCTAACTATTATCGGCTTGATAGCAGGAGGGCAACCTGGGATGTTTGCTTTCTGATGCATTTGCAAGATTGGGAGGTGCAGTATGTCATTGGGTTCAGGAGGTTGATTCCAGTATGTCTTCTCAGCGGCACGCCTTCCCTTGGAAGGTGGTTTGTCATAGGAAGGCCCCCCCTTAAGATGGCTTCCTTTGCTTTGACAGCCATTCTGGGGAACATCCAGAGGACGTTTTTTTATTTGCATTCACGCCTTTTGGAAAGAGGCACTAAATTAAGTTCTTGTTTAGGTGAAGGAAGTATGACCGCTTTAACAATAGTTTAAGACTAAATCGGGAGAAGTTTCGGCTTATATTCAAAAAAGAACCGTACCAGACTTCCGGAAGCTACTCACGAAACTCTTCAAGCAATGATCTCCATTGTGCAAGAGGGATAAAAAAAACGGTTGATCATCTTCTGTTGCACTGCCCTGTGGCTAGGGATAGTTGGAGCTAGCTTTTGGCTTTGTTTGGGATACAATGGGTCATGCCTCGGTCTACGCTCGACATGATTAAGGCTTAGAGAGGTTTTACACTGGATTCTCGGGCTCATGACACTTGGAGTGTGGCGCCCTTGTGTGTTTGGTGGTCTTTGTGGAGGGTCAAAATAGGAGATCCTTTGATGTAGAGGAAGCTCCTATTGGGGTGCCAAAACTCTCCATTATTTGTTCTCTTTTTTGGTGGTCTTTGTACAGGGTATATTGCTTCTGCATTAAATCTCGGAAGGCCGTGCATCAGAAGAAGCATGAAACTGGCAGCAGACACTTAATGCAAATAATGTACCCAGTCCATTCCTCCCAGCCTCCTCCATTACAAAGAACCAACACTAGGTAGTTGCCATATTTATTTCTATTCTTGTTCCTTGTCATGATCCTTTCTTTTCCAAATTAGACTAATCACCAGCTCTTTAGAGCCATTACACCAAGATGGCCCAAACCAAGAAATCACAGCTTCCTCATTCACCCAGATTGAAATACAGAGAACTATCCAAAGTTGATTCTTAAAAGTGATCAGTCTTCAGTTTTTTTCTTTTTTAGGGTTAAGTCAGCCATCAAGTTCTGCAGAAACAGTTTTCAAAGGGCACTGACAAAAAGCATTTTTCTTCTTAGTTTCAATTTACCAGCTTTCAGAAACGTGTGTGCGTGTGTGTATTCTTTGAGTTCCATTTCTCAGCTTTCAGAAACAACAATATATATATATATATATATATATATATATATATAAAATGGCACAAGAAAATTCCTTAAACATTTGGAAAGGAAAAACATAAAACAGAGAATGATGAGAGTAAGTGAGAATAGGACAAAGGGCCGAACCTGATCACTAAAGCCAGCATTGCGAGACATGACAACACCCCATCGGCTACCAGCAGTTGCCATGGAGGTCACATGAAAACCTTCTCTCCACTTCTTGTTTATCCACTTGAAGGGGAAAGATTCACTCACCTTATAAGATTGTTGCGTGTATGGGGTGCCTGCAGAAATTTGGTCATATTTTTTAAGCTTAGTGCCTGAGTTTATCAACATAAAATGGATACAACCAAGCAAATATTGATCCCTTATAAGGAGAGGGTCTGCACGTGAGTACACTGAAAAATACCAGAACCATCTTAACTAAAGGATATACAGCATATCAACTGCAAGGCTAGCTTCAATATTAAGAAGGGACTGCCGAATTAAAATAAAAAATGACTAGCTTCAATTTTTAGAGAGGGGAGAGCCAGATTAAAAAAAATACATTTGTAATAAAATTAAGAAGATAAACTGGCTCAATCAAGTAACAGTTAGTCAAACATCTCACAAATGCACAATAAAAAGCAACTTCTTATGAAAATTAACAGGTTTCATTCTGTTGTATTCTTAATAGATAAATTCTACCAACTCATAAGTATACATAAACTTTTTCTCCGATTAGAGAGAACTGAAATGAGATTATTCAACATGGAACCTTGTATTGTTTTGAGTGTACGACAAGATTCGATGAATTAAAATACAGCATTGAAGCACCCCCGACATTATCTTTGTCCTAGTTTTTGAAAATGTTGGTGCTTATGTACAGTAAAAGATGTGTTCATGAAATAACCAATTAAAACCATGCAACGAGGAACTACCGGAGGCATATCTAAACATTAGCATACAAAAGCATATGGAAGCATAAAATTTAAGTGCGTATCCAGGATACCATGCTGATTTGGAAAGCATGTGCCCCACAATCTAAAAGAACACTTAGTTCACGTGCTTTTAAAAGCATAAAAAGAAAACGCAACACCATTATAATGGTATTCCTCTCTGAAATTTTGAAAGAATAATTAAATTCTTTATTATTCCTTCAAAACAGCATTTATCCCTCCATAAATCCTATAAACTACAAAATACAGAGAACAAACCTTTGGACATCACCACAAGAGAGCTTCCATTGGTGGCACCAGCAATGGATGTGATGTAAAAATTCTTTTCCCATTGCTCCATGATCCATTCCTGTAATGTGAGCAGTAGATATGTTACCCTTTTATTCTGTTCTGAGATAATTCTAGGCAACAAAGTCAATATGGAACAAAGAGTTCACCTTGTGTAAGAAGAAAGGTGACAGCTCATAAACTTGGCTTGTGAAATTAGTTCCGGCATCCATAATAAGTGCCCATAAGTTGGAACAAGATGCCACACAACTAATAAGTAGACCGTCTGCATTACCTTTCTCCACATGTTGTCCTAATCTTGCTTCTGCCACATTATAATGGTACCTAATAACAAAGCCATTGAGAGGGTCAATAGACAACATAATGATGAAATGACTGGCAATGAATGGATTAAAACTATCATCGCTAATATGCGTATTTATATATTAAAGCAAGCAAGGGCCCTTCCACAGGGAGGCAGTAGCACTTAACAGGAAAAGAACAAACCGATTCTCAACCTGAAGTCACGAAATCAAAAAGAGGTGCTTCAGGCTTTACCTGCACGAGGACTGATCCATTCTAACCAGTCAGCCACTAAAGATCCACAATTTATCAATTATGGACCTTGGCTATGTTGGGAACTAGAACTCAAATCTATTCAGGAAATAAATGTAATAGGATGCCTGCGTCCACAATAAATAAAATTACTTTACGACTAGTTCAAAAGTTAGAACAATCGATATCCAAGTATTAGTAAATGACTAATGGGGGAAAAAATCTCTTCAGCTAGGGCTGTAAGCAGGACTGAGCAGCTCGAGATTGGCTAATTCACGGGTAGACTATATAGGGCATAGTTCAGATAACCAGACACTCAGCTAAGCCAAGCTCTTTTGACAATCCTATATAGGGCATAGTTCAATAGCTCCTTTCAGCATCAGATATGTAGACTATATCAAACAGAACTTCGAGCAATAAAGAAACAAAAAACTAGCATATACATGAGGTTATTGTGCTAGTAGATGAACACATGTTGACAATAGAAGGCTAGAGATAATTTGTTAGAGGAATGGCAATGGAAGAGATGCAGTTCCAAATGGAGTACAAATGAGGGAAAAAAATTGATGGTCAATGCAACAAGAAGAATGACTACACCAACAAGGAGTAATACGGTTCAAATAGAATGAAACATAAGACAAAGAAGACCCAAATAAGTCATGTGTGGACTTAGAGCAGAAATACATGTTGGTTGTGATTTGAAGGATTCATGGCCCCAAATAGAGTGAAATGATGAACAATTATGTGTAGCCAAACCATCAATTGTGGGCTTAAGGCATTCGTTTAACACATAAGAACCAACATTACCTCATCTTACAACCTAATAAGATCAATTTCACAAAAAATACAAAAACATAAAACAATGCCCCCCTCATCATAAGACCCCTGACATAAAGAATAACCCTCTTAGGTGAAGGAATGAGCACTTGGAAGTTGATCACAAGATTTCCCTATCATCTATTACGAATAACCAACAGAATTACCATCAAATGTACAAGGTTGCAACCAATAACTATAAGTATCAATGGATTACCAATCCTTGATGCAACTTTATAAATTTCAGATCAATCAAGTATTTGAAACTTCAAATCCAGAGAAAAAGACCCTCACTTACTGAATTAAACTAAAAGAACCTGGTAACTATTCTTAATTAAAATTGAGCTATCTACAGTCCTCTCAAGGAAAATAAAAAGAATAAAAAATAAATAAGATTTTAAAGGCAGAGCATAAAACAAATTACAAGAAGCAAAGGAATTGTGGGGATGGGGAGGAAATCATAATGTATAGTGAAGCTATAAAGCCATCTGAGAGTTATACAGCAAAGCAAACTCTGATCTGAGAAAAAATTGTGTTTAGCATATTTGTCAACAACTCCTCATAAAATTATTTTAATAGCAAAGTGATAATATATTAACCAGGTCATAGTAAAACAACAAATAATAAATAAGAAATTCAACCAGAAAAAATTAAGAAACATTCAGATCCTGCCAACGCAATATAAAAAGTATGATTTTAAAAAGGGAATAAAAAGCTAGTTAAACATCCATGATGCACCATGTGATTTATTTTCAAAATTTCAACTAAATTCAGCCAGCAATATTAACAGTAAATCATTAAATTTAATCCCACCGATAGCCTTTCACAGTGTTTTGACATAATAGTGTAAAATATGAATAAAACAAATAAATCTCAACTACTCTGGGAGAGGGGAGGGGGTATTATACAAAACTACCTCTGTTTCATGGGTAGCCTGGCATTGTAAACTGAAATCCACTGCGTAGCAGGAACTCCTAGCCGAACCTTTTTCTTAGGCAGCCCATTATCTTCCTCTTCAATATTCAATCTACCACGTTTTTGGCCAACTTGACAAATAATCTACCAAAAATTACACAATCAAAATCCCTAAATCTCTAACAAGCATCTAACAAAGAAGCTAAGAAAATGAATGCACAAATCTCCCATTCCTACCTTTTGAGCACCATCAGTATTTATAGGCCTAATAGCAGGATTTTGTCCAATCAGACCCTCAAACAGTGATATTAGCTTGGAATAGTTGGGCTCTTCATCAAATTTCATGTTCACCACAACCTCAAGAAATTGTCTAAGAGGTGCAGGGCAGAAGCAGCACATTGTTTCAGGAGATGTTGCCATCTTTTTCTTGCAAACTAAGAATGATTTATTATCACCCTAACAAATAGAAAGAAAAAAAATATATACATGTGCATAAGAGGAACTCAATACTTTATCAATAAAGCAATTCCAGCAAAAGTAATATCGGTCTAGAAAACAAGTACAGTAATTACAGGTAATACCTGATACCCTTGCCATGGTAGCCTGCCTCGGTGAAGAAAAATTAGCGTATATGCAAGAGATTCCAGATCATCTCTTCTACTGGCAGTTCTTCCCAAATGAGCATGCACGCTAGCATATCGAACAGTTCCTCTGAAAATTATGCACAAGAGGCATCAAGATGACAGAAGCATAAAAATAAAAACTCACAAACCATAGTTCAAAAATACACAGTAAAAATTCACCTGAACATATCAGGACGTTGATCATATTCAACATGCCCATTGCTGCTGTCTCTCCACTTCGTCGCTGCAACTCATTTATCAACAACACAATAAGAAGCAATACAGTATACAAACAGAGGAGGTTATTAAAGAATGAACAAAATTCACCCACCTAATCCCAGGTCAACAAGAAACAACTTTTTCTCTTGGGCTGTAGATGGCTGGCCAAGTAAAAAGTTTTCTGGCTTTATATCTCCATGCACATAACTGGTATCAGTAACAGAAATAGTGTGAAACAGAAGTCATAAAAAATAAATTAATGGACGAATAGATCACCGTGACCTTATCAATAGCTCGCGCAAGAAATTGAGGAAGCCTCTAATAAAAATTAAAAAGTAAAAGAAAATACAAAAAATTGATGTCATACCCCCTGGAGTGCATCTTCTCCAGGATTGACAAAGATTCAACTGCAATACAAGCTACCATTTCAGAGGACATCCTGCGAACGGAATAGATAAATGCAACAACTCAGATATCTAAGTTCCAGCAAGCTTTGTGTGAACAAGAACAAATAAAAAAGAGAAAGATCTATTTTCCATTCGAAGAATAAAAGATGAACCATCTTCCTTTAGTGAAACATAAGCTATCTCATGTGACAGGTGTAAACACCAAGCACATGGGTGGTATGATATGTATGTGTGTGTGTGTGCGTGTGTGTGTGTGTGCATATATACATTGAATAAATATAAATATAAATGGCAAAAAAAGTCATAAAAGTAATCCTACCCACGCCCATCCCCTAGAGAAGAAAAACTGAAAAATACACATTAGAAAGATGATAACAAATCATATTCAACACATCAAGATGCAAAAAGAAAATTCTAGTGCAATTGTTCACAGAGTAGGAAAACCATCTGCGACACATACACTGAAATTACAATGCAGTAAAGAGTAAACACAACTTAATACCTAAAGGTTATACATTGAATAAATATAAGGGGAAAAAAAGTCATAAAAGTAATCCTACCCACCCCCACCACCTAGAGAAAAGAAAAAGTGAACAATACACATTAGAAAGATGATAACAAATCATATTCAACACATCTACTTACAATGCAGTAAACACAACTTAATACCTAAAGGTTATACGTTGAGGTTATACGTTGAATAAATACAAGGGGAAAAAAAAGAGTCATAAAAGTAATCCTACCCACCCCCACCCCTAGAGAAAATAAAAAATGAAAAATACACGTTAGAAAGATGATAACAAATCATATTCAAAACATCTAAATGCAAAAGGACATTGCAGTACAATTGTTAACTGAGTAAGAAAGCACACATAGACAGTGAAAGTTCAATGCAGTAAACACAACTTGATACCTAAAGGTTGGGATAAGCAACATTAACCCTGCAAAGGTGGGAAAAGCATCAAAACTCTTTTTTGCAACTTTATATCTACTAAAATAACAAGAAGTGGCATTACCATCAATCGCAAAGTTCCTTTGCAAGTACAGAGCAGTCCCATTGACATGCTATTGGTACAATATGAAACTAAGTACTAAATCAGAAAGCTAAAATCCCTTAATGAATAATTTTAGTTTATATGAGCAATTCTTCTCACATGAGGAAACATTTTAAATGCCAAAAGTTATAAAGGCAAATGTACTAAGCAGTTTTATGAGGTTCTTTTAGCTGTAAGCAGCTAGGCGCATGCCAAAGATTGAGTATGTTATCCTAAGAAATCTTACTGGCATATATATTTCATTCATACCAAATCAACATCTGCAAGTGATTATTGATTGCTTCACAAAAATTCCAAGGATTCTTGAAATTACAAAAATTTCTGAAGAGAAGAATTAAAACTAGAAAACAAAAATACCACCAAAGGCTGTAGCCTAGTGGTACTTCCTCACCTTCCAAAGTAGGTCGGGGGTTCAAGTCCCCATGAGGGCAAGTGGGTGTGTTTCTTCCTAGGGAAGGGGGGGGTGGGTGTCGACTACAAAACAAAGTCCCATTCTACAAATCATGTCCAGAAAAGAAGAAAGTAAAATGAAAAAGGAATTTTACTAGGCGATACAGAACATGGAGAATTTGATTTTATCCATCTCAATTGTTATATGTGATCGTCTTAGGATCCACATATCATTGTAATGATTAATTTAGTTTTTCAAAATTAAGAAAAATCCACAATCGATATGCTGTCACACTAATTAAGAAATCCAAGGAGCGTAACCCTAGATATAGAGTTAGTGCAAGCCAATCTAGACCTAGAGGGAGAAGGGGGGTGAATAGGTATTAACAATTAACGAACTTGAACCGAATTTCAAATTTCAATTATCATAACTAAATAAAATTAGTTATCAATCAATAAACATGTAAAAATTGGTTGAGTGCAGAAATATAGAGCATAAAATTATCCACATAACCACCAATTTTACGTGCAAAATACCCCAAAGTGAAAAATCATGGGACTTCATCCAAGTAGATCATATCCACTTTCACAATAAAGGTATACACACTAGGTTAACTACATTCCTAAATCCTAGAATATCGTAGTTGTCTCAGACCCAGACTCAAGCCAAATGACCCAACTCAATCTCTGCTAATGTCAATCAACAAACTCACTCCTCATGCAGTCTACTCTCTAACGTGTGCTCAATCTCCAATGACTGGTAACGTCCGATTCGTTATTTATTGCGTGGAACTTGATGTGGGGTTGAAATCCTTGAAGCTCTAGAAATTGTATGTTTCAATACTCGCTCATGAAAATTAACATCTATATACATGGATGATGAATGAAAGAAACAGTATTCTAGCAATTGGATGGCCAGGATGCAATCCCAAATTGCCTTACAAATATATGAGGATCAATAATGCTCCCCATGCTTGTACACAGGTATTCTCTTGGCATAGGTTCCCTGGTCTCATCTATAGACCTTAAAGGCTGAAGAAGAATAAAGTTAATAGAGTTCAAATCAGATTTGGAAACTGCTTTTTTTCGTAAATTTCGATCGATGGAATTGGAGCCTAGATCAGTAAGTTTTAATCAATGCTTGGATCAATCAAACACCCATTTCTAGTTCTAATAAGATTCCATTTTGCAAAACAGTTTCATAAATTCCAAAAACCGTTTTACAAATCAAAACATGTAATCTTATCAGCGGCTCAAAGCACACTAACCCTTTGTTTGGAACAAATTCTATTGGGATTTAGAATTAGATTGGAAAAGGAATTCTATTTCACGTTTGGAATAAACTAGAATTTGTAAAATGGAATTTGAAAAGAAATAAATAGTGTACATTTTTAAGATTAGACAACCGAAAGATGAGAAAGAAGTTTGCACGATGACATATGGAAAAGCGGTTTTGTAAAAGGGTATTTTGGTAAGCTAAACAGTTAGTTATCAAATCCTGTCAAATTCCCTCAATTTTCCAGGATTTGTCTACGTTATAATGTTTCCCATGAAATTCCATCAATTCCCAACCCTTTTAAAATCCCACCCATTCCAAACATGTGAAATCCCTTTTCAAATTTAATTCTGGTGAAATCCTCTCATTCCAAACACAGCGTAAGTCACCAAAGGTCCCTTGGAGTCTAAGCGTAAGGTACAAGATCCCAATTCTATTTATTTGGTACATCTATTTGTTCTGATCTATCTAAGATAATCGAAAGGCAACTCTCTCTCTTATGGTTCTAATTCCTAAATTTCTTCATAATTCTAAAATGAATTCCAGACTTCCAGTACCCATCGCAAGAATCAAATCAATGAATAGATATAGTATGGGCACGTATTAGTAAAATATAGTAATCCTTTTTCAGCATTACGAAGAAGTAATTAACTTATCAAAAAAATATATATTACAAAGCAGTGATTGATTAAGCCTTTGGAGTTCTTCTTGCCATTGGTAACTTCTTTGAATTTCGAAAATAGTAAACCTCACTGATTTTTAATGCTTGAACCATGAGGCACAAGCAAAACAAGGAAATCGCATTTTCAGCAAACTTAACAACTAGATACATGCACTCATGCAGTAAGTAATTGAGAACTATAAAAAAATAATAATAAAAAAAAAAAAAAAAGCCAAATAAATAACGCGAGCGAGCATGCACGCGGGAGAGAAAGATTTAAAGAAGGAAAGTACAAAAAAAAAAATGCTGGATTATAAAGATTTTATAAAGAGGGAGCACTGAAAAAAATGAAGAAAATCACAGAAATTTGAAGAAGAAGAAAAATAAAAAATAGAAAAGAAATGATGGGTTATAGAGATTTTATAAAGGGGAAGTATTAGGGGTCCCAATTTGAAGAAGAAGAGAAGAAGAAAAAGAAAATGGAGGCAGATGTATAGCTTTGTGGTCACCGGTCACAGACGATGAGCCTTCGAAGTGGTCATTAGTCACCAATCACTTAATTGAGTTTGTAAAGCCGAGCAGCTGGTTGAGTCCATCGAAGACGTGTTTTAATGAAGAGAATGAACTTAAACTTATATAGGAAGGCCTATATGATATTGGTGAAGGAGCACCAAAGTATTTTACACTAGCAGCAATCAAATGAACGAAAAAAATAATAAATAATAAAATATAAACTTAGCAAAAATAACCAAAAACGATGTTGTGTGCACCATTCTTCCAAAGCTTTGTAATGGCAACACGTCTACACATATCCTAGGCACAAAACGGGCACCTTCCACAACACTGCATGCAACTTAAAAACCCTAACATGTTTAATATGAATTTTTTTTATAAGTAAGATTGTATAAGAGAGCTATAAAAGGAACCCAAAAAATCAACTAACTCCCCTAAGGATTTACAGTATCTCCCAAAGACCGAACAAAAAAGAGAGCAAATGATAGAGAATTTCAGAACCCCGAAAGAGGATTGCTCTCCGTCAATATGAATGAATGCATATTAACCCTAAATTGGGAATGCACAATATTAATAGTTTGAATCTACTTTTTTGTCCTTGTTGAAGTTCACATTCTCCGATTTGCCCTTGAACAGAGGTAAACCAACTGCTAGCTTAACTAACTTCTAAAACATAACCCAAAAAGTTAAAAATCAAGATTACAGACTTCATTTTGTACGAAATTTGCCAACCAAAGTCCTATAGACCTAACAAACATATATTTAAATCTCACAAAAGGGCAACAATAATTATCTATTTTATAGGTTAACCTCATTAAATGTAACACTAATTCGACTAGTCCATAAATGGAAATTTTCTTATTTTCTTTTTCCTCTTTTTGGGATGAGGGGAGAGGAGTAAGATGCTTATATTCCACTACTGACCTCAGTTTAATAGATTCTATCTATCTATACACAAAATATATATATATGGTGACAGGCATGTCTTTACCAGTGGTAGAAGGAAAATCACACTCGCCATCAAGCTGTTTGCTAAAAATCCATCTATAAGAACTGATGCATATATATGAGAGTCTGAGAGAAACCCACTTGGTCAGTGTTGGCTAATATAACTATATAACGTGACATGGCAGAATAACTCTAAAATAGTAGAATATGCATATATCAGCTTCATCTCCAGGCAAGCCGTTAAGTGTTAGCCTAGAAATTCTAATATAATGTCCTTCACTAACCAGTCTACAACAAACTAAAGTATAAAGTAACAAAATACAATCAGAATCTTGAACATTCTAAAGACGGACAAAATTTCATACATTCACACCCTGTTCAATGCACACGTCATAACGTAGCCTGCATGTCATCGCGTAGCCTATTGCACACATGTCATAGCGTAGCATATTGAATTCACAAAGATGGTACACTTACGACTGTCCTGAAGAATTCCATACATCCCATAAGCTAGGTCCTAGCATGTCCATAACCTACAAAGCATGGATCAAAGTTAGATTATTACATAATAGTTGATGCATAAACATGTATAGGGTAGTATATCACACCATAACATAATAGTCTCCTTGCTTTCCTTTGAAGTGTACTCTAGGCACTCCATGACTGCCACCAAGTGTGCTGTACAAACAAAACCCATGACAAATTCTAATCACTAGAAATCACTCCCATTATGAACACATAAATGTACAAAAAGAAATTCTTGTCCATACTTGTACACCTGCCACTCATATGGGGGACCATAGTTACAGCCTTTGCTAGTTCTGTGCTCAAATTTCAGAGCTACCTAGTGTCAACACAACAAACCGAAGTTAATTCATAACAGAACTTCCACATAATTTATATAAATTATCAGCATTCATAACAAACAGAAAGAAAACAATTGATATATACAAACAAATACTTCAGTATGATTTCAGAAAATGTTACCTCCACTGCACCAGGACCAGTCGCGCGATCATTTCCACCCGAAATACAACGACCCACAAACACCTGACCAAATCCACCTTTACCTAGCTTCCTCTCAATCTTATAAAGTGGTGAACCTCCTACTTGAACCTAGATATCAACCCAAAACAAAAACAAAAACAAATGAAGACAACTTTCATAATCTATACAACTCATTGAATATTTGAAAAATCAGGCATCCATTTACAATTGGAAAAACCTGTGGAATTACAAAAGGGATCATCAAAACTAAATGAACAATACTTTTAGAAGTAACAAGATGTGCACAATTAATGCATGGAATTACATATCATATAAACCTTGTGGACTATAAGCTCACATAAAAGGGCCATTGCGGCATTACTCAGCATTAGATTCAACTATACAGGACGCTAAACAGACATAAAACAATGTGACTGCTGGGAGACTTGGACTGGTCATGCTTGGTTTACACACGCACACATCCATGCCCACTGACACACAAATACAAGTTTATAAACTCCATTATATCGATTATAATTTAGTTAGTGATTTTAAGACAAGAAAGACAATCACGAACATGAAAACAAAATTTGTTTGACCATGTAAACAAATTTATTTCCATGAATGTTTGTAATCACAAAAGGACATCACAATTTCCATATAACCAAACTTTTTGAGTGTAATATTGTAACAATCCATTAAAAATGACAACCAAGTGTATCAAATCTACATACACACACAAATATTATGCTTACCTTCTCAGGGAAAGGGGCTGTGTTCCCTTCTTCTTCCTGTCCAGTGATCTTATTAGCACTCAATCCACCACTATCATCCCCCATCGTACGCTTCTTCCTAACCTCACCTTTTCCGCTTTTTGCCAAAAACCCTCCTTTATCTCCTTCTTCAACCTTCTTATCCTCAGAAATCACAATCACCGGTTCTTCTTTCCGATTCTTCTTCTTCGCTGCTGCTGCCGCCTCCAATCGCGTCCGCCGCTGCGGCAACGCCTCCTCTCCAGATGCTTTTGCTTCCGCAGCTTTTGCTTCTCTTGCTTTGGCCGCACGAGTCTTGACGTAATTCCCAACCAATTGCGCCGATTTCTTCCCTGGCCGCTGGTCTACTACCGGAGCACGGCCTCGGCGTACTCCACTGCGCAGCTCCGGCATTCTCTACCCATACAATAAACAGAATACCCAGCTGAATCGACCATTATCGTCTTCAACGAATCTCTGAAACCCTAAACATTGCTGAAGAATGCGAATCGGTGCACCAATTTGGAAAACCTAACAAAATCAAAACACATGCTTGTTGAACTGAAGTTAGTAACAGTATGATCGATGAATTTGAAAAACAATTTTGTTGTTTAAAATCGGGTGTGTGTCTTAGGGTTTGTGAGTACATATACTATATATAGATATAGATGGATGTATATACAGTGTATTACATAGAATGGAAAATGTCGTAAGCGTACCACTTGTGCGAGAGAGATAGAGGGGAGGGGGGAAAGGTGTATAATGTTTCTCTTCTTCAACTTTTAGGTTTTTTTCTTCCTTTTATAAATTTCTTGAAAATGTTTGATGCCTGACCGACTCAACTATTTTGCCCCAAATCCCAAAATCTATTGATTTGGGATTGACCAATAGATGATAATCTTTTATGTTTGGTACATGTAATGTACTCTTCTTTTCAATGTTAACTAATTATTTTTCATTCACAATTTTTTTTTTTCCCTCCCCTTGACAATAAACTTGCAACTGAACAAATAATAGCACACTTAATTTTTTCAAGTATGGATAATATGTTGTACTATGTTGATGAATTATGGGGGAAAATCCTATTTGACATAATATAATAATAATACAATATAATGTAATATATATATATATATATATATCACAGAATTTGATTATATAATGTAATATATAAGGTTTTTATATATGTAGGTATTGTCCATCTCTTTTGGCATTAAATTTATTTAACAAAACAAAAAATACTACTCTTATCAAATTAGTTTATTAAATCGAATATCATAAATACCCCTAAAGCCTGATTCATTCATACAATAATTCACCATATTACTTAATGGATTTGGACAGGATCAAATATAAATTTTACTAAAAAGAATTATAGTATATTTTTTCCCTTCCTTTTTGATTAGTTATATTCAAAATTGAGATATGTTGAATTAAGTGCATCTCATAACATAATTTGGATATCAATTAAGACATAAATGAAATTTTAAGCGTACAAGAAATAAAATAAAAATAAAAATAGTTCAATTTAAAATCAGCACATAAATTTTAAGTTTTTACTATTTGGATATATATGTATGTGCAAAAAATAATGCTTAATTTTCATCAAAATATCTTTTGAGCTCTCAAAATATTCAGTATTTAAGTAATTCATTAATAAATGTGTAATTTTTTTGTTAAAAATAATGACAAAATAAAAGAAAATATTTTTAAAAGTAAAAAAAAAATAAAAACATTGGATAAAAATTGTAAATATAAAATGTATTATTATGTTTATGTCTGCCTAGAGATTGGATTTTTATTTGAATTCGATATGATAACTCAAATGGGGATTAAAATAGGGTAGTGATATTGGCTCTCCACCAATTTCTTGTGGCACTCCCCTCTTAAATTTTTTTAGAATAAAGTTAAAAAAAAAAAAAAAAAAGTTACTAAACCACACAATATATTTTTTAGTTTCATATTTACCCTTTTCTATTAACCTAAAATTCCTCATCTTCCCCGTCTCGCACACATTCTCTCTCCTATCTTTTTCGGACACCACGCACCAGGAATATTGATGGTTGGTCAATAAATATATATTGCAAGTGCTTGCCTCGCAAGTAACATATGGCCGCCTATGTTGGAAGGTGTTTTAAAATTTATGTTTAGTTTTATAAAGGAATTTAAAATATACTTTAAATATATTTGCTCCCTATTTTATAACGCAACCAACAAGTTGTCTGCCTAGTTGGTAATGTTGGTAAATATATATGTTTCATGTAGCATTTAAGATATAACAAATCTTATACTAATATGTTATGAGATAATTAACAATATGCTAAGAAATCATTAATTAAATATGCAACTCTATAATTAATTAAATATGTAAAATAAAATAATAATAATAAATAAAGAATCTGGACCGAGGCTAGTATTTGATACTATATCCTTAAGACAGATTCGACTCGTTATGATACTTATGGACTCAATAGCGTCTATTTCCCATGATACAACGGTTTACATCCACCAGTAGCAGCACTACAAACTCGTGGATACGGCGAACCTTCTCCGTGTAATACTCTCTCCGACTCAAAAATGCATCTATATTATATAAATGCTGAATTGAATGCAATCCGAACTAAATGGTTCGAACCAATCTTAATATGGCTCGATGAAATTGGATTAGGGTCTAAGTGGTTCGGACCACTTAACCTATGGTTTGAACCCACTTGGGTTGGGTTCAAGTGTAGAGAGCGAGATAGAAGAAAATGAAAATGAATGATTTGCAAATGATCCAAAGGGGGTATTTATAGGCAACAATGTGCCTTTTCGAATTGGGTGTGTCTCTTCATCATTGGACACAACCATTTATATGTGTCTTTTCACTGGACACATCCACCCCAATTAGTTGCAATGGTTCACATAGTGTCTGTTTACCAATAGACACATCCACTCCAATAGGTTGCAATGGTTCATATGGTGTCTATTCACCAATAGACACATTCACTCCAATAAGTTACAATGGTTCACATGAATAGTTATGTCTGTTGGTTTTAAGTTGCAACCCTTTATAAACAGATGCAACTCTTTGAAAAATAGATGGAACCCTTTAGAAATAGATATAATCCTTTAAAAAAAAAAAACTAACTTTTAATTTAAATTCAAATACTAACCACCCATTTAAATAAGCTCAGCCTAAAATTTAAGGCCCAATCCAAGATTCCATTTAGTAAAAAAAATAATTAGACTTTACAATTAGGCCCAAGCCCAAATTTGGCTTATTTAAATTTCAATTAGTTTCAACATTTTTTCCATGTGGGACAAACACTTCCCACATTTTGCATACCCATTTAGGCTTATCAAAACACCACACTTTGGAGCTAATTTCTCATTCACCCGGAAACGGATTTGAGAAAGTAAATATACGCGCTCGTCTAGAGATCCGCAAAAAATTATCAGCGGAATCTATTCCAAATCTCATCCAAAGTTTATGATTTTAATGCCTCAATTTCCAACAGGTAAATGGAGATTAAGAGTTACCATTTTGCACAAGAGGTCTTGTGTTCGAGCCATGCACATGCACGAGAGAATATTGGACCCTTGATCGGTTACCCGATCAAGCAAGAGATCATAGTTGTTCGATCTTTCAAGACTCTTGAATTGCTCGAGAGTTACAAGATCAAACTGATCTTGGTCGTCTAACATGGGTTAATGGTTAATGGGCCAATAACCTTTGGGCTTCTGGATTAAATACATATTTAAACCATTCCACCCCTAAATTAGAGCCCTATAAAAGGGGTTGAGGTGAGCCCATTCTAATATGTACCAGACTTCAGACTTGAGAGCAAGTCTAATATATTGAGAAAAGAAGAATTCTGGTGAAAGAATGAGAAATCCCGTGACGGCTAGAATTTCAAAGAACCCGGTGCGTTAACGAGTAAACCAAAAATTGACCCGATAACGGATCCCAGATGCGGAAGCAATGAAAGAGAAGAAGTCTCTAGAGATTAATACAACCTCTAAGATGCCAAAGTGACTTCCAGAGAAGTTACGAGACTCAAAAGGAAATAAATGCGGGAGTTAGGGTTTAAAACGGTCAAAGATGCCACTAGGGGTAAAAATGGTCATTTTCAAACAAAAATGGATGCTACCGTGCATACCATCGGATAGATAACAAAAAATTAATAAACTTATACTAAAAAATCGATTTGAAGTTAGAACGAAAAAGATATGAATTTTCGAAGTTTTACAAAAAAAAAAAAAAAAAAATGTCATAATGTGCTCGGTACGATCGATTTGGCTGCAAGCAGTTTTTTTTTTCGAAAACACGTGATTTTCAAGGCTAAAACAGGACTTTTTGGAAACAGTTTGTGAAGAAACCACCCCTAAAAATGAGTCATCTAATCAACCATGGTTCAAACCAAGAATAAAAAGTAACATAAAAAGACCAAAATGCCCCCGAGCGCAAGGTATGTCAAGAAGAAAAAGTATTTGGCTGCGAGCAATTATTTTTCGAAAACGCTTGATTTTTAGGCTAAAACGGGACTTTTTGGAAAAGGTTTGTGAAGTAACTCTCCCTAAAAAATGATTCCTCTGATCAGACATGGTCCAAACCAAAAATAAAATGCAACATAAAATGACTAAAATGACCCCAATATTAAACTATGCCAAAGAGATAAAAACATGTTATAAAATATCATACATTCCATACATAAAAAGTGTTTGGCCCTTGGCTTCATTACATACAAATTAAAGTAGCATCAAAATGGAGTACTTAAGTTCATATTACACTTCCAAAAGAAAGCAAGGCATGTTTTTAAACAAGTTATACATTAATAACTTCGAAAGAGCAATATCATGCCAACACTTGCATGTCAAAAATATACAAAAGGTATTCAAATAAAACTCAAGCCAAGCTAGGGATGTTGTGCATCCAAAAAGAGAGCCACCTTGCCTGAAAAACAAATATCAACTAGGGTAAGTAAACAAGTTACTCAGTAGGATGAAACGTATGCGTATACCCTAAAGTTTTAATGGTTTTTGTAAATGTAATACAAACCAAACACGTATGGATTATGCTTTCTAACGTTTAGTTTCAAAGGAAAGCTAAGGGATTATCCTAAAGCTAACTTTGAAATATTTTGAAAGCAATCCATAACAAGTAACGTAATTAAACAATATTAGAAACACCAATGCCAACAAGAAGTTACAACTACTTAGGATTGTCAACTTGAAATAAAATGCGAAATCAAACAATAGCAATATACTTGCAAGAACAACCACCACAAAGCTAGTAGGATAATAAAGATTACACCACTCCTGTAATAACCCTAAACTGATACCAATTAAAAAAAAAATTGGTATGACCTTTACTAAAAAGGGTCCTACGCCAACCTGCTTAAATGCATAAAAATGCAATGACCTCTCTTGGACCTTCAAAATTTGTCTAACCTGTCCCAGCACACAATGCAAATATTATAAAATATTCCCAAAACAACAACATCAATAACCTCCTCAAAATAGCCCATCACCATCGACCCATTCATCTAGAATAAAGGAGTACTTGTCTTATACATAGTTCCATGCTCACATACTAGAATTTTACTCCAATTACATCTACTTACAGTCCATGAATATAATTACAATAACAAGAGTCCATAAGTCTCCGTACAAAATATAATATACTAAGTGTTACAAAAATAGTGAGACTTGGATACAAAAATAGCAAAATGATCTTCTAATCCAAATTAGGCATGTGGTGGAACGTCATCCACCACTTCTTTCCCCTGTCTTGAAAAATGTTATAATAATAGGGTGAGCATAAAGCTCAGTAGGTGGCGCCTAAGACACACATCTTGTGACCCCGTGAATCCAAACAATGAATAGAAATAGGAAACGGGGTCAACTATGTCGAGAAAGAATACAACATTACTTTTCAAGTTCAAAAACAAACAATGTTGTCCATGAATGCAATGCCATGTATGTCACTCCCCATTTCCAAAATCCAAATCCATCACTTTTCAAACTGTTAATATAACCCGTTTGTTGATAACTCCGCAGCGACACGAGAGAAAGATTGGCTACTGTTCTTGACCCTTGGTACCCCCGCGGCGTCTTTTGGGGCCAGATAGCTTAAACACGTTAGGGTGTTTCCCTAGTTCCCTTTAGGTTATATTAACACCACGGCCCTTTGGTGACTCCACGGTGACCGGGTTTTTATAAAAATCACTTTAATCAAAACTTTGTCACAAAATCCTTTTTTACTTTCAAAAACAATTTTTTCCTTTTCATGCCCAATGCTATGCATGAATGTCTCATATATCTCAATGTTGTACAAATAGAGAAATTCATGCTCATCAAGTAATTATTCAATAATATACATATTTTACAACATAAAAATTTCTAAAATTATATTTCATGTTTTCTAATCACCAAACTAGCACTAAAGGCACAAAGGGCTTGAATTAATCAACAATTAACATGCTTCGTAAGAAATTCATTTATTTATTTATTATATAATTCATGTTTTATCATCACATAAACATAACAATTTAATACCATGGGCATGAAAATTCATTAATTAAGTATGCTTTCATTATCATATATCACATAAAATATACCACGCCTTTTCACATAGCAAGTAAATAAATTTACATGAAATTTCACAATTTAAGCATGCTAAAACACAAATTTTTTTGAAATTAACTCACAAAGCCCAAGAATATATGGATTAGAGATCTCTAACTCTTAATTGAAGCAAAGCCCCAAAATTCCTAAATTAATGCCCTAGATCCCGAATTCCCTAGAGGGCACCAAACAAGAAATTACTCCAATCAACTTGTAGATCTCGTCGTGAGCTTCAATTTGTCGCAAATGGCACTTAAAAATACCAAGGATTGAAAGAAAAATCAAGATTCAAAGTTTTGGTGTAAAAAGAAAAAGAAAAAGAAAGCTTGAGAGGAAGAGAGATTTACCAGCGGGAGAAGAGAGAATTGTGAGACCAAACATGATCTCTTTTGCTTTAATTCCATTAATGGTGGGTCCCACTTCTTTTTATTTTATTTTTCCTTTTTCTTTTGTTTTCATTTTACACCACATATACATATACACACATTAAATAATTTTCATCACCTTATATAACACATTAAATAAAATATATATAATGTAAATGGACCCAATTAAAATCCCCGTGCACGACAATTCCGGTAATGGGTCCCACACGGGACCGTCCAGCTCAAAAAATGAAAAAATGCAAAAAATGACCACCATTACATTTCAAAAAGTCCTGGACTCAATGAAATGCCTCAAACAACTCTCAGACACAACCGACACACTCCACAGTAGTACAGAAAAAGATAAAAGACGAAAATGCCCTTGTTGAGACAAAATTTCCAGAAAAATAAAAAATGGCGAAAATTTGGAAACATCACAATCTACCCTCCTTATGAAGAAGGCCCACAGGCGCACACTCTTCTCTATGAACACCTCACAAAACATCGAGATTATGAACCCACCGACATTATTGTTTTTGATACCGGACATCATCAGGCAATCACATATCACTGCCACTAAAACCCTATGCGGTTGCCCATCTCTCCCTTCATCAAACACAAGACCAACTAGACCTTACGCTTGACTCAAAACGGACATCAATCTACTCTACACAGTTACAAAAGGCTCCAAAACCCGAGAAAAAAGAAAGTTATCAAACCACCGAAAAAGACAACATCTAACCTCAACACATCCTTCAAAGGATACACCAAACCCCAAACAAAAAATCCTGCCTATCTCTTGATTAATCTCAACTCTAATATACACATCCCTAGCAGACCAAACACTTGCTATCCAGTACGTAGCTACACCACCACATAACCGTACCAACAACTACAAATCACACTGTATGACAATCATTGTATTTAACGACTTCAAGATGATTAAACAATGAGTCCCCTAATGACTACATAAACATTAGTCACCAAATTAGTGAAACGCACCATCCTGTACCCAGGACACAAATCTCAAAACAAGACCTTTAATAATCAAATGAATTGGACACTCGGTCCAACCTAACACACCTCGTCACCCGAAACAACTCCCTGAAGTCACACCACCCCATTGACACAACACCCAGCATGACCTTTGACACGACGTCGCGCTAAAGAAGGATTGATTTATGAGTAATGGTTGGCCAGGCCACTCTCATCCTCGATCCGGTCTCAACACAGACGTCGTTCCTGTCCTCAGGTTCAAACCTCAAACACAGTCTCACACAATCCATAAAATAATCATGAAATCCACTCACTATCCATCCATTGTTCCACATGACCTCAGTAACTACACGGTCACATACCAGCTCTAAGAATCTCAATAATTCCTCAATCATGAAACTCGTAATAGGCTAAAAACAACACGGTACTAAACGTTAGAGTTATCAACTAGCATAAAAGATCCCTAATTTCCTTGTAACACCCACACCAGGTAAATAACTCATAACATTACTCGATTCAATTCTTACCTCGTCAAAACACACAACACGACCATCTCATGCCTGAAGCCTCAAAATTAAAGTCCATCATTCTTATTAATCCTCAATGGAACCCCATAATCATTCTCTAGCTGCATAACATTCGACAATACCAACACCTGTCCTCAAAACACTGTTAGAATCAATCACCTATAAAAACATCCAAATACATGAGTCACATCACATCACCTGATCATCCTCAATCTTTTATTTATAACAATTCCTTGCCACCACCACCAGTATTAGACACTGAAAACATATAATCCTTATTCGACAACTCGTGCCCCATATACCACCGGTCAAAGACTTCACCTCCCTCCAAGGGAGTTAGTTGACTCATTCGATCATAACCTCTACCGATGAACCCCAACAGCATAACAAACCACTCATAGGTCTGTCCACCTACAGACGTGCACAACTCTTAAATGGAGAACAAGATTCACAACAAACAACGTCCTTACCAGGACTAGAACAACGGAAAGGCTAACGAACCCCACTCTCATAAGAGTTTGACGATTCGCACTTAAATGCACCCGACAACCTGTCACACGCTACCCATCATTTGTTGAACCATAGACACCCAATCTCACCTGGGATGAATTGAACTCCTTATACACAAGGAAAAGAACCAACTTGGAAACATAGACGGGACCACGAACACCAATCTAAGCGACCTCGCCACTAACGGACCGTCCTACACAATCAACACAGAAATCTTGCACACATTTCTCCGCAACACTATGCTAACCGAAACCAATCAGATAAAAGCACTAACACCCTCAACATACTAACACTTGGAATCATCACTGTACTTTGGACACCGCGTCCTGTCTTACCCAATAATCTCCCAATGAGAAACTTTATGAAATATAATGACACATGATCACCCATTTCATCTCTACCTTCCCAGGCAACACTGCCTAAATCTCCGCGCACATAAGACCCACGACCTCTGTCACAATGACCCGCTACTCGTTAAAAGAAAAAGGTGCCTATCTGGCAACATCGCCCTCACTGGTTCTAAAAACTAAGCCGACCATAATTGCCTCAACTAGCGCACACTACCATCACTTACCTGACAACACACAACAAATAACTCAAGATCCCCAAACCAAATTCGGATCATACCTCAAATTGTTCCACTTAACAGCACTAAACAATAGTTCAAACCTATCATCCCACCTGACCATCAAGTCACTACTAAACAATTCTTCCTCAAACATCCTTAAGATAACACCATCAAAACGCGAAAATAAACACCACTCTTGATACTCCCTGCAACAACCACTACTTTCCACCAGAAAAGAACCTTCATACGGCAATGCTATGCCGACAAATTCACAAAATAAAATTAGTACAAATCTCATAATGCTCAACACCCAATTGTCGCCTCAAAACCATCAACGATGTAGTCAATCATTACTTCCTTCCTAAATAACTGCACAAACTCCAATCCCTTGGAAACAACGAGCCTCTACTAACCAACCACTCATTCAAAAGTGACGCTAACACGACATGAAAACACACATCACTCATAATACCTGACACCCTCGTCAATAACCCACTACAAGAAAATAAGAATCCTACGCAACAACGTTACAGGACCAATCCCTAAGAGGGACAACAGATACCATGCTAAACGGTTAACCATACAAACTACACTCTACGACAATTACAAAACAATGGTCTCTCATTGGTATCTAACTGGACACTTAAGTCATACCTACGACTGACCTATCCGACCAAACAAAAGGGTATATAACTCCTACGCCCCTGACACTATCATTTCCCAACCAATCGCTATGACTACCATCAAACATAATGGAACGTCCACATCGATTTCTTCTAAGTTGTGTGCCCGCAGCTAGCCCAGTAGCTTTCTGGTGCCACCTGCACACGCTCACGCACACCCGCCCACAGGGCCATAAAACAAGGAAATCAAATAGGACAGGCCACCAAGCCCAAGAGGTCACTCCTCATCCTAGCTCAACAAATCTATGACCAACACTCTATGGTCACCAAACAACATCAGACCAAGCATCTGCCTTCCTTACTGGAAATAAAAACAAAAGGTGTAACCTACTCATTGATCGGTTGGTCAATTATACATCAACCTTCGCAATAGCACGAATCATTGTAAAATAGGGCTATTGGTCGGTTAAGTCGAACCACTGGGACTGCGCTAGTTTATGGCAACCTAAGTGTCTAGAATTATTCTTAGAATGATAAGGGGTAATAAGGGTTTGTTTGATGGTCACTAAATCTATGAAATTAAGATGCATAAAATAGAACTTGTAAGAATTTAAAAGAGATAAAATGTCGGTAAAAGAGACTAGGGAAATGAATCCACCTACGCCCTAAATACATGCTAAATCAAGACTAAATTGGGGATAAACACTATATAAGTAATGATCAAGAATTATGTATCAACACATAGTTGCTTCATAACCAATAAAAAGTTCATGAAATTAAAACAAGAATGGTCTATCAAAAGACAACACATTTGGACTACCTAGACTAGGGTGTAGTATCAAATACATTAACTAAAGTAAAAGACCATCAAGCATTCAATCAAATGATGAAGCACATGAAGGTAAGAATCAAGCATAGTCCATCAAAGGAGGTACCTAAGCAATGGAATATCAAGTTTCAAAATCAACATGCCTTGAAAACCATTCATAGTTAATATCTTCATTGTCACTATGAAAATAAAAGCAATAAGACTAATGTAAGAATCATCAAGACAAGCTAAAGAACTCACATCAATCATTTAAACATGAATATTCATTACAAGAAGTAATAAGCTCTTAAACTATGAAAAGACCAAAGTTTATACATTATAATCCACAAAATAGAACCTAATCTAGAACATGAACAAAAGGGGAGGCTTCATCACCTCCCTAAATGGAGTTTAGTTACCCATGAGTGAGTTAGAAGAAGGAAGAAGCAAGGCTTTCCCCTCCATTTTCGAGCTTCCTCCTTGAAGCTTCAAGAACTCCTCCTCTTTGCTCTCTTCTCTCTCCTCTCATCTTGTAGAAAATGAATCCTCTTCAAAATGTGTGGCTCTCCCCTCTTTATCTAGATAAGAAATCCACCCAAAAAGCCCTCTCTCTCCTCCAAGAAACATCCCCAACCAACTCATAAAGGAGAGCTTCCAAAGTAGGTAAAATCTGAGCACAAGTGGGCTGAGTCGTGTAGAATTCTGCCCTAATTTCGAGTGCTCGAAATAGGGCCTTGAGCACTCGAAAATTGGGCAGAATACCCTATGCTTGGTTTGCTCCGCCCGGACCTACTTTGGTAAAATGGCCATAACTTTGCGCTCTGAACTCCGAATGATGAACCGTTTGAAGATTTAGAAAGCTGATTCAGAGCTCTAAAAACTTTATGTTTTGGTGGAGATCTAAATCTTAAGGATAGTTGGTCAAAAAAAAAGATCAAGGCAAAATTTCATTGCTGCCAGGCAGTTCTGCGCACCTCTGGTAAAAAGGCCATAACTCTCTGCTCCGAGCTCCGAATGACAAACCATTTGAAGATTTAGAAAGCTAATTCAGAGATCTAAATCTTTTATGTTATGATGGAAGTCCAGTTCTCGAACTTTCTGGGTCAAAATGGCGAGCAAAGTCCTAACTCCACTGCTGATCTCGTGAAGCAATCTGCCCTAATTTTGAGCACTCGAAATAAGGCCTCGAGCACTCGAAAATTGGCCAGAATGCCCTATGCTTGGTTTGCTCCGCCCGGACCTACTTTGGTAAAACAGCCATAACTTTGTGGTCCAAACTCCGAATGATAAACCGTTTGAAGATTTGGAAAGCTAATTCAGAGCTTTAAATACTTTATGTTTTGGTGGAGATCCAATTCTCAAGGATGGTTGGTCGAAAATGAAGATCAATGCAGAATTTCATTGCTGCCAGGCAGTTCTGCGCACCTCTGGTAACAAGGCCATAACTCTCTGCTCTGAGCTCTGAATGACAAACCGTTTGAAGATTTAGAAAGCTGATTCAGAGCTCTAAATCTTTCATGTTATGAGGGAAGTCCAGTTCTTGATTTTGCTAGGTTGAAATGGTGAGCAAAGTCCTGACTCCACTGCTGCCAGAAATTCAGCCTTGTGCCTTTTGATGGTCTAAAATCCACAAAGTCTTATTTGTACTCCTTTTTGGCAAAAGGACCTGAAAATATATACAAACACACAAATGGGGATAATCTACATAAAATAAGCAAACAATGGACTTAAATAATGCAATTAAGGGCACTTGAATATGCAATATTCGGCGCTTATCACACCCCCAAGCTTACATTTTGCTAGTCCCTTAGCAAAACTAGAATGAAAAACTTAATGAAAAGACAACCATGGGCATGCTACTACAAAAATATCATCCATGGTAAAATGAGATATATATATAGCTCAAAAATAACTTGAAACAGAAAAAGAGCTGGAGATAGGGTCATTGGGAAGACTACCTTGCATATATGAAGCATTGATACTAAACACATTTTAACATGCATGCATCAACATCATAGTCCATATAAAAAACTCAATTGCCATCTCTTAAATGGAAATCAACTCTAACTTCAGTGAAAGTGGATTGGATTCTCAACATGCGGCTTTTACTTTCTTTTCCAATTTCCAAGCACAAGTTTTCAAATCATTGAATTCCCCTTTAAATGAGGTCCCTAAGGCATGATTTTACTTACAAGACAACTTTTGTTACTTGTTGACAATTTATTGCAACTCATAAGCGAAACATAGAATGGTTGTGCAATGCTGAAGTCCCTTAAGCTTTCTAACCAACTTATGTAGCAAGCGTTAGGCCAACAACTCCCAAACCAGATGGCTTTAGGGTGCTAAGTGTAGAGACACTCCATAGAGCTTAATAGCTCAAGTTGGAAAGGCTACGAACTCCAACGAACCATGTTTATTACTAGTTTATTTTTTTGAATGACCGTGCAATGTTTAAGTCCCTTAAGCTTTCTAACCAACCCTTGTAGCAAGCGTTAGGCCAACAACTCCCAAACCAGACGGCTTTAGGGTGCTAAGTGTAGAGACACTCTTAGGGCTTAATAGCTCGAGTTGGAAAGACTACGAACGTCAACTGGTCATTTTTTTCTTTCTTTCTCATTTTTTTTATTTTTTATTATTTTTAATAGATACATGCCAAAGGTATCCATCTATCAGGTTCATCAAATCAGATTAACTAGGCCAAGGTCAAGGTCAATCAAGTTGCATGCCTCACAGTTAAGTTTCCAATGTGCATCTGTGCATTGTGAAGCTTATAAGAGTGTAAATTCAGCAAGAATCTAATTGAGGCATTTATACAGACTACATTGTATTTGCATGATCACTTCAAATTCAAATTTCTTTATTTTCAAAAATTTCTCAATTGCTTCTATACACAAGGTATTAAACATATGCTTTGTCTCCGACAAGTGTCAAGTTATACTATCATTGTTTAGCAAAAATGCAAAACCAAAAATGTCCTAATGCACCCCCAAACTTGAATGTCACATTATCCTCAATGTGTGAAGACAAGGGAAACAAAATAAGAGCAAAGAAGGTAAAAGAACAATAATACCAAGTGGAGTGACGAAGACAAAAGATATCCATCGATGTGAATGTGCAGAAGCGTCCCCCAAACTTGGACATGAAGACCTATCCAAACACAACTAATGTACACAGGTAAAAGCACAGGTCTTTTAAGAAAAATCAAAACATAAATAAGAATACAAACATGAATGTTAAAGAAAGACAAAAATCTATACGATTTTTTTTTTTTGGCATGCATGCATGGTTAGAGGGAGGGTGAGTTTGGATTGGTTGCATGGAGGAAAACTTGATGGCTGCCGAGAGGAGTAAGGGGTGAGGTTGGTTGGTTTGAGAGGGATGGTTTGGGTAGGTTGCAGGAAATGGGGGTTGGGGGAATGGTGTTGGTTGGTTGATGTGTGGAGAGAGATGCCGAGGGGTTGGCATGGGCATGGGGTGAGGTTGGTTTGGCGTGCATGGTGTGCATGCGTGGAGGTGGTGAGGGTGGTGTTTGGCATGGTTGGGGAGGGATGAGGGTTGGATGCCGAGATAGAGAGAGGTTTGGAGAAGTTGAGGAGGTTGGTTGGTTGCGAGAGGGAAGTGGGTTGTGGTTTGTGTAGGTTGAAGAGAGTGGTTCGAGCACTCGAGCTAGGAGCGATGAGTGCTCGAAAAATAAGCAGAGGGCTCGGCTGTTGTGGGATGGTGTTGGTTTGCATGGTGTTAGGATGGTGGAGTTGAAGTTTTGAGAGCACTCGGCATGCATGGTAAGAGTGGGCTAGCAGCTGCAAGCACTCAAAGCTTGGCCTTCGAGTGCTCGAATTGGAGACAGTGGCTGCGGGATGTTGGGCTGAAAATTTAGAGCAATCCAAATGGAATTTAGAGCGCTCTAAAATTGGGCAGTGGTGCATGCAAGATTGGTTCACAATTGGAGCACTCTAAAATGGAGCTAGATTGCTCGAAATGAAGGCAGTGACTTCGGCAAGTTGGTGTGGTAATTTGGAGCAATCCAAATGGAAGCTAGAGTGCTCCAAAAATGGGCAGTGAGCTTGGGATTAATGGTGAAGACATTTGGAGCAATCCAAATGGAATTTAGAGTGCTCCAAAATGGGTAGTAGCTCATGGAATTTTGGTTAGATCATTCGAGCATTAGAATCTTGGCCCAATGAGCATTTTGAGTGGATGCAATTGCTGAAACAAATGTGTCAAACTTTGCAACATCTTGCTAATGCATGAATATAATTGGAAAATTTTTCAAAATGTAACACATTTCCAATGTATGGATGAATTTTAAACTTTACAAATTCATTCCATTCCAATGTATGGATGGAAAATTTTTAAACTTGGCATGCCATTCCCATGCATGGAAAGATTTTTAAAGCTTTGCATGGCAGTTGGAAAAATATTTGAAAACTTTACATGCCATTCCAGGCATCGAAAATTTTTCACGTTATTCCCATGCATTGAAAAGTCATTGCAAGTAGCAGCTTCAATTCAAGCCATGCATGGAAAATTTTAAAACTTTGCACATTATTCCAATCTAATGCATGGATGGATTTTTGAAGCTTTGCATGCATGGAAAGAAATTGAAATTTTGCATGGGACAATGCATGGGGAATTTTGAAAAATTTTCAAACATTGCAAATGCATGGAAAAATTTTAAACAGTGCAAGAATTTCAATGCATGGATGATTTTGCGAAAATTTTCAAGAATGTATTACAAATGAGACATTATGCACATGAGTAGCATTCCCAAGATCCGATGAAATTGTTAGGAAGCGATGGAAATTTCCGGGAATGAAAATTAGAGTTGAGAAAGTCTAAGAAAAATCAAATTTTTGGCTTTTCTAAACCATTTCCCAGAAAATTTTGCAAGGCACGAGCAATTTCAAAGAGAAGGAAGCTTGGAAATTGAAAGAATTGCTTCCCTTGCTTTGCTAAATTTAATGTCGATAGCTAGACGAAGTTAGAGCAGGTACTAAACACACCGAGATCAGGTTAGTCCTCCTTATCCTATACCATGTCTCTCAAGAGATTCAAGCTTCCCCAAATAGGATAATTCTTTTAAAAGCGAAGGAGGAAGAGCTTGAAGACAAAAGTGGAAAAGAGGTAGCGGAAAGACCTCAACCCACTCTTCATCCTCAATGAAGAACTTTGGATTATGGGAAGATGGATTAGGTGAAGGTGCACCAAGCAACGACTTATGAAGGGTCATATTGAGCACGGGAATGCTCAAGAAGTTATCCTTCAGACTTTCAACATCCTCCTCACACTTATCCGGCGGTTCGGGCTCAATAGCTTGAGATAACTCAGGAGAAGGAATGAGAGGAAATGCAAGCTCCCAAGAGAGGGATACATTTAATGTTGACAAAGGAAGAGAATGAATAGGAGGAATATCAAGCAAAGAATTGACCTCGCAAACAGAATTGGCACCATCAAAATCCTCATAATTAAAATGAGCTAAGCATGTTTTTAGAGGATCCTCCATTAAAGGAGGTGCATCAAGCAAGGGATTATGTAGGGGCTGTGCTGGATTTTTATAGGATACAATCTCATCATCATTAATTTCCTCATTTTGAACCACAAATTCTTCAATTTTTTGTGTGGCGACAATTTGATCTTCACCCACTATTTCTTCATTTTCACATGCGGTAACCACTTGAACATTCTCGTGATGAAAATTACTAGAAGTAAACTCATCATTCATAGAATTCTCTTTTGGATTGACCACAAGTTCAATTGGAAATTCTTCTTCCTTTTCCTGATTTAGAACATCAACCATTTGTTGAATTTGGGCTATCTGGTCATCTAAATCAACTCTAGATTGGGAATGAGAATAGGCGGTGGATTGCATGCTAACAATGTCATCCAACATTTGCTTGTTGGACTCCATTATTTACGTATGCATAGACTCTATCATTTGTTCGTTGGCAGCTATTAACTCATCCAATGGAGACGGTAGAAAAGGAGAAGAAGAGGGCTGGAAATAATGATCATTGGGTTGAAAATTGGAGTGAAAATGTTGCCCAAGAGATTGTGGGACTGAATTTCCTATGTCATGCCACAAGAAGTTTTGATGATCTCCTGAACCCGAGTTATAACCATTGAAGTATGGATCACTACCCGGTTCAGAGAAATTTGCATTTGGTTGCTCTAGATAAAAATCCGAGAATTGTCTCGTTGGAAGACAATCTCTTGTATGATGTGTATTACTAGAGCAAAAAGCACAAAACGCATGTGGTGTGTAGAATTGAGTTGGGAGATAATTATTCTCCATCTAGGAGTAATTCAATAACACACAAAGCAATCAACACAACACTTCATCACCATAACCTCCACATATGATATTCCCTTTCTCCTCAATTATAAAGCAAAAATTAAATTGGCCACGACAAGGACCGATGCTTGAACACGAAATTAAAACAGGATAAAAGCCTCAACAAGGGCTTCACAACTAAACTAAAACTAGATTTAACACATGCACAATATTCACAACTTGAAACTAGAAGTCACGAGACTTACCTGAGGTCCTCTAGACTTACAATTTGCTATCATTCCCACGGCGAGCTTTGAGTCCCTAGAATCTTACTTTCAACACAAAAATGGTTAAACCACACAAGAAATATTCACAAAACACAGTATTCACAATCAAACTAAAATTAACCCTAGAACCTTGGTCGCTAAACCGTTTGCAGTCCCCGGCAACGGCGCCAAAAATTGATCGGTTGGTCAATCATACATCAACCTTCGCAATAGCACGAATCATTGTAAAATAGGGCTATTGGTCGGGTAAGTCGAACCACTGGGACTGCGCTAGTTTATGGCAACCTAAGTGTCTAGAATTGTTCTTAGAATGATAAGGGGTAATAAGGGTTTGTTTGATGGTCACTAAATCTATGAAATTAAGATGCATAAAATAGAACTTGCAAGAATTTAAAAGAGATAAAATGTCGGTAAAAGAGACTAGGGAAATGAATCCACCTACGCCCTAAATACATGCTAAATCAAGACTAAATTGGGGATAAACACTATATAAGTAATGATCAAGAATTATGTAGCAACACATAGTTGCTTCATAACCAATAAAAAGTTCATGAAATTAAAACAAGAATGGTCTATCAAAAGACAACACATTTGGACTACCTAGACTAGGGTGTAGTATCAAATACATTAACTTAAGTAAAAGACCATCAAGCATTCAATCAAATGATAAAGCACATGAAGGTAAGAATCAAGCATAGTCCATCAAAGGAGGTACCTAAGCAATGGAATATCAAGTTTCAAAATCAACATGCCTTGAAAACCATTCATAGTTAATATCTTCATTGTCACTATGAAAATAAAAGCAATAAGACTAATGTAAGAATCATCAAGACAAGCTAAAGAACTCACATCAATCATTTAAACATAAAAATTCATTACAAGAAGTAATAAGCTCTTAAACTATGAAAAGACCAAAGTTTATACATTATAATCCCCAAAATAGAACCTAATCTAGAACATGAACAAAAGGGGAGGCTTCATCACCTCCCTAAATGGAGTTTAGTTACCCATGAGTGAGTTAGAAGAAGGAAGAAGCAAGGCTTTCCCCTCCATTTTCGAGCTTCCTCCTTGAAGCTTCAAGAACTCCTCCTCTTTGCTCTCTTCTTTCTCCTCTCATCTTGTAGAAAATGAATCCTCTTCAAAATGTGTGGCTCTCCCCTCTTTATCTAGATAAGAAATCCACCCAAAAAGCCCTCTCTCTCCTCCAAGAAACATCCCCAACCAACTCATAAAGGAGAGCTTCCAAAGTAGGTAAAATCTGAGCACAAGTGGGCTGAGTCGTGTAGAATTCTACCCTAATTTCGAGTGCTCGAAATAGGACCTCAAGCACTCGAAAATTGGGCAGAATGCCCTATGCTTGGTTTGCTCCGCCCGGACCTACTTTGGTAAAATGGCCATAACTTTGCGCTCCGAACTCCGAATGATGAACCGTTTGAAGATTTAGAAAGCTGATTCAGAGCTCTAAAAACTTTATGTTTTGGTGGAGATCCAAATCTTAAGGATGGTTGGTCGAAAATAAAGATCAAGGTAGAATTTCATTGCTGCCAGGCAGTTCTGCGCACCTCTGGTAAAAAGGCCATAACTCTCTGCTCCGAGCTCCGAATGACAAACCATTTGAAGATTTAGAAAGCTAATTCAGAGATCTAAATCTTTCATGTTATGATGGAAGTCCAGTTCTCGAGCTTTCTGGGTCAAAATGGCGAGCAAAGTCCTAACTCTACTGCTGATCTCGTGAAGCAATCTGCCCTAATTTCGAGCACTCGAAATAAGGCCTCGAGCACTCGAAAATTGGCCAGAATGCCCTATGCTTGGTTTGCTCTGCCCGGACCTACTTTGGTAAAATGGCCATAACTTTGCGTTCCAAACTCCGAATGACAAACCTTTTGAAGATTTGGGAAGCTAATTCAGAGGTTTAAATACTTTATGTTTTGGTGGAGATCCAATTCTCAAGGATGGTTGGTCAAAAATGAAGATCAATGCAGAATTTCATTGCTGCCAGACAGTTCTACGCACCTCTGGTAACAAGGCCATAACTCTCTGTTCTGAGCTCTGAATGACAAACTGTTTGAAGATTTAGAAAGCTGATTCAGAGCTCTAAATCTTTCATGTTATGAGGGAAGTCCAGTTCTTGAGTTTACTAGGTTGAAATGGCGAGCAAAGTCCTGACTCCACTGCTGCCAGAAATTCAGCCTTGTGCCTTTTGATGGTCTAAAATCCACAAAGTCTTATTTGTACTCCTTTTTGGCAAAAGGACCTGAAAATATATACAAACACACAAATGGGGATAATCTACATCAAATAAGCAAACAATGGACTTAAATAATGCAATTAAGGGTGCTTGAATATGCAATATTCGGCGCTTATCACTCATCTCGTCGCCGACTCATGGTCAACCTCAACTTTTACTCCTAAAACGGTAATCTAAGAGACAAATTCGCAACCTTAAACATCAGTAAACTTCTAAATAAAAATCCAAATACAAACCTTACTCAACCCGTACAACACATGAACCTCACAAGTCATACACTACATACCACCACACGTCCTGTGACATCTAATCAACTTTGCTTACATGAAAGGATCCCATGACTCATACACCATACCCTACTAATCCATCATCCCAAGAGTCCACTCACTACACGGAGAAAACACAACACAAACTCTCGCCCGTGCAAGAAAATGAGGACTTTTATCCCGGAAGACACCTGAGATCAAACCCTTCCACCGTTACCAGTCTTTAGGGGAAAAGACTCCTAATGCAATAACGTGTCCAGATCAAACCGGACTCAAAAGATAGTGCTATTCACATCACCCATGCTCACAACGCTGATACCTTTCCCAGTCGTAGGTGATAACTCGCGGAACTAATACAACAAAAAAATGCGTCTACTAAACAATTACATACTAAAAACATAACACTTACTCATGGATCATTTAAGTCAGTGCTACACACATATAACATATAAGCACGTGATCATGTAAGCAAATAAACAAGTAAGTAAGTAAGCAAGCGTGTCACAAACATTTAAACACTTTAACATGTAGCACATAATCATACAATTCAGCTTCCCCATGCAATCCCAAGTAGGCCTCTACCCGTCATCTTAATGGTATTCGAACCATTACTCTGATACCAAATTTGTAACGATCCTAAACTGATACCAATTAAAAAAAAATTCGGCATGACCTCTGCTAAAAAGGGTACTACGCCAACCTACTCAAATGCATTAAAATGTAATGGCCTCTCTTGGACCTTCAAAATTTATCTAATCTGTCCCCGCACACAATGCAAATAATATAAAACATTCCCAAAACAATAACATCAATAACCTCCTCAAAATAGCCCATCACCATCAACCCATTCATCCAGAATAAAGGAGTACTTGTCTCATATATAGTTCCATGTTCACATACTAGAATTTTTCTCCAATTACATCTACTTACAGTCCATGAATATAATTACAATAACAAGAGTCCATAAGTCTCCGTACAGAATACAATATACTAAGTTTTACAAAAATAATGAGACTTGGATACAAAAATAACAAAATGATCTTTAAATCCAAATTAGGCATGTGGTGGAACGTCATCCGCCACTTCTTTCCCCTGTCCTGAAAAATGTTATAATAATAGGGTGAGCATAAAACTCAGTAGGTGGTGCCTAAGACACACCTCTTGTGACCCTGTGAATCCAAACAATGAATAGAAATAGGAAGCGGGGTCAACTATGGTGGGAAAGAATAGAACATTGCTTCTCAAGTTGGAAAACAAACAATGATGTTCATGAATGCAATGCCATGTATGTCACTCCCCATTTCCAAAATCCAAATCTATCACTTTTCAAACTGTTAATATAACCCATCCGTTGGTGAATCTGCAACGACACGAAAGAAGGATTGGCTACTGTCCCTGACCCTTGGTACCCCCGCGGCGTCATTTGGGGCCCAGATAGCTTAAACACGCTAGGGTGTTTCCCTAGTTCCCTCTAGGTTATATTAACACCACGGCCCTTTGGTGACTCCACGGCGACCTGGTTTTCATAAAAATCACTTTAATCAAAATTTTGTCCCAAAATCCCTTTTTCATTCCAAAACAATTTTCTCCTTTCATGCCCAATGCTATGCATGAATGTCTCATATATCTCAATGTTGTACAAATAGAGAAATTCATGCTCATCAAGTTATTATTCAATAATATACATACTTTACAACATAAAAATTTCTAAAATTATATTTCATATTTTCTAATTACCAAACTAGCACTAAAGGCACAAAGGGCTTGAATTAATCAGCAATTAACATGCCTCGTAAGAAATTTATTTATTTATTATTTTTTTATATATATAATTCATGTTTTATCATCATATAAACATAACAATTTAATACCATGGGCATAAAAATTCGTCAATTAAGCATACTTTCATTATCATATATCACATAAAACATAGCCACACCTTTTCACATAACAAATAAATAAATTTACATGAAAGTTCACAATTTAAGCATGCTAAAACACAATTTTTTTTTTTAAAATTAACTCACAAAAGCCCAAGAATATATGGATTAGAGACCTCTACCTCTTAATTGAAGCAAAGCCCCAAAATTCCCAAATTAATGCCCTAGATCCCGAATTCCCTAGAGGACACCAAACAAGAAATTGCTCCGATTAACTTGTAGATCTCGCCGTGAGCATCAATTTGCCGCAAACGACACTAAAAAATACCAAGGATTGAAGGAGAAATCAAGATTCAAAGTTTTGGTGTAAAAAAAAAAAAAAAAAAAAAAAGCTTGAGAGGAAGAGAGATATACCAGTGGGAGAATAGAGAATTGTGAGACCAAACATGGTCTCTTTGGCCTTAATTCCATTAATGGTGGGTCCCACTTCTTTTTATTTTATTTTTCCTTTTTCTTTTGTTTTCATTTTACACTACATATACATATACAAGCATTAAATAATTTTCATCACCTTATATAGTACATTAAATAAAATAATATAATGCAAATGGACCCAATTAAAATCCCTGTGCACGACAATTTCGATAATGGGTCCCACACGGGACTATTCGGCCCGAAAAATAAAAAAATGCGAAAATGACCACCCTTACATTTCAAAAAGTCCTGGACTCAATGAAATGCCCCAAACAATACTCAGAGATAACCGACACACTCCACAGTGTTCGGTACGAAAAACGACAAAAGACGAAAATGCCCTTAAAAATTTTCGAAAAATTGAAAAATGGCTAAAATTTGGAAACATCACAACTCCAAGGACTATAACTCAACACACAAATAGACCTTGCAATAATGTAACTCACGCATGTGACTCCATGATTCAATGCAATGTTATGCCGGATATCTTATATGATTAAACGAATAGTGCACTTTCGCACCCCACTGGCTAGTGTGATTAGGGAATTTCAGCCATTGGACTCGATGTCCACTTCTCAAGTTCGGATAACTTTCATCCTTCAATCATGTTATGCATGTCGTACACACAGAACTTATAACCTCATGAACTTTATGAACAAAATGATGACCACCATGCTTCTAAGGCTAAAGTGGCACACACACACATCATGATTCACTCACATTGAAAATATACCAATAATGTCACAATACTAAAACTATGTAAACTACTCAATAGCCACACAATCAAGTCCTTAATTTGTACACACTTATACTAACATTATGCTATTAACATAAAGAATTTAATCATGCTAGGATTATGAATCTAAAACATGCAACTACACAATCCCTACTCTAAGTCTTCAAAACTACAATAACATTTGAATGACAAGTTCACAATGTGAATGAAAATAAACTAATACAATGTTATCAATTTTAGGGAATCCATTCATGCTAGTATATAATGAATTTCAAATCATTGACTACACAACAACATATGATTAAATTCATAATAAATCATAGGCAAGATTTATACAAGGATTTCATAGTTACTAATATTAGAAATCACTAGAATTTAAATCACCTCCAAATGAAATAACTTCAATACAAGTAATACATCATATACAAGCCTTAAACAAAATGAAACCTTAGGTTAGTTACATACAATATTCATCTATATGGAACCCTAGAATTTAAATAATATGCATACAATGTATATTAATTACAAAGAACACAATAAACATAAATAATATAAACATACAACAACCCCTACCTCACTAGAGAATTGTATCTCTAGATAGCTCAAAGAAATGGAAGCAAAATGGAAATCTAAAGAAATATGTGGTGGACAAGTGTAATGACCCGGATTTTCACGGATATTTTTTTTTCCGTTGTCTTTCCTTTCTTAGTTCAGTTCCTCTTCGCTTAGTGTCATCTTGAGTGCTCTGGAGTGATTTCCGAGACTCTTTTATGTGGATTGACAACTTCCTTTGAGGATCGAGTCGTTTCCACATTTTTCGTTTTTCGACACTATTCACTTTTCGTCCTTTTCCCTATTTCGTCCTTTTCCCTATTTTATCTTTTCCCCGTTTGACACTTTGTTGGCATAACCACACTTCTTGTGTTCGGAGTTGGTTTTTGACTTCATGTATCTCCATCTTGAGTGGTTTCCACGAAATACGTATCTTTACTTTTGCAAGAAAGTACTCTGGTTGCTCCCGGTGTCCATAGGGGCATGGATGCAAAGTTCTTTGAAATTATTTTCTTTTCTTGGGGTGCTTTTCGTAAATATCTTTTGAAAATATTTTATTTCAGGGATTTTTAAGAAAATATTTTTGGAAGATATTTTCATTCTGGGCCATTAGTGCAGTTTTCACTTTTTGGAGGGGCCATTGTGCAATTAATAAAAGTTATTGCTAAATGCCTTATTTTGAGTCTGGATCCTCATACGAGATTCATTTTCACTTTTCGTCGAGTCGTGTACTCTTAGAAATTCCTTCTGGTTATTGTTTTCCAGTTTCAGGGTTTTTGGCCCCGGTTTGCGCCAAACTTGTTTTGGGCATAACTTTCTGCTCGGAACTCGATTTTTGACGCTGTTTCTTCCATTGTTCATATTTTATCATTTTGAATCTTTTTTGTTCACAAAGTTTTGCCATTTGAGCTCGTCTGCTCAAATTTTACTTTTTCAGACCCGGCGGGCCCCTTCGCGGCACTTTTTGAGATTTCTATAAAAGGGGGGTGAGATATTTCATTTTTCATCTTCTCCCCTCTTCATGCACGACCTGGAGCTCCCATGGCAGCCCAAGGGGTGCTGCCATCTTCTCTCTCCTCTTTTGGTTCACTTTTCCTTGATGGAAAGTCTTCGGCTTTAACGTTTGCTGTTCCCCTCGCCATGCTCTACCTTTCCCCCTTATTAGAATTCAGTTTTGACCATTTCTTGAGTTTGGTTTTGAGGTCAAGTTATGATTTTGATGGGGCTTTCATGGGGGTTATGTTCACGGTGTTGTCCCCGACAAAACTTAGTAGTTTCGTCAGATTCGGAGCCTTTCCATTTTGATGGCTTTTGAGATTTTCATCTCAAATTGAGGTAGGGAATGTTTTAGGCTTTTGTGTATGTTGTATTGAGTGTTTAGCATGATTATATTACTTATATATATGCCTTGTATCAAATCGTGAAAGTTGTTAATTTTTATTTCTTTGTATAAGATTTAAAATTCATGATGATATATAACTTTGATTTGAATTGTGGCATGCTAAAAAATCTAGTTTTAATATGTTTGTTAACATATATTAAATTGGGATTAATTAAATAAGAATTGCTCTTTTTAATTAATATTTATCTTTTGTGAAAGATTAAAGTGCATGGCTGTACCTTGCATGAAATTAAGTTGTAGTATGCTTCTAAATTAGGTTTTGGCATGTTGTTTAACATACTTTAATTTGAGAGCATTTGGACAAGTATGAAAATCTAGAGATTTTAATTAAAATGATTAATTAAAATCTAATTAAGGGTTCCGTTGGCCTAATTGAGTGTTTAGCTTGATATTTGTGATAACTATGACTTATATACTAGCATATGTTAATTTGGGACTATTTAGAGTTGTTTTAGAATTGAGAGATTTAATTATCATGATGTAATTAAATTCTACCTTGTTGCACCGCTGATTGAATCATGTAATTGACATTGATAATATGTTTAAGGCATGATTTTAGGCTTATAATGGAATTATGAGTTTATGTTCCAATATTGAATTATATTGTTATAGCGTGTAACGAATCGCACACTGAAGATTCGACATGTGATGCTATTATAGTGCGTAACGAATCGCGCTCTGAAGTTTCGACATTGTCATCCTATAGTAGTTGTGGATTTAGAGCATGTATTGTGTGGTTACAACCTGCTTGTGCATGAAGGTAGTTTCGTGTACTGTTTAATACGTATATAAGTTGTTAACTTAATTATTTTGGAGTCTTGGGACATTGTTACTGTGATATGGCTAAAGTTCGGCTTTAGTGCGGGAGGTATGAGTTCTCCCCAATTGAGATAGTGCGCACTAGGGTGGTCTTCCCAGCGGGTTAATGCCCCGAATAACCAATTTGTTCTTGGTTTAGTCCGAGATGTGATGTCCAAGTCTTCCCCTATTTGTTTTCGCATTCAATTCCAAGTTTGTAATCATGTTTATATTGTGACTTGTGGTTTTGGCTATCGGCGATTTGATATTGTTAAGTACATCTATATTAAATTGTTATATTTAGTTGATTTCACACTTTTAGATTTCTAGTTGATAACTTAGAGAATCTATGTCTTGATGTGTGGTATTAGATATTCTAATTATGCTAAATTGTTATATTTAGTTGATGCTGCATTTTAGACTTCAAGTTGATAACCTTGAGAACCACTATGTTGTTGCTTTGTGTAAGCATGCTCCTATATTGTTGCTTTGTGTAAGCATGACCCTATGTTGTTAAAATTGCATGAATAAGGTGATTGATGCTAGAAATGATCTTAGGTAGCTAGGATGCTCCCTGAGTCTCACCTTGACATAGACGTTAGGTGGAATGAACCTCAATAATTAAATCATGCAACTTGTAAAACTTTAGGTCGATGCATGCTCATTTCCTACGAATAGCTTTATGTTACTCACCCCTACGATACTGGGGCATATTTCAGGTATAGGATACAAGATTGGAGATTGCAATTGCTTGGGTGATTTGCTGAGTTGAGCTTCTTTAGAAGCATTCTTGTTCACATGCAAGTGTTAAAATGTTCATGATTTGTCTATGAAATGTAATTTTTCTAACTTGGAGATTTGACATGTTAAATGTTGTAAATGTATTGTAATGAGGCCATAGGCCATTGTAGCACATCTATTTTATCATATTACATACACTTGCATGCTCACTTTGGCAAACAATACCTTCCTTGATGAAACAAAAACTTAAAGTTGCATATTTTGGAGTTTGACCCTATTCTGTTACAGGGGCATTTCGGGTATTTCACAATGAGTTTTTTTCATTTTTCCATGCAAGTCACGTAGAAAACTTGATTTTGAGGGGGGTTTATTTTTTGTGTTTTTCCAGAAAATATCATCTTGGCCCTCAAAAATCCATATTTTTCCAGAAAATCCTTGTTGCC
Organism: Cornus florida; assembly: GCF_030987335.1. Taxonomy (NCBI): domain Eukaryota; kingdom Viridiplantae; phylum Streptophyta; class Magnoliopsida; order Cornales; family Cornaceae; genus Cornus; species Cornus florida. The sequence goes on from NW_026775576.1 coordinate 31,958,132, forward strand.
ACGTTTTGCAAATTTTTAGTACAAATGTAGTTGCTACAATTCATCAACTTTTTTTTGAAAATCGTCACGACCGATCTGAAACTTCCGGAGGTCTTATGGGTGCATTTTAAGATTGCATTTGCAATTTAGGCAATTTAAAAACCTCCCGAAGCCCTATTTCCAAAACTTGGGCAGTAGCTTGGATTGGTTTTTTTCCTTTTGACCTAATTTTTTTGGGGGCATTCTGGGCATTTTACAATGCATTTTTTTTTGTTTCCATCTACAATCGGGGTAGGAAACTTGATTTTAGGGGGGGTTTCTTCTTTGAGTTTTTCCAAAAAAGTTCGTTTAGATGCCCGTTTTTACTCTCAGTTGCAGTAGTGGTGGGTTGTCTTCGTCGGGCCGCCACTACATCATTTTTGTTTTTGACCTTTCTCCCCCGTCCGGACTCCAAATTGAGTAAACTTTTTTTTGAACTTGGCTAATTTGTCATTGTCTTTCCAGTGGTGTGCTCGATAGTACCTGAATCCACTTTTTTGCAAAATAACCATTTTGCCCCTAGGTTCTTTTTTTTTTTCCGTTTTTGAAACGACACTTCTGCATTTGTTTCCTTTGGGTTCCGTGACCTCATTGGGGGTCACATTGGTATCTTAGAGACGCATTGTATCTCTAAAGACCGTTGTTTCACCTTTCACTTCCGCATTTCGGATCCATTATCGGGTCATCTTTTGGTCATCACTGACGCACCGGGTTTACAAAACTTGGGTCGTCACAACAAGAGAGTGAGGAAGATTTTGTCTTTAAGGTGCAAGACCAAAAGCCAGTGGGAAGAGGCTTGAAAGTGAGCTTTCAAATCTAGCTCTCAATTTAACAGTGGTGGCTTAAGATGAAGAAGACAACTTGAAAATACTAGAAATTCCACTAACCTAAGTTATTGTGTAATACCCCTAAATTTTAAAATGATAGTCTCGGCATTTTAAGTTTTATTTTATTGCATTTTTATTTGTTTATGTGTTTTGTTGCCTGTTTATTTTAATTAATTGATTGATTGTTTGTTTTAATTGAATTGTTTGTTTAATTGTTAATTTAATTGTATTTTTACTTTCTTTAATTGGATTTAAGTTTAATTGTTAATTTAATTGTATTTTTATTTTCTTTAATTGAATTAAATTAGTTTTAATTGTTTAAAGGGTTTATTAGTTTATTTAAATGAATTATTTGGATTTAATAAGTGTTATTATTTATAATGTGAAATTAGGGTTTTATGTTTTATGGTATCGTGGGTTAGCCGACTTAGAGAAAGGGTTTTACTATTTTAATTTTTAGTTTCGGTTTCCTTCTCTAAGTATAATTTAATATTAGATTATGAGAGAAACCTATATATATATCGTTTTGTGTCTACAAGGGTTTTAGAACCCTTTTCCCGTAACTGGAGGTAGAGAGAAACAGAGAGGGCTTGAGAGGAAAAACAAAGAGAAAGAGTTGGGGGTTTTTGCCACGAACAAAGACTGAACCAAGGAGGGATAGTTGACGCTTGCTTGTGGGTTGAACCAGGAGCAACAGAGGTTAGTGAAAGCAATTAAGGTCACCGGAGTTACTAGAGCAGACAGTTTAAGGTTTTGAACTGAAACCTAAAGGCAAGGTCCTATTCTAACTCTTTCCCTTAAACCTGTGTTCTGTGCATGCCTAGGTAGACTTCAGGGTTTAAATTAATGTTAAAACATATCTTATATGCATGTTATTATAGACTCTACACAGTTTTATTGAGTTGATTAACTAAATTTGATTTAATGAACAAATTGTTTCAGTTTGTGTTTAATTCTTGTTAACAATGCATACTAGTTGTCAACGAGTTTTAGGATAATCTGGGACATTAATTGAACCCTAGAAAGCTTAATGAAAACATTACAGAGGCTCTGAACATCGTCAGAGGCGAAGAAGAAAGGAAATCGAACTACAACTCTTAAGGGAGAAAAAGCCGGCTTCCTAAAGGAGGAAGCCAGCTCCCTCAATGTCAGAGCCGGCTCCCACATGGAGGGAGCCAACTCCCAGCTCCTTAGAGCTGGCTCCCAACCCTTGGGAGCCAGCTCCCATGTGTTTGGAGCAGGCTCTCAACTTGTGAGAGCCTGCTCTCGCCCTGAAACGTACAGAAAGTGTTTTTATGGTCTGTTTGGGCTGTACAGGGTATTCTTAAGCCGTTTAAATTGCACTAAATGTTGCAAATAACTGTTATCAACCTATAAAAATATTGGAAAGCATTATTACATTAATGTATTAAGGAATGGAGCAACAGGAAGTTATGGAAAAGCCTATATGTTGAATACTATTTTGTTAATTAATTTGCTTATTGGAACTTAGCAAATCTTTTGTATATGATTTAATAATGTTTAATCATATTTCAACCATGTTATAAGTGTAGTAGATTATCTGTAATTAACTATGCTTAGATTGAATTAAATTGATATTTAATTTGTTGTAAACTGTATCAATTTATGGACTATTTGGAGGATACAAATGCTTAGTTTTATTTTAGCAATTTAAAGGATTGGAACATGATTTTTAAGTCTTATAATAAATGCCTAATATGGTCATATATGTATTAAACTTTATTTATGCATATCTTGGAGAACGGTTGATGAATACTTATTACTGTTTTATCAATTATGCTGTTTGGAGGATTGTATGCACCGGTATGGGACTGTGGCATACTAGGGATGGATTAGTTCAAACACTAAGTCCTACCAAATCTGGATTGAGGTATGGATTAACCATAAAGGTTAAGTCCTACTCATATTGGTGTCAAGTCAATAAACAATTGAATGACATACTTTGGTTTCTGGATGGATTTTTATACATATGTCAGGCTACTAGATGGATGATATTTTGTATTAGGCTTATACAGACTTTATATATTTATGATTATGGTACCGTGATATGAGCTTGAGTCTCAGGATCATGGTTAGGGTGCGTATATCGCCTAGGATGGATAACTGGACATAGTTGCTGTTCCCTGGTAGGTCTAGGTACACATGACCACGTTATGTGCGATTTGCATGGTATTTCTACTTAGGCTGAGACAAACTTATTGGGCTAGTGAGCATCCTATAGTGTGTATTTATACATATATGGACTACTTTAGTTATTGTTAAGCTATATAGGATGTATCTGCGTATCGGGTTTCTGTATAGATTGTAGTAGGATAGAACTTGCATGTGGGCCTGACCCACTCTTTTATTTTTCCAGGTGTTCGTCAGTTCTAGGCTTAGAGCTTGATCGTGCTGAGCAGATACAGTCACTTATTCCTCCGACTACATAGGACTACTTTCTATGTTTAGCTTTGGATTTTTATTTTAGTTATTTCCGTTTCAGTTTGGGATATTATTAGGGGTCCACTGGATGGATTCCCGAGTTGTTAATTAATGGAGGTTTTGGATTATTGGATTTCAATTATGTTTTTGAGGATTTTTAATTTAGAATTCTTTCAGCGTTTATTATTTAATTCTTATTATTCTTTTGTATTCTGTGTTCAATTACATATTAATTGTTTGGTATCCCTCAGATCTGTGCTCGAACTTGATCACCCGTGGCTCTAGAATCGAGGGGTATCACATATTGCTAGTCACATATACTATACTAACACTACCTCTCACACACACACACACATCCAACCTCCACTTGTCATGATCCTAGGCCTCCTCACAAGGCTAACTCTAAGCCTTACACTTATCATCATCCTAGGCTAACAAGTATTTCAATGAAAAGTCAACAAATGGACCAATGTTATCACATTTTCTCAAATTGCAAAATAGTCCTTCTTCAAAATATCTCAAAGAATAATTTAAAAAGGTCCATAAGACAAAATATCTCAAAAACTTAATTATGCAATTAACCCCGAAAAACGAAAATATTTCTGAAGAAATTATGCATAATACCCCCAGAATTTAAAATTAAACGAGCATACTTTTCTATGAAATTAAATCATGCATTGACAGTAAAAAATAAAATAATGCAATGCGTGTGGTGCTAAAAATCGGTTCCGTCGGGTTCAACAAAACCCTAAGGCAACGTAAAAAGGAATAAATAAATAATTAAATAATAAAAAAATATATGTCAGAAAAAGGGAAAAAGATGACACGGTCATCACAACCTACCCTTTTTAACGAGATTTCGTCCTCGAAATCAGACACATCCTATAGAAAACAAAATAAGGATCAAACACAAGGTTACATCTGGAAACACATCATCAAATATTAAAGAACAACTCCCAAAACCTTAAAATCAAATGAAGGAACAGAGAACTACAAAACCATGAAACATGCCTCCAAATGAATCAACACGCAATCCGATGACAATCATTAAAAGAAATCCAAATGACAACACATCGAATTAAGGTTCCGTGAAAAAAGCAACATGACAAAATGAATAATAACTAGAACCCGCCCACAACGTACTTAAATGTATGGTAGCATGATAGTGTCTAGAGCCCGCCCACACATACTTATTAGTAAGGTAGCATTGACGGCAACTAACACCAGCCCATAACACACAATTTCGTATGATAGCATGACAGTATATAGCCCCAGTTCATAACATGCCCCCACTAAGTCTACCCATGAAATCTCTAGATATAAATGACATCAACGCCATAAAATAATCATTCCCAAAAGCATTGTGGTAACCAGACATCTTGTGAGAGTTGGGGTATGGTCTAAAGACGTCTGGCTGAACCACCTCGGCCAATCCCAAAACTCTGACAACAATGTTATAAACATCGTTATACTTAAGGCCTTAAATCCTCAATACGAAGAAAATCGACAATTCATAAATCACAAAACACATAGATCATATCGCTCCACCAAATCAAGGATTTTCCAAAACACCGCTATCAAATAACTCACAAATATGAATCCAAAGCTTGACAAGTCTGTGCCTTCAAGTGACAATGGATCGAACTCCACAAAATCATAGAAGCAACAAAATCTCCCAAGCTACGATGATCCTTACCACAAGACAATACTGTAATGCCCCTAGATTTCCGAATGCGGGTTGGCTAGGCCCACGCCCGAATACTCGAGGATATAAAAAACAAATCGGTAATACTCGAACACAGAATACAAACATGATAAATAAGAATAAATATAATGCTGAAAAGAAACTAAAATGATAATCCAATAATTCCTCAGAATAAATTTTCATTAATTAATAAACTCTTTTGATACAACTAATCCTCCAAATAATATAACTCGGGAATCCACACTGTGTGGACCCCTAGAAAATTCAAACTGAATAAGTGACAGCAACAACCGTCTACAACTCAATAATGAAATATAAAAGAAACTCCTATGTAGATAATCCGGAAGAATGAAGTAGATGATCCCTGCTCATCATGAATAACCCCTATTCCTGACGAATACCTGAAAAATAATGGTGGGTCAGACCCACAAACAAGTTCCACTTTACTACAATCCAAGCTGAGATCCAATACATGTATACATCCTAGTCAATCCAATAATAACTAATATAGTCCGTATATATATATACACACACACTATAGGATGCTCACTGGACTATAGGTATGCCTCAACCTGAATAGAAGGCAACATGCAAATCACACATAAAGTGGGTATGAGTACCTAGACCTACCAGGGCACACAGGTGTCTACTATATCCAGCTATCTATACTAGGCAATATACTCACCCTAACCATGATCTTGAGACTTAAACTCATATCATGACATCATATCTATATATATAAATACAGTAACCATCGTATCCAGTAAAAAGTAATCCTCTATAAGTCATTCAACTTGTTTAGTTGACCTGATTCGAATATAAGGAGGACTGAACATTTTCGTTAATCCATTCCTTTATACAAAAATAGGTAGGACTTAACTTCTTTAGTTAATTCGTCCCCAAAATGCCACTATCCCATACCGGTGCATTAAATCATACGATCCAATTCATGACGCACAAATATAAAGCAGTACATCAATAATATGATAATAAATCATATACAATCCTTGCATAAAATTAAGCAACAATAACAATCCCAAGTAGCATGCATTTAATTATAAGAAAAATTAACATGCATCTCAAATAGGTTGTTTAAACCTTTATAACATGATTAAATATTTAAACTTAAGTATTTGATTAAAACAGTTTAATACCATATATCCATCCATTAATTAACCCTTAAGTTAATTACCTTTTTACTTAGCGTATAATTAAGTAATAACAACCCTAAGTGGCATACATTTAATTTTCATTCCAAGAAAAATAACATTCATCGCAAATAGATTGTCTAAGCCTCTTTCACGTGATTAAACTATTTAAATCTAATTAATTGATTAAATCAGTTTAATGCATATATTCATCCATAAATTAACCTTCAAGTTAATTAAATTCCCTACCTAGCACATTATACTGAGTATTATGCATTCCAGTATTTTATTGGGCTAACTTTAACATTATGATGTTATTAAAATAACCCCAAACACATCCTACAGCAATAAGCCAGCACTGAACCAAACTGTTGACCAATTCCCTAAAGCAGTCGATGTTTTTTCTCTAGATGTCAACTTAAAAATTGTAGATGTCAACCTAAAGTTATAAATGTCAACCTAAAGTCGTGGATGTCGACTGGTTGTCAAAGATGTCAACTGTTTCTCAAAGATGTCGACTGGTTTAATAACCAGTTGACGTTTTCCTCCAGGTGTCGACTGGTTTCAGCCAACCGGTCGACCGAATCACCAAGGTGTCGACCGGTTCATGCAAACCGGTCGACGTGTGCCCTAAACCAATCGATTGAACTGCGACAGTTCATCTTCCATGGCTCCGGCGACTACGTCTTCCTTCGTTAAGGGTCCTAAGGCTACTGTTTTAAGTCCCAATCAACCCTAAACATTATTCTAGTCCTTTATGCATAATTTAAACAAGTTACTATCAAGAATCATGCAATATAATTCCACAAAATTAATTAACAAATATATATACAATTAAAACACTGTAATTAATCTTTTAGTATGCATATAGGATTGATTTTAATGATTTAAAGTTCCTGGAATCTTCCTAGGCATGCATAGAACAAAGATCAAGGGGAAGGAGATAGAAATAGAACTTGCATTTGAGATTTCGGATTAAAATCTCAATGTCGTCTTCCTAGATTTTCCGGCAACCTTTGGCTACTTTCAACTCCTCTGTTCTTTCTCTCTGCCTCCACTGTTACGTGAATAGGGTTCTCAAACCCTTGGCAGACACAACCGTGTATATATATAATATAAGCTAACCCTAATCCCAATCAAATACTAAGTCGGCTAATTTAAGGGAAAAGAAAATAAAATAAAAATATAAGATATACATAATATATATATATATATATATATATATATATATATATTATTTATTATGTGAAAATATAAATATATATGTAAATTGATAAAAATTATAATAAAATATAATCCCTTTATATACATATATACCCATATATATATGCATAATTTCCCATGGGTAATATCTATACCCCATTAAGTATCCTATCCAAGTAGTCCATGTGACTCAATTGGATGGTCCATTCTTATTATCCAAAGTCATTAAAATAAAATAAAACCAAATAAAAACAATCATTTAATTCTTAACAAGTAAATTACAAGTAAACACTTAACATTCAACAATTTAATACACATCATTTAGCACACAATTTAAATAAACAATTTATTTCAAATAATCACATAAATAATGAATTCAAATAAGCAATTTAAACAAAATAACCAAGAAATCAAATAAATAATTTAAAAATGCAAATAAAATAATTAAATAAATACCGAGACTATCATTTTAGAATTAGGGGTATTACAAATACACCAAAAATTCTACACAAAAAGTCGCCTTAACATAATGAGTCTCCAAATCTAGTATCATGCCTCGAACCTATCCTTTTAAAAAAACTCTTTACAAGAGAATCAAAGAGAGATGTCACCTCTAAATAGTCACATATTGCCAATGTGACAAACCCTGAACGAATCAGAGAACCTAAGTGTCGACTAGTCTCCTGAAATAGCTCAAAAGCCAACTTTCTAAAGAAGCCACCAATAGTCACAAAAGTAGACTCCACTACAAGGAATCACACCTAAACCCATACTATCCTCTATCATACCTACTACAATGCTACATAAGAAAAGTCATAACATCAAATCAAGGTCCCTATTATGGATAACTTAATCTTCGAAAACCTTAGTCTACCATATAGCTCACACATCACAATCCCACTCAAACTATAGACCAATGTATAATCCATATGCTTCTACATATAATTCTGGCTGGAGAGATTATCCAAATCTATCATGGCGTAATCAAAGTCAAGGAACCACTGTTCCTCAATCTCAGGAACAGTACCAAAATTTATCCAATCCTATGCCACAAAATTATTCTTTCAATCAATCCGGTATTTATCGTCCACCTCAGTTCAGGAATCAACTCACTCAAACTCCTAATCTTCCACCTCCTCCTAGAAATTTTGCTTTTGAGGATCAAGTACTCAATACTTTTGTTGATTTTAAAGCCAATACCCAATTTGTTAATTCTCATTCATAAGCCATAGCAAAGCTAGAAGCATAAGTTGAGCAAATAGTGAGTACTTTATCTCGAATAGAAGATGGAAAGCTGCCTAGTCAGCCAGTAGCCAACCTGAAAGGGCAGACTTACATGATTGATGAAACCAATTCCTCAGGTATTCATCATGAGCAAGTTCAGGCTATTACTACATTGAGGAGTGGTAAAGTGGTTGATAATCAAGTTGAAAAAGGATAGGAAAAAAAAGAGAGGCTTAGGGTTCCCATTGTTCCTATCATCAATAATTCACATCCCAAGGATGTTTCCTCAAGTTCTATTTCATAATCCACCACAGGAGTTGAAGGTGGAGTCACTTTTTTATCTATTCCTAACCTTGAGACAGCTTATGAGCTAAGAGCGACTTATCCTGAATGTCTCAAGGAACCCTCCCACTTTGGTAAATAAGGGGAGAAAATTCAAGTTATGATGGAGGTCTTTAAATAGGTTAAAATCAATCTTCCTCTACTTGATGCTATAAAGCAAATTCCAGCTTTCTCCAAATTTTTAAAGGACTTGTGCACTCTCAAGAGAAAATCCAAAAGTCAAGTTCCTAAGAAAATTTGTCTCACTAAGTAAGTCAGTGCTATTCTTAAGTACAACACTCCTCTAAAGGTTAAAGATCCTGGTGTTCCTACAATTTCTTGCATCATTGGAAACAATGTGATAGAGCAAGAACTTCTTGATCTTGGAGTAAATGTTAATCTTATCCCTTACTTGGTGTATATATAAGAAGTTAGGTCTGGAAGAGTTAAAACCTAATTTGGTTGTTCTACAACTTGCTGACCATTCTGTCAGACAACCACGAGGTATTGTTGAAGATGTACTCATAAAAGTAGACAAGTTCTTTTTTTCGGTCGATTTCTTAGTTCTTGATACAAAACCGGTCCACGATTCCCAAAAAGTATATTCCAGTCATTATTGGGCGTCCTTTTCTAGCCACAGCGAATGCTTACATTAACTGTAGGACTAGAGCCATGGATTTATCTTTTGGAAATATGAAAGTCAAGTTGAACATCTTCAATGCTATTCATCATCCCCATGATGATAGTGAATGCTTCTTTCTTGATGTTATTGATAAGTTGGTTGAGGAATCACTCCCAACTATTTTATCCAAGGATCCTTTAGAAGCTTGTTTGAATCACTTCAATTATGAAGACTTTGATATTGAATCTTCAATAGCTGAAGTAAATTCCTTGCTCAATTCCACTCATATCACAGATTTTCCTCCATGGAAATCTAGACTTGAGCTTCTTCCTCCACTTTTTAGTACTCCACATATTCCTTCTTTAGAGTCTCCACTTAAGCTTGAGCTTAAGCCACTACTGGATAAGTTCAAGTATGCTTTCTTGGGTTTAAATGACACCTTCCCGGTGATCATTGCTTCCAATGTTACAAGTTTCCAAGAAAGTAGTCTCGTAAAAGTTCTTGAGCAAAATAAAAAGGCTATTGGGTGAAGTGTGGCTGATTTGAAATGAATTAGTCCCACAATTTGCATGCATCAGATTCATTTAGAAGAGGATTCCTGAACATCTCGAGAACTCCAAAGAAGATTGAATCCTAATATGAAGGAGGTGGTTTTGAAGGAAGTTGTGAAGTGGCTAGATGCAGCAATAATCTACCCCATCTCAAGTAGCAAGTGAGTGAGTCCTACTCAGGTAGTACCTGAAAAGTCAGGTATTAAAGTAGTTGAGAATTTCGATGGAGAATTAGTTCCACAACGCACCACCACTAGATGGGGTGTGTGTATTGATTACCAAAAACTCAACTTTGCTACTAGAAAAGATTATTTTCCATTACCATTCATTGATCAGATTCTAGAGTGATTGGCTAGCCAGAGCTATTATTGCTTTTAGATAGATATTCTAACTATAATCAGGTGGCCACTGATTCTAAGGATCAAGAGAAAACTACTTTCATTTGTCCATTCGGTACATTTGCATATAGACGGATGCCTTTCAAATTGTGTAATGTGCCAGCAACATTCCAGAGGTGTATGATGTCTATCTTTTTGGACATGGTTGAAAAGTTTCTCGGGTCTTTATGGATGACTTCTCTATTTTTGGATCCACATTCAATAATTGTCTCCAAAATCTGTCCATAGTACTACATCGTTGTAGGGAAACGAATCTTATTCTTAGTTGGGAGAAGAGCCATTTTATGGTTCAAGAAGGGATCATTTTAGGACATATCGTTTCAGAGAGAGGGATTGAAGTTGATAGAGCCAAAGTAGATTTGATCTCTAAATTGCCTCCTCTTACCTCTGTAAGGGGAATGCGATTATTTCTTGGGCATGCCAGGTTCTATCAACGTTTCATTAAAGATTTTAGCAAAATTTCTTGTCCTTTGTGTAATTTACTCATAAGGGACGCTCTTTTTATCTTTAATGAATAATGCCTAGAAGCTTTCCACAAGCTTCGTTCTCTTCTTTCTTCAGCTCCTATCATGAATACTCTAAACTGGGCTCTTCCATTCGAGATCACGTATGATGCATCTGATTATGCTATGGGTGCTGTCTTGGGACAATGAGTAGATAAGCTTCCTCATGTTATCTACTATGCGAGAAAAACTCTTTCAGAAGCATAATTGAATTATACCACTACTGAAAAAGAGTTGCTTGCAGTTGTCTTTGCTTTGGACAAATTTAGATCTTATTTGTTGGGTTCTATAGTAGTAGTCTATTCTGATCATTCTGCTTTGAGACATCTTCTTTCCAAAAAGGAGACCAAACGCCGTTTGATTCAATGGATCCTCTTGCTTCAAGAGTTTGATTACGAAATCTGGGATAAGAAAGGGTCAGAAAATGTGGTAGCTGACCATCTTTCTAGAATTTTTATTGAGAATACCTCAACTTCACTTCCAGTTTGTGATTCCTTTCCGGATGAACAACTGTTTGGGGTTTCTCTGTTTGCTGATATTGTGAATTACCTCGTAATAGGCAAAATTCCTTTGTCTTGGTCAAAGCAGGAAAAAGATCGATTCTTCTCTCAGATTAAGATGTACTATTAAGAATATCCCCAGCTCTTCAAGTATTATATTGATCAAATCATTCGTAGATGTGTTCCTGAGAATAAGTTTCATAGTATTCTAACCTTCTGTCACAGTTTGGCTTGTGGAGGTCATTTCAGTGCAAAGAAAACTGCCACTAAAATTATTCAGTGTGGTTTTTTTTGGCCTTCACTCTTTCAGGATGCATACTTATTCTACAGGTCACACCTTCGATATCAGCAGTTAGGATCAATTTCCAGACGAAACATAATGCCTTTAACTCCGATTTTAGTCATTGAGGTTTTTGATATATGGAGTATTGATTTCATGGGTCCTTTTGTTCAGTCAAATCATAATGAATATATTCTTGTGGCTGTTGATTATGTGTCTAAATAGGCTAAAGCAATAGCTACCAAAACCACCGATCACGCAGTTGTGGTTGAGTTCATTCAAACGAATATTTTTAGTTGGTTTGGTAGGCCACAAGCTATTATCGGCAATGGGGGTGCTTACTTCTATAATAGTTATTTCCGTACTTTGGTACAAGAATACTCCATCATTCATAAAGTTGCTACTCCCTATCATCCCCAAACAAGTGGCCAAGTTGAAATATCCAATCGTGAGATTAAGAGAATTCTTGAAAAAATGGTTAAGCCAGATCGTAAGGATTAGTCTTTTAGGTTAAATGATGCTTTGTGGGTTTACCGAATAGCTTTTAAGACTCCGATTAGTATGTCACCTTACCATCTCATATGTGGTAAAGGATGTCATCTTCCTGTAGAATTAAAACACAGAGCTTTTTGGGCCCTAAAAAAACTCAATTTTGATATGAACTTTGCTGGTTCCAACAGGAAGCTTCAACTAACTGAGCTCAAAGAATTGTGTAATGATGCTTATGAGAGTGCTAAGGTTTACAAATCAAAGACTAAGGCATTTCATGACAAGCATATCTTGCGTAAGACTTTTGAGCCTAGGACGAATGTTTAGTTGTTTAATACACGACTGAAACTTTTTCCTGGTAAACTGAAGTCACGTTGGGAAGGTCCATAGATGGTTATTTCTGTTACATCTTATGGTGTAATAGAGATACAGGATTGCAAGACTGGACAAGTGTCCAAGGTCAATGGACAGAGACTTAAACCCTTCATAGAGAGAAATGTGCAGAGAGGCACAGTGGAGGCAGTAGAACTTCATAATCTTATTTACTTGGACTAGAGAGGTCAGTTTTTGTCAAGCAATCGACGTAAAACTTAGCATGCTGTCGAGCTATCGACGTTAAACTTAGCATTTGTATGTTGTACCGTAGTTTTGTTTTTATTTCTAGTTTTATTTTTATTTTTGTTTGTGCTTTAATTATTATTATTATTATTATTATTATTATTATTATTTAGGTTTTAGTTAATTTTTATTGGTTATTTTATTTTTAGTTTAGTTTAGGGTTAAGTTAAATAAGAAAAATAAATAAAAAAATTAAAAAATTAGAAAAATACAAAAATTTGTCTCAAAGCTCGAGCCTTCACTTTGAAGCTCGAGTATCAGCTACTAAAAGCTCAAGCTTGCACACGCTAAGCTCGAGCACTCCATCATCGTTAACTTTAGGGTTTTGGGCAGTAGGCTCGAGCTCTTATCCTGAAGCTCAAGCCATGGGTTCTAAACGTTTTTAAAAAGGGCTGAGTTCTCCTTCTCCTATTATATCATATATCTCTCTCTTGTAAAGTTCTCTCCAAGTTTTCTCTCCATATTAATTCCCCATGATATTTGACATTCTCCTTTTAGATTTGCAGGCCATATTCAGGTAAAATTATTATTCTTCATCCTCTTTCCATTGTTTCCTCCTTAGATAATTAAATTTCTAGATCTAGAGTAAGAGAGCATGAGTTTCTCTTTGGATGAATGATTCTTTGGATTTTTCTGCACATATTGGTTGTTTAAACTGATTCTTGGTTGACTTGTACATTGATTTCTGAGATTTGTTTTGGTGAAGTGGTAGAGCTCGAGCTCTGCAACTTTAAGCTTGAGCATTAGTTAAAGCTCGAGCCCAGAAGGTCAAGCTCGAGCCTCCGTTTCTAGATTTCATAAATTGGAGAATTTTGGGTGATTTTAGGGATTTTCTTAGAGGATATTATTAATTGCAAATAGAGATGGTTCTTTCTGCCCCTTCTAAGCATGCTAGGGTGACTAAAGATGTTTTGCCAAGTGCTTGGAAGGTAATTCTGATTTCTTATGAGATGACCTTTGATTATGAGGCATTCTTCACTAATCTTCGCACTAGATGGGCTATAAAGTCTTTCAGTTACATGCATCTTCTATATCTTATGGTCCCTGTTACTAAGATTGCTTATCCTCGTCTTGTTCATTTGTTTTATCTCAGTTTTGTTTATAGTGAGGATGACCCTTGGGAGCTTAAGACTATGATCGATGGGCATGAGTTGATTATTAATCTATGTGCTATTGCTGTAGCCTTAGAATGTTATCATATACTTCCTAAGGTGGTAAATGAGAGGCGTAGTTGTCCTAATTTCACACCTTTCCCTAGGGTACCAATTGTAGAGAATTTGATTCAAAAGATGTGTGATGGTCGATTTACCAGGGAAAGCGTAGTAGTACTACCAAGACCAAGAAGATTTCAAAGAGGTTATGGATTCTAGAATCTATTATCTCTACTAATGTCTATCTTCTTAGGTATAAGAATATTAGGAATACTGATTTTCTCTAGGCACTTTATGCTATTCAGTTTGAGCACTGGTATTCATTCCCTAGGATAATTTTATGTCTGCTACTGGAGTTTTGGTCAGAGATTGGACCACATAAGAATGTTTCTACTCATATGTTACATTTTCCATATATGATTACCAGGATATTAGAGCTACAGGATTTTATGGTAGGTCAAAAAGAAGAGTTTTATGATGAATCTCTAAAGTTTGGAATGAAGGAATAGAATAAGGTGTGGATACATATGCCAGCACAATGCCGCAATGCAGTAGAGTTTGGTAATAAGGGATATCTAGTAGTTACTGCTAGGAGGTCAGACGTTGATAATGAGGCTACGAAGGATAAGATAGATCTTTCCGATAGCCAGGCCCCACCGAGGAGGAGGCCCGTTCTTGTAGCCCAACCTAAGAGTTCTTCTCAGGCTGAGATTAGGGAGCTACATGTCAGAGTGACCGAGCCGCAGGATGGATAGGCAGTGCTGAGACAGATGCTGACTGTGCAATAGAGTATTCTAAAGGAGTTATTACGTTGCATTGTGACTGCCCCTTCTACATCTACTGATACTCCTCCCCCTCAGATAGATTAGTTGTCTAGGGCTTTTCTATATTTTCTTTGTTAGATAGGCACTTTTGTTGACTAGGGCAGTATTTTTGGATGTATTTATTTCTTTATGTTGTATATCTGCCCTAAGTCTATTATTTTAAAAAGTATTGTACTGATCTTTATCATTTATATGGATGCTTATTGCCTATACTATTCTTGTGTTGATATTTGAGCTGCATGTGATATTTCCCTGTTCTTACTCCGTATACTTTATACTCTGATGTGTGTTGGAGTTTGTTTATTTTGCCAGGCACTACAAATTAAGTTTGGGGGTGATTTCTCGAAATTACCCTTCTGTGCTTCATTTTGGTCTATTTTTACTGCTCTGCTTATATGGTAATATCTTTCTAACTCTCTTTTATTCTCACACATTGAGGACAATGTGCACACTAAGTTTAGGGGTAACGTAATTTGGGAAAAATTTCAAATTTTGTTAAACACAAGGACAGGATATGATATTTGATGTTGTAAGTATGAGTTTAAGTCTGTTGATTGTCATATATATTCGGTTTATAGTATTATATTGGTTAGAAATGGTTTGTATGCTAAAATATTGTGAAAAGGGATTCTTGAAATTTTTTGAAATCAGTTGGTGGCCTGTGGTCCACTCTGTTATGATGATCATTGTTTAATGAAATTAATCTCTGAGATACTACACTTTTCACATAATCACATTTGCATGAATTCTGTGGGGTAAAAACTAGAAGTCTTGTTTTGTTTTGAGTTAAACTGAGATCAGCAGGTAGATTTGATAATTTTGATAACCAATGCATAAAAAAAAAAGGAAAAGAAAAGAAAAAATTGGTATGTATGCAATGCAATAAAAGAAAAAATTCTTCACCAATGTAAATAAAATTAAAAAAAAAAAGTGAAGAAAAGAAGTGAAAAAGGGTTAAGTTCAAGTCTGTACCTAGATTGCTTGAGCAATTAAGTCATTAGGGGTGTGTTCTGACACCTAATGCCCTAAGACCATCTTGTCTGGGAGTCGTTGGCTGAAAGCTTGTTACATAAGGGGTTTAGGTTGCCTAGATTACTTAAACAATTAGATTCGGAGGGGTACTTTATCACTTAATGCCCTAAGACCATCTGGTCTGGGAATCATTGGCTGAAAGTTCGTTACATGGGTGATCTAGAAAACTTAATAGACCTGAATATTGCACAGTATCCTTTTTGAAAACAACTGCATACCTTAAAAAAATAATAAATGCCTTGAGGGTTAGAATTTAAAAAATTTTCCAGTGAATTGAGGAATAACAAGGAATAAATGCAAGCACGGACAATAAGCCACACGTTTAATTGTAGATCACTTTCAAAAAAGTGTTTTAGGAGATTAAGATTGTTGAATGAATGATTAAACTGATATATGGGGACCATGGTTGCTAAATTGAAATAGAAGTTGAAAGTTTTTTTGATTACATGATTGGTTGTACTTGCTATATTTGACTGATTAATGAACTACAGGGATATTATGATTTGAAAACAGGCTTGAATGAGCTTACCGTGCAATTGAGGCACTGCTTTAAGATGTTTGTGGGCAGCATCACTGGAAATCCTCACGAGACTATAACTCGTACACTAGGGGTAACCTAGGGGTTTAAAGGCTTGTTATATAAGCTAAATGCAACCGTGATTCTCATAAAAACGGCTTTTTAGTTCTGTATTGCTAAGGGACTAGCAATATGTAAGTTTGGGGGTGTGATGAGCATTGAATATTGCATATTCGAGCTCCTAAATATATGTATGTTAAGACTTAAAGTGATACTTCTATCCATTGTTAGACTGATTTATGTTTAATGTGTGTTTATAGGCACTTTCCTAGAGAAACGGTTAAAACTAGGATTTTATGATGAAAAGACTGATATTAAAGATTACAGAGTCGTTGCCGGTTATTCAGAGCAAGTCGAGAGCTTAAATGGTGAAGTTTGGAAGAATTCAAGACCCAAAGCACCAGCCCAAGTCTTAAGGCTCGAATCCTGCAAGAAAAAGAAGAAAAATCAACAAGGCATTGAAGCTCGAGCCTTGTACCTCCAGAGCTTGAGCCCTACTCAAGTGGTGCTCGAGCTTAACCTTAGGGTGCTCGAGCTTTGACCTTCAGGCTCGAGCATAAGGCATCGGAATTTGAAGAGTTGATTTAATGAAAAAAAACCAAGCTCCTAGGGCCTCGTGCCATACCTCAAGGATCGAGCACCATCATCCAAAACTCGAGCCATAAGTATCTAAAGCTCGAGCTTGGTACCTAGTGCTCAAGCCCATGAAGCTTGGATTGAGCAATGTTAAAAGAGATAAATACTAAAAATATTCTAAGTGTTAAAGGAAAAGACGCTTTAGAAAATAGTTGAAGAAATTTGGCTAAGTGTCAAAGTGAAGATCGACCACCATTCCATGAAGATCGAGCATCGTTTAGTGAAGCTCGAGCCTTGTTCCCAAAGTTAGAGCCTAAACTTTAAAGCTCGAGTTCTACTTCTTAAAGCTCGAGCCTTCCATGACAGATCAGATTTAAGTTACGGGATTATTCTATTTACAAGTCGTATCTCATTCTAGATGATCCAGAAGACCTAAAAGCCCACTAAACCTTTATTTTCTTCTATAAAAGAAGGCACAAGCCTTAATAGAAGAAGTCTATTTTTCTCGTATCATTTAGAAGGCTGATATTGTGGTGGCTGCTTTTAGCGTTTCCATAACCTTAGAAGGTAAAGTTCCTGAGAAAAGAAGTGTTGTCCATGACAATGGAGATGACTACAACACAGATGATATTCGGCATCGTCATGAGTAGCTAATTCCTCTCTCAGGGCACTGATATAACCCAATCTAGTACTATGGTTTAATTGGTCTTAACTCAAGGATATTTTAATGTATATTATGTTTTTGATTACATGACTATGAGCAATTGAGACAACTCAATTGGATTTAATGTTTTAAATAGTTTTTAAATTGTTATTACCTTGTCTTAGATATAACTGTTTGTATTCTATTCTCAACCTATTCTTATGGACAGTATCTGGCAGAGCCTTGCTGAACATAATAATAGAGGTCATGTAATGGTGTTCCAATGTTTTTTTTATAAAGGAATGTTTTCATAGTTTGTGCTTAGGAAAGATGGATTGTTTACAAAGTAGTTAAAGTAGTTAGAGTAGTTAGGTGGATAGTCCATGCTAACCGCAGATAGGTTATAATTAACTGAATTTTATAAAACATCTTTCTTTAAAACCCGAATTGAACGAATATTATTGAGTTAAATTAATTTAAAATATAATTTGTTAAATCCCCAGATTTGAAACAGTTAACCATAGTATGAAGGTTGTGGTGTAGTCAAAGCCCTAAGACCTCTCTCTCTCTGATCACTCTAGTTTAATTTTAGTTTATAATCGTGACAACTAATTAAATAATTCAACCAGTTACTTGTAAACCAATAGAGATTAATTAAAAGTAGAACATAAATACTCATCTCCCTATGGGTTCGACACCCTCTCTATAGTGCTATCGAGCAGTATATTGAGGAAAAGTGTCGATGTTGCCCTATAATTACGTGATTAGAGAAAGTAATGGTGGGATTTCGTTGAAGAATAATATGAATGATTGACTTTGGTTTTGAGGTTTCAGGTATGAGATGGTTGTATTGTGTGTTTTGAAGAGATAAGATTGAAATGAGTAATGTTATGAGTTGTTTACCTGGTATGGGTGTTATGAGGAAATTAGAGATCTTTTGTGCTAGTCGATGACTATGGTATTTGGTGTTATATTGCTTTTAACTTATTATGATTGTGTGATGAAGGCATGATTAAGATTCTTAGAGCTGGTATGTGACTGTGCAGTTGTTGAGGTTACATAGAGCGATGGATTGTCAGTGAGTGGATCTCCTTATTGTTTTGTTGACTGTATGAGACTGTGTTTGAGGTTTGGACCTGAGGACATGGACGACGTTTGTGCTGAGACCGGATCGAGGATGAGAGTAGCCTGGCCAACCATTTTTCCTAAATCAATCCTTTTTTAGGACGATGTCGGGTCAAAGGTCAATAATTGTTTCGAGTTGTCACGAACAGTGAGAGTATAGTACTGGGCGTTGTGTCGGTGTGACGGTGTGGATTCAGATGATTTGTCTCGGGTAACGAGGTTTGTTAGGTGGAACCAAGTGTCAAATCTATTTGATCATTAAAGGTCTCATTTTGAGGATTTTATCCTGGGTACATGATAATGTGTTTTACTAATTTAGTGACTAATATTTATGCAGTTATTAGGGAATTTATTGTTTAATCATCTTGAGGTTGTTAAATGTAATGATTATAGTATACCGTGAATAGTAGTCATTGGTACAATTATGTGATGGTGTAGCTACGTGTTAGATAGCGAGTGTTTGGACTGACGGAGATGTATAAAATTGGTATTTTGTGTGTCCCTTAAAGGATGAGTTGAGGTTAGATGTGGTCTTATTCGGTCGTCTGGTGACTGTTCTTTTCTCAGGCTTTGGAGCCTTTCGTGACTGTGTAGCGTGGACCGATGTCCGTTTTGAGTCAGGCGTAAGGTCCAGTTGGTCTTGTGTTGTGATGCGGAGAGAAATGGGTACCCGTATTGGGTTTTAGTGGCAGTGGTGTGTGATTGCCTGGTGATGTCTGGTGTCAAAGGCAATAATGTCAATAGGTTTATGGTCTTAGGGTTTTATGAGGTGTTCTCAAAAAGTGTGTGACTGTGGGCCTTCTCCATAAGGAGGGTAGATTTTGAGGATGAAATCTTTTTAAGGAGGATAGATTGTAATGTTTTCAATTTTTACCATTTTTCATTTTCTGGAATTTTCTGTTTTGCAAAGGCATTTTTGTCTTTTCTCATTTTATGTGCTGGACACTGTGGGGTGTGCCGGGTGTGTCCGAGGGTTTGTTGCGGCATTCCATTTAGTTGAGGACTCTTGAAAATTCATTGGTTGCCATTTCGGCATTTTTTCGTTTTGTAGGCCGGAAAGTCTCGTGTGGGAACCACTTCCGGAATTATCGCGTATGGGGGTTTTGTGTGAGTCCATTTGTATTTTATTATTTTATGTAATGTGTTTTATGTGGTATTTTATAAGGTTAGTATGCATATATATATATCTAATTGTGGTGGAGGATTAAAAATGGAAAATTCAAAAAAGGGTGGGATTTCTTTTTTAGTGGTGGGACCCACCACTAATGTTTTTAGTGGCCAAAAGGCCACATTTTGGGCCCCCCATTTCTCTCTACCCGGCACTCTCATTCTCTCCCTCATTTCTACTTAATTTTTTTTTTTTCTTTTTGCATCAAAGCTTTGAATCTTGATTACTCCTTAACCATTAAGAGATTTTTGGTGCCGTTTGTGGCAAAACGGAGAGCTCGGCGAGATCTACGCTTTGATACAAGCATTTCCTTGTTTGGCTAACATTGAAATTTCAAACCTAGGGCTTGGATTTGGGGTTTTTTTCATCATTTTGAGGTAGGGGTGTTCTAATTCACTCAATCTTTGGTTCTTGTGACTCATTTTCCTATATTTGATGTATAACATGCTTGAATGTGATTATTCTTTGAGAAATTGCCTCAGTGTTGTATATTGATTTTGTATCTCCATGTGGGTTTCTATGTGAAAGTAATTTATGAGTATATTGTTGTTGAAATAGATAGAAAATCATATTTAAATGGTTGTGTTTTAAATTCTTATATTTAATAGTTAAAATTTGATTATTAATGTTCATGTTATTCTTCCATGAGAATTATCTTGATAAGCTTGTAATATTTGTTGGAGTTGATTTGTATGATATCATGGCATTGAGACACATGAAGCATTCATGCATTCATTGGGAAAGGAAAGGGAAAAGTGTTTTAAAAATAAATGAAATTATTTTTGGGAAAAAGTTTTCAAAAGTGTTTGTGAAAACCTGGACGCCTTGGAGGCACCTAGTGGTCTGTGGTGTTAGTGTGATCTAGAGAAGAGCTAGAAAGAGACTCTAGGGTGGTTGAGCTACCTAGGCCCAGACGATGCCATGGAGGTGCCATGTGGTTGGGGAAAGCTAACCAACCCTTCCCTCGTGATGCCTTAGAGGTGCCTTGGGTTGGATTGCACTAACAGATTGGAAGTTGAAACGGTATTGTTTCGAAAATGGGGAGCGACTTTGCATGACATGGCATTACACTGGTATACATTATGCATTGGGTGGTTAGATGACTTGCGTATGTATTTATTGATATTATCGTTGCTTTACTTGTCTTCCCTGAGGTATGATCCCATTTACTTATACACTATTCCTTATGTGGATTCACGGGGTCATAAGAAGGGTGTCTTAGACACATCCTACTGAGCTTTTAGCTTACCCCATTATTTAACATTTTTCAGGTTTGGGAAAAAAATTGGTGGACGACAACCTACCACAACTCTAGGCTGGATTTGGAACCATCATTTTGATAGTTTTTGTGTAGAAGTATGACTAAGTGTAAATGTGTAACATTGTAGTAACAAATGTATCTCATAAACTGTAAATTGTAAGAACTTTGTTCTATTGTAGAGGATTATGAAGAATCATGTAAGAATCATATATCTTGATGTTGTTGGGAGTTGTGAAATCATGTAAGATTTCATTGGACCCTTTTGTTCATATTTTCACTCATAGCAGTTTTCTGCAGATTTTGTAGCTCGTAGGGCCACTTTGGCCTACCGAAATGGGCATTTTGGCCGGCCGATCATTCGAGTAGCCTTAGCTACTATTTGGGGCACAACCAGCCGACCGAAATGGCTAGTTCGGTCAACTAGTACAGGGGGGCCATTTCGGCCGGCCGAAGCTTTATTTCGGTTGACTGAAATGCAGCTGTTTGGTGCTTTTTGCTTCCTCTTTTGATAAACCTCACCTTGAGTCTCGGGAAGTGACTTAGAGCCTTATGAAATATGTTTTGATATAATAATGTTACATTGTCACCGTGCTTGAAGGCATTGACTAAGGTAACCTCGGGTTCGGGTAAGGACCCGGCTAGCGGCTCGGACCTACGGAAACGGGTTGTTACATAGCTAATCAATCTCACCTCAGTAAAGTCGGTTAGTGGATTTCGGTGTGAGTTGGGTCGGTTTGGGACCAAGGTTGGGATGATTATGCATTGCGTTGCATTTTTATACGCTTTTATGAGAAATTGTATAAATGGTGTTATTTAAATTGAAATGTGAATTGGATCTCATAAAATCCTCAATGTATGATACCAGTTCTTCTTAAGCCTTTGTGTATTGTTTGACTCAAGGGAGTCTAAAGTTGATGCATTAGGCATCTCCTACTGAGGCTTAGTGCTTACCCCTTCCTCTAATATTTTCAGGTCATAGCAAGGACATTGTGGACGATGTACCACCTTAGATGTAGATGAAGAACTTACCTTTTGTAATTTTTGTAAATAAGGTTTAGTTAATGATGGTCATTTTGCAAAACATTATATTTAAAACCTTAAGGGTCTTAAACTTGTAATCTTATTCTGTTTGGACTACATTATGTATATTTTGGAAAATGATGTAATGAGCTATTTTGACTATGGATGGCAAAACAAATTATGAATGTAAATGAACTATTTTGACAATGTAATTCAAATGGAAGGGGACCAGACCATACATGTAATTAAATCATTTGGTACATTTAAGCATATGTAGGTAATAGGTACCTTGGCCATCTTATTTTTCATGTTAAATACTGGTTGGAAGGTACCTTAATGATCTTTCATGGGACCTAAATGGTGTCCATGACCTTTGGCACTCAAATTAGGCCTTTCTTGGCCATTTCGAGCATTCTGGTCACGTTGAACCGATTCAACCCCTTTGAACTGGTTCAAGTATGAGTTAGGGTTTTGGGAATGGGCTTCTACCCAACTTGAACTGGTTCAAGTGTCCTAGAGTTGGCTGACCTCCCAACTTCGAGTATTCATAACTTATTCATTTTAAACCGAAATGGTGTTATTCTTGAGCCCAAATTGAAAAATTTTCGTCATTTTTCCAATGGTACCAATCCAATTCTTATATTCTGATTACACTGGGAGTTATATCTGTTTTAGTGAGGTAGTGTTGGGAAATCCTTCAAATCGAGAAGGAGTATTCGTGCAAAACCATGACTAAGTCCATTAGAACCTCTTATAATGTCATGGAGAGACTAGAATGGATTGTATACACCTCATTTAACTTAGAGTCAAATTATTTTTTTGCTTGATGGAAAATGACCATTTTACCCTTGTGTGACTTCGGGTTCGGGTAAGGACCCGTTTAGTGTTTCGGATCCACGGTTTTGGGTCGTTAAAAGGGGTGACTCCGGAGCTTCATTACATCGCCTCCAAAGAGCAAGAAGATCCTAAGATAGATGGGTGGTTTTTTGATTCACACTGTATAAACTTTGGATATCTTCGGATTAGATCAGATCTCTTTGTATAATAACCTCCACCACCAAGACTGACCAATAAAATTGAAGAAGAATTAATACTGCTTCGAATCAGCACCATAAATTTGGATATCTTTATTTTTGTTTACATCATTTAGAGTATTAAATCACCACTTTGTGTCATTCTGTTGCGTCGACATTGGTTGAATGAGGTATTTATATGATAGTAATTATGATCTTTTTTTACTATAACAATGGAAGTTTTGTACATTTGTAGAATTTAGTTGTCTTTGTTTCAAGATGGTGTTAAATCGTCTGTTTGGGTGTGAATAGCCTTCAATTGGTTCGATCTAGTTTTAAAAATCAAAGAAAATGGTTCACATCATCAAATTATTCATATGTCGTTTAAAATTCAAAATCAAGTTTCATGCCCTACTCAGAGAACTTCTCTCATAATTTAGAGTTATTTTTGTTGGGATCAAATTGTGTCTGACAAGTGAACACTTGATTAACCGTTCATCCCAATGGTATTGAGTTTTCTTATGTTCATTTTGTGATAAGAACACACAAAATAAACTTGGTTTGGGATCTAACTTGTTGGTGGTAGCACATTTAGAATGAGTCTACTTGAAATCTAACTGATTGTTGGTACATTTGTTTTGCATGAGATGATCTAACTACACTTATTTATTATGCATTAACAACCTATGTTTTCATTTGATCTTTTTATATATTATGTTTTATAGATTCTTAGTTGAAGTGAATTTTTAGTTTGCTGCAATAAAATCAATAGCTGCCAAGTCTTAGTCCTGTATTATTTTAAAGTGGTATGTTATACATTTTATTTCTCATTTCAATACATGTTGGACATCTATTTATCTTTTGTGAGGTATGAGATTTTTAGTACACACGTGTTTCTAGGAATCCTTTACAAATATTTGGGATGATAGGTTTGCAAGCCACTAAATAGTATTTTTTTAAATTCATTTTTAATAATCTAAATCTTACTTTGCAACTCACATTCGGGTCGATCAAGGTTGGTGATGTTGTCAAACCTTTCTTTTTCTTCTTGCAAGAGTTTGTAATTATAAGAAAAAATTGCTTCATTAGATCAGTATCAACAATAGTTTCTATATACAAATATGAAAATGGAAAAACCTAAGGAGATTTGTAAGACATTCAACATCAAGAATAAGACCCTTGAAAAACAAGGAAGAGGTTTGGTTGAAGAACTAGTGTGAAATTTATTGAATGTAAACAACCAGATAGTTGTTGTTTTGATGAGTAATTTGTATACGAAAAGTTTATTGTTAAACATTGATTGTTTGTCATGACTTCATTGAAGTTGCAGTAATGATTAGCTTTTTAAATGTAAATGGCCAGATAAGTTGTTTTTTTAATGAGTAGTTTGTATATGAAAAGTTTATTAGTACGAAACATTATGAGCTCAACGAAACATTATGACAGCTCATTTATCACGACTTTACTGGAAGTTGCAATACTGATTAGCTTTATATATATATATATATATATTGTGATGTTTATTGATGGTTGTAATGTTAATGCTTTGGTAGTGATTGTCAAAGTAATCTTGATAGTATAATTTCTTAGAATATCAACTTGGTAGTTGTTCACTTTATCAAGCTTAATAAAATATTACATGGAACAAAGATTGGTGCATGCAGCTAAATGATAAAAGCAAGAGCAGTATGAGTTCTAAGGCATTGGTACTACAAGGAACACATTAACTTTAAACTTGATGAAATATACTGAGCAAACAATGGACATCTTAGTGTCATTAACTCAAACTTTAGAAGAAATATATTATCAAATTAAAAAAGCAAATACATGGTCAAATTTAATCATAGAATAAACCATTTTAGTATAACAAGACCAAATTCAATGATAAAGGAACAAAAATGACATGAAAAAAAAAAAAATTCATCACAATAGAAATTCTTATAACAACATTATTTCTTATATTTGAACAATAGGTCCTATTGCAAACCACCAAAGGTCATTCTCATTACAACAACCTACAGAACACCAACAAAAATGTAAGACTAGTTCTTTTATCTGTGTACTTAACATCAACACGCTTTAGGATTGTGTTAGCAGGGTCAAGTTTTAATGGTGATTCATCTTTGAACTCCTTAAGTTTGCATTATTCCTCTTTGGTTGGAGCCATCTTTAATGAACTCTCAAAATGCTCTATCCCTAGGGAATCTGCATTGCTTGTTTTCAAGTTAAAGAAGATGAGAACATTTTTGGGGCACAGACACAATCACACACAGATTTTTATAAATAAATAAATTAATAATGGAATTGAATTATATCACAATTCACATTTATTAAGGACATGAGGAAACATGGTTAGAGTGACATATAATGATAAGAGACAAACAAATAATGCAACAAAATCATCCTAGAAAAGGAAAATGGCCAAAATATAAAAGGCAAAAGTTAAATTAGCAAAACTAATACAACTTCAATCTAATTCCACCACAGTATAATCCTATTATTTAAAAGTAAATTCCAAAAGCAATAGCCATGAAAGCTAGGAAATATTAGAAACCTTGAGCAACTAAACTCCCATAATTTCCTTGCCTACCTAATAAAATGAAAATAAAATAAAATGTACCAAGGGCAAATCAATACACAACCTATATCATGATGTTTTAATTTCATCCAAATTCACCTTAAGAGACTACACCTAGGGAGAGAAGCAAAGTATTACTAACTTCCAATATCCACAATTGAGTATGCAAAGCTTCCGTTCTCGTACAAATTCTCTAATGTTCAAACAAAAATATTTAACTAACATTGATTATACCACAACATGCATGTAATGACCCAGTCATTTTTCTTCCTTTCCTTTTCTCAGATTTTCACGGATATTTTTTTTTTTCGTTGATCTTTTCCTTTCTGAGTTCGGTTTCTCGTCATTTAGTGTCATCTTGAGTGCTCGGGGATGGTTTCTGAGACTCTTTTCCTTGCATTGACGACTTCCTTTGAGAACTGAGTCATTTTCACAATTTCGCTTTTGTGACACTATTCACCTTTTGTCTTTTTCTCGGTTGTCACTTTGTTGGCATAACCTCACTTTACGTATTTGGATTTGATTCCGGTTTTGTAGGCATTCATGATATTTAAATTCCATGCGATATGTATTTTTACTTTTGTAGATTAGCATGCTAAGTGTTTACTTTTCTTGTAAAGGGTATAAACGCATAACCTTTTAGTAATATTCTAATCTTTTGGGGTTTTTGTGTAATTACTGTAAAGTAATTATTTTTCATCTTAGGGACCATTTTGCAATTTAATTTGGAAGATATTTTCAAAAAGGACCTTTTTGCAATTTATGAAAAGTGTGACAAGTGTCACACTCTCATTGGTCCACTTGTTGACATTTATGTGGAAACACTTTGAGGCCTTGGATGAGGACATGTGGAGGGTGGAGATTTAACCACTTGTTGACCTAGGATAGGTGCACTTGTTGGCTTGGATGGTTGACAAGTGTAGGCTTAGGATTAAGCCTACAATGGATGCTTGGATGAGTGACAAGTGTATGCTCCAAATTAAGTCTTGCAATTATTTTTGGGCCACTTTGGGATTATGGTTTTAAAGAAGGGTTTCTTGTGCAATTGACCAAATTTGTGTGTGTTGACTATGGTATAAGATCACATAGTGAGTGGAGGATTTCTATTTCCTCCACTCACACTTCATTCATTGTTTTCATTATCTTCCTCACCAAAAACCCTAGCCTCCATGGATGAAGCTTAAAGCCTTAAGCTTTGACTTTGATTTTTGAGAGCCTTCCATTGATTTCCAAGCTTAACCTTGGGAATACTTTTTGTTCCTCTCATCCTCCTCTTCATAACCTTTGAAGGGTTTGCCATTTTGTGTTGACGTGCCTTGGATTCAAGGGGAACGATCCTCTTGTGAGGTAGGGGGTGTTATAGTTTATTTTCCAAGTCATTCTGATTGTTTTTGTAATGGAATACAAGTGATATGCATGTTTTAATGTTAATTTGAGAAATTAATGATTGTTGTAACTTGCATATAATTCACTTTTAACTTGGTATGTGGCATGGCCTTCACTTGATCTTTGTTATATAATTAATTGGAGCCATTTGAATGAGTTTCAAACCTAGATATTTAAATGAATTTAATTTGATTTAAATTCTATTTAATTGTACTTTGCTTGTTTTCCATTTTTGACTTGATATATGGCATGACCATGACTTAGTTCTTGTCATATATTTATTTGGGATCAATTGAACAACTTTGAAAAATTATAGATTTAATTAATTTAAATTAATTAAAATCTACATGATGATGTTTTGCTCATTTTGCTCTTTTGATTTGATATATGCAATGAGCATGCTATGTTGTTTAACATATATTAATTGAGGTTATTTGGGATAGATTTGAAATCTAGAGACCTTCCATTATTAGGTTAAAAATCTCTTAAAATGTAGTATTCTAATTACCTTGAGAGCATGCTACTAACTAGATGTATATTTAGTACTTGTGGCCTCTTAAAATGGTAATTGGACTTAACATGATATAGAATATCATTGATTTGCAAAGTTTATTTAAATGTATCTTGTGTAGGTATATAACTTGTTAGAATATTACAATTGTTTACCTTGGAAGCTAGTTACTAAATTGAAGCTTATTTAGTACTTGTGGCTTAGGATGGTAATGTGACTCAATTGTTATAAAATATTCTTACTTTGTGTATAAATTGCATATTGAGGACATAATTTGTCATACGCTATTTAGACTTGAATTCTAGGACATGAATTGTGTGGATTCAACCTTACTTGTGCATGGAATGTGGTAACTTGCATTTGATTTTGTATAAGTTTTAAACTTCTTGATTTTGGAAAGCTTGTAAGGACATAAATTATGTGAAGGATAGGGTTTGGCTCTAGTACGGAGACAAAAGTCTTTTAAGTCATAAGTGCGCACTAGGTAGTACCTTGTGGGTCATAATTACCCGAAAATACTTGCTTAGTCTAGCGACCACATGTCCTAGTCTTTCCACTATTTGTTTTCGCATTTAATTTCAAGTTGTTAATCATGGATTACTTGTAGCTTGAGAATTAATGCTTATTTGGATATTTGAATCCAAATTAGTATACTCGAACTTGTATACTTGCTCCATGAGTTTAGATTGCATTTAGTATACTTGTGCCATGTATACTTGTCTTATGCGTATCTTGTTTGGCTTAGTATACTTGTGTTTGTGTACTTGATTTACGAGTTTTCCATATTAAATGTATACTTGAGTAGATATGCTTGGACGTTGCATAATTTGTTTTAATATGGTTTAGTATATTTGAAATGTATGCTTGAATGTCGTTTAACATGTTTTGACATTGTTTAGTATACGTGAGTATGTATACTTGTATGCCGTAGTTCATTTCAATTGCATGAGTAGCTTAGGATGATCCCTGAGTCTCACTTTGACATAGACGTTAGGTGGCATGATCCTTTTTGAACTGTTTCATGTTAGTCTAAAAATCTGTAAGAAATCAAGTCTATGCATGCTCATTATCTACGAATAAATTTGTTTACTCACCCCGAAGTTATTGGGGGGCTGTTTCAGGTATGAAGACTTGGTGCGTGATGTTCATCATTGCTTGGATGATAGTTGACTTGACGGCTTTAATTTTTGTAAAGGTTGGCTTGAAATGCCACTTGTAGCCTCAGTTGTCAAAATGTGTATATTTGATTCCATTTATGTAGTGTGTATATGAGTACACTCTTTACAATATATTTGACATGTATGAGATAAGGTCGGAGGCCAATGACATGTATTTTGTATCCTATGTAATTTATGACTTCATGAAATATTATGAAATTATTGAAAAATGTTAAGTTATTGTCTCCCTATGTTTGCATCGTGTGTGGGAATTCCATTTTGACTCTTCCGTAGGATCTCATTAGTCATGTATGAAGTGTGGACAAGGGCTAAACGGTCATTTGATGTCATTCGTTAATTTTGGATTTCAAAATTTCCATTTCAAGTTCACTTTTACCTTTTTGGCCATTGGGAGGTCGGATTTTGACTCGGCCATTTTCGGGAGTTGCAGACCATTCTCGCGCGCTAAAAATCACTATTTACGTTTGCGTGCATGATCGGTTTCATGAAAAACCATTTCTTTGTGTTTTGAGCCTCCTATGGACTCATTTCACCCATTTGTTGAAAAATCTGACCTTAAGGGTATTTTGGGAATTTTCTTTGGGAAATAAATTCCGTTCTTGACTTTGTCACATAGAAAATGAGATTTTAAGGGGAGTTTCTTCTTCGTATTTTTCAGAAATAGGTCATCTTGACTTCATAACCGCGCTCCAAGTTCAATTTTCTGCTAAAAATACTGTTTCTACATTTTTGGAGGTTCCAGCCCAAGCCATTGCCGCATTTGGCGGGCCCCCACAGCTTTTGGGCGGGCGCCCGTGAGATTTTGCCACATTTGGTGGGCCTCGCAGGTTTTGGGCGGGCCCCCGTGAGTACTGTTCCTGCTCCAGACACCTTTCTTCAACGGGCCATATCACACTCGTTTTAACTCCGAATTGGTCCGTTCTTGAGTCTAAACTGACCGCGTCAAAATAAGCTTTCCAATGGTACCAATTAGAGCTTCATATTCCATTTTTAGCTCAATTTATTCATGTTTTAATGAAGTAGTGTCAGGATTTGGTTTGAACCGGGATAAGGTTTTCCTTCCTTCGACTTCGGGACTTGATATCTTTTCCGTCCGGACTCTGAATCAGGTGATTCTTAAGTCTAACTTCATTCATTTTTTGTTGTATTTACAATGATATAAATTTTAGTTTTAGATTCTTCTCATAGCTTGAGATATCTTTGTTTTAGTGAGAGGGTGCTAGTTTTAGTTTGAATCGAGATAGGGTTCATTTGGGATTTCACTTCCTTTGGCCTTGGTATTTCATGTGAAGTTACCAAAGGATGTTTTTGGATGTTTTTGATCTCATTTAACTTGTTGGAAGTCAAATTCCTTCCTCTTAGGGTAAAATGACCATTTTACCCTTGGTCCTTCTTTTGGTAGGGTTTTGATACCCTTGTCTTCGTTTTGCTTCCGTTGAGTCTCAAATTTCCTCGAAGGGCCATTCTTGTGTCCTAGGGATAACGTACATCTCTTGGACTTATTTTTGTTGCTTCTGTATTCTGGATAGGTCATCACAGGACATACTGGGTTGAAAATCCAAGGTCGTCACAATGCACATATTTATGTTGTCCATAAAAAAATTAAAGCACGTTGTAGGTACAGATTTCCTCTCCCCCTCTAAAATGAAAAGTTTTTCTATACAATCACGCTCCCCTTTTACATCTTTCCCTATTTATCACGCATCTTTTTTGCCATACTGGGCTTTCTTGGGGCCTACGCATTAGAATGGGCTCCTCTTTGCTCTATTGGGCTAGGTCATTTAGCCTACCTTTAACTTATGAGGGTTGATCGTCTTCTTTGAGTTGGGCTGGATTTCACCTAAGTTTCTCTCGATGATTCGTGGAGCCCAACTAGCGGTACACTTGTCAATGCTTTACTTGAGGACCTTTTGGTCTCTTCACACATAATGGATATAAAAGGAATCTAATAAATGCAACCAACCAACCACCAAACCACAATCTAGCTACCATTAAAAGGAATGGTTTTTACCCTACAACATGTTGGAAGTACAGTATCAAACAAGAGCAATTTTAAGAAAAAATTAATATTAAATTAATCAACGATTTAAATAAAAATAAAATTAGAAAACTTATAAGTTTATTATAAGACTGAGACATACACGTTCAACATGCTGTCTTAAGTTAGATTCGTCTCCCAAACTCCCTTCTTCCGAGCGATGTTATTGGGTTGAAGATGTCTACCCCCAAGATTTAATAGTCTTCTATCATTAAAAGACAGCACTCCAAGTCTAATGATTTCAACGAATCAACGGCAATATATATCCACTCTTTAAAACTAGGATATAATATAAATATATATGAAAGAGGAATATGACTTCAAATCAAATTGTGATTTCATAAGTGCTCAAATGTGATGCATTTTAGCACCTAAGTTAGGGTATTTTAGTCCATTCATCTATTTTATTTTCCCGTTTTAGTTGTAATTTGTGTTTTTGTTTATTTTAGGTCAATAAGGTTTAAACAGGCTAAAAAGAGCCTTTTAGGTCCTTTTTGGAGTCAAGATGAAAATTCAGAAGAAGTCAGAAAAACTGCATTATTTAAGTTTCGATCGATCGAAGGAAGCCCTAATCGATCGAAGATATCTACAATCGATTGAAATTAAGGCGGTGCCAACTTAGTGGATAAGGTTGCCAGTTGTCAAGATATTTTGTACCACGTCATCTTCGATCGATCGAAGTAAGTTCTAATCGATCGAAGCCCTGCTGGCAGTGAGCTATCTAATTCCTAAGCGCACCCGAACTCCACCAACTTTTGTAGCTGCGAGTTTGCACCAATTAAAGGCCTATTTTCTGACTTGTTGCCTACTCAAAAAGGCTTGTATTTAACTAAAATGAACCAATTTGTAGAGGTTCCAAGAATTGTTCCTCTAGTTGTTACAATATTAGACATTGCTATTAAATATTTTCTCTCTCTAGAACTAGGGTTTTTGGAGCAAAGCAAAGAGGAAGAAGATGGTGCCTACATTGAAGACAGCCCTTGAGAGTTGGAGGACAACAACCATGAGTGGCTAAATCTTTCTCTTGGGGCTAAAGATAGCTCCTAGGCTTGCTTCCTAAACTTAGTATTTTGTAGTTTTTGGGGATTTATGGTATAAATAATATTTTAACCATGAATATATATAGATCTTGAGTTTCTACATGATTTGTATGGATTAATTCTTCCAATTGATCTTTTATTTCTATTCATATGTCTATGAATGCTAGAATGAATGGTCATGTGCTTACACTAGATTTTATAATTTTGATGCATGCCTATGTGTGTTGGAATTGTAAATCTAGTGACAGTCAAGGCATAGTGCTTAATTGATTACTCTTGTGGTTTGTTTGATAAATTATATTTATTTCTTGATGGATTGTGCTACCTTATTAGCTTAATTAGTTTAAATTTACTGTTAGTAGTGTAGTTGTAGTTTAATTGCTTTAAATTACTAGATAGATAGACAATCAATTCTTGTTGTTTGATGATCTATGCTTATGAATGCAAGTAGTATATTTTTCTAAATTTTTGTGTGTGTATTAATTGTGGGTTTATTAAATGGTTAATGGCTTAGTTTGATAACTTGTGCTACTCACTAGATTGATTAGACAATTTATACTTAATTTGCGATCCATGCTTAGTATTTCAATTAATGGCACACACACTTCATTTATAACACGGAATCTATAATACCCCTAATTTTAAAAGGATAGTTTCAGAATTTATTTAACTGATTTAATCGCAATTTTTTTTATTTACTTGATTATTTGGCTATTTGATTACGTGTTTAATTGAATTTATAATTAAATATTTTATTTAAATTAAATGATTAGATAAAGGTATATTCTTAAATGTTTTACTTGAAATGATTGATTTAATTGATGTGTTGTTTATTTGTAATTAATTATAAATTAAATAATTAAATGTTTATTTTATTTTATTTTAGTTTATGGATGTGGTTAGTAGTAATGGGCCAACCAATTAGGTTTCATAGACTACTTGGATAGGAGGTTTAATTGGTACAGATAATTACCTATGGATAGTTGTATATGTATATATATATATAAATATAAAAAAAAAAATATATAAGGAAAGTTATTTAGTAATAATCTGATGTATATTTATATAATAAGGATATATATAGATTATATACATAACATATTTTTAGTTACCTTTTTTAATATTTATTATTTTCTTTATTAAGTTGACTTGGATTGGGAAAAAGGAGTAGGATTATTATTTAGCCTATAAATACATAACTATAGGTTTGTAAAAGGGGGTTAGAAATATATTACGTAACATATTTGAGAGAGAGAGAGAGAAATAAGGAAGAAGAAGAAAGAGAAAGAGGAAGAAGGAGGTTAGGGTTTTTATTAAATCCCTAAAGGCAAGTTCTTGTTCTACACTTCTCCTTTGATCTGTGAACTATATATCTCTAGTATAATTTTAGGGTTGTTTAAAGAACAATTAAAACTGGAATTTATAATTTAATTGATCTAGAACATAGGTTTTATAAATTATATTTACGGTTATTCTTGTTGTGTGAATTGAGAAATTCATGAGTTAGATTTGATTTCTTTGTGAATTTTTAGATGTTTTAAATGATGTAATTTCATACTTGTGTATTTATGGGACTTAGAAACATGCCTTAGAATCCTTAACAATGAAGAATAAGTTTACAGTAGAATTTCTGGGTTGATTCATTGAAACAGTGCTTGAGCCTTGGATGCAAAGCTCGAGTTATTGATTCAAAGCTCAAGCTATTAATGTAAAGCTCGAGCCATAGATAGAAAGCTCGAGCCATGGACAGAAAGCTTGAGCTATTAGGATGAAAGCTCGAGCCTTACCTGGGAAATTTTCGTATACAAAGTTAAATTGATTTTAATTGATTTTGAAGGGTCATGAACATTAAATAGGAACTAGGTATGAGTTTAAATAACTTTTTAAACAAACTTGATTATAGCAATGCATACTATTGGAATGTTCTAAAGAATGAATGGATTTAATTTTTTAATTTGTTTTAGCAATTGAGATTAAATATTTAGCATGAGTTGTAATTGGGGAATGCTTACTTGACTGTGAAATTGTAATGACCTGGTCATTTTTCTTCCTTTCCTTTTTCTCAGATTTTTATGAATATTTTTTTTCCGTTGTTCTTTTCTTTTCTAAGTTCGGTTTCTCGTCACTTAGTGTCGTCTTGAGTGCTCGAGGATGGTTCTCGAGACTCTTTTCTTTGGATTGACAACTTCCTTTAAGGATAGAGTTATTTCCATATTTTCACTTTTTGGACACTATTCACTTTTCGACCTTTTTCCTATTTTATCTTTTGCCCGTTTATCACTTTGTTGGCATAGCCTCACTTTTTGTGTTTGGAGTTGGTTTCTGACTTCACGTATCTTCATTCTAAGTGGTTTCCATGAAATATGTATCTTTACTTTTGCAGAAAAGTACTCTAGTTGTTCCCGGTGTCCATAGGGGCATGAATGCATAGTTCTTTAGAAACTTTTTCTTTTCTTGGGGTGTTTTTCGTAAATATTTTTTGAAGATATTTTATTTCAGGGGTTTTTAAGAAAATATTTTTGGAAGATATTTTTATTCTGGGTCATTTGTGCAGTTATCACTTTTTAGAGGGGCCATTGTGCAATTAATGAAAGTTATTGCAAAAATGCCTTATTTTGAGCCTGGATCCTCGTATGGGATTCATTTTCAATTTTCGTCATGTTGCGTACTCTTAGAATATCCTTCTAATCATTTTTCTCCAGTTTTAGGGTTTTAGGGTTTTAGGCCCCGGTTGCAGCTGAACTTGTTCGGGGCATATCTTTTTGCTCGGAACTCAGTTTTTGACACCGTTTCGTTCGTTGTTCATATTTTCTCATTTTGGTTCTTTTTTGTTCATGAAGTGTTGCCATTTGAGTGTGTCTGCATGAATTCTACTTTTTCGGACCTGGCGGGGCTCGTTCGGGGCACTTTTTGAGTTTTTCTATAAATAGGGGGTCTTAAATTGAAAAATATGATTTCTCTTTCTCTCTCCCCTCTCTTGGCCGGATTCCATGGCAGCCATGGGCTGCCACCTTCTCTCTCCTCTTTTGAGCCTCTTCCCTTCAGTGAAACGTCGTAGTGCCTTAGAGTTTTATGTTTGCCTTGGCGAGGCCTTCGATTCCATTGATTGGAATCTTGTTTTGGCCATTTTTTGAGTACAGGTTTTAAGTCAAGTTGTGATTTTGATGGGGCTTCCTTGGGGTTCTTGTTCACCGTGTTGTCCCCCGACAAACCCCGAAGTATTGTCGGATTCGGAGTGGTTTCATTTTGATAGCTTTTGAGATTTTCATCTCAAATTGAGGTAGGGGGTATCTTAAGTTTATATTAATGTTGTATTGATGATTTTAGAAGTTTATACAGCTTGTATGCATGCTTTGTTTAAGCTCTAGAGTTTAATTTAATTATTTTCTATGGTTATGATTTAATTCTCATGATGATATACAACTTAGAATTTAATTGTGGTATGCTAGAAAGTTTAGCTTTGGTAAGTTTGTTAACATATACTAAATTGGGATTATTTGAATAAGAATTGCACTTTTTGTTTAATATTTTTCTTTTGTAAAAGTTTAATTCTCATGGACATACCTTGCATGAAATTAACTTGTGATATACTTTTAAATTAAGTCTTGGCATGTTCTTTAACATACTTTAATTTGAGAGCATTTGGATAAGTTTGAAAATCTAGAGATTTTAATTAAAAGAATTAATTAAAATCTATTTAATGGATTCATTGGCTTAATTAAGTTTTTAACTTGATATTTGTGATGACTAGGACTTTTATACTAGCATATATTAATTTGGGACCATTTGATGTTATTTTAGAATTTAGGAATTTGATTAATATGATTTAATTAAATTCCATTTTATTGTTCCAATGGCCTAATTAAGTTTTTGATTTGATACATGTAATGATCAAGTTATGTTGTTTAACATGTATTAATTAGGGACCATTTGATTGAGATGTGAAACATAAAGAAATTAATTAGTTATTTGATTAATTTCCTTTTCTATTGCATTACTAATTTAATCATGTGTTTGACATTGGGAGTATGTTTAAATCATGATTTTAGACTTGTAATGGACTCATGAGTTTATGTTTTCAATATTGAATTGTATTGTTATAGCGTGTAATGAATTACACACTGAAGATTCGATATGTGATGTTGTTATAGTGTGTAATGAATGGCATTTTAAAGATTTGACATTTGTCATCCTATAGTTGTTGTGGATTTAGAGTATGTGTTGTGTGGTTTCAACCTACTTGTGTGTGAAAGGGAGTTTCGTGCATTGCTTAAATTGCGTATAAGTTGTGAAATTATTTCTTTTGATTTTGGAGTCACTTGGGACATTGTTACGATTTTTATGGCTAGAGTTTGGCTCTAGTGCGGGAGGTACGAGTTTTCCCCATTTTGTATAGTGCGCACTAGGGTGGTATTCCCAGCGGGTTAGTGCTCGAAATAATCGTTTAGGTCTTGGCTTTATCCAAAATTTGATGTCCAAGTATTCCAGTATTTGTTTTCGCATTCAATTCCAAGTTGACAACCAATGTTTAATTGTGACTTGTGGTTTTGGTTATCGGTGATTTAATGTTGTTAAGTACATTTATGCATTATGATTTGTAAGAAATCATCGCATGTTTTTAATGTTGTTGAGTTCATTTATGCATTATGATTTGTAAGGAATCATCGCATATTTTTAATGTTGTTGAGTACATTTATGCATTATGATTTGTAAGGAATCATCGTATGTTTTTAATGTTGTTAAATGTATTTATACTTCATGATTTTAATGAATCATCGCAGTTGATGTTGTTAAGTACATTTATGTTAAAATGTTCAAATGTAGCTGTAACGTTACCGATTTTTTTCCTATTTTCTAATTTCTGAAATTTATTTGATTTTTTTGGATTATTTTAATCCTTGCCTCATTTTGCGTGCCACACGGGCCCCGAGGGGCGTGTTTGAGGATTAGACTTGAAGACAAGAACGATGTTGGTATTAAGGTTGGATTGACGATGGGAATGGCCTGGCCAACCATTCCTCTGAGTCAGTCCTTCCTTAACATAATGTTGGGTCAAAGGTCAACGATCATTCATTTTAGTATGCTTACAATCAGAATACGGTGTTGTGCGTTGCATACGTGTGGTAGTACAATTCAATTTTTGAGTGAATCTTGATTGGGATTGATGGTATTCTTATATGTATTCAGGTCACTTGTTGTGAATGGTAGTGTACTTGGTATGGGACTACGTGTCCAAGGAGTTTCAGTTGTTGGATCAGTTGATCCTTGAGCAATACTAATAGGTTGTTTTCTTGGGTACTTGATGGTACACTTGACAGGTCAGATGATTCTCTCGATTACAGTCGTGGGTGTTCAGCTATAATGTAGCTATTAAGACAGTAGTTGTCAGAGATGGTTTTAAGAGTTTCTTTGGGATCGCGAGTTGAGCTCGTGTATTGATTCGATGAGTGATTTTGTAACTATAGTTTTGTGGGCCTTGGAGCGTTTGACGCAGATGGGGTAAGGCTGCTGCTGGTTGGACCTACTATGTGTGGGATCCAATAGTTTTCCGGTAGAATGTCTCGTGTGGACAGCATTAGTGTGATTTTATGAATCGGGTTAGTTTTGATTAGGGTTAAGTGTTATGGTGACTAGATTGAAGGATTCTCTTCATAATGCATGCCTTCGTGTGGGTTGACTGAAGTTGTCATTTGTGAATTCAGTCCCGCCTAGTGGTATGTTCTGGTTGGAGGGATGAAAATCCTAATAGTTCTCAGTGGTCAGGACTCAGTAGAGTCACAGAGTTGGTTGGGGGCTTGTGCCTCAGGTGAATGCATATGCCGGTTGATAATTTTGTTCGGCATAGGGTGTGCCCTTATGCCAGTTTGTGTTAAGGGGGATGAGATTACGTGTGGCAGAGGTTACTGTTCAGTCGAGGTTGTGTTGGGTCACAAGCATAGGGTTTCGAGTGACATGCGACGTTGGACTTTTTGTGATGGGGATTTTTAAGGTATAGCGTATTACGTAGGGTACTCGGAGATGTACTCCGTTTTTGTATCCTCTCATCTTTCTTTTGTGAGGTGGATTGATTTCGGGGCCGAAATCTTTTGAAGTTGGGGAGATTGTAACATTACCGATTTTTTTCCTATTTTCTAATTTCTGAAATTTATTTGATTTTTCTGGATTATTTTAATCATTTCCTCGTTTTGCGTGCCACACCGGCCCTGAGGGGCGTTATCGGCATTTCACATGTGTATGTGTATTTATATACATGTATGTATTTGTATTAATAGTATTATATGGAAGGAAGTATCTTGTGGCAATGTTGGGGTTGTAAATAAGTTTTAGGGGCATTTTCGTCATTTTAGCCCCATGGAGTAGCCTAGAAAATTCTAGAGACAATGAGGTGTCTCTATTTGGCCCATCTCTTTCCTTTTTCCTTCATTTTTCGGACCATAAGCTTTCTCACTCCATTTTCTTCTTTCTTTCTCTATATCTCTCTTCCTTCTATCTAAAATTTCTTCATGCTAGATGAAGATTTAGGTTAAGCCGGAATCAACAAATTGTAGAGCATTGCAAGGGCTACATTTTGGTACGGGTATTGCAAGCTTTTGGTGGGATTTGAGTTTGGAGCTTGGAGCTTGAGTTCCTATCTTGAGGTAGAGTTTGTCTAATTGTCAAATTCCTTAATTCTGGTAGTTAATTGGATGTTTTTCCCCCTCTTTAACATGTCAATTTAAATGCTAAAATGCATGATTAAATTTTAGAAATTTGGTATGTGTATGAGTTTGTGAATGGAGGTGTTTAAAGTGATGAGATGCTTATCTTATGTTTAAATTGCAAATGACATGTTGTTGAGTTGTTCTGTGATGCTTTATATATTTTTCCTCATATGGTTGTTGTGATATTCTTGGTTATATTTATATGCTAGAGAACATTTGAATAATGAAGCATGCTCAAGATTATTAAATTATTCTATTGAGGCCTTGGAAATGTAAAATTGTATTATGAAAGCATGATGGTTATGGAAAATGGTATTGTGGTATGTGAATCCCTTGCATGATCCCATGCTCTTGTTTCTATTCATTGTTTGTAAAACATGTAATTATTTACCTTGCTTGAGGAGATGCCACTTAGGCATTCTCTACTGAGCCTTGTGCTCACTCCTCTACTTATTATCATTTTTTAGGGATTGAAGATGAGCCGGTGAATAATATACATCCATGGATATCAATGTAGATAGGACTTCACTTTTATTTATACCAAAGTTATGTAAATTTTGGCCATAGAGGCCTTACTCTTGTATTTAATTCCTTTGAATTTTGTATAAAATGAGACTTACGTAGTTCGGTCTTTAAATGATGTATTGGAACGTGTTATGTATCCTACAAAAATTTCGTTATCAATATGTATTATTCTTGCAACATGTTAAATGATTGGATTCATTTTGTATTTGGCCATTGGATAATGAAATTAAGTTTTACTCACTCAAAATCAGTTTGTGTGTATTTTAAGTAACGTGCGGCAAATTACATAATAACGTGGTTGTTGTACTCGAATTTATTGTTGAAATGTATTAATTTTGCACGTAAGTGTTGTAACGTGGATGGTTGAACGATCAAAAGTTGGTGTTTAGGGGTTACACAGGACAGTGGAAAGTGGGAGTGAAGATTTTCTAGAACCGTTCGACGTATAACCCAAACCGGTCAACCGGTATCTTCACAGTATGTTTGAGCATTTCACGTCCCTAACCAGTCGACCGGTATCCCAAACCAGTCGACCGGTATCCAT
This sequence comes from Cornus florida, assembly GCF_030987335.1. Classification (NCBI taxonomy): domain Eukaryota; kingdom Viridiplantae; phylum Streptophyta; class Magnoliopsida; order Cornales; family Cornaceae; genus Cornus; species Cornus florida. The sequence goes on from NW_026775576.1 coordinate 31,997,872, forward strand.
TGGAACTTATGTTTAGAACCAGTCGACTGGTATCCCAAACCAGTCGACCGGTATCCCAAACCAGTCGACCGGTATCATGGCAGTGGGTTTTCCCACTGTTCATATCCCAAACCAGTTGATGTATAAGGAGTATACGTCGACTGGTTCTGCCTTTTCATGTAATTACCAATTTAAGTTCTTAAAATTACACTTTGGCATCATTTGAAGTTGAAATTAATTATTTTTATGACCCAATTAAATGCCATAATTATATTTTTGCCCCAAAAGGACTATTTTACCCCAGACTTCATTTTAATTATTGTGTGATGCACGTAAATGACTATGACGTCCTTTGGGTCTTAATTTATTGAAATATGGCAAATTACCATCTTGCCCCTTTTGAAACTCACATTTTAATTTAACGTGAAATTACCGTTTCACCCTTGGATGTTTTTGGGTCGGGTTATGACCCGTTTAATGATCCGGATCCATGAGGAGCTGGGTCGTTACAGTAGCTTAGGAATGATCCTATAGATTCATTTGGAACATAGACGTTAGGTGGTTTGACCCACTTTAATTGTTTTTGCATTTTAGATTTCAAGTTGATAACTTTGAGAATCTATGTCTTGTTGCCATGTATAACACGCTTCTATGTTATTTAAATTGCATGAATGATGTGATTTATGCTAGAAATGATCTAAGGTATCTTAGGATGTTCCATGAGTCTCACCTTTGACATAGACGTTAAGTGGCATGACCTTTCGAATTATTTTATGTTAATGTAATAACTTTGTAAAACGTTAGGTCTTTGCATGCTCATCTCCTACGAGTAGCTTTATGTTACTCACCCCAAAGTTACAGTGGACATTTTTCAGGTACAGGAATCAAGGTTAAGATTCTCGTTATGCTTGGACGATTTGTGGACTTGAAGGTTCCATTCTTATAAAGGTTGGTTTGAAATGCCACTTATAGCCTTTTTTTGTCAAATGTGTATATTTAATTCCAAATATGTAATGTGCGCATAAGCACACCTTTTGACATTCATTTTATGTGTATGTATAACATGAGGCCAAGGGCCATTAATTTTGAAGTTCATAAGTATGTTTTAAACTTGTTTCGAAGCATGTATAGCCTTACTTTAGTTTCTGTTTCGTCGTTCAGCCAATACCTTGTTTCTGTTTTGTCGTTCGGCAAGTTTTAGCTTTATGTTTTGTCGTTCGGCAAGTTTTAGCTTTCTGTTTTGTCGTTCGGCAAGTTTTAGCTTTCTGTTGTGTTGTTCGGCTATTTCATTTTGCTCTCTATTTTATCGTTCGGCAGTCAGAACGCCTAACCATGCAAGTCCGAACGCTTGAACCTTCCGTCAGAACACCTGACCATATAGGTCGGAGCGCCCGACCACGTTAATCCAAATTCTTGAACCTTTAGTCCGAATGTTTGACCATGTAGGTCAGAATGACTGAGCCTTGATGAGTGCCGAACGGGTGCTTTGCCTTGAAGAGTGCTGAACGTGCGCTCAGTGTTAAAGAGTGCCGAACGGGCGCTCGATCCTTCGGTATTGCACAAGTGCTTGTCCATACCTTAGAACCTTTCTTTCTTTTGCTTTGATCATCTTTTTCGTACGAACTTCGAATCAAGTGATTCTTGAGTCTAACTTCATTCATTTTTCATTATCTTTCTAATGGTGTGCACGGTGGCACCCATTTCAGTTTGAAATGACAATTTTGCCCTTGGTTCATTTCTTATCGGGTTTAAAATCTTTACTTCAGTACTTAACTCTTTTTGAGTTTCGTCGCTTCATAGGGAGTCTTCTTGGTGCCTTAGGAATGACATACATCTCTAGAGGCCATTTTGCTTCTTTCGCTTCCGCATTTCGGATTCGTTGTCGGGTCATCTTTTGGTCATCACTAAAGCACCGGGTTGCAAAACTTGGGCCATCACAGAAATAAAATATCAGCATGTTTAAGATTTAGTTTATGTGGAATATATGATATAAGAAGCTTAAAGAAATTATAAGTCATTCCTATTTTGTGATAGCATAATATTATATTATTATGTTAATTTCTGGATTATTTGATGTATTACTTTATATGTTACATCAATTATTGGATTGTATGGATGTAATGAACCAGTATTGAATGGTGGCATTCTAGGGACGAATTAACTTATCAGTTTAGTCCTACATATTTTTGTAAAGGAATGGATTAACTAAAATGTTAAGTCCTACTTATATTCGTGTCAGGTCAACTGAACAAGTTGGATGATACATCATGGTTTACTTTATATTGGATAGGATGGATGTTATATATATATATATATGCCATGATACGAGTTTGAGTCTTAGAATCAGTGGTTGGGGTGCGTATATTGCCAGGGATGTGTAGCTAGATATAGTGTAGTTGTGTGCCTTGGTAGGTCTAGGTACTCATGCCCACTATATGTGCGTTTTGCATGTTGCCTACTATTCAAGTTGAGACAACCCTATAGTCTAATGAGGTTCCTTTAGTGTGTATATATATTTATGGACTATGTAGTTATTGCATGGGTTAGCTATAGATGTGTAGTTTCTCCTTCTCTGTTTGGGTTATCATAGAAAGGACTTGTTCGTGGGCCTGACCCACTATTATTTTTCAGGTGTTCATCAGTTTCAGACATAGAGCTTGTTCGTGCTAAGTAGAGATAGTCCACATCATTCTTTCGATTTTACGTAGGATTTTTTTTATGTTTTAGTTTCGGATTATATTTCATTTCAGTTATTTCCAGTTGGGTTATTTTTAGGGGTCCACTAGATGGATTCTCGAGTTGTAATGATATCGGAGGTTTTGGATATTTCATTTGGAAGATAATTTGTTTATTAATTTAAAGATTTATTATTTAGTTTCTTTCCATTTATTTATTTATTCTTATTTCATTTTGTATTCTGTGTTCGATTAAATACTTTAATTGTTTAATATCCGTTGGATCTGTGCTTGGACTTGATTACCTATGGCTCTAGAATCGAAGGGTATCACAGAATCCCCCTAAATTGACAAATGCTAAATATTTAGTGAAGTGAAGCTTAGTGGTGAGCTCTATACTCTAGGACTTCTCTCTCATTTTCTATACCTTAATCTCTAGATTGTTCTTAATTTGCATGTTTTTAATTGAATCACTAGCTTAATTCAACCAACCAAACCCTTCTTTGATCATTCGACATACTAATCCAATATCGATTTCGTAGTATCTTGCAAATCCCTTGGGACGATCCATAAGCTTCACTTCAAACATAGATTCTATATCGGGTATGTCTTCGCTATCAAATTTATGTATTGGAGCCATGAATCCTATTTGGGTTGTAATTGCTTTCATGTGGTATCGGAGCCTACATGGATTCTAATGCATAAATTTATTTTATGTATGAAATTTCTCTGCAGTATATATATATATAGGAGAAGATAGAGAAACTTATTAATTAGGACACTATTATGTCTTTATATTTATATACACAGAAATTAGAATTCTTATACAAAGAAACTAGAGATAATTACATGTGTCCAGTTTTGGTAAAAGTGTACGGTATGTGCTGGTATATAATATATTTTTTTTTTGGTGTATATATGTTATATATGGTAACTAAAGAGATCAGAAAACTTTTACAGTTCTCATGATACACATAGATAGCTTTGTAACATATAAACTAAAATAGTTAATTAAACAGTCAAAACTGTTCTTTGAAATTCCTATTATATATTTGGAAATTGTGGTTGGTCATTTATTAACCGACACTTGGGATGTAATATATATAAGAATTGTGTATATATATATATATTAATATAAACTACTCTTTACAAGAATGTTTTAACGTGAATGTGTTGGACAACAACATGAATGTCATTGTGTGTTCATGGGACAAAACATTTGTGGGTGTTCATGGGACAACAACAACGTGAATATTTTTCATTTTTCATGTACGGTTAACATGCTGATGATTGTGAAGGGTTATTTGTCAAAACTGCATGTTTAAGTAAATGATTATTTTATAAAATCATATGCATGTGTGTAACACATGCAGTTATCTATTACGACAAGTTTTCTAGGTTATTCACTTATATGGTTTGATTGGTTATGTAATTATTAGTTCACGTACTATTAGATTTGGTATTTGAATTTATCCATCCAAGTTTAATAGCAATCAGTCCATGCATGTAAAGTTATACTGTAACCTGAATGTTACGTGAATGTAACTTTTATCACATTACACAACAAAATGAATATATGATACTTATGTAGCAGTGTTACTGTGAATAATATCCAGAAGTCACGACTGTTCATGACTGTTGGAAGTGAAACAATACCACCCATTCAACATACCATTGCATGCTTTCTGTTTAGGTTATAAATATTTTCAAAAGTCATAACTTTTGGAGTTTAAACCAACAGACATGTCTTTTCAGATTTGAACCAATAGTCATGTCTCTGTATAGAGTCATGTATGCACCCGTAAGTAGGTTTTGTGGTCTCTGTACCAAGAGTCATGCATATGGTATCCTAAATGCGTTCTGCTATAGACTCATACTAAACTTAAATAGAGTGTGGGTGATTATTCAAAATAATAATAATAATAATTACATGACTGATATAAGATTCATAATTCAATTTTAGTTCTAGGATTCTTTTTATAGCATGTATAAATTGTATAAAGTTTGATATCTAATTTTGTGCCTTAGTAATCTTTCATAAATATTAATTAGTTATGTCATGCATCACTATTTAAATATTTTATATATTTAATGATATACCTGGCATAATGATTACATATTTGGTCTCATATCATATATGAATTATGAAATTATACATGTTATTGAAATTATATACATAATTATGCATGTGCCTCATGTTTCATATTATTGCATAATATGTATATGGTATTTTGATTCATTCGGGAAAACTGAATCATTTTGTAATCCTAAGCACAAGTGTCGTTAAGTTTGATCGAGTGTTTAGTCACCAAAGTGGCACACTCATGAAAATTTTAATGATATTTGTAGCTAGTGTCAAAATTATTATTTTGTTAAAGTTAAAGGATTGTGTTGGTGTTTAGCAGAGACGAGCAATGATCAAGCCCAACGGTGGGTTATTGAGTTTGTCCAACTAAGCGGATTAAGGTAATTAGTGTAGAAGACACAACTGATGACTCACTACACCCAAAGGAGTATTAGTTGTTATTGTGTTTTCTATGATTAATTAGCTTCAAAGGTGAAAGTTATTTCACCAGTGGGAGACTAATATATGATAATTTTGGTCCAAAGGAAAGATTATTATATGTTACGTTGATTCCATTCAGAGTTAATTGTTTTGAGGCATTATTTAATTAACTCAGGAAAGATTTGTTGACCTTTCCATCAATTAAACTATAAATGTGTGGCCTTAGTTATTCTCAAAGTCGGTGGGAGTAAAATTCATCTTTAGTGTTAAATGTGGATAACAGTGACATTATTATACATGAGATTAAACAATTTAACTTCCCAAACATTTGAGATGAAGGTGTTGGTGAAACCTCCTTATTTGCATTAAGTTTCACTTACATAAATCTTGTGAAATTCTTGAATAGTCACAAAGAACCTACTTAGATAGAGTTTTAAAAGCACTTGATATATAACACTATAAAGGTGAAATTGCACTCATTATAAATGTGATAATTTAATATTCCAATGGTCGAGAAATACTTTGGAAACCTAATGTATGCTCAGGTTTTGCATATGGTTAATTATAATATAGCATTTGTTAGGCAGATATCGCAGTGATCATAGTTTGGATCTATAGTAAGTAGCAACAAAATTTATAAGGTATCTGCTAAGGATTAAGAACTATATGTTTTATAATAAGACCGCAAGTTTTGGGGTGGTGGAAAAACTAACTTTGCTGGTTGTCAGTACAGTATACAAATCAACTTCAAGTATTGTTTTACTATTATGATAAGTGATAGAAGCGGATTTTATTTGCATGTTATAAGGCCACGTTTCATGCATTATAAAATATCAGTTTTGGACTTCAGGTCAATAATTCCGCTACAATCTTGTATTAAAGAAATAACAAGAGTTCAAGTTGGTCTAAAATATGATCGTCAATACCTTGTGTGAAATAGAGGATTTAAAACCAGTTAATGTTTATTGAGCACATTAATACACAACAAAAGATTGTTGATCCCATGACTAAGGGTTTGCCGCTAATGTTGTACAGTAAGCATGCATATTTCTCTTTGACAACATTAATTTACTTAGTTAGTTGGAGGTTATATTTGGCTCAGGTAAAGACAATTTTATTTTGTGATCACAGTTATTATCCTCATTTATTAGATTTTTCCATATTAGTGCACGTGTATATGGAAAATTTTGTGACTTAAGTGTCCTATTTTGAGACACAGTGTGTCCTTATTGAGACACAATAAGAGCGATGCATGGAATGAATATTTTATTAAAATATTTTCACATGCTGTATATATGTAACTTTGGAGTTAAGTTTGTTAGTATCAGTAACCGTTGGTGTCTTATATCATTGATGATATAATGACGCCTTTGATCCCATAGTAGTAAACTCAAAGGTACTCCAAATTCAATGGTAGAGGTTTTTTATTTTTATTTTTATTTTTTTAATTATAAATATATGGATTAATTTTTGTAGTATACTCAATGATCATTTTGATCTTGAAGTGATCGGAATTAATTATTGTTAGACTAAGTGGGAGAATGTAAGCAAATTAGTAGTCTATCAATAATTAATTAAAAATATTTTTTATATATGCATATAAGAGAGGTTGTACCCTTAGAATGAATAGTCACATATAAAGAGTTGTGTCGGTTGATGGAACAAACACATCTCTTCATGTATGAATGAAATGGTCCCAACCCTCTTAAAAGGCCTTGGAGTCCATCATCTAGTTTTACAGACATAGGAGAGGGTTGAAGATCGTTTCCGCTCTAGTGTTCTCTTCAAACATAGATTCTATATCGGGTATGTCTTCTCTATCAAATTTATGTATTGGAGCCATGAATCCTATTTGGGTTGTAATTTCTTTTAGTCTTTCACTATATCCTATGAATGAATATTAATAATAAAAAATAAATAATTATAATATTTTATTCACTAATAAATTTCAACAATCCCCCACATGAATGAAGTGTTAATAATAAAACAATAAGTTGAGAAAAGTGAAAAGTTATGCAAGGGCAAATGTGTCTTGTAGACTTGAACCTATCTTAGTATAAGCGTATTGGATTCACTAGTTCCCCAGTGAACTTGATGCCTTCAATTGTCCAACTTTATTGTAATGGCCCAAGTTTTACAAACCCGGTGCGCTAACGAGTGACTTGAAACTGATCCGATAACGTATCCCAAATGCGAAAGTGAAATAAAACTGAAGGGGTCTCTAGAGATGAATATCATCTCTAAGACGCCAAAGTGACTTCCCGAGAAACCACGAGACTCAAGAGAAACAAATGCGGAAGCTAGGTTTTTAAAATGAACAAAGTGAACCAAGAAGGGTAAAATAGTCTTTTTAAATAAAAATGGATGCTGTTGTGCATACCATTGGATAGACAAAAAAAAAAAAATTAAATAAATTTAGACTAAAAAATCACTTGATTTGGAGTTGAAACGAATAAGTTATGAATTTCCGAAGTTTTGAATTTTTTTTTGACAAAAGATGAACACAGGTGCGATTAATCGTAGAATCTACGAACGATGGGCAGTAGCAAAAATCAAATATGCCCAGTGCGATCGATTACAACTTTTACGATCGAATTCAAAGTTTGGAAACGATGAAAAGTGACCAAAAAGTGTATGTGCAATCCATCGCTAACATCTACGATCGATCGCAGATGTCACAATCAATAGTGGCTGGTCAGGCTACGACCGTAAAGTTTTTCAAGACGCCTATTTTTCGAAGCTAAAATGGAATTTTTTGGACCCTAAAAATGGGTCTTCCAATCAACCATGGTCTAAACCAAATATAAAATGCAACATGAAATGCCCAAAATGCCCTCAAGATAAAATAGGTCATGAATGTAAAAACTAGCTGAAATTAAACATTGTAGGTGCAATTTCTTACACTTGAACACCTAAAGAGATTAATTATAGAGAACACACAGAAAAAATCAAGAAGGCAACAAACAAATCTTTGAGAGAGTAGCAATATTGGGAATTTGATGCCTTTTCACCTTTGTTCAGGCTCTATTTATAAGTTTTTGCTTAGAAATTTACATGGAGCCGTTTCTTGGCTTTTATTCCCAAATGTGGGTTATTATGCCTACAGATCATGTATTCAACATTATTGTGGACGTTATGGAATTTGGGCCTTGTCAAGATTGGGCTGTCCATTTAGCCTTTGTATTAAGTAGAACTTCCTTTGCTTTAATTGGGTTGAGCTGGTTCACGCATAAGGCTTCCTCTGTTGGGCTTACAGCTGATTGTGGGCTTCCAGTTACCTTAACTTGGTTGTGGGCTGCTTTTTGCCGCCACGTGGTGTTTTGCAATTGGTGTGGTTTTTTCCCTCCACACTTTGCCCCCGATTCCTTTTTATGAATTTGATTTATATAAAGAATTGTAACTATTTTCGGGAAGTGGAGAAGTTTTCGCGGTTGTTACTGCTGATCATTACCATTCATGTTGTCGACTCTAGGACTTCGTGTTTTCTTTTCCGTTATCTGCCCCTTTCAGCTTATATATTGGGTTTTCGCGATTTGGACATCTGCATCTGTGATCTTGTTCCTGAGTTTTGGCAAGAATCTGATTGCTGCTTCGACATCTCCTTCCATCCGCTAAGGTTAGTCTACTTTTCATTCCATCTTTCTTACATTATGAGTCAAGAAAGTAGTGAACGAACTTATAGTGCTCATATATCTGATTCTGAGTCAAGAACTGTGGTGGCGAGTCTGAGCGATTATGCTGAGGGTCCTATAATCCTCCCTGTAAATGTTGTAGAAATGAAGTCTTTTTCGATTTCTGAGTTGAGAAAGAAGAATCATGTTCCTTTTGACGTTACCCTTAAGGAGTACGACCATGATTTGAACTTCAGTATAGGTAAGGGTTTGGAGGAGGGCAAAATGCTCTTCTCAGCTTTGCATTTTCCCGCCTTTTGATTCCCCTTAAATCCTTTTTACCTTCGGGTTTTATCGGTGTTGAATCTAGCTCCTCTTCAAGTTAACCCTAATTTCTTCTGTATTCTCTCCTATCTTCTTGCTCTGAATAGGGTTCAAGGTTTAACCTTAAATCTTGCCGATCTTCTGTTTTGCTACTCACTTGATAGATTAAAAGGAGGAGAGGGTAGGTTCCACCTTCATTCTAGACCGGGTAGAACTCTTTTTTCTCATCTTAATACCTCTGACAAAGAGTGGAAGTACAAAATTGTTAAGGTTGGAGGGGCGTGGCGACCTTTGTCCGCTCGGGATTTATTTGTCTAATCGAGCTTTCATGCCCCATCTGTTCCCGCATTTGATGATTCAGGCGAGTCTTCTTGCTTCGTCTGTGTAGTAAAGCATTTTGTTATATATATGACTTACTAGGTCACAAAACTGATTTTTTCTCTTCGAAATTTGCAGATAGTCGTCTTGCTTATTTACAGGAAAGAGTTTGGAGCAACGTTCCTTTAGCCAAGATCATTCTCTCCTCTTCTCTTCTTGAGGTGATCTCGAGGGATTCTCCAGTAATTGCTCTAAATCCTGAGGAGCCCATTAATCTTGATGCTTCCGATTCTGAGGCTATCTTATCACCTGCCCCTCTTACCCTTTCTCAATCAGTGATGGAACTTCCTCCTCCAAAACCTCGTACAACGAAGCAGGAGAGGGAGGCAGTCGCTAAGTTGTTGCAAGAAAGAAAGAACCTCCTTGTCGAGGCAAGCAAGCTTTCTCCCTCTCAAAAGCAAAAAGGAGTCCAGTCAGGGACTAAGTGCCCCTTAGCGAAGGATGATTCTTTTTCAAAGCATCCCAAGTTAATGGCTGGGACCTCTGGAGGAAAAAATGCTTTAATTCCTGGCGCTGTTGATGTCGCTGGGGGTGATTTTGCGAGGTCTACCGAGAAGTGGTTCCCCGAAATGATGAAGTCTGATAGGTCCCTATCACCATTGGTGACTCTAGAGCCGAAGACCCGGAGACGTTGATGGGTTTAGTTGAGGGATGTGGCCTCCCAGAGATGAAATTTTACAACAATAGATGAGTGTTGATGATCTGTTGTCTCTTGCTCCCAAGTCTATAATGGAGGTAACCCTTTCTTATCCCTTTATTTTATTTTATTTTATTTTATTTTTTAACAATTCTATGTTGCCTTTGCGCAGAGCTCTTTCTTAATGTTTGCTCTTATGACGAAGCTCTCAGCTGACTCCCTTCATGCTAACCAGTCTGCTGCCCTTCAGAAGTGGGTAAGCGTTTTGGAGGCTTCCCTCGCCGAGGAGAAGAGGGAAAAAGCTCAGCAACTTAAGTCAATTAAGTATTTTGACAAAAGAGCTAAGGAACTTGAGGACAAAGCAGTTGATCTTGACCTGCAGCTTGGGAAGACAAACTCTCTTATTCAAACCTGCAAGGATGGGGGTTTGGAGATGTTTAACCGTTTTTCCTAGATTACGAATCTCCGCTATGCCAAAGGCTTTTGGCTTGGTTTTGCTTAGTGGCAGCTTCCTTCTGAGGAGAGGGGCTATGGTGACGCTGATGAGCATGACGCTGAACAGGGGTTCTTGATTGCAGGTGAATATGCTGAGCCTTTGGTTGGCCCTAGAGAGAGAGAATTTGCTGCTCTACTGAAGGGTGAGGTATCTGGCGAGGTTCTGCCTCCTCTCCAATATCGTTCGGGTTCCCAGGGATTACCTGCCTTATCGCTCGATACCCCTTCCTCTACTTCATCCAGGGTAGAGTTGGTTGATGCGTTCACACAGAGTTTAATGCGAAAGGTGGAGCTATGCCTGATAGTGATCTTGCGTAGCTCCTTTTTTTTTTTTTTTTTTTGTGGAGGTGTTAGGTATACCTTGCCTCTTTTGTAGAAAACCCTCACCTACTTTTAAGAACATGGAGGTTTCTTTTTGACAATCTTTGGGATTGCTTTTGCTTACGTTATTGCTTGTGATTCAATGTATTTGTCCAATTTACGATTAGCGTTCTTGCATTAGGCGCTTGGGGCCTTCGCCTATTTTGTGATCGGCTCTTCGCCTATTTCGCGATTGGCTCTTGGGGCCGTTTGGCTTTTTAGGACTTGAGCAGTTTTGGTCAAACCAGTTCGGGCGTTAGGCTCTTGGGGCCTTTGCCTATTTTGCAATTGGCTTTTGGGGCTGTTCGACTTTTTTGGACTTGAGCAGTTTATCTGGTCAAGCCCGTTCAGGCATTAGGCTCTTGGGGCCTTCGTCTATTTTACGATCGGCTCTTGGGGCAGTTCGGTGTTTTTGGATTTGAGTAGTTTATCTGGTCAAGCCCGTTCGGGCATTAGGCTCTTGTGGCCTTCGCCTACTTTGCGATTGGCTCTTCGGACCGTTCGGCTTTTTTGGACTTGAACAGTTTATCTGGTCAAGCCCGTTGGGGTATTAGGCTCTTAGGGCCTTTGCCTATTTTGCGATATGCTCTTGGGGCCGTTCGGCTTTTTTGGACTTGAGCAGTTTATTTGGTCAAGCCCATTCGGACGTTAGGCTTTTGGGGCCTTTGCCTATTTGTAGGTCCGTCTTGAGCGTTTCGTTGCGAGTTGACCCCCTTTTTATTGGGCCTTTTTTGGTCAAAACGGGTGTTAGACCTTCTTTGTATGGTCATTCCCTTGTTGACATTTAGAATTAAACGATTCTGTTTTATAGAAAATCCATTTTCTGTTTAAAGTGAGATAGGGATTTGAAAAGAAGCGACCTATCCCAAAAGAAAACGGGGAAGGCTCTAAATTATGGACCCCCTCTGATAATGAGTTGTGACTATCCACGGGCCTCATAATTTAGGGCCCTCACCCACTAATTGTATACCCGGTAGGTCATATTATAATAATAAGGGATTCTTTTCCTTTTTTATCGATGTGGGACCATACTTTCTAAAAAAGGGGAAAATATCTTTTCATTTGAGAAATTGTGGGGAGTGTATGGAGACCTCTGACAATAGGGCACTTTAGTGTCATAAGTGGGGTCCCATTGTCAATGGGTCCCACACACTGATATAAGGTAAGTGTGGATCCTTATAAGAAAAGGGTTAGATTCCACTTTTTGAACGATGTGGGACATCGTTTCTTGTAGGTGAGGTAAGATAAAAAGTGTGAAGTGGAAACCCCTGATGATGGGTCCTATTATGGGTTGCCTACCATCAGGGGGTTCACTCCACTGTTTAGATCTCTTGTTATTCCACTTTAAATACTAGTCAGAAGTTCTGTTTTTATTCAATGTGGGACATTCGAAAAAGGCTGTCAGCAACTTTATTCATTCAAAAAGTAGAGTACTGGAAAACATTGTACGATTTACTTTATTGAAAGTACCTTTTCAGGATCATTGCATTCCTTGGCTTGGTCATTTCAGTGCCATCAAGGTGTCGAAGAATGTAAGCTCCTTTTCTAATCACATCTGATATTTGGTATGGCCCTTCCCAATTAGGTTCCAATTTGCTGACATACTTTTATGATTTTAGGAGTACCAGATCTCCTGGATTGAAGCTTCTCCTTCTGACTCTTTTGTTATAACTATTTATTATCTTCTGCTAGTAAGTGATGAGCGCTGAAAAGTGCGTATTTAAACCCCTTAAGCTTAAGCATTCTAGTACCTTTATCTATCTTACTTTACCGTTTTAGATTGATTTCGTATTATTTCCATTTTCAGGCACTTATCCCAAAAATAAGCTAACTCAGCCAAATAAGAGTAGAAATGAAGCAATTTTGGGATAAATCAAAGAAAAGAGCCAAGTGGAAGCAAAAGGAAGAAAAAGATGGAAATCAACATCTTCGATCGACCTCAAATCAAAGTTCGATCGATCCAACATGATCGATCTCAGCACTTCAAGATGGATCAGAGCCATGATGACATTTTCAGAGATCTCAAAAGTTCGATTAATCTAATATCATTCTTTGATCGATCGAACTGCCTTGTCCTTATCCAAATGATTGATCTTATCTAGTTGTATCACCCTACCAACCACTTTTGTCCTTTTCCCAAAAATATCTTCAAAATATCTCAGATTTGTCTTTATCCAAAAAGCGCCACCAATGAGGATCGATCCAGCCTAAGTTCGATGGATCTCAGCCATGTTCGATCGATCCAAGTCTAAGGTTCGATCGATTGAACTTCCTCCAGTGAGAAAAAGTTAAAATTCCAGCTCATTAAAAGTTATCCTTTATCCAATCATTGAGGAATATTGTGTGCACGACCCCAGCTCAATTTGGGTGTCATTTGACCTACTTATATAAGGATAAGGATTGCTTTTTACAAAGAGGACCTCATACGATATCATATTATCTCATACCTTATAAGAACTCTTGGAGTTCAAGCTTAGAGGAGGAGGAGGATAGAGACACTATTAGAGACTCTTCATCAACCAAGGAGCAAATCTCTACCATGGAGTTAGCCCTTGAGGGTTGGAGAAGCACTACCATGAGTGGCTAGACATCCTCTTGGGGCTAGAGTTAGCCCCAAGCATGCTTTCTACATCTTGATTTTGTGTATTATTGAGGGATTAGTGTTGTAATACATGTTTTGACACTTTTATATATATAGTTCTTGTTTATTCAATGATTTATGTGGTTTAATGCTTCCAATTGATCGTTTCATTCTATCCATATGTCTGTGTATGCTAGAATAGATGTTCATGTGTTTGTCTCTATTTCTTGTGTTATTGATGCATGTCTATGTGTATTAATGCTATAGATTTAGAAATTGTCAAAACATTGTGCTTAAATGAATACTCTTGTGATTTTTTAGATGGTTCATGCTCATTTCTTGATGGATTGTACCTCTCCCTTAGTTTAATTAGTTTAATTTCATGTCTTTAGCTTAATTGTAGTGTAGTGGTAGCATAGTTGTGAGATGGGAGGACAATCCATGCTTGTTGTTTGATGTTCCATACTTTTGAATGCAAGTAGCATATGTCTTTAACCTTATGGTGTGTTTGGCTTGTGAGCTTAATGAAAGGATTAATGACTTGCTAGATATATTGTGCTTTTCACATACTATTTAGAGAATATATACTTAATTGCTAGATATATTGTGCTTTTCACATGTTGATTAGACAATGCATGCTTAATTGGTCACCCTTTCTAATTGAATCAACCAAACACACACACACACACACATCAATATTGCAACACACATTTCCCTCATTAGTCACTAGTTAAGGGTGTAGAAAAATATTTCTTGGTGGTGACCTCTAAACCCCAAGAACTCTCTCTCTCTTACTTACTCTTTGTTGCATTCAATTACTTAGTTTAATTTGCTCTCTAGTTTAATCAACCAACCAACCATTTGTTTGATCACTCGACCTACTAACCCTAATAGTGATTCCACAACCAAATTCGACTCCAATCCCTTGGGACGATCCCTACTCACCCTAACTATATTTTTAGTGAAGGTAGTAGTGGCTTTTATAAATGTAAAACTTGGCCCTCGCCTTAATTACACACTCTTAAGCTTATGGTAGGACGACGACCATAGTTTTTGGCGCCGTTGCCGGGGATTAGGCAACGTCGTATTTGTGGAATTATTTAGGAATTAGTACTATTTTGATCGTGGCTTTACTTAGTTTTTATTTTTCTTTTGATTACTTATTGTGTTTGTTTATCTTTGACAAGGAGCATTGAGCTAGGAGACAAGCAAAGGAGCATTCAAGCAAATGAGCTAAGCAAGCAAGGAAAAATGCTAAAAATATAAAAGAAATTGCTAAGCTAGGCTATAAATTTGGTGTTGAAGTGCTAAAGGACCTTTGTGAGCTTTTTCTTACTCAATCCCTTAGTTAAATCGTCGGCCCGCGTGGAGGCTTGTTTTTAATTTCTTAGATAAATCGTGAGCCCGCGTGGAGGCAATCTTAATTGTTCTTTGCATCATTGTTATTAAAGCATAGGAGTATGGGTTAAGTGTTTGTGGAGGAAGTTTCATTGAAATTGTTGTGAAGTTGAAGTGTTTGTTCATTCATTGTGTTTATGTGTTTTTACATTGTGCATGCATGGTCGTAGATCACTAAGACCAACTCTTGTCCCTCTTGATTTGCATTTTGAATCCGTAGTTAGAAATCCTAGGGGAAGAGGAAGTTCTAGTTCTACCCGATCCATTACATCAATGGAAGGTCATAATGAAGAGAATGTAGAGGACCTTGGTCACATAGACCAACAAGGTATCCTTCATCCAAATATGCATCATGAGAACATTCAAGCACCATTAGGCATGCCTAGGCCATTCATTCACCAACCACAACAACAATAAGGCCAAGTTCTATTTGGAATGCCAAGGCCAATGTATGCTCCGCAACCTCCCATCATTTAAGGAAATCAAAATCAAGGTGCCCATGTTGCACCTTAAATTGCTAATCCTCCACTTGCTTTAAGAGATCACTATGTGCCTCATGAATACAATGCACCCACATGCATTCAATTGCCACCATTTAGAGCACATCACTATGAAATTAAGCCACAAACCATTCAAATGCTTCCTAACTATCATGAACTTCCAAGTGAAGAACCTTACAATCATTTGGATGAGTTTCTTGAAGTATGTTCCACCGTAAAATATACGGACATGCCGGAAGAGCTTTTAAGACTCAAACTTTTTCCATTCACCTTAAAAGATAAGGCAAAGTATTGGTTTAACAATCTTAGGCCTTTTTCAATCACTTATTGGGCAGAAATGCAACAAGAGTTCTTGAAGAAGTACTATCCGGTTTCTAAGACCAATGCCATGAAAACCTCAATTAGAGAATTTTCACATGGGGATGGGGAAACGTTTCATGATGCATGGGAACGCTTCAATGAATTGCTTACGAAGTGTCCACATCATGACATGCCCAAATGGCAGTTAGTTTAATATTTCTTTGAGAGCTTATCGGACAATTACAAAGGCATGGTTGATGCTTCCATGGGTGGCTCATACATTGATAAGCATGAGGATGATGTGTGGCGTCTTTATGAGAGCACGAGTGAAAATTCTTTGCATAGAACATTATCATCTAAGAATGGTTGAAATTCACAAGGTAGGAAGAGTGTTGGCTTACATCAAGTCGACCACTGAAATGAAATAGCCACCGAAATAAAGTCCTTATCTCAAAGGTTTGATCAATTCTTGATTAACCAAAACTCGGCGAACCGAGTATCTTCTTTCCCTAACCATTCTCATTGTTCATCAAATGAAACATGTATGACTTGTTCTAGTGTTCTTCATTCTACTTCTCATTGTCCTTACGAACAAGTGCAAAATGAACCTAATGAACAAGTCAATGCAGCTTTTGTGAACCAAGGGAACAATCCTTATGGTACTCACTATAATCCAAGTTGGAGAAATCATCTGAACTTCTCTTGGAAAAACCAAGGAGAGGGCTCAAACCCTTCCCAAGGCGGTTTTCAAGGGAAGTACATTCCACCTCCACTTCAAAACCAAGGATCCTAAGGTTATAGACCTTATCAATCACAAGGGAATCAATTTGCTAATTCTCATTTTCCCAACCAATCTTATTCCCAAGCAAATACTAGAAGTCCTGCCTTTGAAGAAAAAGTTTTGAATGCTTTGGGCACTCTTGAGGCAAACACACAATTACTTCATTCTCACTCTCAATCTATTGCAAAGCTAGAAACCCAAGTAGGGTAAATAGCAAGCACTCTTAATGCAAGAGAGAAGGGAAAAATGCCTGTTAATGCCCCACCTAAGCAACAATGTGTTGTGGAACCCATTCCTCATCGGAAGGCCACACCATTGAACATGTTAATGCGGTGACTACCTTGCGGAGTGGTAGGATTGTGGACAATCAAGTTGAAATGTCCAATGAAGAGAGTGAACCGGTACAACCTCAAGTTGTCACCTGTCCCGTTTCACATCCCATTCCTCCTTCATTGCATATACATGATCTTGTGAATGAGAAAACTTCAAAATGTGATTTGAAGAATGATTTTGAAAATTATTTAAAGAAAGATTTGTAAAGAAATGAATTTGAAAATGTTTTGTTGGAAAATGATTTGAAACAAAATGATTTGAAAACTTCTTGTGTTGAAGAGACTTTAAAGAAAAATTCTGAAAAAATGTTTGAATCTAAAGTTCCATTTCTGGATGCCTTAAAAGGATCTATTTCAAAAGACAAGCAAAAGGCAAAAACCAATGAAATCATGGAAATGTTTAGGCAAGTGAAAGTCAATCTTCCACTTCTGGATGCAATCAAGCAAATTCCGGCTTATGCCAAATTCTTGAAAGACTTGTGTACCCAAAAGCGGAAGAACAAGAGCCAAGCACCAAGAAAAGTGGTTTTGACCGAGCAAGTAAGCTCAATTTTGCAACATAACACTTTACCAAAGTTTAAGGACCCCGGTTTACCTACTACTTCATGCATCATTGGTGATCATATCATTAATCGGGAGCTTCTTGACTTAGGAGCAAGTGTTAACCTTCTTCCATACTCAGTTTATATCAAATTGGGCCTAGGTGAATTGAAACCGACGTCGGTAGTTTTACAATTTGCCGACCGATCCATTAAGAAGCCTAGGGGTATAATTGAGGAAGTTTTGATTAAGATTGACAAATTCTTCTTCCCCGTTGATTTCGTTGTCATTGACACCGAATCGGTCCGCAATCCTAAGAGCCAAATTCCTATTATCCTTGGCCGTCCTTTTTTGGCAACCGCTAATGGCAACATCAATTGTAGGACGGGGATAATGAAGATCTCATTTGGCTACATGAAGGTGAAGTTGAATATCTTTAATCCCACACCCAATTCATTTGACAAATATGAATGAGAGGTTAATGTTGTAGACAAATGTTATGATTTTCAATGTCAAGGAAGTGAGCTTTTGTGTATGACCAAAACTTCAAAAGGATTATCTTCAACCTTGCATTCTAAAAGTGTTGTTTTAAATTCTTGTTTTGAAAGGGCGTGGAAGCCCAAAGATTGTTCTTGCATTGATAAAGGAACAAAAGTTTCTTTTGAGCTTAATCCAACAAGGTCTTTAAAGAACCATTTGTTGGGTGGAGTTCAAAGCATCTATCACCCTAACAAGGAGGGGATGCATTACAAGATCTTTGATCCGGGCTAAAAGAGCCAATGTCTTGCTAGAGACGTTAAAGACTAGCAAAAACATTTCGTAGGGTGTCAAAACCCTATTCCTCCCTCAATTCTATCTTTAAATTTCATTTCTTACGAAGTCTAGATACTTGTTTTTGGTCCATATGCATTGCTAGGAAATGTGATTAGGATTGTATGAAATTTTATGTTGTGATTGAGCATTTTGCATAAGTTCAATTGATCTCAAATGAGAGTTTGATCGATCGAACTTCCACCTGCATCCAACACTTAGAAAAATTTTCCACCTGCATCCACCTGTATCCAAATCACCTCTCTGTCCCATTGTTCGAACTTATTCTTAGATCGATCAGGAGACCTTCGATCGATCCAACTTCAAAGTTTGATCGATCTCATGATCCAACACTTAGAAAAATTTTGAGCCTGCATCAACTTGCATATTCAGTTCTCTGTCCCATCGATCGAAAACATTCTAAGATCGATCTGAAGTCCTTCGATCGATCCAACTTCAAAGTTCGATCGATCTGCAAGTTCCAACACTTAGCCAAATTTTTGAACCAAAAACCTGCATATTTTTGCTCCCTGTCTGATCGATCAAATATTTTGTTCAGATCGATCTCAGTTCTTCACTTCTCTATTTTGACCCTTGTTTGACTTTATTTGACTTTCTAATTTTCAAAACTCCAAAAATATTTTTATTTTATTTTATTTTTCAAAAATCCAAAAATATTTTCTAATTTTCAATTTTAAGTTTTAATTTTTAATTCTAGTTTTTAATTTTTCAAAAATTTAAAAAAATCTCAAAAATACTTTAAGGAGAGATTATCAAAGTTCGATTGATCTGAAATCTTAGTTCGATCGATCGAACTAATTGGGAAATGTTTTTAAAAATAGACCTGGAGGGTCTCAAGATCGATCCAACCCTCTAAACCCTTGTCCTTCATCCTTCCCATCACCACTGTGCCCCATCATCATCGTCTTCTCCGGCGAACCTCCGGCAAGTTCCAACCTTTGATTTTCTCTCTCTTCTCTCGGATTTGCATCACCATCTTCCTCTCATCTTCTCTCACGACTAGAGGTGAGATCCGAACCATGCTTTGTCCTTTCAAGCTTCAATTTGACAATATATGTTGCCTACATGCTAGATCTAGGATGAATGATGATGAAATCCACCATTGATGAGCTTGAAGCATGTTTGTATATATGTGTATATATATGTGTATATATGTTTTTATATTTTTGATTTTTGAATTGATTATGGGAGTATGGGCCATGCTAAGTGAGTAGAATTGATTGGATTGTTGTGTTGATAGGCCCACGACCTTGTTCGTGTGGCCCCCATGCTTCCAAAGTCACAGATCTGTGACCTTTGAGTTTTCACCTTCGCACAGTTCGATCAATCGAACTTAAATCTCAGATCGATCTTGAGAGATCGATCAAACTCATACCTCAGATAGATCGAAGTTTTGAGATCGATCTCAAACCTTTTTGTGATCGATCGAACTTCACAGATCTCACACACACACTTCATTCATCATGCATTATGTTCATGCTATCTCATATATGCCCAACGCCTGTGGTATTCCACATTGGATGCATTTCATACTTACACTGTTTAGCATGTTTCATATCTTGTCACTTGCATAGATTTATGTCATCTATATATTTTGTCTATCTTATTTGACATGCATGTTTCTATTTTGTCCTTTCAATTCTTAATTCTGGCACTAACTCCCCTTGCAAGTTTTTAAATTATTTTTCAGGCTATGACTAAGCGCAAGACTGTTGCCAAGAGGCAACACGGGCCTCAGAGATACATCCGACCGAGGATAAAGGAGCCAGCAGAGCCCTCTCATGCACAGGAGGAGCCAGTACAACCTACTCCACCTCAGTCACCTGCTCATGAGGCTGAGGATGCTCATATTCCATCCACCTCTGTAGCTCAGCCTGCGTTTACACCATCACCATCTCCATCACATGCTGGAGCTGAGCATTCACCAGTACCATCTCCACCACGCCAGCCAGCTCAGCCAGCTTGAGAGCGTGATAGTCCCTCGCCTAGATATGCACATATGGTAGTGGACCATGAGTCCGTGTTCGACACAGACTTCTTCTCCAAATTGGTGCTGACCCGATCAGCTTACCATGACATTATCCAGAGGGACCTTGCAGCTATTCTTGCCCCAGTTATAGAGCCAGTCTACCCGTGGCTGGTACGGATGTTCTTCTAGAACCTCCGACCGTCCCCGCGTACCACAGCAGAGCTGATCACTACCATAGATGACCATCAGATCACTATCACTATGGACTCGCTAGCCCGCTCATGCCATTGTTCACACAGATGCCCTCCGGAGCTACATGAGCTATATCCGATGCTATACAGGCCTTCTTATGCTGACATGGTAGTATTTTTTACAGGTCACCATGCCGATGGCGAGACTTTTGCCACCCGCACATTTCTTCCAGATAACCTATGGTTCTTCGATTCCGTTCTTTTTCGGAATATATATATGGCCGGGCACAAGATCCAGCCGCGAGGAGACTATTTGACAGCCCTCTACGCATTCTATACAGGCTACTGGGTATCTATCCCTGCGTTCATCTGGAGTATGATGAGGAAGCTATTTGACGAGTATATCAGCAAGGAGAAGCCCGGAAGGGCTAAGTCTCTCCTTTTTGGCCACCTCATCACCCAGATACTTATTGACCAACGCTACCTTTTTCATCCTCGAGAGCACCCTGAGAGAGGTTCCTGTCACTTCTTGAAGAAGGACTGGGACAAGAGCTATAATGCCATCATTACTAGACTACAGGACCACGCAGTAGTGGCTGCAGAGGAGCTAGAGGCTGAGGAGGCAGAGGCAGCAGCTCAGGCAGCAGCAGCAGATCCCGCAGCGGACGATGTACCAGTAGGTCCAGCTGCCGATCATATAGACATTGATTTGGAGCGACCTACAGATGACGCAGAGCAGCACTCTCTAGCCAGGTCGCCAGTACATGAGGAGGAGCAGACTCAGGAGCTTTCTTCTGATTCATCCATACCTGAGGCTCCTAGTTAGACCCCCGGCTTTGGAGAGCGTCTTCAGGCTCTTGAGGATGCAGTAGTTGCTATCAGAGCTGATACTATTGCCATTCGAGTAGATGCTGTAGCCCATTGAGTTGATTTTGCTACATTCCGCACGGATGTCATGACTGCACTCCGAGACTTATCTCGCGATATCCGCGGAGCTCGCCATGCCCGACCTGTCTCTTCCACCTGAGATTTTCAGTTCTTCTATCTTTTTATACTCCACCTCTGCGCTCTATACTTCATTTTTATCATTGTATATTATTTGCAGCCGGTCTGTCGGCTTTGATCTTTTGATGTACTCTATACTCTATTTTCTTTATATATGTTTTTGTTATGGATGTCATCTATTATATTCTTATATCTGTACGTTTAACTCCATCAGGTACATCAAAGTGACTTCAGTGAGAGAGTGCTACCCGATTTTAAGGACCACCCTTATACCTCTCTCACTGCTTTATTTCATTTACACTTGCATGTCCATTGTGCACTGATTATCCCTTTTTGTTATCTGATGAGTTTATCCGAGTGCCAAATTTCAGGACCACAGTTAATCCCAAGTTTGGGGGGGCCATGCCACCCAATTTGGATACTTCAGTCCCGATCATTCTTTACCTTAATTGTAACGGTATACTCTTTCCTTTTGTTCTCTTTGCACACTGAGGACATTGTGCCGTTTAAGTTTGGGGTAACGGTGTATGTTACAGTGTTTGCTTTTAAATTCTAAATTTTGAGCATGACTTGTGTACTTGAGAGATTTTCTATGATTGGTCCATATCTAGCTATGATTTTGATCTTTTGAGGACTATATTGCTTAAAATTTAAAAATTGATTGACTTGAGAGTCCAATACTCCTTGTATGCCTTGTGGAAGCCATTTAGGAGTAAATTTTTCAAAAGATTGATATCTTGCTTGCACTTGTGGTCCACATCGTCTTGATTTTGTGATTGTTTTAAGATTCATTCTAGGATTCTATACTAGCACCGGCGCACACTAGCATTCATTTGTGGGGTACATGTTTTGTTGATTATTGAATTGGTTATATCCCAATTGAGCTAGTAGTGCATTAAAAGCTTTCATTCTTGATAAAGGTGGATAACAACCCCTTTTCACTAAGTAGCCGAGATTCTAGCCTCATCAAGCACTGAACTTCTCACGCCGAAAGATAGAGGGCCCAAACTCTAGGTTAATAATTGTTTATTCAAAAAAAAAAGAAAAAAAAAAAGAAAAAGAAAAAAAAAAGAGAAAAGTTGCAAAAGCAATAAAAAGTGAGGACTTCTCCCAAAAGGTGAGAAGTGGGAAATGATTAGATGGAGGTTGTCTTGATTTGTAGCCTAGTTGATTTGAGCTTGTAAGTCTATAGGGGTGTTTGAACGCCTAATGCCCTAAAGCCGTCTGGTTTGGAAGTCATTAACCTAACGCTCGACCTCATGAATCGCTAGAAAGCTTAATAGATCAACACATTGCACCATGCTTCTATCTTTGATCCTAAAAAAAAAAAAAAAAAAAAAATATCGAGTGAAAAGAATAAGTGGACCTAGAACAATAATGCTTTAATAAAAGGTCCACTTTTTGTCTTGATGATCGGTACTAGATTTGTGTGCTAGTTTGAGGGTAAGGATGTGATTAAGTCTTTAGTTGGCTAAGATATCAACATATTTGATGCCGGTCCACTCAAAAGGATTCTAGAGTTGTTTTGATTTGCATGATCATTTTCTTGATGTGTGGAGGACCATACTTGCTTGCTTGATGTTGAGATTTTGGGAGATTGCTCGAAAATGTTTGAAACATTGCATACATGAGGTAGTTTTCTCCCAATGCTTGTGTGCAATATTGGTGCCTCTTTTGAAAGAATGAGCTTAATGTTTGTGGGTATCATTTCTAGAAACCCTCACGAGACTTCACTCGTCTACTAGGGGTAACCTAGGGGTTTAAAAGGCTTGTTGCATATGCTAAGTGCAATCATGTTCCCTACGAAAATGGCGTTATCCATTCATTGTTTTCTAGTTCATAGTTGTAGAGTTGTTCATTTCATTCCTTTACTTTCTAGTTCATTGCTAGGGACTAGCAATATTTAAGTTTGGGGGTGTGATGAGCGTTGAAAAGTACATATTTAAACTCCTTAAGCTTAAGCATTCTAGACTTCTAGTACCTTTATCTATCTTACTTTACCGTTTTAGATTGATTTTGTATTATTTCCATTTTTAGGCACTTATCCCGAAAATAAGCTAACTCAGCCAAATAAGAGCAGAAATGAAGCAATTCTGGGATAAATCAAAGAAAGGAGCCAAGTGGAAGCAAAAGGAAGAAAAAGGTGGAAATTAACATCTTCGATCGATGTCAGATCAAAGTTCGATCGATCCAACATGATCGATCTCAGCACTTCAAGATGGATCAGAGCCATAATGACATTTTCAGAGATCTCAAAAGTTCGATCGATCCAACATCATTCGTCGATCGATCGAACTGCCTTGTCCTTATCCAAATGATTGATCTTATCTAGTTGTACCACCCTACCAACCACTTTTGTCCTTTTCCCAAAAATATCTTCAAAATATCTCAGATTTGTCTATATCCAAAAAGTGCCACCAGTGAGGATCGATCCAGCCTAAGTTCGATGGATCTCAGCCATGTTCAATCGATCCAAGTCCAAGGTTCGATCGATCGAACTTCCTCCAGTGTGAAATAGTTAAAATTCCAGCTTATTAAAAGTTGTCCTATATCCAATCATTGGGGAATATTGTGTGCACGACCCCAGCTCATTTTGGGTGTCATTTGACCTACCTATATAAGGATAAGGATTGCTTTTTACAAAGAGGGCCTTATACCATATCATATCATCTCATACCTTATAAGAACTCTTGGAGAGCAAGCTTAGAGGAGGAGGAGGCTAGAGACACCATTGGAGACTCTTTATCAACTAAGGAGCAAATCTCTACCATGGAGTTAGCCCTTGAGGGTTGGAGAAGCACTACCATGAGTGACTAGACATCCTCTTGGGGCTAGAGTTAGCCCCAAGCATGCTTTCTACATCTTAACTTTGTGTATTATTGAAGGATTAGTGTTGTAATAAATGTTTTGACACTTTTATATATATAGATCTTGTTTATTCAATGATTTATGTGGTTTAATGCTTCCAATTGATCATTTCATTCTATCCATATGTCTATGTATGCTAGAATAGATGTTCATGTGTTTGTCTCTATTTCTTATGTTATTGATGCATGTCTATGTGTATTATGCTATAGATCTAGAGATTGTCAAAACATTGTGCTTAAATGAATGCTCTTATGATTTTCGAGATGGTCCATGCTCATTTCTTGATGGATTTTGCCTCTCTATTAGTTTTATTAGTTTAATTTCATGTCTTTAGCTTAATTGTAGTGTAGTGGTAGCATAGTTGTTAGATGGGAGGACAATCCATGCTTGTTGTTTGATGTTCCATACTTTTGAATGCAAGTAGCATATGTCTCTAACCTTGTGGTGTGTTTGGCTTGTGAGCTTAATGAAATGATTAATGACTTGCTAGATATATTGTGCTTTTCACATGCTATTTAGATAATATATACTTAATTACTAGATGTATTGTGCTTTTCACATGTTAATTAGACAATGTATGCTTAATTGGTCACCATTGCTAATTGAATCGACCAAACACACACACACACTTCAATATTGCAACACACATTTCCCTCATTAGTCACTAGTTAAGGTTGTAGAAAAGTATTGGTTAGTGGTGACCTCTAAACCCTAAGAACCCTCTCTCTCTTACTTACTCTTTGTTGCATTCAATTACTTAGTTTAATTTGCTCTCTAGTTTAATCAACCAACCAACCATTTGTTTGATCACTCGACCTACTAACCCTAATAGTGATTCCACAACCAAATTCAACTCCAATCCCTTGGGATGATCCCTACTCACCCTAACTATATTTTTAGTGAAGGTAGTAGTGGCTTTTATAAATGTAAAACTTGGCCCTCGCTTTAATTACACACTATTAATCTTATGGTAGGACGATGACCAGTAAGCTGCTAGCCGGATGGCTGTAGCTTCTCTTTTTTCTTGTAATAGATCCAGACTGTGTTCCAGAAGCTGATTATTTGACTTCTGGTTCCAAGCTAAGTTTCGGATGGTGGGTGCTACCACTTTGGTGGGGATTACGGCTTCGGTGCCGTAAGCTAGAGAGAAAGGAGTTTCGCCAGTGGGACGTCTCGGGGTGGTTCTATATGCCCATAGGATATTTGGCAATTCTTCTAGCCACTTCCCTTTTTTTTTATCTTCAAGCTTCTTTTTGATGCAGGCAAAGATTATTTTGTTAGTTATCTCCACTTCCCATTGCCTTGGGGGTGGTAGGTAGCTGATACTTTCTGGTTGATACCGTACTTGTCAAAGAAATGTTGAGTATATTGATTATCCAGATTCGGCCCGTTATCCATGATGATGGACTTTGGGATTCCGAATCTGCATATCAGATTGTTCCAAATGAATTTTTTCACTTGGACATTAGTCACACTTGCGTATGCCTCTACCTCTACCCATTTAATGAAATAATCAGTAGCTAACAGGGCATACCTTTTTTGTGATGCCGCCATTGGTAGGGGTCCTACCATGTCCATTCCTCATTGTGCGAATGGCCATAGGCTGCTCATGGTGTGTATTTCTTCCGGGGGTAGATGGACGAGGGGGGAATACCTTTGACTATTCTTCTGCTTCCCTTGCCATGTAGGGCCAGAAATAACCTTGAGTGAGAGCTTTATGAGCCAATGACCTGCCCCCAGAATGATTCCCGCATTCCCCTTCGTGTATCTGTTTTAAAACTTCTCGGGATTCTGTACAGGTCAAACACTTGAGGTAGGGCCCGGAATGTGATCACCTAAAGAGCTGTCCTCCTACCACTGAATATTTGGCAGCTTTCATCCTTAGCTGTCGGGCCACTTCCTTAGAGTTGTGGTGTTCTCTTCTTTCAAGGTAAGCCAATAATGGATCTATCCAACTTGGTTCCTATGGGATGACCAGTACCTGCATTTCCCTTGTGATGCTTGGCATATCTAGGACATCAATAGGGACAACCCTGGTGAGTGATTCGTCCGCTATGGATGCTGCATTCGCCAAGCGATCAGCTATCGGATTTTCTTCCCTAGGGATCTGTTGAAATTTGATTGTATCAAAGTACTTTGTCAATTTTTCAACTTCTTCTCGGTATGCATTCATTCTGCCCTCTTTGGTGGTGTATTCTCCTATCACCTGCCTTGTGATGAGTTGCGAATCACTATAGGCTTTGAGGTGCTTTACTTGGAGTTCCTTGGCCAATCTGAGCCTTGCCAACAATGTCTCATACTCTACGTCATTGTTTATGATTGGGAACTCTAGTTGGATTAATTGTTGGATTCTGGTCCCCTCGGGGGTTCTTATCTCTGCTCCGGCTCCGTTTTGGCTCGAGGAACCATCGACGAATAACTCCCAGCAAGGATCTTCCGTGGTTTGCTGTTCTTCCCCTAGGTCAATGTCCAAGAGAAAATCCGCAACCACTTGCCCTTTTTTTGCAGTGCGCGATTCGTACCGAATGTCAAAGGAGCTTAATTCAATTGCCCACTTGGTGATCTGACCTGAGATATCTGGTTTATTGAGAATTGCTTTGATAGGGTGTATCGTGGGAACTACTATCCGATGAGCTTCAAAATAGTGTCGAAGTTTCCTTTTGGCTTGAACTAGAGCAAAGATGATTTTTTCTGCTATTGAGTACCGGCTTTCTACGTCGGTCATGGCCTTGCAGGAGTAAAAGACCGGGTCTTTCTTTTTTCCCACTTTTCTTACTAGGGCCGAGCTGGTTGCTGACTGAGATACTACTAGGTAGAGGTACAATGGTTCTTCAGGTTTTGGAGCAGATAGAATTGGGGAACTTGTCATGTATTCCTTGAGTTTCACAAGAGTTTCTCTTTACTCTACCCCCTAAATATCTCCTTTCCTAGCTTTGATTGCGTCGAAGAATGGTTTGCATTTGTCTAATAGTCTGGATATAAAGCGGCTAAAAGTCGCTACTCTCCCAGTGAGGATTTGGACTTCCCTTACGGTTCGGGGCTTTTGACTCTGTAGCAATTTTGCCAACTGAGTAGGACTTGCCTCTATTCCCCTTTTGCTCACCAAGTGACTGAGGAACTGACCCGAGAACACTCCGAACGAACACTTTGCTAGGTTTAACATCATTTTATGTTTCCTGAGAGTATCAAACACATCCTGCAGGTGTTGCCGATGATCTTTCTTATCTTTGTTTTTCACAACCATATCATCTATGTAAGCTTCGACCGTTCGGCCGATCTGCTCTTCGAACATTTTGTTGATCAGCCTTTAATAAGTTGCTCCTACATTTTTTAACCCAAAGGGCATTACCTTGTAGCAATAGGTCCCACGTTCGGTGATGAAAGAAGTCTTTTCTTCATTTGAAGGGTTCATCGGGATCTGGTTATAGCCCGAGTAAGCATCAAGGAAAGTCAGTTTTTCATATCCGGTCGTAGTGTTTACCATTTGATCGATCTTGGGGAGTGAGAAGCTATCTTTTGGGCACGATTTGTTCAAGTTGGTGAAGTCAATGCATACTCGCCATTTGCCATTCTTTTTCTGGACAACCACCACGTTTGACAGCCATTGAGGATACTGGACTTCTCTGATGAACCCTGCTTCTAAAAGTTGATTGACTTCTTCAGCAATGATTTTATTTCTTTCGGGGGCAAACATTCTCTGCTTTTGTTTCACCAGATGGTGGCTAGGGTCCACGTGCAGGCTGTGACAGGCCATCTGTGGGTTAATTCCCGGCATGTCCCAGTAATTCCAAGCGAAGATGTCGACGTTCTTCCTTAGGATTTCTGCCAGCTCCTCTTTTTCCAGAACTGATTGGAAAGTCCCTATATAGGTCAGCTTACGCTCGTCCCCTGCGACTGTCTGCATGGCTTTTAGGGGTTCTACGGTAAGATGCTTTTCTTTTGGTTCCTCCATCACTTTTAGAGGGGAAGAGCTTGGTAATTTCTATTTTAGCGATTTCTTGTCCTTATCAGAAGGATAAACCGTCATATGGTAGCACTCCTTTACTGTTACTTGGTCCCCCCAGATATCGATGACTTCCTGACCATTTGGGCTTATGCATCTCATGACTTGGTGCAGGGTTGATGGGACTCCTTCCATACGGTGGATCCATCCCTGACCCATTAGCAAATTATAGGTAGGGTGAATATCCACAATCACGAAGTTCTCTTTCAGAGATCTTTTAGCAACAGTGACTGACAGTGTGATCACACCTGTGGGTTCCACTCTTCTTCCATCGAATCCTACCAAAGGGCTTCTAGTGGGACGAATCTGGTCTGTAGCCAATTTTAACTGATTGAATGTCCACTTTGTCATGATATTGGCACTACTACCGGGGTCAATCAGTACTCATTTGACCAGACAATTGGCCACTAGTAAACTAACTACTAATGGGTCTTCGTGTGGGTGTTGCACCCTTCTGAGATCTCCTTTATGAAAAGAAACTTGTGCTGGATTGGGTTTGCAGTTAACGGTATTGATTTCCCCAATCCTTTGTAGCTTATGGGCTTGTTTGAGCTAGATCCTGTAGGAATTTCCCAATTGCTCATCCTCTTCCAGACGGTTATGAATTGTGTTGATTACTCAGACAGAATGGCTTTCTACCGTGGCTTTTGGAATTGCCCAGGCTCGATCTTGCTACCTTTGTTGTCCTGGGGTAATCAGGTAATCAGTTAACTTGCCCTTGGTACAGTCTGGCCAGTGTTACTTTGAGCGGTGTGACTCTTTCGGCCGTTCGGGATTTCTTTTCAGGGGCTCGTCCCTTAATGGCCGAGGGTTCCCGATAGACCCTCGGGGTGCTCGATCGCTCCTTCGGCCGATTCTCTACTATGACCAGTGTCGGTCTTTACTGTCTAGTTACTTCATTTTCTTCCAGTCTGATGTAGTTTTGTGCTCGCGTATTCAGCTCTAACATGTTAGTTGGGGTCTTCTTTACCAAGGAAGAATGGAAACGTGAGCCTTGCACCATGGCTATCTTGAATGCTTCTATAGCTGTGTCTTGATTGCAACCTGCTATGCCCGAAGACTCCATATTGAATCGGGTGAGGAAGGTCTGCAGGCCTTCTCCCTTCATCTGCCAAATTGTAAAGAGACTGGCAATGGTTTTTTCTATTTCTTATTTCCACAATACTGGGCCAAGAATGCAACGCATAGTGACTCAAAGTTTGGGATTGACTTGCACGGGCGATTCTTGAACCACACATGAATAGATCGTTGTGAGCCTCTAGTGTCATTTCCTGAGTATAGTGGTTGAGGTGCTGGAGGGGATCTCCAGTCTTATTGAATTTGATGAACTTTGGCATTGTGAATTTCTTGGGTCTTGCGACCCGTTCTATCTCATCTGTGAAATGGGTTTTCACTATTGACGCAGTGAATTCTCTGACATGTCTTCGGGCGTTTAGGCTTTCAGCCGTTTGATTCATTCATCCATTTCTTTCCGGAGCTTGGTGATAAAGTCATTCCCTGAAGACAGCTGATTAGTTGCTAGGGTCCACACTTCTTTTCTACTTGAATCCGCGTCATCTGATGGATGGGCTTTGGTGACTCGAGGTCCCCCAACATTAGAGTTCTCTAAGGTGCGGGATTGACTTGCGGCATCGTTGATGTCCTCCAGTGTTCTATTGAGCAGTTGGCGTGGAGCCTTCTGTTGGTGAGGTGGATTATCATTGCCCGGCTCCATGGGAAAATCCTCGTTCTGATGTTTGGGCCGCGATCGGCTGTTCATTCGGCCTAGCGTTGCCTCGAAGTCTTTTGTTTTCCCTACGCAGAGTGTTGATTTGTGCCACGCTGGCTTCCTGACCCTGCCTTAGCATATTGATTTGCTCAGCGCTGGCTTCATTTGCTTGTCGAAGGACGTCAAGTTGCCCTTGCATTTCTTCGCGTATCTTCTGCATGGTCTCTTATTGCTGCAGTTGAACAGTGTCTGGCTCTGTTGCCATTCCGGAGTGATGTTGCGTGCAAGGGATAGAGAACGGACTTTTTGTATCGAGCTTCCCACAGACGGCACCAAAGTGTAGGTGCAATTTCTTACACCCCAACACCTAAAGAGATTAATTATGGAGAACATATAGAAAAAATCAAGAAGGCAACAAACAAATCTTTGAGAGAGTAGCAATATTGGGAATTCGATGTCTCTTCACCTTTGTTCAGGCTCTATTTATAAGTTTTTACTTAGAAGTTTATATGGAGCCATTTTTTGGCTTTTATTCCCAGACGTGGGTAATTATGCCTCCAGATCATGCATTCAACATTATTACGGACGTTATGGAATTTGGGCCTTGTCAAGATTGGGTTGTCCATTTAGCTTTTGTATTAAGTAGAACTTCCTTTGCTTTAATTAGGTTGAGCTGGTTCATACGTAAGGCTTCCTCTGTTGGGCTTACAACTGATTGTGGGCTTCCAGTTACCTTAACTTGGTTGTGGGCTGCTTTTTGGCCCACGTGGTGTTTTGCAATTGGTGTGGTTTTTTCCCTCCACAAACATGCATTTGATTCATCAAAAGAGATTGGCCTTTGGCCTCATTACATATATGTTAAAACAACATCAAAATAAAGTACTTAAGTACAATTTATACATATCAAGGGAAGCTAAACAAGCTTCTAAAGTCCATACATCCATGGTTTGCAAAATGAATCAAAAGAGGCATGCTAAACAAGTGCATGCATACAAAACCCAAAACTGTCCACAACACCAAGCTACATAAGAGTCTAAGATTGATGTCCATCTAAGAAAAGAACTTATTTACCTGAAAATACAATGTCAACTAGGGTAAGTAATCTAAATTACTCCGTAGGAAGATGAGCATATGTATACCCTAAAGTTTCAATATTCTTGCAAGTTCAATATAGACAAATACAATGGGATCATTCCACCTAACGTCTAATTTCAAGGTGCACTAAGGGATCATCCTAAGCTAACTTGAAACTTTATAATGAAATCCACAATGCAAGAATGTACTAAACAACATTAGAACTGCAATTACCAAAACCACAAGTTAGAATTAAACATTAGCTGTCAATTTGGAATTGAATGCAAAATCAAGTAGTGGAAGTCTTGGACATCAACTCCCAGAATAGAACTAAGACGTAATTGGTTATTTCAAGTACTAACTCGCTGGGAACCACCAAATTGTGCACTAAATGGGGAGAACTTGTATCTCCCACACTAGGGCCTAACCCTAGCCATGTCAAAGTAACAATGTCCCAAGTGTTTCAAAATCAATGACAAGTTCATACTCATACTCAAGTAAACAATGCATGAAACCACCTTCCATGCACAAGTAGGGTTGAAGCCACACAATCCATGTCTTAGGGTTTCAAGTCTATAATGGCATATAAAATGACAAATTCTCAATATGTGATTTGCCACACAAATACAATGTTATCAACTTATCAAACTAATTCATACCCCCAAATACTAAATTAACAACAACATAGTAATAAGTTTGAAAGGTAATCATTAGTAATAATCAACAAGAATTCCATACCATAACAATATGAAATTTAAATAATTTAGTGGCCTACTAAATGAAACAATAACTTTACAACAAGATATATACTACACATTCTTTGAATCAATAAAACCCAAAGTCAAATATATAGGATGTCCATCTATATGCATCACACAATTCAATAAGCATGTATACAATATATATTAAGCCCCAAAAATAATTAAAACACTAAGGATATAAACATAATGCAACCCCTACCTCATTAGAGGATTGTTCCTTTAGAATCCAAGGCAAACAAAGGCAAAGAGGGAAACCGGGCAAATGTGTTGTAGAGAGGAAGAGAGGGAACTTTTGTCTTTAAGGTGGATGACCAAAATCCCAAAGGAAAGGGCGTGGTGGCCAAGTGAGGAAGATGAAATCACATCTTTTCCCACTAACCTAAAGGCTTTGTTAGCCAAACACACACACACACCAACACTACCTCTCTCTCTCACACACACATATCCACCCTTCACTTGTCACTAATTTGGGCCTCCTCACAAGGTTTGATCATGGCCTTACACTTGTCAACATCCTAGGCCTCTTCACAAGGCTTAATCACAAGCCTACAATTATCACAATCTTAAGCCAACAAGTGCACCAACCAAAGGCCAACAAATAGGTGGATCTTCACCCTACACTTATCACTAAACAAGGCTTCCAAGTGTCTCCACCATAAAGTCAACAAGTGGTCTAATGAGAGTGTGACACTTGTCATACTTTTCAAAAATTACAAAATGGTCCTTTCCCAAAATATCTTACAAAATAAATTACAAAAATGTCCCTAGAGAAACATATCCCAAAAACTTAATTACACAAAGCACCCCAAAATGTGAAAATATTTTTGAAGAAACTATGCATCCATACCCTTACAAAATGAAATAACAAAGCTATCATGCTTTTCTACTAAAGTAAAACTACGCATTTCATAGAAATAAAATGAGGTGAATGCATGTGACGCCAGAAATCAAATCTAAACTCAAAACCCTACCTCGGGTCTCCAAAACCCTAAGGTTACACAAAAAAGAATTAAGCAATTACATAAATAAAATAAAATAATAGAAAAAAAATGAATGCCAAAAAAATGGGAAAAGGAAAAAAAAGACACGGTCTTCACATTTGTGATGTGAATCTGAGCAACAGACCACACACATAACTCTTTGAATTACCAATGATTCTTACGGTTGTGCTTATTTTTTGGCCATGAGCTATATCCCACTTTCATGAGTGCTTTAGAGAATTAGCCTTAAATTCTAATAGGAAACAGCTATACTTCCACACTCACATAAGTAAGTCTATCAAGAATGTCCAGCTACATTTCACTTGATAACAAAGTTATAGACTTGTTAAGAGCAAAGTCATACCTACTATAATGCAGGTAGTGCACTTAATCACCATAGGTAGATGTAGAAAAACTACCAAGTGCTCCTAGGACTGTAAACGAGCTGACCCGAGTAGCGGCTTGTTCAGGCTCGGCTCGACTCATGCACAACGGTGCTACAGCTCGGATTAAGGTCGACTCATCGATTTTACAACAAGCTCGAGCTCAGCTCGAAGCTTGTCTATCGAATATATATATTTCGTATTATACAAATTGTATTGATATATAATCATATACATATATATATACTATATTGATCTACAAACATATTAGATATAAAAAATTACAGAACAATCCTAAAATAATCATTTCTATTAATATACAAGAATGAAATACCAATTAATATTCCAAAATGAGATTTTGTCCTTCAATGTTCTCTCAGTCTCAATTACGATGCCATTCTAGCTCAATTCTTCCATATTTCTCGATTACTACGGAGAGAGAGAAAAAAAAAGGGAGAGGGTGGGGGCTGTGTTTGATGTTGGTAGAAAGTGTTTCCTTTTTCTGTGAGCGGTAATTTGGAAGTAAGAAGACTAAATGAGTGTTAAGGTTAGGGTTATACGGGGATATGGGTTTTGTTAAGTTTTGGGCCTAAGTTGGCTAATAGTTGAACTTGATTTACAATAGGGGATGAACTTCAGTTATATTTAAAATTGGCCATAATGTATAATTTGAATGAGTTAATGTTTAATTTGAATGGTCTTTCATTCATGTTTGTGAACTTATTAACGAGCTTTGTTCACGAACAAACGAGCCGAGTAGGGAGGTGTTTGAGACTGGCTCATAACCACTCATAACTAGATTTCCCATTAAACCTAGATCTTGGGATCTCCATTCATATAGGTTGTGCTTCCATTATGTTGGTTGATGTGTGTATTATCAATGATAATAACCACTCGCAATAGAATGAATCATTTGCAGGATATGGCTATGTTGAGGGTGTCGAACCTTAGGGATTGTGGTGGATTATCAAGTTTAAAATTAATTTCTATTTTAATTTAGTGAAATATTTTGTGCATGATTATAGCATGAAAGTAAAAATAAGCAAGTATAATAAAGATTGAGACTAAGAGAGAGAGTACTTAGGGCTTGATTTCACCATGATCTTCATAATATGGTTTATTGATTTAATCTTAGGGATTTCATTATTTATGCATGATCAAGAATTAAATGAATTAATATTCTATTCAATTTAATTTTAAGAAGATAAATCATGAATGTTTGTTAAGTAAGAACCTATCTTCGGTTAGCACGAATTATCTACCTATCTATTCTAAACTAATTTTGCAGAATAATTCGTCTTCTCTAAGTATAAACTTTCAAAATATTCATTCATAAAACTGTTTAAGCCCTATTGTATGATCACTATTCTTATTGTCATGAGAAGCCTTAGCCGCCAATCTTAAACAATAAGAATAGTTTTAATTTGATTAAAGAACAATTAATTCTAAGACAAGATATTAATTTTATCAAAAACCAAATTTATTTCATTAAAAACCCAATTGCTTAGAGGATCTAAATCAATTGCCCATAATCATGCAATTAAAAAACATAAATACTGAAAATTCCCAAAGTTAAAGAATAATCAAACCATTTTAATCGAATTTGGGTTACATCAATGCCCTAAGAGAAGATTTAGTTACTCATGAAGATGGAGAATATCATCTTTGCTGGTATAGATAGCATCTTCATGGACTGCCACTCATCTTTTTCAATCTTCAAAGAGAACTCCAAAACCCTAAAAGCCGCTGCTAGATTTGAAAAATTGCAAGAGAGTTTTTTATGACACTTTTACCTTCTTTTATACAAGAAACTGACTTTTATTCCCTCATGGATGGGCTTAGGATTTCTGGGGTCATCTAGGCCTGTCTAGAGTCAAAAAGACTAATTTTTATAACATTCCCGCATATGATTTTAAGTCCCAGCATGATAGTGCTCGAGCATTAACAAATGTGCTCGAACACTAATTCCAACACGTAACCAAATTTTCCCACATAATTTTTGAAACATCTTTTTGCCCAACACTTAGCCAAATTTCACCCTTTTTTAGCATGGTGCTCGAGCACTATAAAAGTGTGCTTGAGCACACTCTTCATATTTTGCCCGATTATGCTTGTTTGACTTTTGAATCATCCAGGGAGGTCCAAAAATACTCCAAAAGCCTCGGGAGCATTGCTTCATGCTTAAAAATCACGATTTAAGCATTTTCTTTGGGAAATCACCTACAAAAGCAAATAATCAAAAATTAGTATAAAACCAGATAGAAGTATCACTTACGGCCTTGACATATGCACGTTTAAGAGCTCGAATATGCATTATTCAACGTTTATCATTGGTTCATTTATAAATAGGCAATAAGCCCATCCCCTTTGATGAAATGGATCTAGTTAACATGCTAGTCTTGAGGCATCACTTCATGAAGACAAATTTTTACAATGCATCTATCAGTTTGGTTAAGCAAAGGAGAGGGTTTAATGCTATTACTTAATTACAAGATACAACTGGAGAAAAGCCTGAAGACCCCAAGGTAATTAGGGATTGGTTGATTAAATTTTATTCTAATTTATAGACTCATCAAGGAGAGGGGATTCAGGAGGATTTTCTACCTAGGAAAACCTTAATTCCAGCATAGTATATTTCCTTAGATTGTCCTATCACTATTAAAGAAATCAAAGCCGTGATTATGAATTTTCATCTAGATAAAGCACCTGGACCAAATGGATTTCTTACTAGATTTTTTCAGAAATATTGGGGGGTAGTTGGACAGGATGTTACTACAACTGTGCTTCATTTCTTTGATCATTGTAAATTTCCTTAAGGAATCAATTCTACCTTCCTTACCCTTATTCCAAAAGCTAATCATGGGGATAAGATAGCTAATTACAGGCCTATAGCCCTCTACAATACAGTGTATAAAATTATTTCCAAGATCTTAGCAAACAGGTTAAGCACTGTTCTTCCTTCTTTAATAGGTCCTGAACAATCAGCTTTTTGACGAGCCCCTTTCTAAATGTTTAGAAAATGAACTTTTTAATGTGAGAGGTCACTTCATAAGGTCAAAATATGATTGTTGTAATGACCGGGTCATTTTCTTTCCTTTCCTTTTTCTCAGATTTTCACGGATATTTTTTTTTCGCTGTTCTTTTCCTTTTTGAGCTCAGTTTCTCGTCACTTAGTGTCACCTCGAGTGCTCTGGAATGATTTCTGAGACTCTTTTCCTTGGATTGACAACTTCCTTTGAGGACCGTGTCATTTCCACATTTTCATTTTTCGGACACTATTCACTTTTCGTCCTTTTCTCTATTTCATTCTTTTCCCTATTTTGTCTTTTCCCCGTTTGCCACTTTTTGGCACAACCTCACTTTTCATGCTCAGAGTTGATTTTGTACTTCACGTGCCTTCATTCTATGTGGTTTCCACTAAATACGTATCTTTACTTTTGCAGAAAAGTACTGTGGTTGCTCCCGGTGTCCATAGGGCATGGATGCACAGTTCTTCAAAAATATTCTTATTTCTTGGGGTATTTTTCATAAATATCTTTTGAAGTTATTTTATTTCAGGGGTTTTTAAGAAAATATTTTTGGAAGATATTTTCATTCTGGGCCAGTTATGCAGTTTTCACTTTTTGGAGGGCGCTTGTGCAATTAATGAAAGTTATTGGTAAATACCTTGTTTTGAGCCTGGATCCTCATACGGGATTCATTTTCACTTTTCATTGAGTCGTGTACTCTTAGGATTTCCTTCTGGTTGTTTTTCTCCAGTTTCAGGGTTTCTGGCCCCGGTTACCGCCGAATTTGTTCGGGGCATATCTCTTTGCTCGGGACTCAGTTTTTGACACCGTTTCTTCCGTTGTTCATTTTTTCTCATTTTAGTTCTTTTTGTTCATGGAGTTTCACCGTTTGAGCGCGTCTACTCAAATTCTACTTTTCTGGACCCAGCAGGGCCCTTTCGGGACACTTTTAGGGTTTTACTATAAATAGAATGTCTTAAGAAGAAAAATCAGAATTTTTTCTTCTTCTCCCTCTCTTGGCCGGCAGCCATGGAAGACCATGGGGCTACCACCTTCTCTCTCCTTTTTTGGGCTTCTTCCCTTTGCTAAAACATCGTAGTGCCTTAGTGTTTAATGCTTGTCTTGACGACGCGCATCTTTCCCCCTTATTAGAATCCATTTTTGGCCATTTCTAGAGTTCGGGTTTGAAGTCAAGTTGCAATTTTGATGGGGCTTCCTTGGGATTCTTGTTCACCGTGTTGTTTCTGACAAAACCCCAAAGTTTCGTCGAATTCGAAGCACTTTCATTACAGTGGGGATTTGAGATTTCATCTCAAACAGAGGTAGGGGATGTTTTAGGATTTTGTATGTGTTGTATTGAGTATTTTCCATGATTATACAACTTGTTTACATGCCTTGTATCAAATCTAGAATATTAGTAATATTTATTTCCTTGCATGAGATTTAATTTACAAGGATGTATATAGCCTAGAATTGAATTGTGGTATGATGATAAATTATGCTTTAATATGTTTGTTAACATATATTAAATTGGAATTATTTGAATAAGAATTGCACCTTTTATTTAATAATTATCTTTTGTGAAAGTTTAATTCTCATAGATGTACCTTGCATGAAATTAACTTGTGTTATGCTTTTAAATTAAGTCTTGGCATGTTCTTTAACATACTTTAATTTGAGAGCATTTGGATGAGTATGAAAATCTAGAGATTTTAATTAATAGGATTAATTAAAATCTATTTAATGGTTCCATTGGCCTAATTAAGTTTTTAACTTGAAATTTGTGATTACTAGGGCTTGTATACTAGCATATGTTAATTTGGGACCATTTGATGTTGTTATAGAATTTAGGGATTTGATTATTATGATTTAGTTAAATTCCATTTTTATTGTTCAAATGGTCTAGTCAAGTTTTTGAATTGGTATATGCAATGACCATGCTATGTTGTTTAACAAGTGTTAATTAGAGGCCGTATGGTTGAGATTTGAAACTTAGAGGAATTAATTAGTTTACTTGATTAATTTCTATTTCTATTGCATTATTGATTTAAATCATGTGTTTGACGTTAGTATTGTGTTTAAAGCATGATTTTAAAGTTGTATTAGATTCTTCAATTCATGTTTTCAATATTGAATTATATTGTTATAGCGTGTAACGAATCGCACACTGAAGATTCGACATGTGATGTTATTATAGCGTGTAATGAATCGCACTCTGAAGATTCAACATTTTCATCCTATAGTAGTTGTGGATTTAGAGCATGTATTGTGTGGTTTCAACTTACTTGTACATGAAGGTAGTTTCGTGTACTATTTGATACATATATAAGTTGTAAACTTATTATTTTGGAGTCACTTGGGACATTGTTACTATGATATGGTTAGAGTTTGGCTCTAGTGCGGGAGGTATGAGTTCTCCCCGTCGAGATAGTGTACACTAGGGGTGGTATTACCAGCGGGTTAGTGCCCGTAATAGCCGTTGAGGTCTCGGCAGAATTCCGAGCTTAGATGTCCAAGTCTCCCACTATATGATTTCACACTTTTAGATTTCAAGTTGATAACTTTGAGAATCTATGTCTTGATGTGTGGTATTAGAAATTCTAATTATACTAAATTGCTATATTTAGTTGATTTTGCACTTTTAGATTTCAAGTTGATAACTTTGAGAATCTATATCTTATTGCTTTGTATAGCATGCTTCCATGTTGTTTGAATTGCATGAATGATGTGATTTATGCTAGAAATGTTCTAAGGTAGCTTAGGATGCTCCCTGAGTCTCACCCTTGACATAGACGTTAGGTGGCATGAGCCTCTTTAATATGTTTCACCTTAAGGTGATAAAATTGTAAAATGCTAGGTCGATGCATGCTCATTTCCTACGAGTAGCTTTATATTACTCACCTACATAGTGGGGACATTTTTTAGGTGCAGGGATCAAAATTGGGATTCTCATTTTGCTTGGATGATTTGAGGACTTGAAGGATTCAATTCTTGTGTAGGTTGGCTTGAAATGCTACTTGTAGCTTTATATATCAAATGTGTATATTTGATCCTATATTTGCAATGTGTGCTTAAGCACACCTTTTGATTTTCATTTTATGTATATGATATGAGGCCAAGGGCCAAACCATACTTGAAATTCATGTATACTTATAAATGTTGAAATTTGCCTTAATGGGAATATTAAGAAAACTAAGTGTTTTAATATATCATTTATGCGCCGGAGTGTGCATTGAGTATGAAATTCATTATCCTGCATTCATTTAATATGTATGAGGTGTGGCCAAGGGCCAAACACCATTTCGTTTTCATTTTACATTTTAGTTTCATATATTGCGTTTTGGACGAAAATAGTAAAATCCAAGCATTTAAGGGTTCATTTCCAAATCGGGTGGTGCAAAGTGTGCATGAGCACATTCATTGGGACTTATTTTATATGCATGAAGTGTGGCCAATGGCCAAACAGCCTTTTGATTGCATTAGGTCCGATTCTTGCATCTTTTGCCTTTAAAGGACATTTTTCGAGCATTTGAGGTTTGATAGGTCATTTTTCGCATCGGCGGTATTTTTAAGCCGTGGATCATTGTAGCACGTCCTAATAGGTAAGTTACGTCTACGTGTATGATCGCTTTCGAGAAAACCCTTTCCTTGGCGAAATAAGCCTCCTTTAGATTCATTTCACATTTTGCTTGCATATTAGGATTTAAGGGCATTTTGGGGTTTTTCTTTGGGAAATAAATTCCGATCTTGATTCCGTGACATAGAAAATGTGATTTTAGGGGTAGTTTTTTCACGGCATTTTTCCAAAACATGTCGTCTTGTCCTCAAAAATCCCAAATCCATTTTAGTTTCTATTTTCTGCAATTTCTTTTAAGAAAAAGCTGTTGCAGCATGCCTCAGTCCAAAAGAGCCGGCTCTTTCATCAACCTAGCCGACTAAGTTCACGAAAGAGCCAACTGGATTCATTTGGGCATCAATTTTGGTGCTCTCGGCCTAACTCAGCTGACTCAGTTCAGAACCCAGCCGACTAAGTTGCTCTCGGCCTAACTGAGCCGACTAAGTTTGGCTACAATGATGACCTATTTTCAAAAGGTCATAACTTACTCATCTGAGGTCCAAATTAGGTCATTGTTAAGTCTAACTAAACTTAAAAGCTTGAAGTCAGCATTCCAATGGTACCAACCACACCCTAAAATTCAAACCGTAGTGAGAGTTATGGTAGTTTTAGTGAGATAGGTTCCCGGTGTCGCTTAGTTGCAGGACGCCGCTTTGTTCTATCTTCATATCTTTTTTGTTTGGACTCCGAATCAAGTGATTCTTGAGTCCAACTTCATTCATTTTTCATTATCTTTCCAATGGTGTGCACGGTGGCATCCATTTTAGTGTGAAATGACCATTTTGCCCTTGGTTCATTTCTTTTCGGGTTAGGCATTCTTGCTTCATTGGCTTGGCTCATTCGAATTCCATGGCTTCATGGGGAGTCATTTTGGTGCCTTAGGAATGACGTACATCTTTTTAGGCCATTTTACTTCTTTTGCTTCCGCATTTTGGATCCATTATCAGGTCATTCTTTCGGTTCATTATTGACGCACCGGGTTGAAAAACTTGGACCGTCACAATTGTGGTTTAAGAAGCCTTTCTAGTCAAATTTACATTTATAAAATCACTACTATAACTAATAAAGTATAGCGAGTAGGGATCATCCACGGAGATTATACGTGTTGGAATTCAACTTCGACACTAGCGTATC
Organism: Cornus florida; assembly: GCF_030987335.1. Classification (NCBI taxonomy): domain Eukaryota; kingdom Viridiplantae; phylum Streptophyta; class Magnoliopsida; order Cornales; family Cornaceae; genus Cornus; species Cornus florida. Next base: position 32,038,800 of record NW_026775576.1, read on the forward strand.
AAAAGATTGCAAAGGAGGGTTGGTTGTTTGATTAATCCAAAAAATAATTAAATTAAATGCAATTAAAGTAAACTAGTGAGAAATAGGGATGAAGAGATATGAAGAGAGGTCTTAGGGTGTTGGAATCACCACTGAGCTCATGTAATTATCCACTTGCTTTCCATTAATGGGGAAGACATTATTGCAATCTAGATGTGGCCACAAACATAGACACAATTTGCATATAAAGTGTGAACTATCTAATGTAAGAGTGAATTGTCTACCTAACCAACAAGTAAACTAAATGTAGAACAACCCACCAAGATAAAGGCATAATCCATCAATTAGTTAACAAATGGGTCTAATGAGAGCACATATCAATATAGAGAATCATAGAATTTGCAATAATAAGTGTGGAGTATCAAACTAAGTAAAGATTGTCTACCTACCTACAAGTATGAATTAAATTATAGAACAACCCATCAAGTGGAAGCATAATCCTTCAAATTAATTTACAAACCCATTCAATGAAAACCATGCTTAACCATCACTAAATCCTTAATTAATCACACATACACATGTAACCAACATAGAGAATCTAGTGTAGAGATCAATTCCCAAATAATCACATATAAGACAACATGTAATTAAAATAGAGAATCATAAGGAAGAATTAAATCAACAATCACAAGGCTAACCACTAATCACAACAATATATATAAATCCCCAAAAATAGAAATGTAAGGGTTTAGATTACACAAGATTTAGGGCTCATCCAATCCCTATGCGTAGATCTAGCCAATCATGGAGGAGGTGGATGTGGTCATAAAACCCTCAAGGGCAAGCTTCAAACATGACTCCATCTTCTTCTTCTTCTTCTTTAAAGCTCTAGAGATAGAGAATATGTGGATTTAGAGATGTGTTCTTCAGATGTGCCTCCACTTCCCTCTTTCCTTCTAACCCTAATCTCTAACTTTCTAGAGAGAGAAAACTAATGAAAATATAGAAATTACAATGTAAAAATATGAATCTCCCTACAAAAATGGTTCAATCCCTCTTATATACAAGGCTTTTAGAGCCCAAAAATGTGAGAACTTGGCCCTAGGATCTCCCCTTCCAAGCACAACCCGAGTTTTTTCCAAATGAGCTTTAGATCTATTTTTTTATAACTTCTGCGAACAGTTCGATCGATCCAACCAACAGTGTGATTGATCAAAGGTATGGTGTGATCGACCAGGGTTCAATTGATCCAAATTTTCTTTGATCGATCCAACTTGGCAGTTTTCAACATTAACCTCCTTTTTGCTCCAGATAAGCCTCCTTTTGCTTCAAATTCTCACTAAGACTTAGTTTGACTCCAAAAAGGCCTTAATGGACCGAAATTAGCCCGTTTGAACCTTATTGACCTAAAATAGACAAAAACACAAATAAGTACTAAAACGGGAAAATTAAGATAGATGAATGAACTAAAATACCCTCACTTAGGTACTAAAATGCATCACATTTGAGCACTCATCACACCCCTAAACTTAGATATTGCTAGTCCTTAGCAATGAACTATGAAGTAAAGAAAGAAATGAACAACTAAATAACTATGAACTAGAAAGCAATAAATGGATAACGGCACTTTCGTAGGGAATACGATTGCATTTAGCATATGCAACAAGCCTTTTAAACCCCTAGGTTACCCCTAGTGGATGAGTTAAGTCTCGTGAGGGTTTACAGAAATGATACCCACAAATATTAAGCTCTTTCTCAATAAAGAGGCACCAATATTTGCAAACAAGCATCGGGAGAAAACTACCTCAAGTACGCAATTTTTCAACCATTTTTAAACAATCTCCCAAAATTTCAACATCAAACAAGCAAATATGGTCCTCCACACATCAAGACAATGATCATGCAAATCAAAACAACTCTAGAATCATTTTTAAGTGAACCGGCATCAAATATGTTGCTATCTAAGCCAACTAAAGAAATGATCACATCCGGCCTCAAACTAGCACACAAATCTAGTACCGATCATCAAGACAAAGAATAGACATTTTATTAAAACTTTATTCAACTAGGTGAGTTTATTCTTTTCACTCAATTTTTTTTTATACTAACCTTAAGGATCAAAGATGGAAGCATAGTGCAATATGTTGATCTATTAAGCTTTCTAGCGATCCATGAGGTCGGGCGTTAGGTCAATGACTCCCAAACCGGATGGCTTTAGGGCATTAGGTGTTTAAATACCCCTAAGGACTTACAAGCTCAAATCAACTAGGTTATAAATCAAAATAACCTCCATCTAATCATTTCCCACTTCTCACCTTTTGGGAGAAGTCCTCAATTTTTTTTTTTTTTTTTTTTTTTTTCGAGTTATTAACCTAGAGTTTGGGGCCCTTCAGCTTTCGGTGCTAGAAATTCAGTGCTTGATGAGACTAGAATCTCGGCTACTTAGTGAAAAAGGGTTGTTATCCACCTTTATCAAGAATGAAAGCTTTCAATGCACTACTAGCTCAATTGGGATATAATCAAATCAATAGTCAATAAAGCATGTACCCTATAAATGAATGCTAGTGTGCGTCTGTGCTAGTGTAGAATCCTAGATTGAATCTTAAAACAATCACAAGATCAAAATGATGTGGACCACGAGTGCAAACAAGATATCAATCTTTCAAAAAATTTACTCCTAAATGGCATCCACAAGGCATACAAGGAGTATTGGACTCTCAAGTCAAGCAATTTTTAAATTTTAAGTAATATAGTCCTCAAAAGATCAAAATCATAGCTAACATCGATCTCAAATCTCCATCATGCATCAAAACTTTAAATAGAATGCAACAAAGTCCTCAATGTGCAGGTTAAGTTTTAGGGTAAGGTAGACTTTGTTGCATTCTATTTAAAGTTTTGATGCATGATGTGTAATGAGAACAATGAAAAAGATAGAAAGAATATAACGTGGTGGTAAAGACATGAAGTCCGTCAATGATCCATTGGGAAAAAGTGCACCCCTAAACTTGGAATGAACAACCTACTTGAATAACCACACTAGCAAACTCACATCAAATATCAAATGGGATAAGAGGCAAATGAAATGATACACTTTAAGGCAATATAACACAAGATGGAAGAGATAAGAGAGCAAGCCCTACACAAAGCATGAAACCATGAATACACACAAGGGCACAATGGTAAAAAGTTTTTATATTTTTGTTTTTGTTTTTTTGTTTTTGTTTTTGTTTTTGTTTTTGTTTTTGTTTTTGTTTTTATGTTTTTAGAAAAAAATCAATAAAACAACAAGTAAATAAAAATACAAGAAGTAAAAATGTAAGGAAATAAAGAATGAAAAGAAATAATCTTTTTTTTTTAAAAAAAAAAAGAAGAGAAAAGTAACAAAATAAAATAAAAGAAAATGACAAATGTAAAAGAAAATGAAAAATAAAAATAGAAAGAGGAATAAGTCAAAGGGGCAAAGCTGTGATCGATCCTGACTTGGATTGATCATACCATGATCGATCTCTATGCTCGCACGATGGGACAGAGAGTATGAAATTTGCAGAGCTTCGAAAATTTTTCTAAGTATGGAAGTGAGATCGATTACAGGGACAACTAGATCTATCGAAGTGCACTTGGAACGATCGAACAATAAGTTTAAACAATGGACAGAGACATGAAAATCTGCAAAGAATTGATTGCAGACATGTTCGATTGATCGAAGGTACACTTGTGATCGATCGATCGAAGGTACAATTATGATCGATCGAACTGACACCAAATGCCTAATTTTGAGCTGAAAGTGCAGAACATCCTATGCTAAGCCTCAATGATGGTAACAAAAATGGAGATTAAAAAATGGATGGAAGAATGTACACAAGAACAAAAAATAAAAAGAAATGAGGGAGGAATAGAGTTTTAAAAACTCTACGAAAAACTAGTGTTTATGCCTAACATGCATGAAATCTTCAATGAAGCTCAATGAAACATATCTAGACGCTGCAAGAAGTGAAAGATAAAAAAAATGGGAGAGGAATATAGTTGAAAACTCTACGAATGCTAGTGTTTAACATCTCTAGCAAGACGTTGGTTTGACTTATTAGTCGAACGTATCAAAAACCGGATATAAAACATCTTCATTGACCCTCTTGTCAATTTTCCCAAGTGGATCCTCTCTCACAACAATGTAAACACCTCCCAAAAGAATAACTTGAAAAGAAATTATGAAAGATGGAATTTGTTTCCTTTCATCTATGGTCTTGAAATTGAAATCAATAATGGGCTGCCTTGCACTTGGCAAGGCAAATTCTTTCAAGGACTCAATTGGATTAATAGGAATTGTACTCTCTTCATCCTCTTTCTCTTCCTCAATGATCACCATCTCCTCACTTTCTAAGTTAGCTAAGGAGTTTATTAGAGAGTTCACTTCTTTTTTGGAGTGTGACGACCCTGGATTTTATAAACCTAGTGCGTCCTGTGATGACCCGAAACGGATCCAAAATGTGAAAGCTAAAAAGAAACATGGCCTCTAAAGATGTATATCATCCTTAAGACACAAAAGTGGCTTCCTGAGGAGTCCTGAGATTATCGGAAACAAGAAGGAAACAAAGGTTTTAAAACCCAATGAAAAATGGACCACGGGTAAAATGGTCATTTTACTTAGAAATGGGTGCTAAAGTGCACACCATTGGAAAAAAAGTAAAAAATTAATAAATTTAGACTCAAGAATCGCTTGATTCGGAGTTCGGACGGAAGAGATATGAAAATAGGACAAAACGGCGTCCTCCGATTAAGAGATACCATAACCCTATCTCACTAAAACTATCATAACTCTCACTACGGTTGGAGTTTTTATGGTGGTTGGTACCATTGGAAAGATAACTTCAAGTTCTTGAAGTTAGGCTTAAGAATGACCTGATTTGGAATATAAATGAAGGAGATATGACCCTCTGAAGTTGACTCAAGAAAGTTGTAAAAAAGAAACTGAAAGGAAACCAAGCTTCAGAGAGGATTAGCAGGCTAACGAACAGTACCAGCCGGACGAAGCCCCATCATCAGCCGGCTGATGGAAAGGATCAGCCGGTTAAAATGCCCTGTTAAGTATACAAACTCATTGGAATTGGTCTCGAGCCTTTGTCAGCCGACTGATGGCTCTCACCAGCCGACCGACACATCTACTGCAGCAGCTGCTGCAGTGGGTGTGAAAGGTGCCTTGTCCATCTCTAAGTTTCTACATGCTTTCTACATGATTCGAACAAGTTTCAAAACATTCCCTAGCCTTAAACATGCATCCATAACATGCCCAAACAAAGAGGAACTTAAAATGATACCCCAATGCATGAATTTTTCATGAAAATTCATAAAATCACCCAAAAATAGTTCCAAAGTTGAAACTTAAGGGTTTTGTGAAATGTGAACATACATGCAAATGTCAAAAGACATTTAAGACGTGTCCCAACGGTTCGCGGCCTCAAAATAACCCCAATGCAAAATATGACCTCTCAAACCTTAATTTTTGCATAAAATGCCTTAAAATGCAATAAATGAAACAAAAATGCAAAACATAAAACAAAATGGTGTTTAGCCCTTGGCCACACCTCATACATGATTAATGTGACCCTATGAAAGAATAAAAATGGAATTCCCACGCCCGATGCAATCATGGTGAAGCAATGACTTGACATTTTTCATTATTTCTATAATAAACCTTGAAAGTGAAAATGCATAGAATACAATTTAGATGTCATTGGCCTATGGCCTCATCTCATACATGTCAAATATATTGTAAAGAGCGTACTCATGTATACATTATATATTTAGAATCAAATATACACATTTTGACATAAAAGGCTACAAGTGGCTTTTTAAGCCAACCTTTACAAGAATTGAAACCTTCAAGTCTACAAATCATCCAAGCATGATGAGAATCTCGAACCTTGATTCCTGTACCTAAAAAATACCCCTGGTAATTTTGGGATGAGTAACATAAAGCCACTTGTAGGAGATGAGCATGCAAGGACCTAACGTTTTACAAGGTTATTACATTAACATGAAACAATTCAAAAGGATCATGCTACCTAACGTCTACGTCATAAGTGAGACTCAGAGATCATCCTAAACTACTCATGCAATTGAATTGAACTGCGACATACAAGTGTACATGCTCAAGTACACTAAACCGTATTAAAACATGATACACGACATACAAGTATACATATTCAAGTACCTTAAATCATGTTAAATAAGATAAGCAATATCTAACATACATACACAAGTATTCGATACATACACATAGGACAAGTATACACGGTACAAGTATACTAAATAAAATTTAAACTCACGGAGCAAGTATACAAGTTCAACTATACTAAATAGGATTCAAATACCCAAAGTAAGCATCAATTCTCAAGCTACAAGTAATCCATAATTAACAACTTGAAATTAAATACGAAATCAAATAGTGGAAAGACTAGGACACGTGGTCGCTAGACCAAGCAAGTATTTTCGGGTAATTACGACCCATAAGGTACCACCTAATGCGCACTTATGACTTAGAGGACTCTTATCCCCGTACTGAGCTAAACCCTAGCTATCACATAAATTATGTCCTCACAAAGCTTTCCAAAACCAATAAGTTTAAAACTTATACAAAAGCAAATGCAAGTTACCACATTCCATGCACAAGTAAGGTTGAGTCCACACAAACCATGTCCTAGAATTCAAGTCTAAATAGCATATGACATGTCATGTCCTCAATATGCAATTTATACACAAAGTAAGAATATTTTACAACAATTGAACCACATTACCATCCTAAGCCACAAGTACTAAATAAGCTTCAATTTAGTAACTAGCTTTCAAAGTAAACAATTGTAATATTCTAATAAGCTATATACCTACACAAGATATATTTAAACAAGTTATACAAGTCAATGATATTCTATATCATGCTAAGTCTAATTACCATTTCAAGATGCCACAAGTACTAATTCTACATCTAATTAGTAATATGCTCGTAAGATAATCAATTGCACTACATTTCATGAGATTATCACCCTAAAATGAAAAGTCCCTAGATTCCAAATTGATTCCAAATAGACTCAAATTGATATATGTTAAAGGACATAGCGCGGTCTTCACATATATTGCATCCAACATCAATTTAAGTGACTACAACACTTAAAAGTAAAATTAATTAAGCTAATTAATTAATTTTCTCTAGATTTTTAAACAACTCCAAATGTCCTCAACTTAATATAGTTTAAAGAACATACCAATACCTACCTTAATATCACATTACAAGTTGATTTCATGCTTGATACAACTATGTGAATTAATCTTTCACAGAAGATAAATATTAAATAAATTTTGCAATTTATATTCTAATGCTCCCAATTTAATATATGTTGATAAACCTACCAAGGCCTAATTTACTAGCATGCTACAATTTAATTCCAAGTTATACACAACCATATGAATCAAATCTTAAATATAGAAAATAATTAAAGTAAATTCTAAAACTTGTATAAAGGCATGCTCATGATAAGCGCTGAATACTGTATATTCAAGCGCCCTAAATTACATTAACAAAGTCCATTAATTGATTATTTTATGTAGATTAACTCCATTTGCATGTTTTTGTGCATTTTCAGGTTAAAGTGCAAAAAGGAAGCAAAAATGATGCCTTGTGGAATTTTGAACAAAAAGGGTGCCAATTCTGAATTTCTGGCAGCAGTAGAACCTGAATTTTGTCACCATTTTCGACCTAGCAAACTCAAGAACTGGACTTCCATCATAACATGAAAGATTTAGAGCCCTGAATCAGCTTTCCAAATATTCAAGCGGTTCATCATTCGGAGTTCGGAACAGAGAGTTATGATCTTCTTAACAGAGGTGCGCAGAACTGCCTGGCAGCACTGAAGTACTGCCTTTCTCCCCATTTTCGACCAATCAGACTTGAGAATTGGGTCTTCATCAAAACATGAAGTTTTTAAAGCACTGAATCAGCTCTCCAAATCTTAAAACAGATCGTCATTCGAAGTTCAGGACACAAAGTTATAGCCATTTTACCAAAGTAGGTCAGTGCTAAGCAAGAAGAGCATGTTGCACATTACACTAATTTAGAGTGCTCGAGACCACCCTTCGAGTGCTCGAAATTCTGGTAGATTGCACTCGGAAATGGCTTAATTTCAGCCACTTGCACATTGGTTTCCTCAATGCCATCTTCCTTCTTTATGAAGTGGTTGGAGGTGTTCCTTGGAGGGGAGAGAGCCTTGACTTGAGCTTGATAAGAGAGAGGGAGGCCACACACTTTACATCATCATATATTCTAGCAAGATAGAGGAGAGAGAAGGGAGCAAGGAAGAGGGTGTTCTTGAGTGCTACAGTAGGTGCACGAAAATGGAGTCTTGGATGGAGCTTCTTCCTTCTTCTAGCTTAGCAATGGGTAACTAACTCTTTCTCTAGGGAGGTGATGAAGTCCCTCCCTTGTAAACATGTCCTAGGATAGTCTATTTTGGGGATTTGCCATGTATATTTTATGGTCTTTTCATAACCAAGAGCACCTCATTTGTTGTAATGAATGTTGATACATGTATGGATGATTCCTCTAAGTTGATTATCTTGTTTTAGATGATGTCTTAGAGTAATCATATTGCTTGAGTTTTCATGGTGAGAGTGGAAGCAAGGTTATGAAATGGTTTCATGGCATGTTGATAGGTGACTTTGATAGACCATTGCTTAGGAAATCCTTTAATGGTGTATGCTTAATCTCTAACTCCATGTGCTTTGTCATTTTGTCAAGAACTTGATAGTCTCTCATTTAAGTAAATGTGTATAAGCTACACCTTAGTTAGGTAGTCTAAGCATGTTTGTCTTTTGATGGATTATACTTGTTTGAGACCTAATGTACCTCTTGATTACTTACATGGCAGCCATGTGTTGCTATGTAAGTCTTGACCATCATATGTTGTTTTTCCCCCAATTTAGGTCTAATCTAGCATATGTATAGGGATGGAGGCGGATTCACTTCCCTAGTCTCCTCTTCTTAATCTTTTCATCCTAAATTCCTTGGAAATTGTTGTTCTATGCATTCTGAATTTGTAGTTTAGTGACGAACAAAACAAACCCTCTATGAACACCCCTTATCACTCTAAAATGACTCTAGACACTTAGGTTGCCAAAGATTAGCGCAGTCCCAGTGGTTCGACTTACCCGACCAATAGCCCTATTTTACAATGATTCGTGCTATTACGAAGGTTGATGTTAATTGATCAACCGATCAATTTTTGGCGCCGTTGCCGGGGACTTGCATACGGTTTAGTGACCAAAGTTCTAGGGTTAAATTTAGTTTGATTGTGCATATTGTGTTTTGTGCATATTTTTCGTGTGGTTTAACCATTTTCGTGTTGTAAGATTCTAGGGACTTGAAGCGCCGTGGGAATGCTAGCAAATTGTAAGTCTAGAGGACCCCAGGTAAGTCTCTTGACTTCTAGTTTCAACTTGTAGATACAGTATATGTGTTAATTTTAGAAGTAGTTAATTTAGTTGTGAAGCCCTTGTAGAGGCTATTATCTTGTTTAATTTCGTGTACAAGCATCGGTCCTTGGCGTGGCCATTTATTTTCTGTCTTGATAATTGAGGAGAAAGGGAACATCGTATGTGGAGTATTGATGATGAATTGTGTTGTTGAATATATGCTTTGTTGTTGATGTTTGGCCGTAGGTCACTCTCTCTACCCACACTTGACTCGCCTATTGATATAAATTCACTTGAAAGAACTCTTAGACGGAACCTTAGGGAACCCACTCTTACAAGGGATCTTGAAACTGAATTCAATACAATGGGGGATAACGTAGGAAATCCGGGGAATGAAAGGTCTGAAATTCCTAATGTAGAACCAATGACTCTTAGAGATCATTTCATCCCTACCACCTATGCTTCTCCTTCTTGCATAGTAATGCCAAACATCGATGCAGCTCAATATGAGATCAAATCAAGCACCATCCAAATGCTTCCATCATTTCATAGCTTTGATAATGAAGATCCATATAAGCATCTTGATGAGTTCCTTGAAATCTGTTCGACCATCCGGTTGAGAGGTTTTCCGGACAATGCACTCCATCTCCATTTTTTCCCATTCTCCCTAAAGGATAGGGCAAAATATTGGTTGAACTCCCTCGCTCCCAATTCCATTACTTCTTGGGCTCAATTGCAACAAGAATTCCTTAAGAAGTATTATCCGGTGAGTAAAACCAACCAAATGAGGCGTTCCATTCTAATCTTTTCTCAAGTTGATGGAGAACAACTCCATGAGACTTGGGAAAGGCTACAAGATCTTCTTCGGAAATGTCCTCATCATTTGATCCCAAAATGGCAATTAGTGCAAGCTTTCTATGCCGGCTTGACCGAAACCTATAGATTCATGGTTGATTCTTCTTGTGGTAGGATGTTCATGTCCAAGAATGCGGATGAGGCTTGGACCCTACTTGAGAATTTAAGCGAAAATTCACTTCAATATAATTCTCGTAGGGCTCCGACCTCAACCATTGCAAAGAACACCAACCCTTGTCAACCAAAATCAATAAGGGAGGAATCATCTCAAGTGGATGCCATCGCTCATAAATTCTACCAATTGATGGCACCACATCTTCCTCCTTCATTGCCTCAAAATTTGGCAAGTTCAGTTTGTGCTTCATGTACTAGTCCATTCTATCTCTCGGAAGATTGCCCCACACCGGAACAATTTCCCAATCCCAACCAAGAGCAAGCTAATGCCATGTTCTCGCGGCCCGGGAACAATCCATATTCCAACACCTACAATCCGGGTTGGCGAGATCATCCGAATTTCTCGTGGCGGCAACAAGCCCCACAAAATTCCTAATTCCAAAACCAAAGGCGGCAAAATCAGCCCTCTTCTCAATATCAAGGTAGACCTTTCCAAGCCTCTTTAAGCTACCGTCCTCCTTACAATCCAAATGTCTCCAATCAACCTCCTGTGTGTCCAACTGACGAGATAGTAGCTGCAAACAAGCAAATGATGGAATCATTAAATAAGCAAATAATGGATGCCAACAAGCAACTCTTGACATCCTTGCAGCCTACTCTCCAAATGGTTTACTCTCATACTCAATCCATAGCTAATCTCGAAAATCAAGTGGGCCAAATAGCTAACTCGGTGAATCAATTGCTTCAAATGGACAAGGGCAAGCTTCCCTCTCAACCTTTTGAAAATCCTAGAGGAATGCATGTGATTGATGAAACCCCTCCTCCGAGTGGGCCGACTCATGAACAAGTTCAAGCTATCACCACCCTTCGGAGTGGTAGAGTGGTTGACAACAAGGTTGATGGAGACACAAGTGAGAAAAACCCTCCTTTAAAAAATCCAAATCCAAGCTCTTCAAATCCAAATTCTTGTCCAAATACCATTCACGAAAATCCCACACATGTCACCCCAAATGTGGAAACTACTTATGAGCCAAAAGCTCCATTTCCTCAACGTCTTCAAGAGTCGACACATTTTGGGAACAAGAATTGTAAAATTCAAGACATGTGGGAAGTTTTCAAGCAAGTGAAGATTAATTTGCCCCTCTTGGATGCTATCAAGCAAATCCCTCCCTATGCAAAATTTCTCAAAGATTTGTGCACTCAAAAGCGCACTTCTAAAAATCATTGCCAAAAAAAGTGAGGTTGACTGAAAATGTTAGTGCTATCATTCAGCACAGCACTCCTCCGAAGTATAAGGATCCGGGTGCCCGCACAATCTCTTGCGTCATTGGTGACAGAAAAATCGAGAGGGCCCTCCTTGACTTAAGAGCTAGTGTGAATTTAATTCCATATTCAGTCTACCTACAACTTGGTTTGGGAGATCTTAAGCCGACTTCCGTGGTTTTGCAACTTGCGGATAGATCGGTCAAGCATCCACGAGGCATTCTTGAGGATGTTATCATCAAAGTGGACAAATTCTACTTCCCAGTAGACTTTGTGGTTCTTGATACGGAGCTGGTCCATGACCCAAAAAAGCACATTCCCGTGATCCTTGGTAGGCCATTTTTAGCCACGGCTAATGCATCAATTAATTGCTGAACCAGGGTGATGGACATTGCTTTTGGAAACATGCAAGTCAAACTCCACATCTTTCATGCAACTCAACATCCCTCCAATGAGGATGATTGCTTTCTTGTGGATGTCATTGATGAAGTGGTCGAAGAATCTCTCCCCTTCATTCTAAGCAAAGATCCTCTTGAAACTTGCATGTCCCATTTTGACTTCTCAAACTTTGATATTGATCAAGCCATTCAAGAAGTCAATTCCTTGCTTGATATTAATGCTATCATGGATGTACCTCCTTGGAAAATTCCAAAAGAACCACTTCCCCAACTTTCCACCACTCCTCTGGTCCCATCATTGCTATCTCTGCCATAACTTGAGCTTAAGCCGCTCCCGGCCCATCTCAAGTATGTGTTCCTTGGTCCAAAGCAAACCCTTCCGGTCATTATTGCCTCGGACCTTCAAAAAGACCAAGAGACCAACCTTTTGGCGGTGCTCCAAGAGCATAAAGAAGCTATTGGTTGGACAGTGGCAGATTTGAAAGGAATTGACCCCTCCATTTGTATGCACCGCATTCATATGGAGGATGACGCAAAGCCTACCAGAGAGGTCCAGCGCTGGTTAAATCCAAATATGAAGGAAGTGGTCATGAAAGAGGTGATCAAATTGCTAGATGCGGGAATCATCTACCCTATCTCTGATAACAAGTGAGTGAGCTCCACACAAGTTGTGCCCAAGAAATCCAGTCTCACCGTTGTTGAAAATTCAGCGGGTGAGCTCATGCCACAACGGACTACCACCGGGTGGCGTGTGTGCATTGATTACTGGAAACTAAATTCGTCAACTAGGAAGGATCATTTTCCACTTCCATTCATAGATCAAATCCTAGAAAGGTTAGCCGGCCAAAGCTTCTATTGTTTTCTTGATGGTTATTCCAGCTATAACCAAGTGGCAATCGCCCCCCAAGATCAAGAGAAAACAACATTCACATGTCCCTTTGGTACTTTTGCCTATCGACGCATGCCTTTTGGTCTATGCAATGCGCCGGCAACGTTCCAAAGGTGCATGATGTCCATATTCTCCGATATGGTTGAAAAGTTCTTGGAAGTTTTCATGGACGATTTTTCCGTAGATGACTCGTGTCTCAAAAATTTATCTCTTGTGCTCCAAAGATGCAAAGAGACGAATCTCATTCTAAGTTGGGAGAAAAGCCACTTCATGGTCCAAGAAGGCATTGTTTTAGGACATGTCATTTCTAAGCGGGGAATCGAGGTAGACAAGGCGAAAGTTGAGTTAATCTCTAATCTTCCTCCTCCGAATTCAGTCCGTCAAATTCGTTCTTTTCTTGGCCATGCCGGATTCTATCGTCGCTTCATCAAAGATTTTAGCAAAATCTCACGGCCCTTGTGTAATCTTTTAGCCAAGGATGTTCCGTTTAATTTTGATGACGCTTGCATGGAAGCTTTCATCAAACGTCGCACTCTCCTCTCATTCGCCCCAATCATGAAACCCCCTAATTGGTCTCTTCCCTTTGAGATCATGTGTGATGCATCCGACTATGCATTAGGGGCAGTTTTGGGCCAACGTGTGGATAAACTTCCGCATGTCATTTATTACGCTAGCAAAACTCTCTGCGATGCCCAATTGAACTACACCACCACTGAAAAAGAATTACTAGCTGTGGTGTACGCCTTGGATAAATTTCGCTCTTATCTTCTTGGTTCCAAGGTCATCGTCTTTTCAGATCATGCCGCTCTTAGGCATTTGTTAGCGAAAAAAGAGACAAAACCCCATTTAATTCGATGGATCCTCTTACTTCAAGAGTTTGACATTGAAATCCGGGACAAAAAAGGGACCGACAATGTTGTCGCCGATCATCTCTCTCGCTTACTTATTGAGAAATCTTCAGAACTCGCAACCATCCGTGATTCCTTTCCGAATGAGCAACTTCTTCAAGTTTCACATTCTACTCTTCCATGATTTGCGGATATTGTCAATTATCTTGCGGTTGGCAAAATTCCAGCTCATTGGTCCAAACAAGAGAGGGACCGGTTTTTCTCCCAAGTCAAGCATTTCTTTTGGGAAGATCCGGAACTAGTCAAGTATTACCCGGACCAAATCATCCGGCGATGCATTCCTGAAACCGAGGCCACAAGCATTCTAAATTTTTGCCATACTCTTGCTTGTGGAGGCCATTTCAGTGCCAAAAAGACCGCTAACAAAGTTCTTCAAAGCGGATTCTTTTGGCCTACCTTGTTTCGGGATACATACAAATTTTGCAAATCGTGTGAACGATGTCAAAAACTTGGATCCATGTCCCGAAGAGACATGATGCCCCTCACCAACATTTTAATTGTTAAAATTTTTTATGTGTGGGGGATTGACTTCATGGGACCATTTCCATCTTCTTATGGCTATGAGTACATCCTTGTAGCGGTGGATTATGTGTCTAAATGGGTTGAAGCCAAGGCTACCAAAACCGATGATCATAAAGTCGTGATCCATTTCATTCAGTCTCACATCTTTAGTCATTTTGGTACGCCCCGAGCAATCATTAGTGATGGCGGATCTCATTTCCGAAATCGTTATCTAAAATCCGTCCTTGCTAAGTATTCCGTCATTCATAAGGTCGCTACACCTTACCTCCCTCAAATGAGTGGTCAAGTAGAGATTTCTAGCCGGGAGATTAAGCACATTTTGGAAAAAAATGGTTAGACCGGACCACAAAGATTGGTCATTAAGGCTAAACGATGCGCTTTGGGCTTAACGGACAGCTTATAAGACACCCATTGGCATGTCACCATATCGACTTGTCTTTGGCAAAGCATGTCATCTCCCAGTAGAATTAGAGCACCGTGCTTATTGGGCCATAAAAAGGTTCAATTTTGATCTCAAACAAGCCGGCTCTAATCGTGCATTGCAATTAAATGAACTTGAGGAATTGCGTAATGACGCGTATGAAAGCGCAAAAATCTACAAGGCAAAGACTAAAGCTTTTCATGACAAACACATCGTCAAGAAGTCTTTTGCCCCTGGACAAAAGGTTTGGCTTTTCAATTCCCACTTGAAACTCTTTCCCGGTAAACTCCGGTCAAGATGGGATGGTCCATACATTGTCACTACCGTCTTTCCTCATGGAGCAATCGAACTTCGTGATCCTGCAAGTGGATCACTCTTCAAGGTAAATGGCCAACGGCTTAAGCCTTGCATTGACGGCACAATCCTAACCCGAAGAGTTGAGGAAGTCCTCTTGACGGATCCAATTTATGAGGATTAGTGCCTGCTCTAGCTTTGTCTAGCTATCGACATTAAATTTAGCAACTCAAGGGAAGCAATTCTTTCAATTTCCAAGCTTCCTTCTCTTTGAAATTGCTCGTGCCTAGCAAATTTTCTGGGAAACGTTTTAGAAAAGCCAAAAATTTGATTTTTCTTAGACCTTCTCAACTCTAATTTTCATTCCCGGAAGTCTCCATCGCTTTCTAGTAATTTCATTAGATTTTTCAAATGCGACTCATGTGCATATTTTCTCATTTTTAATGAAAAGTCTGAAAATTTTCTCAAAATTCTTCATGCATTTGAGATGATTAAAAAGTTGAAAAATTGCAAGGTTTCAAAACAAAACTTTCAAAATTTCCCATGCATTGGAATGGAATGAATTTGCAAGTTTAAAATTTTCTCCGGAAATTTCATTCATGCATTGTGTGATGTTGCAAAGGTTTGAAAATTTTCTTACATCCACCCATGCTTTGTGTAATGTTCTGAAAGTTGGCAATTTTTCCATGCATTAGAAATTGCAAAGTTTAAAAAAAAAAAAAAAAAGGGGGGGGGGGGGGGGATTTCATTCATTGAAGTATTTAATTTAATTTAATTTTATCTTACTTTATTTTGTTATTATTTTTATTTTTATGTTTATTTTATGTTTATTTTATTTATTTATTTATTTATTATTATTTTTATTTATTTTATCATGCATGCATAAGAATGATCAATCTATAGGTTACAATGTTGCATGCATGCATGCCTGTATTGCATTCATGCATTCTTTCATGAGTTCATGCATTCAACTTTCATCACGTGATCCAACTTCAATATTGTATGGCACTACATTTGCATGCATAGAAACATTTTGAAACCGTGGCACAATCCATCAGCATCCTTGCATGCCTTCACAACTTGCTGCATTGCATGCATAGGTGTCCATATTGCTTAAATCCTCATTTTTGGAGTGCACAAGCTCAGTCAATGTTGCTTAAATCCTCATGCAAGCTCCTTGCATTCAAATTGGCTGTAACTCACAGGCATTGCACCAGCCATGCCAATCCATGCAATTACCATCCATCCATGCAGGCTCATCTATGCACTCATCTACCATCCCTGTAAGTCTATCCTTGCAAGCTTCAATCCATGGATGGATGGTTCCATGCACTCATCTTCCATCCCTGCAAGCTCATCGATGGTTCCATGGTTTCAAGATCAAGCTCAAGCACAACCTCTTTTAAACCACAACATTCTGAGCCTACTGACCCACTTTCGAGCACTCAAACTCCAATTTGGAGTGCTCGAGCTTCCTTGCATTTTTCCTCGAACTCTCTGGCTTCATTTCGAGCAATCTAAGCTCCAATTTGGAGTGCTCGCGGTCCATGCATTAAACCACTGAACCTACTGCTCTCAATTCGAGCACTCGCAATACCATTTAGAGTGCTCGACATTGCTTACACCCAACACCCAACTCACTGCTCTCAGTTCGAGCACTCGCCGAGCCTATTTAGAGTGCTCGAACTCCACCATGCAAGCTCACACCAACCAGCCAACCATCCCTCTCAGCCTCTCTCTCCACAGCACAACCATAAACCATGCACCATGAATCACCATGCATAACACATCAACACCAAACCACACCCCCATGCATGACTTCACCCACCATCTCTCTCTCTCTCTCTCTCTAAACGACCATGCAACCACCACACCAACTCACAACCTCCACAGCTTTGCACAGCATCTCAACCTTTACCCCACTTCGGCACCAACCAAACCAACTCCACGACCTGCTATCCAAAACCTCAACCCAAACCATCAACTTCCCTTCCCATGCAGCCCCTCCTGCATGCCCATCTTGCATGCAAACCCAACCCAACCCCTTGCATGCACCAATACACACCTCCTCTGCATCTCACAACCCACCCACTTCCTCACCTCATGCATGTCCATCAACCCTGCATGCCCATGCATGAAAACCCATGCAGCCAACCTCCACCACTCGGCCACCTCAAAACCTCTCCACCAACCCACCATGCCGAGTGCACCATGCATAGACCACAAACCCCAACCTTCCAACCCTCACCATAACTCACCATGCAAACCCCACACAGCACCATGCTCGAACACTCTCAACCAACTCTCCCTAACCCCACGACCTTGCACACACAGCACTCTCTCTCTCGGCTACCTCACCATACAAACCAACTATCCCTCCACTCTTGGCCATCACAACCCACAACCCATCCCCAAGACATACATGCATGCATGCAAGACATGCATGCATGCAACTTCAGCATCAAACCAAACCATCAACCAACCCACTTCTCAACTCACCCAGGCTTGCACCACCTCACCACACAAACCCACCACAAACCCCTCCTTACCCATGCATGCTCACAACACCCAAACCCAACCCAACCCATGCAAACAACCTCCTCTCGGCCACCTTCACTTCTCTCTTCTCGGCATCCACCCTCAACCCAAACCACCTCACCTCTCAGCCACCATGCAGACCTGCATACATGCATTCAAGCCCCATGCATGCATGCACCTCTAACTTCACTCATCTCCCACCATCCAACACCATCTCTCTGCAACCCTCAACCAAGCACCAAACCAAACCCTCTCTGCCAAATTCTAGAGCACTCGAAGCTAAGCTTCGAGTGCTCGCCATTGCCCAAGCTCTCTTACCCAAGCCAACTGAGCCCACTGCCCCATTCTAGAGCACTCGAAGTCCACCTTCGAGTGCTCGAACCAAGCCCCCCCCTCCTCTTTTAAAAACCAACCCCCTCATGCACACCATCACCTCTCTCATTCACCAATCAACCCTCACCCCCAACCCAACCACCTCTCGGCCTTCCTCTTCCATCACCATGCAACCAACTTTCTCTCTCTACCCAAACCAATCAACCTCACCATCCTCTTCACCTCTAGGCAAATTCCACCCATCCCCACCACTTAATCCGGCTTCCATAGGGCCTGTGGATCTCCATTGTTAGGTGAGTTTCTTCCTTCTCTTCCTCTTTCACATTTTTGGTATAAATGGAGGATGAGCTTGCATGTAATGGAGATTTATGATTGTTTGGGAGTAGTTATTGCAATTGCAGGGCCAAAAATTTTTGGGTTTCATCATCCATCCCACTCATTTTCACCTTCTCCTTTTTGTGGTGCACGCCAGGTGTTCGCTGAAAGTCCTCAACCAAGTCCACCTCTCTAAATGTCTCGTGCCGGTCCTTCTCGCCCTCCTAGACCCTCTGCGGGTGCCCGTGCTGTCAATCGTGAGCGACCACGTGATCCTTGGGATCGCAAACAACTCAACTACGAGCTTTCTTTTCCGCTCACGGATGCCTTTGACATTCTACCCACAATTTCGTGGGCTGTAGCCGAATTGACTAACCGACGTCTGCAGCACATTTGCGCGCCCCTTGCCAGGGTTGCCTACCCCCGTGTAGTGCGCCTCTTCTACCAAAATCTCCAATGCCCTGAAGAGCCACCCATTTCTCTCACTACATCCATTGATGGCACCACCTATGCTTTCACTATGACTGACATCATTCAGGTTTCTGGTTGCCCCATTGAGTTCCCCGATGACATTGTCAATCGTGAGAATCTCCCTTTATATGAGGAGCCGGATACATTAACTGTGGAGCAGATTGTCGCTGCCATTTGCAATGTTGACGATACTAATAGGCCCCGGTCTTTTATCCGCAAAACCAATCTTCCGGAACGCCTCTGGTTCATTGACACTGTTTTCAAGCACAATGTCTGCCTTTTGGTGCATAGCACCGAGCGTAGGGGCCTCCTTTTGCAAGCCTTATATGCCATGGACCAAGGCCAATGGTTCTCCATCCCGGAGCTCATTTGGACCACATTTATGAAGTTTTGGCATGACGCTCATAATGCACGGGTTTCGCGAGTTGAAAATCGAAAATTGCCTTTGCCGTTTTTCATCACTCGGCTCCTTCAGCACAAGGGTTTCGTTGTTCCTCCCCATGAACCAAAAGGCGAAAAGATTAAAATTTTTACCAAGCGCCGGTGGATCAATGTTCTTAGCCATTCTAGTACCCCTCAGCCTGCTGCCCCCCTGTTCATCCAAGCTCCACCTCCTCCTCCTTCTGAGGATGCTTCCACCGCAGTAGCCGCTGCAAGGGTAGAGCCTCCGGTCGACTCTCAGCAGGACCAGGCTTTCATCCGGGTTAGCATTGCCGGTATTCATGAGCGGATGGATCGTTTTGAGAATTCTTTGTCTGCGTACACTCGGACTCTGTGTGAGACTTCTTCACGTGCCGAAGAAGATCGTCGTCTTGCTGTTGAAGACCGCCGTGCCGCAGCTGAGGAACGTTGTTTGGCTTCCGCCAAACGGCGTAAAACTCAATCTTTCCTCCATTCCATCCTCGCCCGTTTACCCTCTGGCCCGTAGCTTGTTGCGAGTGTTGGACCTTATCTTTTTGTTTCATATGTACATATTTCTCTTGTACCTTTTGTTTTCCTTTTGAACTTTTAGAATTTGCTATGTATAGGTTGCTCTAGTAGACATGATCTATGTACAGCTCTTTTGTAATCATGTAAAAACTCTTTTTGAAATACAAATTCTCTCTTTTCTGTTAACTTTATGTACATTATTTTTCTGTATTTATGCTTGTGCTATTAATGCTTTTTGTGGTTGTTTCTTTTTGTTCTTCGTGATACTCTCCAGGTTGCGCAGTCCAATTCAAGTTTGGGGGTTTTGTTCACCATGCCGTTTCCTCCCCCTGGGTATTTTTGTTCCTTTTTATACTCTTTGTCATTTTTGTCTCTAACTTACATCCATGTCCCACATTGAGGACACTGTGTCGTTCAAGTTTGGGGGTGCATCAAAGCATTCTTGGCATAGTTTTGGTATTATATTTTTGAAAAGCAATGATAATGTAACTTGGAACTTGTCGGAGACAAAGCATATGTTTAATACCTTGTGTATAGAAGCAATTGAGAAATTTTTGAAAATAAAGAAATTTGAATTTGAAGTGATCATGCAAATACAATGTAGTCTATATAAATGTCTCAATTAGATTCTTGCTGGATTTACACTCTTATAAGCTTCACAGTGCACAGATGCACATTGGAAACTTAACTGTGAGGCATGCAACTTGATCAACCTTGACCTTGGCCTAGTTAATCTGATTTGATGAACCTGATAGATGAATATCTTTGGCATGATTTAAGTTGAAAAAAAAAAAAAAAAATGAGAAAGAAAGAAAAAAATGACCAGTTGACGTTCGTAGCCTTTCCAACTCGAGCTATTAAGCCCTAGGAGTGTCTCTACACTTAGCACCCTAAAGCCGTCTGGTTTGGGAGTTGTTGGCCTAACGCTTGCTACAAGGGTTGGTTAAAAAGCTTAAGGGACTTAAACATTGCACGGTCATTCAAAAAAATAAACTGGTAATAAACATGGTTCGTTGGAGTTCGTAGCCTTTCCAACTTGACCTATTAAGCCCTATGGAGTGTCTCTACACTTTGCACCCTAAAGCCGTCTGGTTTGGGAGTTGTTGGCCTAACGCTTGCTACAAGGGTTGGTTAGAAAGCTTAAAGGACTTCAGCATTGCACAACCATTCTATGCTTCGCTTATGAGTTACAATAAATTGTCAACAGGCAACAAAAGTTGTCTTGAAAATAAAATCATGCCTTAGGGACTTCATGTAAAGGGAATTCATTGATTTGAAAACTTGTGCCTTGGAATTGGAAAAGAAAGTAAAAGCCGCATGTTAAGAATTCAATTCACTTTCACTAGAGTTTGAGTTATTTCCATTTAAGAGATGACAATTGAATTATTTATATGGACTATAATGTTGATGCATGCATGTTGAAATGGTTTTTGCCAATTTTTGTATCAATGCTTCATATATGCAAGGTAGTCTTCCCAATGATCCTGTCTCCAGCTCTTTATCTGTTTCAAGTTGTATTTGAGCTATGTTTATGTTTATTTTTGCCATGGTGGATATTTTTGTAATAGCATTCCCATGTTTTTCATTCCATTGAGCTTTGCATTTTGGTTTTGCTAAGGGACTAGCAAAATGTAAGTTTGGGGGTGTGATAAGCGCTGAATACTGTATATTCAAGCGCTCTAAATTACATTAACAAAGTCCATTAATTGATTATTTTATGTATATTAACTCCATTTGCATGTTTTTGTGCATTTTCAGGTTAAAGTGCAAAAAGGAAGCAAAAATGATGCCTTGTGGAATTTTGAACAAAAAGGGTGCCAATTCTGAATTTCTGGAAGCAGTAGAACCTGACTTTTGTCTCCATTTTCGACCTAGCAAACTCAAGAACTGGACTTCCATCATAACATGAAAGATTTAGATCCCTGAATCAGCTTCCCAAATCTTTAAGAATTTCATCATTCGGAGTTCAGAACAGAGAGTTATGATCTTCTTAACAGAGGTGCGCAGAACTGCCTGGCAGCACTGAAGTACTGCCTTTCTCCCCATTTTCGACCAATCAGACTTGAGAATTGGGTCTTCATCAAAGATGAAGTTTTTAAAGCACTGAATCAGCTCTCCAAATCTTCAAACAGATCATCATTCGGAGTTCGGGGCACAAAGTTATAGCCATTTTACCAAAGTAGGTCAGTGCTGAGCAAGAAGAGCATGTTACACATTACACTAATTTAGAGTGCTCGAGACCACCGTTCGAGTGCTCGAAATTCTGGCAGATTGCACTCGGAAATGGCTTAATTTCAGCCACTTGCACATTGGTTTCCTCAATGCCATCTTACTTCTTTATGAAGTGGTTGGAGGTGTTCCTTGGAGGGGAGAGAGCCTTGACTTGAGCTTGATAAGAGAGAGGGAGGCCACACACTTTACATCATCATATATTCTAGCAAGATAGAGGAGAGAGAAGGGAGCAAGGAAGAGGGTATTCTTGAGTGCTACAGTAGGTGCACGAAAATAGAGTCTTGGATGGAGCTTCTTCCTTTTTCTAGCTTAGCAATGGGTAACTAACTCTTTCTCTAGGGAGGTGATGAAGTCCTTCCCTTGTAAACATGTCCTAGGATAGTCTATTTTGGGGATTTGCCATGTATATTTTATGGTCTTTTCATAACCAAGAGCACCTCATTTGTTGTAATGAATGTTGATACATGTATGGATGATTCCTCTAAGTTGATTATCTTGTTTTAGATGATGTCTTAGAGTAATCATATTGCTTGAGTTTTCATGGTGAGAGTGGAAACAAGGTTATGAAATGGTTTCATGGCATGTTGATAGGTGACTTTGATAAACCATTGCTTAGGAAATCCTTTGATGGTGTATGCTTAATCTCTAACTCCATATGCTTTATTATTTTGTCAAGAACTTGATAGTCTCTCATTTAAGTAAATGTGTATAAGCTACACCTTAGTTAGGTAGTCTAAGCATGTTTGTCTTTTGATGGATTATACTTGTTTGAGACCTAATGTACCTCTTGATTACTTACATGGCAGCCATGTGTTGCTATGTAAGTCTTGACCATCATATGTTGTTTTTCGCCCAATTTAGGTCTAATCTAGCATATGTATAGGGATGGAGGCGGATTCACTTCCCTAGTCTCCTCTTCTTAATCTTTTCATCCTAAATTCCTTGCAAATTATTGTTCTATGCATTCTGAATTTGTAGTTTAGTGACAAACAAAACAAACCCTCTATGAACACCCCTTATCACTCTAAAATGACTCTAGACACTTAGGTTGCCATAGATTAGCGCAGTCCCAGTGGTTCGACTTACCCGACCAATTGCCCTATTTTACAATGATTCGTGCTATTGCGATGGTTGATGTTAATTGATCAACCGATCAGCTCACAAGTTATATATGCTTATAAAATAATCCATATAACTCAAATATAAACCAATGACATCTCCTATCTCAATTTGAGATGAAATCTCAAATCCTTACCAAAATGAAACCGCTTCGAATTCGATGAAACTTAGGGGACAACAAGGTGATCATTAAACCCCAAGGGAGTCCTACGAAAATCCTAACTTTGCTTTAAACCCGAACTCAAAAAATGGCCAAAACAGAATTCTAATCGGTTGGATTCGAAGGCCTCGTCAAGGCAACCAATAAAGCCTAAGGCATCACCACTTTTAAATCAAGGGAAGAGTCCAAAAGAGGAGTGAGAAGATGGCAGCCATAGGAGGAGCTAGGGCTGGCCATAGGAGAGAGAGAAGAAAACTTGACTTTTATTTCTAACACCCCCTATTTATAGAATTTCAAAAAGTGCCCCGAACGGGTCCTGCCGAGTCCGAAAAAGTGAAATTTGAGCAGACGCGCTCAAACGGCAAAACTCTATGAACGAAAAAGAACTAAAATGAGAAAATATAAACAACGGAAGAAATGGCGTCAAAAACTGAGTCCAAGTAAAGAGATATACCCCAAACAAGTTCAGCGGCAATTGGGGCCAAAAACCCAAAAACTGTAGGGTTCGATCGTAAGACAATTCTAAGAGTACACGACTCGATGAAATGTTAAAATAAATCCCGTACGAGGATTCAAGACCCAAGGAGACACTTCGAAATTAACTTTCATTAATTGCACAAAGGCCCCAACACAAAAGGATAACTGCACAAATGACCTAGAATGAAAATATAGAAACCCCTGAAATAAAATATCTCCAAAAGATATTTACGAAAAACACCCCAAGAAACAAAAATGCCTCTATGGACACCGGGAGCAATCATAGTACTTTCCTACAAAAGTAAAGATGCGCATTTTGTGGAAACCACTTAGAATGAAGTTACATGAAGTTAAAAACCAACTCCAAACATGAAAAGTGAGATTGTGTCAACAAAGTGACAAACGGGGAAAAAGACGAAAAGTAAATAGTGTTGAAAAATGAAAAATGTGGAAATGACGTGTTCATTTAAGGAAGTTGTCAATCTAAGGGAAAGAGTCTCATAAACCATTTTTGAGCACTCGAGATGACACTAAGTGATGAGAAACCGAACTCAGAAAAGAAATTCCAACGAAAAAAATTCATCCGTAAAATCTAAGGAAAAAGGAAAGAGAGAAAAATGACCGGGTCATTACATGGAGCTTTCAAGGTCAAAACCACAATTTTTATACATTTCAAAAAGGCATGTCTCAAGAGGGTCTTTGGAGATAATAGAAGGAAGGTTCTCTTTAACAAGTTCCTCCTCTTCCTCTCCTATCTCTATAGTGGTCAACATCTCCTCACTCTCTAAAGTAGCAATTACCGGGATAAAATCATGATCAAAACAAGGTAAGTCCTCATTAATCATGTTGTGCTCTATTGGATTAGCCACTAACTCATTTGCCACTTCCTCCTCTATACAAGATAGAGTACTAGGCATTAGCTTACTTGCTACTTCTTCCTCTTCACTCTCTTTATCCTCATTTATATACATTAAAGTTCTTACCATTTTTTTATTTGCCTCTTCCTCCTCCTCTTGATGAGAAAGAGTACTTGCAATTTGCTCAACTAAAGCTTCAAGCTTGGCTAAAATTTGAGAATCTGAAAGGATAAGTTGAGTTTGTGAATTAAGTACATCAAGTAGAACTAATATTTTTTCTTGAATCTCAGGTGAATAAGGTGATGGAGGTGGTTCTTTACAAAATAGTGGGGGAAGGTAGTAGTCATAAGGAGGATCATGAAGATTAAGTCCACTGTCAAATTATGATGCTTGAAATGCATAGGACTCAATCTCATAAGGATC
Source organism: Cornus florida (assembly GCF_030987335.1). Taxonomy (NCBI): domain Eukaryota; kingdom Viridiplantae; phylum Streptophyta; class Magnoliopsida; order Cornales; family Cornaceae; genus Cornus; species Cornus florida. The sequence goes on from NW_026775576.1 coordinate 32,063,757, forward strand.
AAAATATGGTGGAGGGACATAAGGTGAGGGAATGTAATTCCCCCCCCCCCCCCCCCCCCCAAATTTGGATCAAACAATTCCTCTATTCACACTCAAAATCCAAATGTAAGAAAATATTGGTCTCCACAAGGGCCGATGCTTGGACAAAGATAAAATAATTTAATTAGCCTCAACAAGGGCTATCACAAGCATGCAAAAAAGTGCACAATTACAATACAAAAGTTCCAAGAATTGCTCACAAAGGTCCTTAAGCAACTTCAAATTCCATTGCTAGCTTTAAGCTCCAATGATTGCTTTAAAATCCAATGTGCACTTTCCTTGTGGTCAAGTACCTAATTGAACAAATAATATCAAGAATGAGAAAAGAAAATACAATGGAAAATAAAATAAAAATAGAAGCAATCAAATGAACACTATTGTCTAGTTTAATTCCAACAAAACCGTTAATCCCCGGCAACGGCGCCAAAATTTGACGAGCCCCTTTCTAAGTGTTTAGAAAACAAACTTTTTAATGTGACAGGTTGCTTCGCAAGGTCAAAATATGATTATGGTTTAAGAAGCCTTTCTAGTCAAATTTACATTTACAAAACCACTACTATAATTAATGAAGTATAGCGAGTAGGGATCATCCACATAAATTATACGTGTTGGAATTTGGTGGGTCGTCAACCACTAGTTGTAATGAGAGTGTAGGGTAGCCAAGTTTGAATTTATAAAATGCCACTACCACTACTAACTATAAATATAGCTAGAGTAAGTAGGGATCGTCCCAAGGGAAATAGAGTGTATTTAGCCTTGGAAATCAACTTTGGATTAGTAGGTCGAATGATCAAAGATGGTTTGGTGGTTGAATTAAACTATAATGTAAACTAAGTAAATGTAATGCAAATCAATCAAAGTAAAGTGAAGTGTAGAAAGTATAAGAGAGGGGTCTTGGGACTTAGAGTTCACCACTAAGCATTACCTTCCTAGACATTCAATGTTTGATGGATTAGGGGCATTATGTGTTATAAATGAAAATGTGTGCCATTGATTGAAATATTAGCATGGATGGCCAAGTGAGCATACATTGTCTAGCCAATCTAGTGAATAGCACAACATATTAAATTAAGCCATTAATCCTTCCATAAGTCCATAATCAATGCACACTCAACAAATTAGAAAAATATACTATATGCATTCATAAGTATGGAACATCAAAAAACAAAATTGGATTGTCCACCTATCCAAGAAAGTAACACAACTACACTGTAACTAAGCTAGTGACATGAAAATTAAACTAATTAAACTAAGGTTATGTAACGACCTTGGATTTTTCAACTCAGCGTGTCTTGTGATGACCCGAACCGGATCCAAGATACGGAAGCAAAAGAATTGGAATGGCCTCAAGAGATGTACGTCATCCCCAAGGCACTAAAGTGACTCCCCATAAAGTCACTAAACTCACATGAGCCAAACAAATGAAGCAAGAATGCCTAATCCGAAAAGAAATGAACCAAGGGCAAAATGGTCATTTCTAAATTGAAATGGGTGCCACTGAGCACACCATTTGAAAGACAACAAAAAATGAACAAGGTTAGACTCAAGAATCACCTGATTCTAAGTTCGAACGGATAAGATATGAATTTAAAACAAAGAGGTCTTCACCGTTTAAGAATTATCATGAACCTATCGTACTAAAACTGGAATAACTCTCATCATAAATGGAGTTATGATGTGTGGTTGGTACCATTGGATAGCTAACTACGAGCTCTTGATTTTAGAGTTAAGAATGACCCAAATCGGATTCCAAATCAAAGAGATATGATCTCCCAAAGTTGGAACAACAAAGCTGTCCAATAGATGCTGAGAGGGAGAGGGCTCCAGGGAGGATCAGTCGACTAAAATGCAATGGTCAGCCAGCCAAAACTCAACCATCGGTCGGCCAAACCCCAATCGTCAGCGGACCAAAAAAAGGGTTTTTCCTAAAAAGCCTAATGGAATGGTCTCGAGGGAATCGTCAGCTAACCGATAGAGCTTTATCAGCCAACCGAAACTTCTGCAGCTGCTATGAAAAGCTACTGTAATGGTATATGTTATGCTAGATTTGATTCTAAGGCTTTCTATGCTTTCTACATGATCAGGACATGTTTTAAAACATTCCCTAACGTCATGCATGCCTCCAAAACATGCCAAAACCAAGATGAACCTAAGATGACACCCTATGGATGAATTTTCCATGAAAATTCATAAAATCACCCAAAAATAGGTCAAAATTTGAAACTTGAGTGTTTTATGAAATGTGGGCAAGCACGCAAATGTAGAAAGACATTTAAGACGCGTTCCAATGGTCTGCGACTTCAAAATGCCAAGAACGCAAAATATGACCTCTCAACGGCTAAAAATACCTAAAATTGCTATAAATGAAAACAAATGCAAAACCTAGAATGAAATGGTGCTTGGCCCTTGGCCGCACCTCAAACATGATCATAGAAACCTTATGAAACAAAAAAAATGGAATTCCCAAACCCGATGCGAAAGTTATGAGATAATAACTCATGATTTTTCAATATTTCCATATAAACTTTGAAAGCACAAGTGTATCGAATACAAGATACATGTCATTTGCCTCTGGCCTCATTTCACATATGTTGAATACAATGAAAATAGTGTACTTATGTACACATTGCATAAATGGAATCAAAGAATACATGTTTGATACATTAAGGCTACAAAAATGGCATTTCATGCTAACACTTGCATGAAATGGAACCTTGAAGCTATAAGTCATCCAAGGAACGACAAGCTTCACGAACCAAGTCTTCGTACCTGAAATAGCCCCCCAATAACTTCGGGGTGAGTAAACAAGTTTACTCGTACAGAATGAGCATGCATCGACTCGATTTCTTACATATTTTTAGGACTAACATGATATAATTCAAAAGGGATCATGCCACCTAACGTCTATATCAAAGTTTAGACTCAGGGATCATCCTAAGCCACCATGGAGTATAAGCAACAAGAATCATGATACATATACATATATGAAACGAATCAAGAATGGAACAATCCAATGAATACAATAAGTTTACAGTTAACATGAATCACGCTATTAATGTAATTAAACAAGGTTTACTATAATCTGTATAACACGATAAGGAGGATACTTAAATACAAGTTAACAAGAATTACATTATCGATGCAATTAACATGATTAGTACATACCAATGAACAAGAATTACATTATCTCAGAAAAGAGAATTAAACGGAAAAAATTCATCCGTAAAATTTCAGGAAAAGGAAAGGAAAGTAAATGACCAGGTCATTACAACCTACCCTCCTTAAAGAAATTTCGTCCCCGAAATTTGGAACATACCGGAAGGAGAGCAGAACAAGGACCGAACAAAAGGTTGAACCAAAAGACAGCTCATAAAGCACTGAAGGACAACTCCTGAAGTCCAAGATCAACTGAAGGAATGCGGAACTACGGACTGAGGAAACACCTCATACGAATCAGTACATCAACTCAACATCAACCACCCAGAGAATCCCAAGACAATGAAACATTGAAAAATGATAGAAGAAGAAAGTTACAAGGCAACACGAACAGCGACCAGAACCCACCCACACTTACTCGTCAGTAAGGTAGCATGATAGTATAAGGCACTAGTTCATAACATGCCCCAACTAGTTCAACTCTGAGAAACCTAGCGATACGGATAACATCAATGTCGGAAATGATCATTACCAAAAGCACCACGGGAACCAAGCATTTTGCGAGAGTTAGGGTAGCTAATCCCTAAACTTTGACAACAATGTCACTGGCACCGCTACGCTTAAGACCTTAGATCTAGAAGCTAAGAAGGAAAAGGAAATGAAACGGTGCCTCCCTGGCCCACGTCTCACTCTACCAGATAAGGAAAAGAAATGAATCACAGTCCTTTACGCTCATATGAGCCTTACTAGCATCAATCGACAGAACAGATAAGAAGGTTCCCTACATGGGTCTTTACAGAATGAATTTCTCCTATCCAAGGAAGAAACTCGTGAAACAAGAACGCATCCAAGGGATACGACAGATCCTAAGAGACAATGCCAAAACCAGACATGAAAGTAAACAACTAGCATGCATCATAGCAATGGACTATCTACTCAAGGTGCCATATAAGCAAGCAGGTATGTTATCAAGAAGCATATAAGTACATGGTACGACAATACACGTGAATGAAAAATGTAAAGTATGCCAACATACGTCGCATACGGTCATGCTAACATAAGCACGTAGACATGATGTCACACTAACACATGATAGTAACGCAGACATGCTATCAGGAAGCACATATACATACAAAGCATGCTTAACAAATAATAGATGTCTCAAAACACCTGAACATATAAACATGTTATCACACAAGACATGTTATCATACAAAATATGTTATCAAGATATAATGACATATCAAAGCATAACAATGTGAGCATGATATGCACCCAAAACCCGTCATCCAAGGTATTCGAACCCGGACACTCTGATACCACCTATAACGACCCTGGATTTTTCAACCTAGTGTGTTTTGTGATGACCCGAACCGGATCCAAGATGCGGAAGCAAAAGAATTGGTATGGCCTCAAGAGATGTACGTCATCCCTAAGGCACTAAAGTGACTCCCCATAAAGCCACTAAACTCACACGAGCCAAACAAATGAAGCAAGAATGTCTAATCCGAAAAGAAAGGAACCAAGGGCAAAATGGTCATTTCTAAATTGAAATGGGTGCCACTGAGCACACCATTGCAAAAACAATGAAAAATGAACAAGGTTATACTCAAGAATCGCTTGATTCTGAGTTCGAACAGATAAGATATGAATTTAAAACAAGGTGGCCTTCGCCGTTTAAGAATTACCACGAACCTATCTTACTAAAACTAGAATAACTCTCATCATAGATGGAGTTATGATGTGTGGTTGGTACCATTGGATAGCTAACTACGAGCTCTTGAATTTAGAGTCAAGAATGACCCAAATCGGATTCCAAATGAAAGAGATATAATCTCCCAAAGTTGAAACAACAAAGCTGTCCAATAGATGCTGAGAGGGAGAGGGCTCCAGGGAGGATCAATCGACTGAAATACAATGGTCAGCCTGCCAAAACTCAACCGTCGGTCAGCCGAACCCCAATCTTCAGTCGGCCGAAACAAGCGTTTTTCCTAAAAAGCCTACTGGAATGGTCTCGAGGGAATCGTCAGCCAACCGATGGAGCTTCATCAGCCGACCAAAACTTCTGCAACTGCTATGCAAAGCAACTGTAATGGTGTATGTGATGCTAGGTTTGATTCTAAGGCTTTCTATGCTTTCTACATGATCAGAACATGTTTTAAAACATTCCCTAACGTCATGCATGCCTCCAAAACATGCCAAAACCAAGAGGAACCTAAGATGACACCCCATGGATGAATTTTCCATGAAAATTCATTAAATCACCCAAAAATAGGTCAAAAGTTGAAACTTGAGTGTTTTGTGAAATGTGGGCATGCACGCAAACGTAGAAAGACAATTACGATGCGTTCCAATGGTCCGCGGCTTCAAAATGCCAAGAACGCAAAATATGGCCTCTCAACGGCCAAAAATACCTAAAATTGCTATAAATGAAACCAAATGCAAAACCTAGAATGAAATGGTGCTTGGCCCTTTACCACACCTCAAACATAATCATAGAAACCCTATGAAACAAAAAGAATGGAATTCCCAAACCCGTTGCGAAAGTTATGACATAATAACTCATGATTTTTCAATATTTCCATATGAACTTTAAAAGCACAAGTGTATAGAATACAAGATACATGTCATTGGCCTCCGGCCTTATTTCATACATGTTGAATACAATGAAAATAGTATACTTATGTACACATTACAAAAGTGGAATAAAAGAATACATGTTTGATACATTAAGGCTACAAAAATGGCATTTCATGCTAACACTTCCATGAAATGGAAACTTGATGCTATAAGTCATCCAAGGAACGACAAGCATCATGAACCCAGTCTTCGTACCTGAAACAGCCCCCCAGTAACTTCGGGGTGAGTAAACAAGTTTACTCGTACAGAATGAGCATGCATCGACTCGATTTCTTACAGATTTTTAGGACTAATATGATATAATTCAAAAGGGATCATGCCACCTAACGTCTATGTCAAAGATTAGACTCAGGGATCATCCTAAGCCACCATGGAGTATAAGCAACAAGAATCACGATACATATACATATATGAAACGAATCAAGAATGGAACAATCCAATGAATACAATAAGTTTACAGCTAACATGAATCACGCTATTAATGTAATTAAACAAGGTTTACTATAATCTGTATAATACGATAAGGAGGATACTTAAATACAAGTTAACAAGAATTACATTATCGATGCAATTAACATGATTAGTACATACCAATTAACACGACGGAAATAACACACAAAACCAAGAGCAAGGCATAAAATCTATGCAACTTAACATGATTGGAGCATTCCAATTAACACAATAGGAATAATACATGAAGTCAAGAACAAGACATAATATCTATGTGATTAAACAAGATTGGAGCATTCCAACTTAAAAGATATGAATTATACATAGAATCAATAACAAAGCATAAAATCTATGCGATTTAACAAGATTGGTGCATTTCACATAACACGACAAGTTTAAATCTTCAAGGAATAGCAACTTGAAATTTAAAGAGCGAAATCAACCAATGTGGAAACTCGAATATCGCCCGGATTAAAACCGTACTCTTGAGATCACTTTAGGGCTACTAACCCATGGGTACCTTTCCCCTAGTGCGCACTATAGTGTAGGAGGACAATCCCCTGTACTAGAACCAAGTCCTAGCCATGACAATTCTTGATTGATATCCCAAGTCCCAAAATCAACAAATTGTGCACCCAAGATTGTATCAAATACAATAAATGCATAAACCACGTTTCATGCCCAACCAAGATTTTGGAATACACAAGTCATGCCCTAAGTTCATCAACTATCATGGCATGTGAAATGTCAAGAAATTAAAGTGTGCAACTTTATAGACAACAACCAAGATACATAGCACAAGGAGTTCATTGAAGTAAATATACCACAAGTATAAGATACATGATTTTATTACTTTCTAAGCAACACATGTGTAATTAAACCATTCCAAGACAAATGTACATGTTCATTAAACACATTAATGAAACCAAGATACAAAAAGTCTAGATACAAATGATATCAAGGCATGATTAACTCGAGGGAGACATAAAAGGAAATTTAATCTACTTAAGGGATTAAATTATTAAGGTTACATGGCAAGTCCAAATGTTCTACGAACAAGTTATGTCAAGAATCATGTCAAGGCCAAGTTCAATGTCAAGTTTCGAGTTCATTTCATACACGACACAACCATGTGAGTTAAGTTCCATACAAGAGAAATGAATAAATATAAGTTTCAAAACTTATCCGATTATGCTCAATGTAATACACGTGAAGGAACTTATCAAGAAAATCATGAATACAAGGTTAGAAACTTAATCAAGTGCATAGACCCATTAAATGGATTTTAATTATTTCATTTAATTAAAATCTCTAGATTTTGAAAGTCATCCAAATGACCTCAATTTAATATATGTTATACAACATGTCACAACTTGATTTAAGAACACGGTACAAGTACATTTCATGCAAGGTACGGCCACGAGTATTAAACTTTAATACTAGAAAAATAATAATTGAAAGGTTTTAAAACCTAATCAAATATTCTAGATTTAATATATGTGAAACTATATGTCATGCATATCAAGAATTTCAAGTCGGAAATCCAATGGGATGAATAGTACACTTGGAATAATTTAATTAATTAAATATTACTAGATTTCAAAACACTTCCGATTACTCTCAAATTCACCTATGTTGAAGAGCATGCTAAGGCCTAATATAATATGCTAGCACATATTGATTTCAAGCTAATTAAGGCCACATGATTTAATATTTTATTCAAGATAAATATTAAATAAAATCTTCAATACTTGTCCAAATGATCTAGATTTAATATATGTCAATCAACATATCAAGGGGTAATATTCTATCATGCCACATAATTAAACAAAGTTATGGACAATCGGAAAAATTAAATCCTTCACAAGATATATAAATAATAAAATCTCTAGATTTTATATCCAAGCATGTAATCAAGTTGTATAAGCATCACAAGCATGTAATATAGCAAGAAAATAAATTATAACACCCCCTACCTCAATTTGAGATGAAAATCTCAAAAGCCCACCGAAAAAAAAAAGTTCTGAATCCGTCGAAACCGAAGGGTTTTGTCAGGGACAACACGATCTACATGAATCCGAAGGAAGCCCCATGAAAATCATAACTTGACTTCAAAACCAAACTCAAGGAATGATCAAAAATGGATTCTAATAAGGGGGAATGGTAGAACACGTCGAGGGGAATAAAAAACGTGAAGGCCGAAGACTTTTCCCTTAGGAAAAGTAAATCAAAGGATGAGAGAGAAGGTGGCAGCTCCATGGACATCTATGGCTGCTTTAGGTCGTGCAAGGGGAGTGGGGAAGATGAAAAATGAAATATCTCATCCCCCTTTTATAGAAATCTCAGAAAGTGACCCGAAAGGGCCCCGCCAGATTTGGAAAAGTGGAATTTGAGTAAACGCGCTCAAACGGCAAAACTCCGTGAATAAAAAAGATTTAAAATGAGAATATATGAATAACGAAAGAAACGACATCAAAAACTAAGTCCCGAGCAGAAAGTTATGCCCTGAACAAGTTCAGCGACAACCGGGTCCAAAAACTCTGAAACTATAGAAAAATGGCCAGAAGGAAATTTTATGAATTTACGAGTCAACGAAAAGTGAAAATGAATCTTGTACGAGGATCCAGGCTCCAGACGAGATATTTTGCAATAACTTTTGTTAATTTCACAATGGCCCCTACAAAAAGGGTTAACTGCGAAACTGCCCCAGAATGAAAATATCTTCCAAAAGATATTTTCTTAAATACCCCTGAAAAAAAATATCTTCAAAAGATATTCACAAAAAACACCCAAAGAAAAGAAAATAATTCCAAAGAATTGTGCATCCATGCCCCTATGAACATCAGGAGCAACCAGAGTACTTTTTTACAAAAGTAAAGATACGTATTTCGAGGAAACCACTGAAGATGAAGACACGTGAAGTCAAAAACCAACTCCGAGCATGAAAAGTGAGGTTGTGCCAAAAACTGGCAAACGTGGAAAAGATAGAATATGGAAAAGGACGAAATAGGGAAAAGGACAAAAGTGAATAGTGTCTCGAAAAGTGAAAATGCGGAAATAACTCGGTCCTCAAAGAAAGTTGTCAATCCACACCTCTCTCAGCAGCTATTTAACTGGCCTCTCTCAGCAGCTATGTAACTACTCTCCACATGGATGTGCTGACTGCACTGCAGGACATTTCCAGAGATATCCGGAGTTCACGCCCCGCTAGATCGGCTTCCTCTGCCTGATCTTTCTCTCTCATTATTATATATCTGTGTTCTTTGATTGATACTTTGATACTATTATCCTATTTTTACGGCCAGTCTATTGGCCCGACTACTATGATGTACATTATACTATTTTATTTTATGCATGATATTATGGATGTCCTATTATGATTATTGATATATCTATTATGGTTGACTCCATTATCAGGTCCATCCCAGTGATTTCAGTGAGAGAGTGCTGGCTAAATTTTTCAGAACCACCCTTATTCCTCTCTCTCTTTATTTCATTTACTATTCCACTTGCACTCACATGTCCACTGTGCACCGTTATTATCCCTTTTGTTATCTGATAAGGTTTTATCCCAGTGCCATCTTTTCAGGACCACAGTTAATCCCAAGTTTAGGGGGGTTGCACCACCCACTTCGGATACTTGTGTTCCGGCCATTCTTTGCCATAGCTGCACTGGTATACTTTTTCCTCTTTTTGTCGTCCTCTTTGCACATTGAGGATACTCTGCCATTTAAGTTTGGGGGTAACTTGCGTTCTTTGCATTTAATTCAAGATTTTGAGCATGACTTGTGTATTTGAGGGATTTTTTATGATTGGTCCATGACTAGCTATGATTTTGATCTTTTGAGGACTATATTGCTTAGAATTTAAAAATTGCTTGACTTGAGAGTCCAATACTCCTTGTATGCCTTGTGGATGCCAATTAGGAGTAAATTTTTTGAAAGATTGATATCATGCTTGCATTTGTGGTCCAAATTATCTTGATTTTGTGATTGTTTTGGGATTCACTCTAGGATTCTACACTAGCACAGGCGCACACTAGTATTCATTTGTGCGGTACATGCTTTGTTGATTATTGATTTGGTTATATTCTAATTGAGCTAGTAGTACATTGAAAACTTTCATTTTTTATAAAGGTGGATAACAAACCCTTTTCACTAAGTAGCCGGGATTCTAGCCTCATCAAGCACTGAATTTCTCGCGTTGAAAGGTGGAGGGCCCAAACTCTAGGTTAATAACTTGTCAAAAAAAAATAAAAAACCAAGTTGCAAAAGCAAATAAAAAAAGTGAGTTCCCAAAAGATGAGAAGTAGAAAATGATTAGATGGAGGTTGTTTTGATTTGTAGCCTAGTTGATTTGAGCTTGTAAGTCTTTAGGGGTGTTTAAACACCTAAGCCATCTAGTTTAGGAGTCATTGACCTAACGCTCGACCTCATGAATCGCTAGAAAGCTTAATGGATCAACACATTGCACTATACTTCCATCTTTGATACTTAGGATTAGGAAAAAAAAAAAAAAAAAAAAAGCGTTGTTTGTCTTATGATCGGTATTAGATTTGTGTGCTAGTTTAAGGGTAAGGATGTGATCATTTATTTAGTTGGCTTAGAAAGCAACATATTTGATGCCGGTTCACTTAAAAAGGATTCTAGAGTTGTTTTGATTTGCATGATCATTGTCTTGGTGTGTGGAGGAGCATACTAGCTTACTTGATGTTGAGATTTTGGAAGACTGCTTGGAAATGGTTGAAAAATTGCATACTTGAGGTAGTTTTCTCCTAATGCTTGTGTGAAATATTGGTGCCTCTTTTGTGAGAATGAGCTTAATGTTTGTGGGTATCATTTCTGGAAATCCTCACGAGACTTCACTCGTCCACTAGGGGTAACCTACGGGTTTAAAAGGCTTGTTGCATGTGTTAAATGCAATTATGTTCCCTACGAAAGTGGTGTTATCCATTTATTATTTTCTAGTTCATAGTTGTATAGTTGTTCATTTCTGTATTTCCTTTGTAGTTCATTGCTAGGGACTAGCAATATTTAAGTTTAGGGGTGTGATAAGTGCTGAAAAGTGCGCATTTAAATCCCTTAAGCTTGAATATTCTAGGACCTTTATCTATCTTATTTTTCATTTTAATCTAATTTCATGTTATTTCTCTTTTCAGACACTTATTCCCAAAATAAGTCAATTCAGCTAAATTAGAGTATAAAAGATGCAATCTCAAGCTCAGTGGAAGAAAGGAGCAAAGTGGTGAAAAATAACCTTCTTCGATCGATCGAACTCAAGCTCTGATCGATCTCACAGTGATCGATCCACCTATGCCATGATGGATCGAGCCTTTTGTCCTTATCCTTAGCAAAACATCTTCTTCGATCGATCCAACATTTTCTTCGATCGATTGAACCCCTTTGATCTTTATCCTCACCTACCACTTTTGTTCTTTTCCCAAAAAATATCTCAACCCTATCATTATCCAAAAAGTACGCCACCAAGGTTCGATCGATCCAAGCAACCTCGTGATCGATCAAACTACCTCAAGTTACGTGAAAAGTTGATTTCAAGCCAAATAAAATGTGTGCTCGTGGTGCAATCATTTGGAGGTCCTAGTGCACAAGGACTGACCATGGGTGTGACATTTAAGCTACCTATATAAGGATTTTGGCTATTTTGAGTAAAAAGGTTGGTTACTTTGAGAGGCTTGGCTAGAGATTAGAGAGACAAATACACAAATTGGGAAAAGTTCTTCCTCTTATCTAGGGTTTTTACCAAGGAGAAAAATGAGCCCTACCATGGAGATAGCCCTTGAGGGTTGGATGATAACATCAATGAGTGGCTAAACCATCTTTTGGGGCAAGAGATAGCCCTAAGCATGCCTCCTAGACCTTGATGTTTTGTAATTAATTGGGATTAGTGTTGTATTTCTTGTCTTGACTTTTGATATATATAAAAATCTTGTTTCTACAATGATTTATGTATTTTAATACTTCTAATTGATCATTTAATTCTATTCATATGTCTATGTATGCTAGAATGGATGTTCATGTGTTTATCTCTAGATTTTGTGACATTAATGTATGTCTATGTGTGTTGATACTATGAATCTAGTGATGGTCAAGGCATGGTACTTAAATGGAATACTCTTGTAGTTAATTTGATGGTTCATACTTATTTCTTAATGGTGTGAACTTTGTCGAGACACCCAAATTGCATGCAATATGAAAGTGTGTAGTGTGGCCAAGTTTAAATTTAGAAAATGCTACTACCGCTCCCAACTAAAAATATAGCTAGAGTGAGTAGGGATCGTCCCAAGGGAAATAAGGTGTATTGGTGATGGAAATTAATATCGGATTAGTAGGTCGAATGATCAAAGATGGTTGGTGATTGTTTAATTAAACTATAATGTAATTAAAATTAATGCAGGTAAATAGCAATCTAGAACATAGGGAAAAGATATAGGAAAGAGGTCTTGGGTCTTAGAGTCACTACTAAGCTTCACTTCATCAAACACTAGCAATTGTACATTAATGGGGAAATTTAAATTGCAACTTATGTGTGTGTGATATTTAGTTGAAACTAAGCATAGATGACAAATAAGTATAGATTGTCTAGCCAATTTTAATGAAAAGCACAACCTATTAAATGAGATCAATATCCATTCAATAAAACCATAATTAATGCACATACAATTATCTAGAGACATGCACTCTTTGCATTCACAAGTATGGAACATCAAAAAGTAAGAATGGATTGTTCACTTACTTAAGGAATTAAAGCAATTACACTACACTAGGCTAGAGACATGAAATTAAACTAATTAAACTAGAGATGTGATACAATCCATCAAGAAACAAGTGTGAACCATCAAATAAATCAGAAGAGTGTTCCATTAATCACCATGCCTTGACCATCACTAGATCAACATCATCAACACACATAGACATGCATCAACTTCATTAAATCTAGAGACAAAAACATGAACATCAATTCTAGCATACATAGACATATGACTAGAGCCAAATGATCAATTGAAAGCATTAATCCATACAAATCAAGTAGAAATTACAAGATATATACTTATTCATGGTCAAAACATCTATTACAACGAAAAACCCTAAAAATACACAAAAGCCAGGTTTGAGAAACAAGCCTAGGGGCTATCTCTAGCCCCAAGAGAAGGATTTAGCCATTCATTGTAGTGGTCATGGAACCCTCAAGGGCTAGCTTGGAGGTTGGCATCATCATCTTCATCCTTGCTTTCTTCCCAAAAACTCTAGTTCTAGAGAGATGAAAAATTATTTTTATAATTAGTAATATCTATCTATTACAATCATGTTCAATAAAATCAATTACACACTCCTTTGAGTAAGGACCAAGTCAGAATTACAGCATATGATTGGAGGAAATTCGTATTTACACAAGTTAGGTAGAAATCAGCGCGCTCGGGAATTAGACAGCTTATTGCCAACAGGCATTTTGATCGATTGAAGATTCTCGATCGATCAAAGCTAAGTGAACGATCGGACACTTAGCTTCGATCGATCAAAGCTGACGTGGCATCAAAATATCTTCCAGGCTTTATCCAATTGGTTGAGCTGGCACTGCCTCATTTTGATCGATTGTAGACCTCTTCGATCGATTGGGACTTCCCTTCGATCGATCGAAGTTCCCCGGGTGCATTTTTCTTAGCTTCTTTTCAACTTTGCTCCTTAGCTCCAAGATTAAGCTAAATAGCTCTAGTTAGCCTGTTTGAATTTTATTAATCTAAATTAGGCAAAAACATAAATAAGTATCTAAGACATTAAAGTAAGATAGATGAATGGACTAAAATACCTTAGCTTAAGTGCTAAAATGCGTTACATTTGAGCACTTATCACACCCCCAAACTTAGATATTGCTAGTCCCTAGCAATAAACTACAAGGAAAATAAAGAAATAAGCAATTAAGCAACTATGAACTAGAAAGCAATAAAATGAAAACGCTACTTTCGTAGGGAACACGATTGCATTTAGCATATGCAACAAACCTTTTAAACCCTAGGCTACCTCTAGTGGACGAGTGAAGTCTCATAAGGGTTTCCAGAAATGATACCCACAAACATTGAGCTCTTTCTCACAAGAGAGGCACTAATACACAAAACAAACATTGGGAGAAAACTATCTCAAGTATGCAATTTTTCAACCCTTTCCAAGCAATCTCTCAAAATCTCAACATCAAGCAAGTAAGCATGGTCCTCCACACATCAAGAAAATGATCATGCAAATCAAAACAACTCTAGAATCCTTTTTAAGTGAATTGGCATCAAATATGTTGCTATCTAAGCCAACTAAAGAAATGATCACATCCTTACCCTCAAACTAGCACATAAATCTAGTACCGATCATCAAAACAAAGAGTGGATTTTTTATTAAAGCTTTATTGAACTAGGTGCGTTTATTCTTTTCTCTCAACTTTTTTTTGTATTTATTTTATTTTTTACTATCCTAAGGATCAAAGATGGAAGTATGGTATAATGTGTTGATTTATTAAGCTTTCTAGTGATCCATAAGGTCGAGCGTTAGGTCAATGACTCCCAAACCGGACAGCTTTAGGGCATTAGGTGTTTAAATATCTCAAAGGACTTACAAGCTCAAATCAACTAGGCTACAAATCAAAACAACCTCTATTTAATCATTTCCCACTTCTCACCTTTTGGGGGAAGTCCTCACCTTTTTTTTTTTTTTTTTTTCAAATTCAATTATTAACCTAGAGTTTGGACCTTCCACCTTTTGGTGTGAGAAATTCAGTGCTTGATGAGCCTAGAATCCCGGCTACTCAGTGAAAAGGGATTGTTATCCACTTTTGTCAAGATGAAAGCTTTCAATGCACTATTAGCTCAATTGGGATATAACCTATTCAATAGTCAACAAAGCATGTATCCCACAAATGAATACTAGTGTAGAAACCTAGAGTGAATCTCAAAATAATCACAAAATCAGGATGATGTGGACCACAAATGCAAGCAAGATATTAATTTTTCAAAAAATTTACTCCTAAATGACATCCACAAGGCATATGATAAATACATTTTTTAAGCAAAGGTTGGTACCAAAAGGGTATAAGTACAAAAGTAATCACGTTTGGCCCTTGGCTTCATTACATACATGCTTATAATGTCAAAAGTAAGCAATTAAGTATCATTACATGTCAAGGAAGCTACATTGGCTTCTAAAACACCATACACCCATGGTATACAAAAAATGACAATCAAAAGTAAGGCATGCTAAACACTTACATGTCATTATACAAAAATGCTTCAAATCTCCAAACCACCAGAGGCAAGTGCAAATCTCCAAATCTTGAATCATGTACCTGAACAAATCCCCCAGTAACTTCGGGGTGAGTAAACAAGTTTACTCGTAGAGAATAAGCATGTATCGACTCGATTTCTTTATAGATTTTTATAACAACATGAAACAATTCAAAAGGGTCATGCCACTTAACGTCTATGCCAAAGGTGAGACTCAGGGAGTATCATAAGCTACCTTAAATCATTTCTAGCATAAATCACATCCTTCATGCCATTTCAACATCATAGGAGCATGATATACGAGGCAACAAGGTACAAATTCTCAAGGTTACCATCTTGAAATCTAAAATGTAATAACAACTAAATATAATAATTTAGTACAATTAGAATTTCTAATACCACACATCATGACATAGATTCTCTAAGTTATCAACTTGAAATCTAAAAGTGTGAAAAAAATTAAATATGACAATTTAGTATAGATGTACTTAACAATATCAAATTGCCAATAGCCAAAACCACTAGTCACAATTGAACATGATTGTCAACTTGGAATTGAATGCGAAATCAAATAGTGGAAGACTTAGACATCAAATCTCAGATTTTCACCGAGAACAAAATGGTTATTTCGAGCATTAACCTGCTGGGAAGACCACCCTAGTGCGCACTATCTCAATTGGGGAGAACTCAAACCTCCCACACTAGAGCCAAACTCTAGTCATGTCACTTGTAACAACAATGTCCCAAGACTTCAAAATAAACCAAATAAATTCACAACTTATACATAATTTATATAATGCACGAAATCACCTTCCATGCACAAGTAGGTTAAAACCACACAATCCATGCCTTAGAGTTTAAATTCTAAAATAGCATATATAATGTCAATTACAAAGTGTACAATTCATTACACAAGGCAACAATATATTCCATAAAGAAAACATGTTCTCATAAATATAAATATAATAACAATGTTATCTAATGCTCAAAATACAACCAAGTGAATACATAATAAGTCCAAGTCCATGATTTGAATATAGAAACAACTTCTAAAACACAAATAAATCCATGGAGCCATTAGATAGAATTTAATTAAACAAAATAATTAAATTCTCTAGATTTCAAATTTATTCCAAATGTCCTCATTTTAATATATGTTAAACAATATATCATGGTCATTACATATATCAAATCAAAAGTACAAAATGAGCAAGATACCATCAAATAAAATTTAATTAATATAATTAATTAAATCTCTAAATTTCAAATGTTATTCAAATAATCTCAAATTAATATATATCAAGCACTAAGTCATGGTGATACCATATATCAAGTCTAAAATGGAATACAAGCAAAACACAATTAACTATAATTTAAATCAATTTAAATTCATTCAATCTCTAGATTAAAAAACTCATTCAAATCATTCCAATTTAATATATAACAAAGATCAAGTCATGGCCATGCTATATATCAAGTCTAAAATGAGTTATATGCAAGGTAAGATACATCATTAATTTCTCAAATTAACAAGGGACATGTATATAACGTATATTTCATACAAAAGCAAGTAAAACACTTGGAAAATAAATTATAACACCCCCTACCTCAATAGAGAATTGAATCTCTATAATTCCAAGAAACCAAGCCCAAAAATGGAAAACAAACAAGGGGTTTGAAGAGGATAGTAAGAGGAAACTTTTATCTCCCAAGGTTTTAAGTCTAAGGCGAATGGAAGGCCCTCAAAAATTAAGGTCAAAGTCTAAGCATCAAGCTCCTCTAATGGTGGCTAGGGTTTGTGGTGAGGAAGATAATGTTACAAATGAGATTAAGTGTGAGTAGAGAAAATAGAAATCCTCCACTCACTATGTGATTTTACACTACCTCTCACACACACACTAATGCAAGACCAATTTGTGAGCATACACTTGTCACAAATCCAAGGCTCCTTCCTAGGCTTAATCCTAAGCCTACACTTTTCAACCATTTAAGCCAACAAGTGCACCAATCCTAGGCCAACAAGTGGGTGAATCTCCACCCTCCAAATGTCACAAGATGATGCATCCAAGTCACTCCTCCCAAATGCCAACAAGTGGCTCCATGAGAATGCGACACTTATCATATTTTCCTAGAATTGCAAAAAGGTCCTTTTTGAAATATCTTCTAAATTAAATTACAAAAAGGTCCCTAAGACGAAAAATAATTATTTTTCATAATTACACTAAAACCCCAAAAGTTAAGAAAATTACCAAAAAGTTATGCATCCATGCCCTTTATAAAGAAAGTAAATAACTAGCATGCTTTTCTACAAAAATAAAAATACCAATATCATGGAAATCAGAAATCATGAATGCATGCAGAACTGGAATCAAATCCGAGCACAAGAAGTGAGGTTATGTAAGGAAAAACGAAAAACGGGAAAAAGACAAAAAGTAAATAGTGTCGAAAAAATAAAAACGTGGAATTAACGCGGTCCTCAAAGGAAGTTGTCAATCTAAGGAAAAGAGTCTTGGAAACCATTCCAGAGCACTCGAGATGACACTAAGTGATGAGAAACCGAACTCAAAAAGGAAAAGATTAACGAAAAAAAAAATATCTGTGAAAATCTGAGAAAAATAAAAGGAATAAAAATAGTCGGGTCATTACACTAGAAGATGAGGCAGTTTTCGCAGCCGAGGAGGCAGCAGCAAAAACAGTAGCGGCAGATGCCCCGGCGGCTAAGGGCGTATTTATGCATATTAATTTGGAGCAGGAGCCTCCAGCAGAGTCACCACATTACTCTCCAGAGGGGTTACCATTTCATTCTCAGGAGCAGAGTCAAGCTGAGCATCAGTTTCCTAATTCTACCATTCTAGATGCTCCAGCGCAGACACCCAGCTTGGGGGAGCATATCCAGACACTAGAGGATGCAGTCGTCTCCCTTTGAGCGGATATGGCCTCTCTCAGCACTGATGTGACTACTCTCCGCACGGATGTGCTGACTGTGTTGCAGAGTATTTCTAAAGATATTCGGGGTTCACGCCCTGCTAGACCGACTTCCTCTGCTTGATCTCTCTCTTTATCATTTATCTACCTATGTTCTTTAACTGATACCTTTGATACTATTATTCTATTTTTGCGGCCAGTCTGTTGGTCCGGCTTGTAATGTACATTATACTATTTTTATTCTATTTTTATGCATGATATTTTGGATGTCAGATTATTGTATTGATATATCTATTTATAATTGACTCCATTATCAGGTGCATCCCAATGACTTCAGTGAGAGAGTGCTGCCCAAATTTTTCAGGACCACCCTTATTCCTCTCTCTCTTTATTTCATTTACTTTCCCATTTACACTAGTATGCCCACTGTGCACCATTATTATCCCATTTGTTATCTGATGAGGTTTTATCCTAATGCCATCTTTTTAGGACCACAGTTAATCCCAAGTTTGGGGGGGTTATACCACCCACTTCGGATACTTGTGTCCCTTCTATTCAGTGCCATAGTTGCACTGGTATACTCTTTCCTCTTTCTTTTATTCTCCTTGCACATTGAAGACATTGTGCCATTTAAGTTTGGGGGTAATGTGTGTTCTTTGCATTCAATTCAAAATTTTGAGTATGACTTGTGTATTTGTGGGATTTTCTATGATTAGTCCATGACTAGCTATAATTTTAATCTTTTGAGGACTATATTGCTTAGAATTTAAAAATTGATTGACTTAAGAGTCCAATACTCCTTGTATGCCTTATGGATGCCATTTAGGAGTAAATTTTTCAAAAGATTGATGTCTTGCTTGCATTTGTGGTCCACATCACCTTGATTTTGTGATTGTTTTAAGATTCACTCTAGGATTCTACACTAGCACAGATGCACACTAGCATTCATTTGTGGGGTACATGCTTTGTTGATTATTGATTTGGTTATATCCTAGTTAAGCTAGTAGTGCATTGAAAGTTTTCATTCTTGATAAAGGTAGATAACAAACCCTTTTCACTAAGTAGCCGGGATTTTTAGCCTCATTAAGCACTGAATTTCTCACGCCAAAAAGTGGAGGGCTCAAACTCTAGGTTAATAACTTGATATATAAAAAATAATAAAATAAAATAAAATAAAATAAAGAGTGAGGACTTCTCCCAAAAATGTGAAAAGTGAAAAATGATTAGATGGAGGTTGTTTTGATTTGTACCCTAGTCGATTTGAGTTTGTAAGTCCTTAGGGGTGTTTAAACACCTAATGCCCTAAAGATGTGAAAAGTGGAAAATGATCGCTAGAAAGTTTAATAGATCAACACATTGCACTATGCTTCCATCTTTGATCCTTAGGATTAGAAAAAAAAGAAAAAAAAAAATCGAGTGAAAAGAATAAGCGCACCTAGTTGAATAAAGCTTTAATAAAAGGTGTATTCTTTGTCTTGATGATCGGTACTAGATTTGTTTGCTAGTTTGAGGGTAAGTATATGATCAATTCTTTAGTTGGCTTAGATAACAACATATTTGATATCGGTTCACTTAAAAAGGATTCTAGAGTTGTTTTGATTTGCATGATCATTGTCTTGAAGTGTGGAGGTGTTGGGAAACATACAAGTTTTAAAAAACTTTTTGAGGGATTTTCATACATAGATCTTGATTCATCACATAGAGACAAGTTTTATGCAAAAATAAAATATGATGTATTATTCAATTAATAGATTAAATACATACATCAAAAGTTTTATGGTCCTTCTATTGGAATTTATATGCCCTGGCATAGCAAATTCCTATTTAGATTATAGTGACATATGTTCCAAACATATCTGAAATATTTATGATTTATATAATTGGTGAATTTAATGTATTATATTTCGATTCTTTATGGAATTGATAGTGCCCACTTGATTACAAGAGATATTTATATATGTATGTAATGGCGATCAATACATGAATATAAATAGTAATCATAAATAGTTCATAGTCAGTAATTATAGATGGACTCATTATTAATTAAGACTTGAACTGGATCAGCATTAGGTTGAGATATATTACGAGAGCTGTCGTATGCAATTGCTCCCTATCACCATTATAGCATTTAACTCTTAAGCACGAGAAAAGTATAGACTCTTTTATTAATTAGTAATTACTTTGATTTGTTCAGCGGAATCTTCGGAATCCTTAGACCGGCACTTTGGGTGATTATGTAATTAATAGTTAGAGGGTTATATTTTCAATATTTACATCATTACTACTTGTATTTATTTTGTATTGATTATGGTTGATCACAAAGTAAATTCAAAGGTCTTCGTGTGTTTTTAGACAAAATGATTTATTATATATTTATTTATTTAAATTATTATTTTTGTCAAACAAATGTTTTATTATGATCAAGCCAGAAATAATCAAAGGTACCAAGATAAATATATTAATTAAGTAGTTGGATTGATGGCTTTATTTATCCGATAACTAATTATGCATAGAGGGGTTAAAGTGCAACATTGACTTAGATGTTATTTATTATTTAATTGGAGTTCAATTAATTTCTTTTAGTGGAATAGAAATTAATTTATGAATTAATTGAATTGGGTCCATGGATCGGGCCAATTATTAATTCATTTTAGCTAAGAAAATAATAAGCTCAAAGGGTTCTTACTCATAGCCCAACTTGATATTGGAATCATATTAGATTTGAAATATGGTAATTAAAGATTGAGAAGGATTTATTGTTTCCTTTCCTTATCTTTATGTTGCCTATATATATACATGGTCCATGTATATTTTAGGTGTGACTTTTAGAAAAAAAAAAATAATATATTTTTTCTTTCTAGATTTTAGGGTTTGCTTTCTCTTCTAAAGGAGGCTACCACAAGCCTTGTCTCCAAGGTCATTCATCAAGGCTTATGGGTGATTCTTAAAGGCAAAATCATTTTTCCTTAAGTGTCCTCTAATTAATTAGTAATCAAATCCAATTAATTTTCATAATTTAATTAATATAAATTAAGTCATTTAAATAAATATCATGGATCCAATGCATGAACAATAATTAATTAATAATTATCTATTCCATGCATTTTATAGATCACATAAATAAATAAATGACTGCCAAAAAACAAATGAAGGCCTTCGAATTTACTTTGTGATCAACCATAATCAATACAAAATAAGTACAAGTAGCAATGATGCAAATATTGAAAATATAACCCTCTAACTATTAATTACATAATTACCCAAAGTGCCGGTTTAAGAATTCCGAAGATTTCGCCGAACAAATCAAAGTAATTACTAATTACTAAAAGAGTTTATACTTCTCTCATGCTTAAGAGTCAAATGCCATGACGGTGATAGGGAGCAATTACATACTCTTGCAATATATCTCAACCTAATGCGGATCCAGTTCAAGTCTTAATTAATAATGACTCCATCTATAATTACCGACTATGAAGTATTTATGATTACTATTTATATTCATGTATTGATCGCCATCACATACATATATAAATATCTCTTGTAATCAAGTGGATACTATCAATTCCATAAAGAATCGAAACATAATACATTGAATTCACCAATTATATAAATCATAAATATTTTAAATATGTTAAGAACATATGTCACTATAATCTAAATAGGAATTTGCTATGCCGGGGCATAGAAATCCCAACAGGATGACCATATTTGCTTGTTTGATGTTAAAATTTTGGGAGATTGCTTTGAAATGGTTGAAAAATTGCATACTTGAGGTAGTTTTCTCCCAATGCTTGTTTGGAATATTAATGCCTTTTTAGTGAGAAAGAGTTTAATGTTTGTGGGTATCATTTCTGGAAATCCTCACGAGACTTCACTCGTCCACTAAGGGTAACTTAGGAGTTTGTGATACCCCTCGATTCTAGAGCCACGGTGATCAAGTCCAAGCACAGATCCGAGGGATACCAAACAATTAAGTACATAAATAAGCATAAGTACAAAAGAAATAAAGAATAAACAAATTAAGTTGAAAAGAATCTAAATAATAATCCGTAAAGTTTAAATAATCCAATATTTCCAAAACCTCCAATATTATTACAACTCGGGAATCCATCTAGTGGACCCCTAATAATATCCCAACTAGAAAAGTAAATAACTGAACTGCAGAAAATCCAAAACTAAATATGAAGAAAAGTCCTACGTAGTCGAAAGAGTAAGTGACTATCTCTGCTCAGCACGAACAAGCTCTAAACCTGGAACTGTCGAACACCTGAAAAATTATAGTGGGTCAGGCCCACGAACAAATTCTACTCTACTACAATCCAAATAGAGGCCCGATACACAATTACATCCTAGACAACTCAACAATAACTAAATAGTCCATAAATATATATATCCACACTAAGGGACTCTCACTGAACTACAAGGCGGTCTCAACCTGATTAGTAGCCAACATGCAAAACGCACTTGAAGTGGGCATGAATACCTAGATCTAACAGGGTACACCTCTAACCATCATAGCCAGTTATGCATCCTACTACATATACGCTCCCTAACCATCGATCCTGTGACTCAAACTCATATCATGGTACCATAATCATATATATATAAATCCATCCAAAACCAAGGTAATGTCATTCAACTGTTCGTTGACCTGACACAAATATAAGTAGGACTTAACTTTTATAGTTAATCCATTCCCCTATTCTATAATAGATAGGACTTAGCGTTTTGAGTTAATCCATCCCTAATATGCCACCATCCCATATCGGTGCATATAATCCACAAAAATCCAATAATTGATAAAACAGAATAAAGTAGTTCATCAATTAAAATCCAGAGAATGATATAAAGAAAATCAAATAGATAACTGAGCACATTATATTGAATTATTCAAGAGTATATTCATATTAATCCATTTAACTTGCTAGAACAACCACAAGCAATTAAATCTTCCATAACCATTAACAGCATGCAATTCAGTAATAAATATTTTATGATGTCCAATATCTTAGCATAATAGCATACACTAAAAATTTTGGGATTTTAACATGTTTATTTAAATCATTTAAAATCCCCCTATTAAAGTCTAGAACCACATTTTAGCCCCTGAAGTTCCAAAAATATCAAAAATACACCCGTAGGTGTACTGCCAGGAGGGAAGCCGCCTCCCCTAAAGAAGGAGCCGGCTTTCTCTCTTAGGGAGCCGACTCCCTCCTTTAGAGAGCTGCTCTTTCTCTTTCCTAAAGAGCTGTGTGCTGAAAAATTTAGGGGGTCGACTCAATCCCTTTGGGAGCCGACTCTGCCCCTGCTTCCCATCATTTTACTCACCTCCAGCGATGTAAAATCCCTCTGTAATCCTTTCTTAGGGTTCCTAGGGGTCCAATCTGTTGCCCAAGTATAGAATCTAGAGGGGGGTGAATAGAGTCTTTGGCAAACAATGGCCAATTTTTGAATTTGCAAATTCTACTAAACCCTTCTAACAATTATGCATTTATCAAGATATAAACATAAGCAATTAATAGCATAAATGTAAAAGAGATAAGGGAAGAGAGATTGCAAATATTCACACGGCGATTTTAGCGAGGTTCAGAAACTCCTACTCCTCGGCTCAAGACCCCTCTTAAGACTTCCCAATCCACTTGTGCACCTCCTTACAAATGGAAAGCAAACCTTTACATGAAGTAACTCCTTGCTTCACTTTGCTAAATGACAACCTCTCTTAGTCTTCCTTTGGGTCACACCAACCCTTACAAATTGAAGCTAGCTTGCTTCTTCTTCCTTGGGCCACACCAGTCTTTACAAATGAAGATCAGATTTGTTACATACAAATATATCTCTTAAAGATTGATATGCAAATCAAAGCTCACAATAATCTCTCACAGATTTGATGTACAAAGTTTAGCTCACTCTAGAGTATATATATGAATACAATGAAGCACAATACTCTTCTAATGATATGGGATGTATGAATAGAAGAACAAAAGCTCTTTGGATACTATATGATGTTTCTCAATGGTAGCAACCTTTAATCCCGAAGTCCCCTTACTCTATTTATAGAGTTTCAGCAGCTAATTCAAAATTAGAGTTGTTATGCACACGGTTCAAGGCAAAATAGCGGTTCAGATTTTGAATCTCGCTGGTTCGGTCAACTAAAATAAAACACCTTTGTGTTTCGGTCGTCTGAAATAGTTTAATGGTTGGCCATCATTCTTGTCGGTAGACCGAAGGATTCTTTCTTTTGTTTCGGTCGTCCGAAACTTCTTCCTCCATTGTTCCAAACCATTCTGTGAGAAATGGCTCGTCTGATTCATTTGCCTCTTAGTTTCGGTTGTCTGAAACACCTAGTAGTGTTCTTTCATTTACTCAATTCGATAGACCGAAATAAATAGGTCCTCTAGTTCGGTAGGCCGAAATGGAACTGCTGGTTCAGAAATTGTTCTAAGTTAACAGATAAGACAGTTTGTGCACTGGACATCTACACATACCTTATTTATAGTATTTATATATCCATTTACTTTAAGTTTATAATGTAAATAAGGACGTACCCCCCATTCAGATTCAATAAAAAATACTAGAAAATTGAAATCCAACTAAATTAAAATGTAGAAATGCAGTTTTAGTACAAATTTGGATTTCCGACAATTTTGGTAAAAATGAATCCTTATGTAGACCAATGTAGACTAGGTCAAAAATTCTGATAAAATCAGTTTAAGCTAGTTTAAGTATAAAGAGTTATTACCGGGAAAAATTATTTTGAAATAATCATTATTTCAAAAATCCATTTTTCACACTTAGCCAAAAACACAGTTTTTCATGATGCGCATTCTGGGGTCCTAATATCCGTTACCAACTCATGGTAATAAAGGCTTCTCATGCCTTAATTGTTAACCAATATGAATTATATGATTGATGCGCATGGTCTTAGCATTTCTAGCACAAGTGATGAGTTCTTTCAAAGCTTATACAAGCTTGAACTAACTCACTCTTTAGCAAAGACTACATATGTCAATTGTAAATGAATGAAGTGCATAGTTTATTCCTAATGGATATAAGAGCATATGAATGATGATATGATATGTATGGTTCTATAGAGATGAGCTTCAAATAGATTCATAAATACTTTAACATTGAATCCTAAACATTCACCATCCTATCTACCCCTTTCTTCATGCTTTATCCATGATCGTGTAGGCTTTTAGGTAGACTTACTTTCTTCCTTTCTTTCAGTTGATTTCTGATGAGCGCTGAAAAGTGCGTATTTAAACCCCTTAAACTTATTCTAGTACCTTTATCTATCTTTCTTTACCGTTTTAGATTGAATTCGTAATATTTCCATTTTCAGGCACTTATCCTGAAAATAAGCTAACTCAGCCAAATAAGAGCTGAAAGCAATTCTGGGATTAAACAAAGAAAGGAGCAAAGTGGAGAAAGAAAGAAGCAAATGAAGCCAAAGGTGGGAAGCAGCAAAGTTTGATCGATCCAACTTCAAGGTTCGATCGATCGAACACTGATCGATCTCAGCACTTCAAGATAGATCCAAACCTTGACCCAAAAGCAAAAAGTCCAAAGTTTGATCTATTCAACACCACCCTTCGATCGATCGAACACTTTTGTCCTTATTTAAATGATTGATCTCATCCACAGCTGTACCACCCACTAACCACTTTTGTCCTTTTCCCAAAAATATCTCCCAAAATATCTCAGATTTTTCTTTTCCCAAAAAGGTCAACAAGTTGGATTAATCCAGCCTCAGTTCTATGGATCTCAGTAAGTTTGATCGATTCAAGTCCAAGGTTCGATCGATCGAACTTCCTCAGGTGCGAAAAAGTTAAAAAGCCAACTTATTCAATCTGTCCTCTATCCAATCATTAGAGAATATTCTTTGCACGACCCTAGTTCATTTGGTGTGTCACTTGACCTACCTATAAAAGGAATATGATGCACTTTCTGAAAGGAGACTTAGCATTTGGTAGATACAACTTTAGAGGCTATTCTTAGTGTAGAAGAAAAGAAGAGGAGGCTAGAGACACCATTGGAGTTTTTCATCAACAAGAAGCAAATTTCAACCATGGAGTTAGCCCTTGAGGGTTGGAGCAACATCACCATGAGTGGCTAGACATCCTTTTGGGGCTAGAGTTAGCCCCAAGCATGTTTTCTATATCTTAATCTTGTGTATTATTGAGGGATTAGTGTTATAATTAATGTTTTAACACTTTGATATATATAGATCTTGATTGTTCAATGATTTATGTGGTTAAATGCTTTCAATTGATCATTTCATTCTATCCATATGTCTATATATGCTAGAATAGATGTTCATGTGCTTGTCTCTAGATTTTGTGTTATTGATGCATGTCTATGTGTATTGATGCTATAGATTTAGAGATTGTCAAAACATAGTGCTTAATGGAATGCTCTTATGATTTTCTTGATGGTTCATACTTATTCCTTTATGGATTGTGCCTCTCCCCTAGTTTATTTTCATGCTAGTAGTGTAAATGTAGTGTAGTTGTAGTGTAGTGTTAAATGGGAGGACAATCCATGCTTGTTGTTTGATGATCTAAGCTTTTGAATGCAAGTAACATATGTCTCTAACCTTGTCTTGTATTTGGATTGTGAGTTTAATGAAAGGATAAATGACTTGTTTTGATCTATTGTGCCTTTCACATGTTGTTTAGGTAATATATGATTCATTGTTTAGATATATTGTACCTTTCACATGATGTTTAGACAATACATGCTTAATTAGTCATCCTTGCTTGTTGAATCAACCAAACATACACACACCAATATTGTAACACACCATTTGCCCTCATTAGTCACTTGTCAACGGTATTGAAATGCATTGCGTGGTGGTGATCTCTAAACCCCAAGACTCTTCTCTCTCTTACTTACTCTTAGTTGCATTCTTTTGTTTTTACTTAATTCAATTTAGTTGTTCTCTAATCCACTAACCAACCAATTGTTTGATCATTCGACCTACTAGCCCTAATAGCGATTCCACAACCTTGTTCGATCCTCACAATCCCTTGGGACGATCCCTACTCGCCCTAGCTATATTTTTATGAAGGTAGTAGTGGCTTTTATAAATGTAAAACTCTTAGCCCTCGCCTTAAAATTCACACTCTCCAAACTTGATGGTGGTAGTGCGACCTCCGGCCCCATTAATTTCTTGCTCATTGTAGTCTAAGCTATCTTTGGATGGACTTTGCATTTGCTTCTTTGCAACTTTATGTCTTCTTTGTATCTATTGCTTTCCTTGATGTGATCTTGAATAATGGAATACTTGGAATGATCTCTATAGCTTCATTGAGGTTCTTCTTTGAATGTGAATAATCTATATAACACTCAATGTAAATATTAGTCCTTAAACACCATTAATGGTTTGTTATCATCAAAACCTCTAGATTGTCCTTGGATGAAATCCTTATGGTTAACACAATCTATGTCCCAAATTAACCCAAAAATACGCATAAACCCAGTATGCATCACTAACAAAAATTTAAAACACATATGCTGAAACAATTGATAGGATAAATCAATTTAAATTTACAGCACATAATACGGTTTAAACTCTGATTTAACACGCATACAATACCACTTTTAATATCCGATTAAATCCTAAAGATTATTTAGGCATGCACAAAACACAAGTCTAAGGGAAGGAGTAAGAGATAGAACTTGCTTTTGAGATTTTGGATTAAAATCTCAACGTCGTCTTCCTAGATTTTCTAGCAATTCTTTGACTGTTCTCAACTCCTCTGTTACCCTTGGTTCAACCCACGAGTAGACTTTAATAACCTCTCCTCGGTTCAACCCTTGTTCTTGGCCAAAACCCTAATTCGTTCTCTTAGTTTTCTCTCAAACCTCTCTGTATATCACTCAGCCTCTGTGTGTACGTGAATAGGGTTTCTAACCCTTGGCAGACATATAATGATATATATATAGGCTTATAAAAACCCTAATTCTAATTATATGAGGAGACAGAAAAGAAAAAGAAAAGAAAATACAATATAAAATAAATATATATAAATCAGCTATCCTACAACGTGATTTCCTAAATATGTATAAAACCCTAAAACTATATAATACATATATATTAAATAATGATACTAATTTAACCATTAATAATAATTAATAATTAAACTAACTTTATATATATATATATACCCATATATATATATATGTATAACTATCCATGGGTATTAACTGTGCCCATTTAATTTCTTATCCAAGTAATCCATATGACCCAAACCGTTGATCCATTACTACTATCCAAGCCCAACTCCTTAAAATAAAATAAACATTAAATTTAAATATTTAATTATGACTAAACACTTAGCACATAAAACAGTAGTACACATCATTTAATTAATCAATTTATTCAAACAGAACAATTAGTTCAATTTTCGCATAAGCATACAAATTAAATCAAAACAAATAATTCAAGTAAATAATTAAACAAATAGCCAAATAATCAAATAATGAATTTAAAAATGCAATAAAATCATAAAATAACTACTGAGACTATCTTTTTAAAATTAAGGGTATTACATTCTTCCCCCCTAACAAAAGGAATTTCATCCTCAGAATTTGCTCTTACCTTCTTCCATTATGTTAGGAAACTGCGAGCGAATGACATCCTCCCGTTCCCAAGTAGACTCAGTCTCATTATAATGACTACACTGAACACACACTAAAGGTATAACCTGATTACGAAGAATCTGATCCTGACGGTCGACAATACGACACGGTGGCTCCACATATGTTGCATCCGGTTGTAACTCAATCTCACCAACATCGATATGTTGATAACGATCCTTATCTAATAGAAATTTTCACAACATGAAAATATGAAACACATTGTGCACACGATCTAAATGATCTGGAAGTGCTAACCCATAAGCTGTAGTGCCAACTCGATCCGTAATCATGAATGGACCGACAAACCACGATGATAACTTTTCTTTCCTTCCAAAGCGCATTACTCATTTTATAGGAGACACTTTGAGTAGAAACTGATCTCCAACCAGAAATTCCAATGTACGAGTATGACAATCGGCATAACTTTTTTGCCTACTCTGGGCAGTGCGCATGCGATCCTTAATAAGAGCGATCTTCTCCGAAGTATCCTTAATGAACTCAGGACCCAAAAATCTGCTCTCTCCAACCTCTATCCAACAAATAAGAGATCGACATGGTCGGTCGTACAATGCCTCAAATGGTGCCATACCAATAGTCTTTTGGAAGCTATTATTATACGCGAACTCCACAAGTGGCAAATAATTCTCCCAGTCCCTTGAAGTCAAGAACACCAGAACGAAGCATGTCCTTCATAATCTGATTAACTCTCTCGGTCTGACCATCTATCTGAGGATAATAAGCAGTGCTAAGATGCAACTCTGTACCCCAAAGCCTGCTGAAAACTCTTCCAGAATCTTGACACAAAGGTCGAATCCCTGTCCGATATAATAAATAATGTAATGCCTTGTAACTTTACAATCTCTGTAATGTAAAGTCTCGCCAATTGTTCCGAAATAAAATCAGTGTGGATAGGCAAGAAATGAGCTGATTTAGTCAACCCATCAATGATGACCCAAATGGAATTGTGATCCTTGAATGAATTAGGCAATCCCTCCACAAAATCCATAGAAATGTTCTCCCACTTCCACTCTGGTATAGGTAGTTGCTGTAGAGATCCTAGCGGCCTCTGATGATTGATCTTGACCATCTGACAAGTACTACACTTAGAGACAAATATCACAATGTCCTTCTTCATACCTGCCCACCAAAGCTGCCGCTTCATTTCCCGATACATTTTGTCTCCTCCTGGATGAACATAAAACTCAGAATGATGAGTCTCAATCATCACATCTTTCCTCAAATCGTCAGCAGAAGGTACTAGTAAATACACGTTGTACCTCAAACCTCCATCAGTCCCAATATAGAAAAATGGAACCTCCCAGAGGCTATCTCTATAACTTTGTCAATGCACTGCTGATCCATGAGTTGTGCCTTCAGGACCTTGTGAATGATAGAAGGTGTAACTACCATGCAAGCCATAAAAGCATTAGATAATTCATCAACGGTCTTCAAAGCATTCCATTCAGTGGTGAATAAAGCAAAAAGACTCGTATAGGGTCGGCGACTGAGTGCATCTGCCACCACATTCACTTTCCCTGGATGATACTATATAGAGAAAAGATAATCTTTCACAAACTCTAACCATCGACGCTGTCTCATATTCAGCTCCCGTTGAGTGAATAAATACTGTAGACTCTTGTGATCACTAAATAATCTGAAGGACTCTCCCAATAGATAATGCCTTCAAATGCGTAAGGCAAAAACCATAGCTGCCAACTCCAAATCATGTGTTGGATACGAGATTGGTCGTTCCTCCTACATTAAAACACACCTAAGACCTTGGAAAGAAGCATCTGTGTAGACAAAATACTCTATCCTGCTCTGTGGAGTAGACAAAACTGGTGCAGAAGTCAACTTGCTCTTTAGCTCATCAAAAGCTTCCTAACAGTGTTTATCCCATATGAACCGTACCCCCTTCTTAGTTAAGTGAGTTAGTGATCCTGCTATCTTTGAGAACCCTTGAATGAACCTACGATAATATCCTATCAATCCGAGGAAACTCTGAATCTCGGTAGGTGAAGTAGGTTGTCCCCACTCTACTATTGCTAAAACCTTGGCTGGATCTACCACCATTTCTTTTTCTGATACTACGTGACCCAGAAACTTCACTTCCCTCTGCCAAAATTCAAAATTTTCAAACTAGGTATATAACTGGTGTTCACGAAACGTCTGCAACACTATGTGAAGATGTCTAGCATGATCGTCCTCTATCTTAGAATAAATCAAAATATCATCAATGAAGATGATGACAAACTGATCTAAGTAATCCTGAAGACTCTATTCATTAAATCCATGAAGACTGCTGGTGCATTAGTCAATCCAAAAGGCAAGACACTAAACTCATAAGAACCATATCTAGTGAGAAATGATGTCCTAGGAATATCCTACTCCCTAACCCGAAATTGATGATATCCAGAATGGAGATCAATCTTAGAGAAGTATGTAGCTCCCTTCAACTGATCAAAAAGATCATCAATCCTGGTTAAAGGGTACTTGTTCCTAATAGTAACCTTGTTCAACTTCCTGTAATCTATACACAAGCGAAGTGAACCATCCTTTTTCTTCATAAACAAAACTGGTGCTCCCTAGGGTGAAGTACTCCTACGAATAAAACCCTAACCCAGCAATTGCTAAATCTGATCCCTCAGCTCTCGCATCTCCACTGGCGCCATCCTGTATGGTGCCCTAGCAATAGGTGCAATACCTAGAGCTAAGTCAATCACAAAGTTTATCTCTCAACTAGGTGGCAGCCCTGGAATCTCTTGAAAAAATATCTAAAAATTCCTGTACAATTGGTATGTTATCCGGTGACACAGTAATCTCCTCTTTAGTTTCCTCCTCCATATAGAACAAATAAGTGCTAGTAACCCCATTAGAACATGGTATAGCGACGACGTATATATCCTGACCAAGTATGATGAAAATAATAAACCTATCATAACTAATAACATAGGCATGGTAGTGAGATAACCAATCCATCCCAAGTATCACATCATAAGTGTGTATGTCCAGGACCAATAGATTAGCTAGAAATCTGAGTCTACCAATATTTAGTGTCACAGACCCATCACTCTCATGTAAAATGACAGTATTGCCTAAAGGTGTAGAAATACCATAAGGTCTATCACATACTCGCGTCGTCATTCTAGATAATGTAATAAATAATTTAGACATGAATGAATGTGTAGCACCCATATCAAATAAAATACGACCATGTGTAGCATGAATAAGAAACATACCCTCAATAGTCTAAGGTGCCTGAACATCCTATGGCATGGGGTTGTACACCCTGCTATAATGCAACTGTTACGGTGCCTATGCCTGAGGTTATAGCGATGCGGGTAAAGTCGGATATGTCTGTCCCTGAATCCATGGAATCTGTGAAGTGGGTAAAGGTAATTGTGCCCTCTGTCCCTCCTACACATGCTGTCCCTGTCCCTGTCTTGCTTTAGGACACTGTCTGGAAGTATAACCAAACTCTCCACAAGTGTAGCAACTACCCTAGAAAGTGCCAAATGGCCTCTTCTGTCGGTTAGCATGTGGCTGACCCTGTCCTGCATGTGGTCCCTCATCCTGCTACCTCTATACAGGTGCCCCATTATTGTGAGCATCTGAACCACCTTTGTGCTTCTTCCAAGACTGTTGTCCCTAGAATCTTTCCTTATTATTATGTCGGTGTCCATTGCCATTCACTTTCTCAGCTGACTAATTTGCAGAGTCTCTGTCACCTCGCTTTTCGCCTCTAGCCAGTCTGAAGTCCACGGTCAACTGATACTGGTGTAGAGCGGCGTCTTCCACTTGAGCATAAGTAGTATAGGCTAGACTACCTATAATAGCTCACTTAATAAACCACATAAGTCCCTTAACAAAACTATTACATTTCTTCTCCTTTGTATCTACCTTCTCTGAAGCAAAAAGAGATAAGCACTTGAACTGCTGCTCATACTCTGCCACTGTCATGTTCTCCTGCTCTAGATTAAGGAACTCTGTCTTCGTAGCTGTCCTGACTGTATATGGAAAATACTTCTCACTAAAGCAAGCACTGAACTGATCATAAGTCAATGAAGTTCTCTCTTCTGCGGTGGTAGCTGACTCCCACCATTATAGTGCATCTCCGACAAGTTTGAAAGTAGTAAACCTCTGCGCACTGAACCATGCGAAGATATCACTCGACATCCTTCTTCTACTAGTAAGCTACTTTCACATCGATGGAGCCTGAAAACTCAGGTGGGCTCCCCTTTGTAAAAGAACTCCTAGCCTTTTCCCAACGATCAGTCTAAACTACTGGTGCTGGTATAAGTGCATGCTGAACCTGTGGTTGATTCTGAAGTACAACTATTACACTTGTTTCTATAACCTGAGCAATGAGGTCATTGAGATGAGTAGGATATTCTAGATCTCTTCCCTGATCCTAAGTCTACTAAACTTCCTCCTGTTCTACATGCAACTGACCATCATCATCTTGAAACCCAGGCATTTGTTGCTCTTCCTCTATTTGTTGACGGCGTAGGTGATATTACTGCCTTCGTGCCACTCTCCTTTGCTGCCTATTTCCTTGCATGTTCTGTCCTCTTCTAGCATTAACCATTCTGTTAACACAGAAAGACAAACATTAGTACGATTTTAGCGGATCGTAAAGGAATACAACAAATCATAATCTTAAGCTCTAAACAAGAGAATACACTACGCGGAAGTCTTATAACGAAATAACCCTAGAGACACTTGAACCTGGAGTGCTCTGATACCAACTATGATACCCCTCGATTCTAGAGCCACGGGTGATCAAGTCTGAACACAGATCCGAGGGATACCAAACAATTAAGTATATAAACAAACATGAGTACGAAAGAAATAAAGAATAAATAATTAAGCTGAAAAAAATCTAAATAATAATCCTTAAAGTTTAAATAATCCAATATTTTCAAAACTTCCAATATTATTATAACTTAAGAATCCATCTAGTGGACCCCTAATAATATCCTAACTAGAAAAGTAAATAACTTAACTGCAGAAAATCCAAACTAAACATAAAGAAAAGTCATACGTAGCCAGAAGAGTAAGTGACTGTCTCTGCTCAGCACGAACAAGCTCTAAGCTTGGAACTGTCGAACACCTGAAAAATAACAGTGGGTCAAGCCCATGAATAAGTTCTACTCTATTACAATCCAAACAGAGACCCGATACATAGATACATCCTAGATAACTCAACAATAACTAAATAGTCCATAAATATATATATCCACACTAAGGGACTCTCACTGGACTACAAGGCGGTCCCAACCTGACTAGTAGGCAATATGCAAAACGCACCTGAAGTGGGTATGAATACCTAGACCTAACAGGGTACACCTCTAACTATCATAGCCAGTTATGCATCTCACTGCATATATGCTTCCTAACCATCGATCCTGAGACTCAAGCTTATATCGTGGTACCATAATCATATATATAAAAATCCATCCAAAACCAAGGTAATGTCATTCAATTATTCATTGACCTGTCACAAATATAAGTAGGACTTAACTTTTATAGCTAATTCATTCCCTTATTCCAGAATAGATAGGACTTAGCGTTTGAGGTAATCTGTCCCTAATATGCCACCGTTCCATACCCGTACATATAATTCACAAAATCCAATAATTGATAAAACAGAACAAAGTAGTTCATCAATTAAAATCCAAAGAATGATATAATGAAAATCAAATAGATAACTGAGCACATTATATTGAATTATGCAAGAGTATATTCATATTAATCCATTTAACTTGCTAGAACAATCATAAGCAATTAAATCTTCCATAACCATTGACAGTATACAATTTAGTAATAAAATTTTCATGATGTCCAATATCTTAGCATAATAACAAAGGCTAAAAATTCTGGGATTTTAACATGTTTGTTTAAATCATTTAAAACCACCCTATTAAAGTCCAGAACCACATTTTAGCCTATAAAGATCCAAAAATATCAAAAATACACCGTAGGTGTACTACCAGCAAGGGAACCGCCTCCCCTAAAGAGGGAGCTGGCTCTCCCCCTTATGGATCTAGCTCTCCCTGAAGGAGAGCCGGCTCTCTCTCTTAAGGAGCCGGCTCCCTCCTTTAGAGATCCAGCTCTCTTTCTCCCAGAGAGCCATGTGCTGAAAAATTTAGGGAGCCAACTCCATCCCTTTTGGAGCCAGCTCTGCCCCAGCTTCCTATCATTTTTCTCACCTCCGACGATGTAAAATCCCTCTATAATCCTTTGTTAGGGTTCTTAGGGGTCCAATCTATGTCCCAAATTAACCCAGAAAATCCTATAAACCCAGTATGCATTACTAACAAAAATTTAAAACACATATGCTAAAACAATTGATACAATAAATCAATTTAAATTTACAACACATAATATAGTTTAAACTCTGATTTAATATGCATATAATACCATTTTTAATGTCCGATTAAATCCTGAAGATTATCTAGGCATGCACAAAACACAAGTCTAAGGGAAGGAGTAAGAGATAGAACTTGCCTTTAAGATTTCGGATTAAAATCTCAACGTCGTCTTCCTAGATTTTTTGGCAATTCCTTGACTGTTCTCAAGTCCTCTATTACCCTTGGTTCAACCCACGAGTAGACTTCAATAACCTCTTTTTGGTTCAGCCCTTGTTCTTGGCTAAAACCCTAATTCGTTCTCTCAATTTTCTCTCAAACCTTTCTGTATATCACTCAGCCTCTGTGTGTACGTGAATAGGGTTTCTAACCCTTGGCAGACATATAATGATATATATATATATAGGCTTATAAAAACCCTAATTCTAATTATACGAGGAGACGAAAAAGAAAAAGAAAAGAAAATATAATATAAAATAAATATATGAATCGGCTATCCCACAATGTGATTTCCTAAATATATATAAAACCCTAAAACTATATAATACATATATACTAAATAATGATACTAATTTAACCATTAATAATAATTAATAATTAAACTAACCTTATATATATATATATATATACCCATATATATATGTATAATTATCCATGGGTATTAACTGTGCCCATTTAATTTCCTATCCAAGTAACCCATGTGACCCAAACAGTTGGTCCATTACTACTACCCAAGCCCAACTCCTTAAAATAAAATAAACATTTAATTAAAATATTTAATTACAACTAAACACTTAGCAAATAAAACAGATAGCACACATCATTTAATTAATCAATTTATTCAAACAAACAATTAGTTCAATTTCCATAACATAAATACTGAGACTATCATTTTAAAATTAGAGGCATTATAGGGTTTAAAAGGCTTATTGCATATACTAAATGTAATCGTGTTCCCTACGAAAGTGGCACTATCCTTTAATTGCTTTCTAGATTCATAGTTATATAGTTGTTTATTTCTTTCTTTTCTATGTAGTTCATTATTAGGGACTAGCAATATTTAAGTTTGGGGGTGTGATAAGCGCTGAAAAGTGCACATTTAAACCCCTTAAGCTTTAACGTTCTAAGACCTTATTCTATCTTATTTTTCCATTTTAGTCTAATTTCATGTTATTTCCCTTTTAATGCACTTATCCCCAAAATAAGTCAATTCAGCCGAATTAGAGTATAAAAAATGCAATCTCAAGCTCAGTGAAAGAAAAAAGCAAAGTGGAAACAAAGCGGTGAAAAACAGCATTCTTCGATCGATCGAACCAAGCTACGATCGATCACATAGTGATCGATCCAACTATGCCAAGATGGATCGACCCTTTTGTCCTTATCTACAAGAAATTTCCCTGTTTGATTGATCCAACATTTCTTCCAATCGATCGAACATTTTGAGATTATCCTGACCAACCATTTTTGTCCTTTTCCCAAAAATATCCCAAAAATATCTAAGGTTTGTCATTATTCAAAAAGGCGCCGTCATAGTTCGATCGATTTTGATCGATCGAACCTCCTTAAGTGCGAGAAAAGCAAAGTTCCAGCCAATTAAAAGGTGTGCTCGTGGTGCAATCATTTGGAGGTCCTAGCTAATGTACGAGGTCTGACCATTGGGTGTGACATTTGAGCTACCTATATAAGGATTTTAGCCATTTGAAGGAGATATAAAGAACCATATAGAGAACAGAGACTAGAGATTAGAGAAAGACACACACATTTTAGGAAAGTTCTTCCACTCATCTAGGGTTTCTACTAAGAAGAATGAGATCATTTCTACCATTGAGATAGCCCTTAAGGGTTAGATGACAACATCAATGAGTGGCTAAACCATTCTTTTGGGGCTAGAGATAGCCCTAAGCATGCCTCCTAGACTTTGATGCTTTGTAATTAAAGGGGATTTGTGTTGTAATGATTGTCTTGACATCTTATATATATATGAATCTTGTTTCTATAATGATTTGTGTGGTTGAATACTTTCAATTGATCTTTCAATTCTATCCATATGTCTA
This sequence comes from Cornus florida, assembly GCF_030987335.1. Classification (NCBI taxonomy): domain Eukaryota; kingdom Viridiplantae; phylum Streptophyta; class Magnoliopsida; order Cornales; family Cornaceae; genus Cornus; species Cornus florida. Next base: position 32,101,315 of record NW_026775576.1, read on the forward strand.
TGTATGCTAGGATGAATGTTCATGTGTTTGTTTCTAGATTTTGTGATATTGATGCATGTTTATGTGTGTTGATACTATGAATCTAGTGATGGTTAAGGCATAGTGCTTAAATAGATTACTCATGTGGTTTGTTTGATGGTATATACTTATATCTTGATGGATTGTGCCTCCTTCTTAGTTTAATTAGTTTAATTCACATGTCACTAGCTTAGTTGTAATGTAGTTGCCTTACTTTCTTAAATGGGAGGACAATCCATGCTTGTTGTTTGATGTTCTATGCTTATAAATGCAAGTAGTATATTTCTCTAATTTGATGATGTGCATTAATTGTGGACTTAAAGGAAGGAATAATGGCTTGATTTGATATGTTGTGCTATTCACTAGTTTGGCTAGACAATGTATACTTACTTGGTTATCCATGCTTGGTAATTCAATTAATGGCACACATTTTCATATATAATAATAATCTCCTTAATCCATCAAACATTGAATGTCTAGGAAGGTAATGCTTAGTGGTGAACTCTAAGTCCCAAGACCTTTCTCTTATATTCTTTACACCTCACTTTACTTTAATTGCCTTACATTGCATTTATTTAGTTTAAATTTTAGTCTAATTTCACCACCAATCCATCTCTGATCATTCGACCTACTAATCCGACATTGATTTCCAATAAAAAATACACTCCATATCCCTTGGGACGATCCCTACTTACTCTAACTACATTAATAGTTAGTAGTGGTAGTGGCATTCTATAAATTCAAACTTGGCCACACTACACTCTTATTGTAACTAGTGCTTCACACCCACCAGCTTTTGTAGGTAGTTTCCCAAAGAAAAGGATAACATCATGATTTTGGAGACTTAAAGACTGTCACCGAGGCTTATGGAGTGGTCCCAGACCATCTGAAACAAGTTTGGAGTCCAAGCAGTTGATTCTAAAAAAAATTCAAGAGCAAAAGCTCGAGTACAAGTTCCTATGCTCGAGCACCAATTGGAATGAAGCAAGAAAAGTCACTAAGGCAAAAATGCTCGAGCACAGAATTCTCTACTTGAGCAGAAGTCCAAGGTGCTCAAGCCTTTTCCAAAGAGCACGAGCATAAACTCCCCTGGGAAAATGAAAAGACACTTCGAAAATTCTAGTCGCCAGAACTCGAGCTTTTCCAAAAAGCTTGAGCAGAAGACCAAAAGCTCGAGCTGAAGCTTTTCTGCTTGAGCATTCCAACCAAGGTGATCGAGCACCATGAAGAAAAAGTCCAAAAATATTCTAAGTGTTCAACAAAAAGTTGCTTTGGAAAATAATTGAAGAAATTTGACTAAGTATGGAATTCCTGCTCGAGGCTTTTCCACAAAGCTCGAGCACAAGATTCTCTACTCGAGCCTTTTCTTTTCAATCAGACTTTTTAAGTGTGGGATTAATTCTAATTAAGTCACATTAAGTCGTAGACAGGCCAAATGACCCCAGAAGACCTAAAGCCCATCTAACCATGGATAGAAGTCAGTTACTTCTATAAAAGGATGTACAAGGCCATAGAAAAGAGGTTTTTTTCTCTTACAAATAATTCTAGATCTAGTAATGGCTTTTAGGGTTTTTGGGAGATTCTCTGAAGAACTGAAGATGAAGATCCATAGAAGAGAAGTGCAGCCCATGATGATAAGTTCTACACCAACAAAGATGATATCCTCCATCGTCATGAGTAGTTAAATCCTCTCTTAGGGCATTGATGTAACCTAAATCCGATTACTATGGTTTGATTGTTCTATATTTTGGGATTTTCAATATTAATGTATAATTGATTGCATGATTTTGAGCAATTTACTTATATCTTCTAAGCAATTGGGTTTTTAATTGAATAAATTGGTTTTTAATAAATTAATTTCTTATCTTAAATTTAATTCTTCTAAAAAGTTAACCTATTCTTATTGTTTGAGATTGGCAGCTAAGGGTTTCTCATGAAAATAAGAATAGAGATCATGCAATGGTGCATAAACTGTTTTTATGAATGAATGTTTTCATAATCTATGCTTAAGGAAGACGAATTATAACACAAAATTATAAATGTACATGGCACTTGGCCTAATGTTATGCATACAAAATAGACATCTTCAAGTGTTTTTAGATATACATTACACATCAAAGAAGCCATCTTAGCTTCTACAATACCATACATCCATGGTATACAAAATTTAACATCCAAGTGCATGTCAATATACAAAAATGCTTCAAATAACTCAAAATCTTCTAAGGATGATGAGCATCCAAGAACATAGTCTATTTACCTAAAAAACAACCCAAACCACTAGGGTGAGTAATCAAGTTACTCGTAGGAGAAGCATATGCATATACCCTAAAGTTTCAATATCATTGCAAGATCAATATAGACGAATACAAGGGAGCATTCCACTTAACGTCTATATTCAAGGTGTTCTAAGGGATCATCTTAAGCTAACTTAAATGTTTCTTAGCAACACAATATCAAAATGGATGTACTTAACAACATCAAATTGCATATAACAAAATTTACAAGTTACAAATAGCATTGATTTTCAACTTGGAAATGAATACGAAATCAAAAAAAGTGGAATCCTTGGACACCTAAGTTCGGAATTCGGCCAAGACCTCAACGGTTATTCCGGGCATTAACCCGTAGGGAAGACCACCCTAAGTGCGCACTAACTCAATTGGGGAGAACTCATACCTCCCACACTAGAGCCAAACTCTAGCCATGTTACTAGTAACCATGTCCCTAGAGAATCCAAAATATATATCAAGTTCAAAACATATATATATAAATAATAAGGCATATCAACCACCTTACAAGCACAAGAACTTCGAAACCACACAACCATATCTTAGGGTTCCAAGTCTAGAATGGCATGATAGATGACAAGTTCTTAACATGATATAATGCACAAAACAATATCATTAACTTATCAATTTAAGCATGCCTCAACAATAAGCCATATATACTAAATGTTTGCATTTTAGTAAATAGCTTCTAAAACAATCATGATTATCAATAGTAATCTACTAGAATGTAGGATTACCATTACAATAGCATAGTAACTCAAATCATTAAGAATTCTATACAACTTCAACAATCCTACTCAAGATATATACACAACATACATGCTTGATCAATGAAATCCTAAGTCAATCATAAGGATTTCCTATAGTATGCAATACTACAATTCTAAAAGCATGTATACAATATATATTAAAACCCAAAGGATTTCGAAACACTTAGAAAATAAACATACTACCACCCCCACCTTAATAGAGAATTGTATCTCTATAATCTAAGCTACCAAGCACAAAATGGAAAACAAGTTTAGGGTTCTTGAAGAGGAGAATGAGAGGAAACTTTTCTCTCCCAAGGTTTTTAGTCTAAGGTGTATGGAAGTGAGCCAAATTGAAGGGGTAAGCTATGAACTAAGCTTTCCTCCAATGGTGGATTTGTTAAGGTTCATGTTAGATAATGAAATAAAGAAAGTAAAGTGTAAAAATGGTGAGTGGAAGGGCTAGAGATCCTCCACTCACTATGTGCTCTTGCACTACCTCTCTCATACACATAATGCAAGACTACATCATGGCCTTACACTTGTCACTAATCCAATGCCTCTTCCAAGGCTTAATCCTAAGCTTACACTTGTCAACAATCCAATGCCTCTTCCAAGACTTAATCCTAAGCTTACACTTGTCAACAATCAATGGTTACATGTGCACCAATCTAAGGCCAACACATGGATGAATCTCCACCCACCAAATGTCAAGAGGTCATGGTGCCAAGTCTCTTTACCTAAATGCCAACAAATGGCACCATGAGAGTGTGACACTTGTCACACTTTTCAAAAATTACAAAATGGTCCTTTTTTAAAATATCTTCTAAAATAAATAGCAAAAAGGTCCCTCAAATGAAAAATAATAATTTTGCATAATTACACTAAAATCCCAAAAGTTATGAATAATTACACTAAAGTACGCATTCATGCCCTTTGTGAAAAATAAAAGCAACTAGCATGCTTTTCAACAAAAGTGAAAATACCAATGTCATGGAAATCAAGTATCATGAATGCATGCAAAACCTGAATCAAATCCAAACACCCCGAAGTGAGGTTAAGCAAGGAAAAACAATAAACGAGTAAAAGATGAAATAAGAAAAAAAAAATGAAAAAAAGAAAATCACCGAAAATGGAAAAGGAGGAAAAAGACTGGGTCATTACACCATGCTTGTTGTTTGATATTCCATACTTATGAAAACAAGTAGCATGTGTCTCTAACCTTGTGATGTGTTTGGATTGTGAGCTTAAAGAAAGGATTAATGGCTTAGCTTGATACATTGTGCTATCCATCATGTTGTTTAGACAATATATACGTAATTAGTCATCCATGCTTGTTAAAACAACCACACACACACACTATTATTGCAATACATATTTTTCCCCCTTATTAATTATTCATTAAGGGTGTAGAAAAGCTATGCTTAGTAGTGATCTCTAAATCCCAAGATCTCTCTCTCTCTTATTTTCTCTCCATTACATTTAATTGTTTACTTTAGTTTAAATTACATCTTAGTGTAATTCAACCACCAACTAATCTTTTGGATCACTTGACCTACTAACCCTATCTCGATTCTACAACCTAATACGACCCACCAATCCTTTGGGATGATCCCTACTCGCCCTAACTATATTTTTAGTGAAAGGTAGTAGTGGCAAATCATAAATGTAAAACTTGGCCACACTCATCTTAGTCTAACATCCACCCTTTTTGCACAAACTTTTGGTGTACCATGACCACGATACACCAAGTTTTTAGCGCCGTTGCTAGCGACTGATTGAAGGCAATGTCGTATTTGTGGAATCAATTAGGAATTAGTACTCTTTTGATCGTGTCTTTACTTTATTTTCATTTTCATTTTGGTTACTTATTGTGTTGGTTCTTATTTGACTAGGTGCATTGAGCTAGAAGGTGAGCAAAGGAGCATTTTAAGCAAGGAGCTAAGCAAAAGCAAGGAAAAAGCTAAAATCTAAAAAATTTGCAAGGCTAAAAATTGAAAATTGAATTGAAGTGCTAAAGGACCCTTTGTGAACTCTTTCTTAACTAAATCTCTAGTTAAATCGTCGGCCCGCATAGAGGCTTGTATTTTAATTCTTAGATAAATCGTGAGCCCACGTGGAGGCAATTTTATTATTCTTTGCATATTGTTGATAGCATGGGAGTATGGGATCATTGTATGTGGAGGAAGTTTGTTGATTATTGATTTGTTGCAAAAGTGAAGTGATTGTTTATTGCTTGTTACTTGTTGTGTCTTGTTATGCATGCATGGTCGTAGATCATTGAAACCTTCTCTTGTCCCTCTTAATTTTCATCTTGAATCCGTTGTTCGAAACACTAGGGGAAGAAGAAGTTCTAGTCAATCCATTTCATTAATGGAAGTACATAATGAAGACCATGTGGAGGACCTTGGTCACATAGGCCAACAAGGTATCCTCTACCCCAATGTGCATCATGATAACATCCAAGTACCATTAGGCATGCCAAGGCCATTCATTCACCCACCACATCAACAAGGCCGAGTTCCATTGGGAATGCCAAGGCCAATGTATACTCCACAACCTCCCATAGTTCAAGGCAATCACGGTGCCCATGTTGCACCTCCAATTGCTAATCCTCCCCTTGTTTTAAGAGATCACTATGTGCTTAATGAAAATAATGCACCCACATGCATTCAATTGCCACCATTTAGAGCACACCACTATGAAATCAAACCACAAACCATTCAAATGCTTCCTAACTATCATGGACTTCCAAGTGAAGAACCTTACAAGCATTTAGATGAGTTTCTTGAAGTATGTTCCACCGTGAGATACACGGACATGCCGGAAGAGGTCTTAAGGCTTAAAATTTTTTCATTCACCCTTAAAGACAAGGCAAAATATTGGTTTAACAATCTTAGGCCTTTTTCAATAACTTCTTGGGCAGAAATGCAACAAGGGTTCTTGAAGAAGTACTATCCGGTTTCTAAGACCAATGCCATGAGAACCTCAATTCGAGAGTTTTCACACGGGGATGGGGAAATGTTCCATGAGGCATGGGAAAGATTTAATGAATTGCTTAGGAATTGTCCACATTATGACATGCCTAAATGGCAATTAGTTCAATATTTCTTTGAGAGTTTATCCGATAATTACAAGGGCATGGTTGATGCTTCCATGGGTGGCTCTTACATTGATAGGTATGAGGATGACGTGTGGCATCTTTATGAGAGCATGAGTGAAAATTCTTTGCATCGAACTTTATCTTCTAAGAATGGTAGGAATTCAAGTGGAAGGAAGAGTGTTGGCTTACATCAAGTTAACCATTCCAATCAACCAAAACTCGGCAAATAAAGTATCTTTCATTCCTAACCATTCCCATCATGCATCCAATGAGACATGTATGACTTGTTCAAGTATTTTACATTCTACTTCCAATTGTCCCCATGGACATGTGCAAAGTGAGCATTATGAATAAGTCAATGCAGCTTTTTGTTAATCAAGGGAACAATCCTTATGGCAATCACTATAATTCTAGTTGGAGGAATCACCCGAATTTCTCTTGGAGAAACCAAGGGGAAGGCTCAAACCCTTCCCAAGGTAGTTTTCAAGGGAAGTATGTTCCACCTCTAATGCAAAGCCAAGGTTCCCACGGTTTTAGATCATCATTTCAATAATAAGGAAATCAATTTGCTAATTCTCATTTTCCTAATCAACCATCATATTCTGAAAGAAATTCTAGGAGTCCCGCTTTTAAAGAGAAAGTTTTGACCGCTGTAGGCACTTTAGAGGTGAATACTCAATTGCTTCATTCTCATTCTCAATCCATTGCTAAGCTAGAAACCCAAGTAGGGCAAATAACTAGTACTTTAAATCCTAGAGAGAAAGAGAAAATGCCTTTGAATGCCCCACCCAAGCAATAATGTGTTGTGGAGACTCATTCCTCATCGGAAGGTCACACAATTGAGCATATCAATGCCGTGACTACCTTGAGAAGTGGGAACATTGTGGATAACCAAGTGGGTATGTCCAATGAAGAAAGTGAACCGGTGCAACCCAAAGTTAACACTCGTCCCATTTCACATCCTATTCCTCCTTCATTGCATATGCATGATCTTTCAAATGAGAATATGTCAAAAAGTAATTTGAAAAGTGATTTTGAAGAGAAAAATTTGTAAAATGATTTCCAAACTTCTTGTGTTGAAGAAACTTCAAAGAAAATTTTTGAAAAGGTTTTTGAACCAAAAGCTCCATTTCCAGATGCCTTAGGATCCATTTCAATTGACAAGCAAAAGGCCAAAACAAATGAAATTATGGATGTGTTTAGGCAAGTGAAAGTCAATCTTCCACTTTTGGATGCAATCAAGCAAATTCTGGCTTATGCCAAGTTTTTAAAAGATCTTTGCACCCAAAAGAGGTAGAACAAAAGCCAAGCACCTAGGAAAGTGGTCCTAATCGAGCAAGTAAGCTCAATTTTGCAACATAACACTCTTCCAAAGTTTAAGGACCCTGGTTCACCTACTACTTCACGTATTATTGGTGACCATGTCATTAATCGGGCTCTCTTAAACTTAGGAGCAAGTGTTAACCTTCTTCCATACTTGGTATATGTCAAATTAGGCTTAGGAGACTTGAAACCGACGTCGGTGGTTTTGCAACTTGCCGACCGATCCATCAAAAAGCCTAGGGGTATCATTGAGGATGTATTGATTAAGATTGATACATTTTTCTTCCTCGTTGATTTCGTTGTCATTTACACGGAACCGGTCCCGAATCCTAAGAGCCAAATTCCCGTTATCCTTGGCCGTTCTTTCTTGGCAACCACGAATGCCAACATTAATTGTAGGACGGGGATAATGAAGATCTTATTTGGCCACATGAAGGTGAAGTTGAATATCTTCAATCCGACCCCCAATTCATTTGACAAGCATGAAGAAGTGAATATTGTAGAGAAATATCATGACCATAAATGTGAAGGAATAGAGTCTTTGTGTGAAACCAAAATTCCAAAAAGTTCATCTTCAACCCTGAATTCCAAGAAAGTTGTTTCAAAATCTTGTTTTAAAAGGGCATGGAAGCCCAAATATCATTGTGACCAAGGACCAAAAATTTCTTTTGAGCCTAATCCAACAAGTTCTCTAGGGAACCATTTGTTGGGTGGAGTTCAAAGTACTTATCACCCCATCAAGGAGGGGATACACTACAAGATGTTTGATCTGAGCTAAAAGAGCCCAATGTCTTGCTAGAGACGTTAAAAACTAGTACATTTCATAGGGTGTCACAACTCCCTCATTTCTATTTTAAATTTCATTTCTTGCGAAGTCTAGATATTTGCTTTAGGTTCATATATATTGCTAGGAACTGTGATTAGGATTGCATGTACTTTCATGTTGAAAATGAGCATTTTGCATTAGTTCGATTGATCTCAAAAGAAGTTTGATCGATCGAACTTTATACCTGCATCTAACCTGCATCCAATCACCTCTTTGTCTAATCGTTTAAAGAAAACCTACATATTTCAGCTCTATGTCCCATCGATCAAACATGTCTGCAGGTTTTTGCATGTTCGATCGATCGGAGTTCTTCTGAGATCAATCTTGGAAAGATCGATCTCTGTTCTTTGATTTACTGTTTTGATTTAAATTTGATTTTTGTTTTGAATTTTAAATTTAAAATATATATATATATATATATATATATATTATTTTATAATATTTTATTTTATATTCCAAAAATATTTTATTTTGTATTATTTTTGTTTATTTTTATTTTTATTTAGTTTTATTTTTCAAAAATCAAAAAAATATTTTTAATTTTTGATTTTTAATTTTTTAAAAATTCAAAAGCTTTAAAAAATAATTTTGTCTTTTAGTGAGGAGAGATCGATTCAAGTTTGATCGATCTGAGATTTAAGTTCAATCGATCGAACTGGTAACAGAATGTTTTAAAAAATCAAACCTAGGGTTATTAGATCGATACCACAGATCGATCTAACACCCTCATCTTCTTCCCTCGCCGCTGCAACTCACTTCCCCACCTTTGGCGAACCCTCCAGCGACTTCATCTCATCCCGAATCTCTCTCCTTCATCTCGAATCTCAGATTTCATCTCCCTCTCATCTCATCTCTCGGTTTTGGGTAAGATCCGAGATCCCTCTTTTGATTCAAGCTTTATTTTCATGAATCCATGCTTTATATGTTAGATCTATGATGTTTTGATGATGAATCTAGCCATTGATGAAGCTTTGAAGCTATGTATATATATCGTTTTATAATTTTTTTATTTTAATTTTGATTTTGGGGGTCACGGGCCAAGGAAAGTGACCAAAAATGTTAATTTGTTGTGTAGAGGGGCCCACAAGCTTGTTTGTGAGGCCCCCGTGCCATCCACGTCACAGATCTGTGACTTTTTGAATTTCACCTCACAATTCGATCGATCAAACTTTTTCTCAGATCGATTGAACTTGCATCGATCTCACATTTTTGTGATCGATTGAACTTCACAGATTTGCATCACACATTTCACACACCATCTCTTATGTTTCATACTATCTCATACATGCCCAATGTCTGTGTTTTCCACATTGGATGCATTCCATACTTATACTATCTAGTATGCTTCACATCATGTCACTTATTCATTGTCACTTGTATAAATTCATGTTCCTTATCTGTTTTGTCTATCTCATTTGACATACATGATTCTACAAACTGTGCTTTAATTCTTTATCCCGGCACTGACTTCCTTTTTGACTTTTCTTTTATTTTACAGGCCATGGCTAGGGTCAAAACTATTGCTCGTGGACATTATCACCGCAGAGCCAGGCAGAGATTAGACGACCAAGCAGGTCCATCTCACGTCCAGGACCCCATTCCCAAGCCAGAGCTAGAGCAGATACAGGATGAGCCAGCAGAGCCTACTCCACCTTAGTCTCCATCCGCTGATAGTATACTACAGTTTGCAGCTGAGGCATCTGCTTCACAGGCTGATGCTGAGGATGAGCATATACCATCTCCATCACCACCACCAGCTCAGCCAGCCCAAGACTTAGACCAGCCATTGCCGAGATACTCACACCTTCAGGTGGCGCATGAGTCGGTCTTCGATATAGACTTCTTCTCCCGGTCTGTTGTTACTAGAGCAACATATGACGACATAGACCAAAGGGGTATTTCAGCCATATTGGCCCCTGTTACATATCCAGTGTACCCGAGGTTGGTCCAGATGTTCTTCCAGAACCTCTAACCTGCCCCGAGTAACCTGGCGGAGCGGACTACCATTGACGGCTACCCCATCAGTATTACTGTGGACACTCTATCCAGATCATGCCACTGTCCACACATCTGCCCTCCCAATCTCCAGACTACATATCCTACTTTGTGGAGGATTTCTTATGCAGGCTTGGCCATGGCACCCACAGGTCACTATGCAGGTGGCGAGACTTTCGTCACACGTACTTATCTGGCAAACGACCTTTGGTTCTTTGATTCGGTGCTATACTGAAATGTTTTTATGGCCGGCCATAAGATATAGAGGTGCGGTGACTATCTAACAGCTCTTTACGCCTTCTATATAGGGCATTAGCTATCCGTTCCTGCACTCATCTGGAGCGTTATGATGAAGTTCTATGTTGATCACATCAGCAAGGCCAAGCCCAAATGGGCTAAGTATCTCCCATTTGGCCATCTCATCACACAGATTCTGAGAGACCAATGTTATCCCTTCTAGGCACGGGAATGTACTGAGTCTGGGGCATGCACGTTCCAGAAGAAGGACTAGAATAAGACCTACAAGGCTCTTGTTAAGAGTCTACAGGATGACGCTATAGAGGTAGCTAAGGAGCTTGAGAGAGAAGAGATGGAGTAGGTAACAGCTGCAGCAGCAGCAGAGCAGGCGGCGGACGATGTACTAATCGATCCGGCTGCCATGCATATGGATATTGATTTGGAGCAGCCCGTAGAGGACCCAGACCATCACTCTCCGGTTAGGTCACCCGTTCATGATGAGGAGCAGGCTCAGGATCATCATTCTCCTAATCCAGTAGCACTTAAGGCTCCAGTTTAGATACCCAGCTTCGAAAAGCGTCTTCAGACTCTAGAGGATGGCATGGTTTCCATCTGGGCTGATATTGCTTCACTCCATACGGATGTCATAGCCGCATTACGAGATCTATCCAGAGACATCCGCGGAGCACACCCTGCCCATCCTACCTCCTCTTCATGATTTTTATATCTTCTTTTATTATATATTATTGTGATATCTGCCATATTTTTGCTACTGTTATTTTTTAGGCCAGTCTATTGGCCTCGACACTGGATGTACTATAATATACTTTATTTCTCTTTTATGTAGACTTTGTTTTTGGATGTCATAAATGCGTATTGATATATCTGTCTATGATTGACTCCATCAGGTGCATCCCAGTGACTTCAGTGAGAGAGAGTACTGCCCGAATTTTTCAGGACCACCGTTTTTCCGCTCTCCGTACTTCAATTTCTTATCCCATTTACACTTGCATGTCCACTGTGCACTATTATTATCCCCTTTGCTGTCTAATGAACTTTTATCTAGTGCCATCTTTTCAGGACCACAGTTAATCCCAAGTTTTGGGGGGCTATGCCACCTACTTTGGATACTTCTGTCCCGGTTGTTTTTGCTAGTTGCATTGGTATACTCTTTCCTTTGTTCTCTTTGCACATTGAGGACATTGTGCCATTTAAGTTTGGGGGGGTAATGGTGTTAATTACAGTATTTGCTTTAATTTCAAAATTTTGAGCATAACTTGTGTATTTAAGAAATTTTCTATGATTGGTCCATAACTAGCTATGATTTGATCTATTGAGGACTATATTGCTTAAAATTTAAAAATTGCTTGATTTGAGAGTTCAATACTCCTTGTATGCCTTGTGGATGCCATTTAGGAGTAAATTTTTTAAAAGATTGATATCATGCTTGCACTTGTGGTCCACATCATCTTACTTTTGTAATAATTTTAAGATTCACTCTAGGATTCTACACTAGCACAGGCGCATACTAGTATTCATTTATGGGGTACATGCTTTGTTGATTATTGAATTGGATATATCCCAATTGACCTAGTAGTGCATTGAAAGTTTTTATTCTTGATAAAGGTGGATAACAACCCCTTTTCACTAAGTAGCCGGGATTCTAGCCTCATCAAGCACTGAACTTCTCGTGCCGAAAGGTGGAGGGCCTAAACTCTAGGTTAATAATTGAACCTATATATATATACATATATATACATATATATATAAGAAGAAAAAAGTTGCAAAAGCAATAAAAATTGAGGACTTCTCCCAAAAAGGTGAGAAGTGGGAGATGATTAGATGGAGGTTGTTTTAATTTGTAGCCTAGTTGATTTGAGCTTGTAAGTCCTTAAGGGTGTTGGAACACCTAGTGCCCTAAAGCCGTTTGGTTTGGGAGTCATTGACCTAACGCTCGACCTCATGGATTGCTAGAAAGCTTAATAGATTAACACATTGCACTATGCTTCCATCTTGGATCCTTACGGAAAAATAATAATAATAATAATGAGTGAAAAGAATAAGTGCACCTAGAACAATAAAACTTTCATAAAAGGTCCACTTTTTGTCTTGATGATCGGTACTAGATTTGTGTGCTAGTTTGAGGGTAAGGATGTGATCATTTCTTTAGTTGGCTAAGATAGCAACATATTTGATGCCGGTCTACTCAAAAAGGATTCTAGTGTTGTTTTGATTTGCATGATCATTTTCTTGATGTGTGGAGGACCATACTTGCTTGCTTGGTGTTGAGATTTTGGGAGATTGCTTGGAAAGGGTTGAAAAATTGCATACTTGAGGTAGTTTTCTCCCAATGCTTGTTTGCAATATTAGTGCCTCTTTTGAAAGAATGAGCTTAATGTTTGTGAGTATCATTTCTGGAAACCCTGACGAGACTTTACTCGTCCACTAGGGGTAACCTAGGGGTTTAAAACGCTTGTTGCATATGCTAAATGCAATCGTGTTCCCTACGAAAGTGGCGTTATCCATTTATTGCTTTCTAGTTCATAGTTAATTAGTTGTTCATTTCATTCCTTTACTTCATAGTTCATTGCTAGGGGCTAGCAATATTTAAGTTTGGGGGTGTAATGATCGCTGAAAAGTGCGCATTTAAACCTTTTAAGCTTAGGTATTCTAGAACCTTTATCTATCTTATTTACCCGCTTTAGATTGATTTTGTATTATTTCCATTTTTAGGTACTTATCCCCAAAATAAGCTAACTCAGCTAAATAAGAGCATAATTGAAGCAATCTTAAGAAGAATTAAAGAAAGGAGCAAAGTGAGAGCAAAATGAAGCAAGTGGTGGAAATTCAGCAAGTTCGATCGATCTCAGAAAATATTCGATCGATCTAAAGTTCATTGATCTAGGCATTTCAAGATGAATCTGAGCTCTTTTGTCCTTATCCAAAGATCCCACAAAGTTTGATCGATCCAACTTTTTTCCGATCGATCGAAAAGATTCCATCTTATCCAGTTGTATCACCACACCTACCACTTTTGTCTCATTCCCCAAAATATCTCAGATCTGTCTTTATGCAAAAAGACGCAACCATAAAGGATCGATCCAGCTTAAGTTCGATAGATCTCAGTCATGGTCGATCGATCTCACCACAAGTTCGATCAATCGAACTTCCCCAAGTGCAAGAAAATCTAATTTTCAGCTCATTAAAAGTTGTCTCATATCCAATCATTGGGGGGAATATTGGTGTACGAGCCCAGGTCATTGGGGGTGATATTTAACCAACCTATATAAGGAATATGAGCTAATATACTTTAAGACATACACATACACTAGAGACACAATTGATATCATATTCTTAGTGAGGGAAAAAGGAAGAGAGGGGGCTAGAGACACAAGCTTGGAGTTCTTCCATCAACCAAGAAGATGAGCAATCTCTACCATGGAGTTAGCCCTTAAGGGTTGGAGGACACCATCCATGAGTGGCTAGACATCCTCTTGGGGTTAGAGTTGGCCCTAAGCATGCTTTCTACATCTTGATTTATGTATTTTTTAGGGGATTTGTATTGTGATACATGTTTTGACATATTTATACACATAGATCTTGTTTATTCAATGATTTGTGTGGTTTAATGTTTCCAATTGATCATTTCATTCTACCCATATGTCTATGTATGCTAGGATAGATGTTCATGTGTTTGTCTCTAGATTTTGCATTATTAATGCATGTCTATGTGTATTGATGCTATAGATCTAGAGATTGTCAAGACATAGTGCTTAATATAATGCTCTCTCTTTTTTTTTTATGGTTCATACTCATTTCTTGATGGATTGTGCCTCTCCCTTAGTTTAATTAGTTTAATTTCATGTCATTAGCTTAATTGTAGTGTAGTTGTAGTTTAGATATTAAATAGGAGGACAATCCATGCTTGTTTTTTGATGTTCCATACTTATGAAAACAAGTAGCATATGTCTCTAACCTTGTGACGTGTTTGGATTATGAGCTTAAAGAAAGGATTAATGTCTTAGTTTGATACATTGTGCTATCCATCATGTTGCTTGGACAATATATACTTAATTAGTCATCCATACTTGTTGACACAACCACACACACACACACACTATTGTTGCAATAAATGTTTTTCCCCCTCATTAATCATTTATTAAGGGTGTAGAAAAGTTATGCTTAGTGGTGATCTCTAAATCCCAAGATCTCTCTCTCTTATTTTCTCTCCATTACATTTAATTGTTTACTTTAGTTTAAATTGCATCTTAGTGTAATTCAAACACCAACCAATCTTTTGGATCACTCGACCTACTAACCCTAATCTTGATTCCATAACCTAATACGACCCACCAATCCCTTGGGACGATCCCTACTCGCCCTAACTACATTTTTAGTTAAAGGTAGTAGTGGCAAATCATAAATGTAAAACTTGGCCACTCTCATCTTAGTCCAACATCCACCCTTTTTGTACAAACTTTTGGTGAACCACGACTACGATACACCACAGCTGCGATCTTTGCTTTATGTATTTGGAGGCATTATTTCCTAGAAGAGTTTTTTTAGACTATTTAGTGACCACAAAGTTAGCAGTATATGTTCACAGAGAGGGATTGAATATGAGAGAACGCAGGTGCTTAGAGTTTGTGTGACGACCCTGGATTTTTTAACCCAGTACGTCCTGTGATGACCTGAAGGATGATCCGATAACAGATCTTGAATGTGGAAGTGAAACAAAAACAAGGTCTCTAGGGACATACAACATCCCTAAGACACAAAAATGACCTTCTATGAAGTCACGGAACTCACCGAGAATAAATGCGGAAGCAAAAGTTGAAAATAGACCAAGTATGGGCCCAAGGGCAAAATGGTCCTTTCACATAGAAAATGAAGTCTCTAGGGATGCACATCATCCCTAAGACATGAATGTGACTTTCTATGAAGCTGTAGAACACAAAGAGGCAAGATGCGGAAGCGACGTTTTAAAAATGGACAAATGCAACCCTAAGGGTAAAATGGTATTTTTTTTTTAAAAAAAAAAAAAAAAAAAATGGGTGCTACCGAGCACACCATTGGAAATAAAATGAAAAAATAAATAAATTTAGACTCAAGAATCGCCTGATTCGGATTCTGGATGAAGGAGATATGGCCATTTGAAAACGGGGTGTCAAGGCTGCCAAGGGGATGGCACCATGGGCGCCCATGACGCACGCCGCGAGAGTGCGTTGCAGCCCCCCCTGACATTGCCAATGGCCTGCACTAATTTTTGGGATTAAAATGCTAATTTGAGGGCTTAAATGACATTTTTTTGAAAAAAGTTATGAAGTAACCCCCCCCCCCCCCCAAATCATGTTTTCTACATAACTAAGTTAAGAGAAGTTTTTATTTTTCAAATGAAATACCCAAAATGCCCCTTAGATCAGACTTTTCCCTAAAAAAGTGTGCGCACCAGAAAATCCAGATCTGCGACTGATTTCAGACACTCAAAACGAATATTTTTGAAAAAACACAAAGAAGAAACCCCCTTTAAAATCATGTTTTCTAACTGACCATGTCAAAAAAAACTCTTATTTTTTGAAAGAAAAACCCCAAAATGCCCTTAAACAAGATTTTTCAATAGAAACAGAAAATGAGTCCAAATGATGCTCATTTCATGAAAATGCGATATTTTGCGCAAGGTGAGCATGCATGCAAACATAATATACATATTTATACGCATTCCAATGGCTTACGGCCTCAACGGACGCTAAATACAAAATATCACATGTCAAATCTCCAAAACTTGAAAATTTTCCTTAACAAGAAAAATATTAAACCAAAATAATATAAGTGTAGGTAAAAGACATTTTGGCCCTTGGCCACACGTCGTACATATGAAAAGAGTCCCAACAAGTGTGCTTATGCACACTTTACACATTCTGAACTAAAAACGACATGCCGAAACCCCTAATTTCATAATATTGCTTTTAAAAGTACATTACAATACCAATGTGCATAAACATAAACGAAATTGTTTTTAGCCCTTGGCCACACATCATACATATCAAATAAGTTATAAAAAATGTGCTTAGGCTCACATTGCATAATCCGAATTAAAAACAACATACTAAAACCTCAAGTTTCATAACATTTCCAAATAAGGCATGAAGTAGAAATGGCATACATGTGATTCAAAGGTTCTTGGCCCTTGGCATCATTACAGTAATGACCCGGTCATTTTCCTTCCTTTTCTTTTTCCCATTTTTACTAATTTTCTTTTTTCATTGATATTTTCTTTCACGTAACCTCACTTTTCATGTTCGGAGTTGATTTTTGGCTTCATGTGTTTTCATTCCATTTGGTTTACTCGAAATGCGTAGCTTTACTTTTAGAGAAAAGCTCGTCGGTTGTTTCTTTTTCCTACAGGGGCGTGGATGAAGAGATTCTTCATAAACATATTCGTTTCTTAAGATGTTTTTCATAAATATCTTTTGAATATATTTTGATTTGGGGGTTTTTAAAAAAATATCTTTTGTAAGATATTTCCATTTGGGTCACTTGCGCATTTATCTTTTTTTGTCGGGGCCTTTGTTTAATTAACGAAACTTAATTGCAAAGTGTCTCCATGGGGATTGGATCCTCATACGGGATTCATTTTCATATTTTTTCGAGTCGTGTACTCTTAGAATTGTCTTCCAGTCATTCCTTGCCGTTTTAGGACTTTTGACCCCTGTTGACACCAAACTTGCTCGAGGCATATCTTTCTGCACGGAACTCGATTTTTGAAGCTTTTTCTTTTGTTGTTCGTTTTTTTCCATTTTGGTTCTTTTTCATTCATGGTATTTTGCCGTTTGAGTGCATCTACACGGATTTCACTTTTCAAGGCCAGGCGGGACCCGTACGAGTCACTTTTGAGATTTCTATAAATAGGGGGTATGATGAGCGCTGAATATTACATATTTGAGTCTCTAAATATACGTATGTTAAGACCTAAAGTAATACTTCTATCCATTGTTAGACTGATTTATGTTTATTATGTGTTTATAGGTATTTTCCCAGATAAACGGTTAAAATCGAGACTTTATGATGAAAAGACTGATATCGAAGCTTACAGAGTCATTACCGATCATTCAAAGCAAGCCAAGAGCATAAATGGTGAAGTTTAGAAGAATTCAAGTACTAAGGCTCGAGCCTAAGTTCTAAGGCTCGAGCTCTGTAAGAAAAAAAAGAAAAATCAATTAAGGCATTAAAGCTCGAGTCTTGTACCTCCAGAGCTCGAGCCCTACACAGTGGTCCTCGACCCTTACCCAAGGGATCTCGAGCCTTTACCTACAAGCTCAAACATGAGGCATCGGAATTTGAAGAGTTGATTTCAAGAAAGCCAAGCCCCTAGGGCCTCGTGCCAGACCTCAAGGGATCGAGCACTGTCATTTAGAGCTCGAGCCCTAAGCCTTAAAAGCTCGAGCTTTGTACCTAAAGCTCGAGCCCTATGAAGCTAGGATTTAGCAATGTTAAAAGAAGAAGACCCAAAAATATTCTTAGTGTTAATGGAAAAGATGCTTCGAAAAATAGTTGAAGAAATTTGACTAAGTATAAAAGTGAAGATCGAGCACCATCCTTTGAAGCTCGAGCCATACTTCAAGAAAGCTCGAGCTTTGCTCCCAAAGCTCAGCTTGGGCCAAATAGCTCAAGCTCAGCCTGGGCCTCTTTTCCAAGTCTTAATTCATTCCAGATGGGCCAAAAGACCTAAAAGCCCACCAAACCCTTATTTCTTCTATAAAAGAAGGCACAGGCCTTAGTAGAAGACGTTCCTTTTTCTCGTATTATTGAGAAGTCTGATATAGTGGTGGCGGCTTTTAGGGTTTCCAGAACCTTAGAAGGTGAAGATCCTGAGAAGAGAAGTGTTGTCCGTAATAATGAAGATGACAACAACACAGATGATATTCTGCATTGTCATGAGTAGCTAGTTTCTCTCTTAGGGCACTGATGTAACCCAATCTAAGTACTATGGTTTGATTGTTTTAACTCTCGGATATTTTTAATATATTATATTTCTAATTACATAATTATGAGCAATTAAGACAACTCAATTGGATTTCAAAGTTTTAAATAGTTTCTGAAAAAATTATTACCTTGTCTTAGATATAACTGTTCTTGGACTATTCTCACCCCATTCTTGTTGGACGGTATTTGGCGGAGCCCTGCCGTACATAAAGATGGAGATCATGTAATGGTGTTCCAATATTTTTTTATAAATGAATGTTTTATAGTCTATGCTTAGGAAAGATGGATTGCTTGCAAATTTAGTTAAAGTAGGTAGATAGATAGTCCATACTAACCGTAGATAGGTTATAGTTAACTAAAATTTATAAAATATCTTTCTTTAAAACTGAATTGAACTAATGTTATTGAGTTCAATTCATTTGAAATATAAATTGTTAAATCCCCAGAGTTGAACAACTAACCATAGTATAAAGGTTGTAGTGAAGTCAAAGCCCTAAGACTTTTCTCTCTCTGATATCTTTAGTTTAAATTCAGTTTAATTTTATTTTATATTCGTGACAACCAATCAATCAATTCAATCAATTACCTGTAAACCAAGAAATAAATTGGATTAGTTAGAAATAAAGCAAAGAACACTCATCTCCTTGTGGGATCGACACCCTCTATATAGTCTTATCCTACAAAGATTCGTACTATTACGAGTGGTAATTAAACTGACACCTCAGGGTAGGTGAGAGAAAATTTCAGAACTCTTCTCTCTTCCCTATGGCCGGCAAGAGCTCCTCCCATGGCTATCATGCTTCTTTTCTCCTTTTGGCGTCTTTCTTCTTTGATTTTACCTTCAACGAAAAAAGCATTAATGTCGGCTTTGACAAGGCCTTCGATTCCAACCAATTGGAATCTCGTTTTGGCCAAATTTTGAGTTCGGGATTTGGCTCAGGTTTGGATTTTGGTGTTGCTGCAAGAGGGTTTATTGTTTTCTTCGTTGTCTCCGTCATAACCCCGAAGTGGCATCGTACATCTTACCGTAAGTAAATTGCTTCATTTACAAGGTTGTTTAATTTTAGAGACTTTTCATGTGGGATGATAATCTCTTGCAAAATAACACATTTAATTACCTTGTGATCATGTTACTAAATTGTTGTAGAATTAGTACTTGTGGCCTCCTAAAATGGTAATTTGACTTAGCATGATATATGATATCATTGTCTTGTATAGCTTGTTTAAATATCTCTTGTATAGGTATATTGCATATTTAGAATATTACCATTGTTTACCTTAAAAGCTTGTTACTAAATTATAGTATTTTTAGTACTTGCGGCTTAGGATGGTAATTTGGCTTAGTTGTTATAAGATATTCTTGTTTTATGTATAAATCGCATATTGAAGACTTGACATGTCATATGCCATTTAAACTTGAATTCTAGGACATGGTCTGTGTGGATTCAACCTCACTTGTGCATGAAACGTGGTTACTTACATTGTTTATTTGCAAAGTTTTGAACTTGTTGATTTTGGAAAGCTTGTGAGGAAAATATATATGTGATGGCTAGGGTTCGGCTCTAGTACGGGGACAAGAGTCTCCCTAAGTCATATAGTGCGTAATAGGTAGTACTTTGTGGGTCATAATTACCCAGAATAACTTATACATGTGTGCATTAGGTAGTACCTTGTGGGTTATAATTACCCAGAATAACTTGCTTGGTCTGTGACCACATGTCCTAGTCTTTCCACTACTTGATTTTGTATTTAATTCCAAGTTGTTAATCATGGATTACTCGTAGCTTGTGAATTGACTCTTGCTTGTGTAATTAAATCTCATTTAGTATACTTGAACTTGTATACTTGCTTGTTTATTTAAATCTCATTTAGTATACTTGAACTTGTAGACTTGCTTCGTTTATTTAAACCCATTTTGTATACTTGAATTTGTATACTTGCTCCGTGTGTTTAAATTTCATTTAGTATACTTGTACCATGTACACTTATCTTATGCGCATTTCATTTAGCTTAGTATACTTGTGCTTCTATACTTGATTTATGAGGGGTCTCCATATTAATTGCATACTTGTGTATGTATGCTTAGACATTACATAACTTGTTTTAATACAGTTTAGTATACTTGTAAGTGTATGCTTATATGTCGTGCAATGTGTTTCAACATTATTTTGTATACTTGAGCATGTGTACTTGTATATTGTCTTTTATTTCAATTACTTGTGTAGCTTGAAATAATCCCTTAGTTCACCTTGGAACATAGACGTTATGAGGAATGATTCCTTGTAATGATCTATATTGAACTTGCATGACATTTGAAACTTTAGGGTATACGCATGCACTTCTTCCTACGAGTAACTTGTTTACTCACCCTTGGGATATTTTTCAGGTACGGATACCTTGGTTTGGGATGCACCACATCCTTAGGTCACCTTATATATTTTGAAGTAATTTGATGTATTTTAACGAACATGCAAGTGTTAGCATGTATCATTTTGCCTTTTTAAGTTACAATGTATAATTAGGCTAAAGTGTTATTTTTGCCTCGAGACGTGTAACGTGTACCTAAGTACACTTTTTGGCATTTATTTTATATATATCATATGTGGCCAAGGGCCAAACTTCATTTGAATCACATGTATATACTTAAATGTGGAATTTTACCTTTAAAGGGAATAATATGAAAATCAAAGGTTATAACATGTCGTTTCTACATTGGAGTGTGCATGTATATGCAAATTTACTTTTGGCATTCATTTAATACGTATGAGGTATGGCCAAGGGCCAAACACCATTTTGTTTTCATTTTTGTACTTTGGATTCATAATTTGCTTTTGAAGGCAATACTAGGAAAATTCGAGATTTTAGCATGTCATTTTCAATTCGGATGGTGCAAAGTGTGTACGAACACACTCATTAGGACTCATTTAATATGTACGATGTATGACCAGGGCCAAATGGTCATTTGAATGCATTTAGGTCCAGTTGTTGCAAGTTTTGCCTTTAAAGGGCAATTTTCAAACTTTTGAGATTTGACATGTCATATTTTGCATTGGGGTTATTTTAAGGCCGCAGGCCATTGGGACGCGTCTCAAATGTCATTTTACGTTTGCGTGCATGTCCACATCTCACAAAACTCTTAAATTTTGGCTTTGGGAATATCATGGGGTGATTTATGAGTTTTTATGCAAATTTTATGCATTGGAGTTTGATTCAAGCTTTTCTTTTGATTTTGCAAGTTATTAATGCTTATATGAGACTTTGGAATGTTTTTAAGCTTGTTCTGGGACATTAGGGATGCATGTGTTGGTTTAGTCTTGGACCGGGCCATCTTTCCACACTTTGTAGTAGCAATCTTGGTTGCTATCTGTTGCATCAGTCGACTGACAAGAGCTGTCGGCCTGCTGATAGCCTTTCATAGGCATTCTAGTGAGTTTGCAACTTTGATTGGGCATTTCAGCCAGCTGATCCTTCCTATTAGCTGGCTGATGATGCTGTTTTAGCCGTCTGATCCTTCCCTAAAGATTGACTTCTTTTCAGTTTCTTGGACAGATTTATTGCACTAACTTTGGGCAGACATATCTCACTTATTTTAAATCCAAATTAGTTCATTCTTGAGTCTAACTTCAAGAGCTTGAAGTTAGATTTCAAATGGTACTAACCACACACAAAAACTCCAACCGTAGTAAAAGTTATAACAGTTTTGGTGAGATTGGGTCGTAGTATCTCTTAATCGGAGGACATTGTTTTGTCCTATCTTCATATCTTTTCCGTCCGGACTCCAAATGAGGTGATTCTTAAGTCTAAATTCATTCATTTTTCATTGTCTTTCCAATGGCATACTTGCTAGTATCCATTTTAGTTTGGAATGACCATTTTTCCCTTGGTCCATTCCTTGTAGAGTTTTGAAACCCTAACTTCGGTCTTACTTCTGCTTAGTCACGGGACTCCTCGAAAGGTCATTCTTATGTCTTAGGGATGATGTACATCTCTAGAGACTTTTTTATGTTTAGCTTTCGCATTTTGGATCCATTACAGATCATCACAAGACGCATTGGGTTTGTAAAATCTAGGGCCGTCACAATTACATTCACATCAAATAAGTCTCAAAAGGTGCACTTAAGTGCATATTACATAGTTCAAATAAAAGATATAAGTTTTGACATATTAAACCAAAATAATGTAAAAACATGCTAACAAATGCATATAACAAATACACCAAAATACTCCAAGCTACTAAAAAATTCTAAAGATGTTGTGCACCCAAAATAGAGTTTCCATACCTGAAAAAGATCACAAACAACTAGGGTGAGTAAACAAGTTACTTATAGGAAATGGACATGCATATACCCTAAAGTTTTAATGATTTTGCAAGTTTAATATAAATCGATTGCTGTCTCTCTGAGCATGCGCACAAAATAATGCACAAAACTTTGAGTTTGGAAATTAGTGTCAAGTGGGCACCATAATTTAAATTTATAAACCGCTTAACACCTATACTATATAGTATGAGCGAGAAGGGATCGTCCCAAGGGATTAAGGTGTCGTACTAGGTTGAGGAATCAAAATTAGGGTTAGTAGGTCGAGTGATCAAAATAGTGGTTGGTTGGTTGAATTAAACTAGATGCAAATTGAACTAAAGTAAACAATAATGCAATAAGAAGAATAAAAGAGAGAGAGATCTTGGGGTTTAGAGATCACCACTAAGCATACTTTTCTACACCTTTAATGAATGATTAATGAGGGGAAAAACATGTATTGCAACAAAGTGTGTGTATGTATGGTTGTTTCAACAAGCATGGATGACAAATTAAGCATATATTGTCTAAACAACATGGTAGATAGCACAATCAAATTAAGCCATTAATCCTTTCTTTAAGCTCACAATCCAAACACTTCACAATGTTAGAGAAGTATGTTACTTGTTTTCATAAGTATGGAACATCAACAACAAGCATGGATTGTCCTCCCATTTAACAACTACACTACAACTAAGCTAATGACATGAAATTAAACTAATTAAACTAAGGGAGAGTTACAATCCATCAAGAAATGAGTATGAACCATCAAATAAACCACAAGAACATGACATTAAGCGCTATATCTTGACAATCTCTAGATCTATAGCATCAATACACATAAACTTGCATCAATAACACAAGAAATAGAGACAAACACATGAACATCTATTCTAGCATACATAGATATATGGATAGAATGAAATGATCAACTGGAAGCATTAAACCACATAAATTATTGAATAAACAAGATCTATATATATAAAAGTTTTAAGACATGAATCACAATACAAATCTTCTCAAAAATACATAAATCAAGAAGTAGAAAGCATGCTTAGGGCTAACTCTAGCCCCAAGAGGATGTCTAGCCACTCATGGATGATGTCCTCTAACCCTCAAGGGCAAGCTCCATGGAAGAAATCTGCTCCTTGGTTGATGAAGGTTCTCCAATGGTGTCTCTAGCCTCCTCCTCTCCTTTACTTCCTTACTAAATATTATCTTTTCTCTAAGTAAGTGTATATGTGTAAAAGTGGCTCATATTCCTTATATAGGTAGGTCAAAAAATCACCCCAGATGAGCTGGGCTCGTATACCAATAATCCTCTAATAATTGGATATGAGACAACTTTTAATGAGCTGGAATTTGGATTTTTCTCGGGATTTGGGAAGTTCGATCAATCGAGCTTGTGGTGAGATCGATCGAACATGGCTGAGATCTATCGAATTGAAGTTGGATCGATCCTCAATGGCGGCACCTTTTTGGATAAAAACAAATCTGAGATATTTTGAAGATATTTTTGGGAAAAAGACAAAAGTGGTTGGTAGGGTGGTATAACTGGATAAGATCTGGCATGTGGATAAGGACAAGAAAGTTTAATCGATCCAAGAATGATGTTGGATCGATCAAACTTTTGGGATCTCTGAAGATGACATCATGGTCTAGATCTATCTTGGAGTGCTGAGATCGATGGAAGTTGGATCAATCGAATTTTTCTTGAGATCGATCGAAGTTGCTGAAATCCCACATTTTGCTTCCTTTTGCTCTACTTTGCTCCTTTCTTTGATTCATCCCAGAATTGCTTCATTTCTACTCTTATTTAGCAGAGTTAGCTTATTTTGGGGATAAGTACCTGAAAATGGAAATAACACAAAATCAATCTAAAGCGGTAAATACCTAAGCTTAAGGGGTTTAAATACGCACTTTTCAGCGCTCATCACACCCCCAAACTTAAATATTGCTAGTCCCTAGCAATGAACTAGAAAGTAAAGGAATGAAATGAACAACTATACAACTACAAACTAGAAAGCAATAAATAGATAACGCCACTTTCGTAGGGAACACGATTGCATTTAGCATATGCAACAAGCCTTTTAAACCCCTAGGTTACCCCTAGTAGACGAGTGAAGTCTCGTGAGGGTTTCCACAAATGATACCCACAAACATTAAGCTCGTTCTTTCAAAAGAGGCACCAATATTACAAGCAAGCATTGGGAGAAAACTACCTCAAGTATGTAATTTTTCAACCCTTTCCAAGCAATTTCCCAAAATCTCAACATCAAGCAAGCAAGTATGGTCCTCCACACATCAAGAAAATGATCATGCAATTCAAAACAACACTAGAATCCTTTTGAGTGGACCGGCATCAAATATGTTGCTATCTTAGCCAACTAAAGAAATGATCACATCCTTAACCCCAAACTAGCACACAAATCTAGTACCAATTATCAAGACAAAAAGTGGACCTTTTATTAAAACTTTATTGTTCTAGGTGCGCTTATTCTTTTCACTCGATTTATATATATATATATATATATATATATATATATATATATATATATATATATATAGGATCAAAGATGGAAGCATGGTGCAATGTGTTGATCTATTAAGCTTTCTAGCGATCCATGAGGTCAAGCGTTAGGTCAATGACTCCTAAACTAGACAGCTTTAGGGCACTAGGTGTTCAAATACCCCTACGAACTTACAAGCTTAAATCAACTAAGCTACAAATCAAAACAACCTCCATCTAATCATTTCCCACTTCGCACCTTTTGGGAGAAGTCCTCACTTTTTATTGCTTTTGTAACTTTTTTTTTTTTTTTTAAATTCAATTATTAACCTAGAGTTTGGGCCCTCCACCTTTTGGTGCGAGAAGCTCAGTGCTTGATGAGGATAGAATCCCGGCTACTTAGTGAAAAGGGGTTGTTATCCATCTTTATCAAGGATGAAAGCTTTCAATGTACTACTAGCCTAATTGGGATATAACCAATTCAATAATCAACAAAGCATGTACCCCACAAATGAATGCTAGTGTGCGCCTGTGCTAGTGTAGAATCCTAGAGTGAATCTCAAAACAATCACAAAATCAGGATGATGTGGACCACAAGTGCAAGCAAGACATCAATCTTTCGAAAAATTTACTCATAAATGGCATCCACAAGACATACAAGGAGTATTGGACTCTCAAGTCATGCAATTTTTAAATTCTAAGCAATATAGTTCTCAAAAGATCAAAATCATAGCTAGCATCAATCTCAATTCTCAATCATGCATTGAAAGTTCAACTTTAAGTAGAATGCAACAAAACACCTTACCCTTAAACTTAAACTGCACATTGTCCTTAATGTGCAATGAGAACAACGGAAAAGATGGAAAGAGTATACCGTGGTGGTGAAAGACGTGCAGCCTCGTAATGATCCAATTCGAAAGTCATCTCCCCTAAACTTGGAATCAACAACCTACTTGAATAACCACACTAGCAAATTCAGATTAAATCTCAAGTGAGATAAGAATGATCAAATTATGCATTCTAAAGTAATACAACATAAGATAAAAGAGAGATATGAGATCAAGCCCGATAGAAAAGTAGCATGACTACACATAAGGGCACAAGAGAGACTTTTTTTTTCTTTTTTTTTTCTTTTTTAATAAACAAAAAGGATTTGAAGAAAGTATGAACAATGATTGCTAAGTTTAACGTCTCTAGCTAGACGTAATGCTGCTTTGAATAAATAAGTTTGAAATCCAAAAAAGGAAGAAAAAGGTCCAACCCAAGATGCTCAAAACAATCAAGTTCAGATCGATCGCAAACATTTCTCGATCGATCGAACACGCATGAACCTGTAGAAAAATTCAAACGATGAGACAGAGAGGTCTTTGGATGCAGGTGGATGCAGGTTCAAAATTTTTCTAAGTGTTGGAACTGCAGATCGATCCAAGATGAAGTTGGATTGATCGAAGAAGTTTATATCGATCTGGGAACAAGTTCGAACGATGGGACAGAGAGCTGAAATATGCAGGTTTTCTTCGAACGATTGGATAGAGAAGGACTTGGAAGCAGGTTTGATGCAGGCATGATGTTCGATCAATTGAACTTCCATTGAGATCGATCGAACAGACAAAAACTCTTCCATTTGCATTGCATCCCTAGATATCTTCATATACAGGATCAATTAGATGTGCTACTTCTAAATATATTTGGAAGACCTGTCCCTCAATGTAGGGTTTTAGCCTTTGTCCATTAACCTTGAAAATGTTCCCTTTTTTCAAATTTTGAATTTCAACCGCCCCGTGCGGTACAACAGAGATGACTTCATAAGGACCCTCCCATTTGGTTCTCAGCTTCCTCGGAAAGAGTTTCAGTCTAGAGTTGAAGAGCCAAACTTTTTGACCGGGTTCGAAAGACTTCTTCACAATATGCTTATCATGAAAATCTTTAGTTTTTTCTTTGTAGAGTTTGGCATTATCATAAGCATTATGTCTTAACTCCTCTAACTTACTCAATTGTAACAACCGGTTCTCTCCGGCCTTATCAAGGTCAAGGTTGAGCTTCTTAACCACACACAAGGCTTTATATTCCAACTCAACCGGAAGATGGCAAGGCTTTGCATATACAAGTCTATAGGGAGACATGCCAATGGGAGTCTTATATGCCGTCCGGTAAGCCCACAAAGCATCATTTAACTTCCGTGACCAATCTTTCCGGGTGGTGTTAACTGTCTTCTCAAGAATATGCTTAATTTCCTGGTTAGATACTTCTACTTGCCCACTTGTTTGAGGATGGTAGGGAGTGGCCACTTTATGAGTAACGGAGTACTTAAGAAATAAATGCCTTAAGAATTGATTACAAAAATGCTTTCCTCCGTCACTTATCATAGCCCTAGGCATACCAAAACGAGCAAAGATATTGGACTTGATGAATTGAATAACCACGGAATGGTCATTTATTTTGGTAGCACATGCTTCCACCCACTTGGAAACATAATCAACGGCAAGAAGAATGTATTGAAAACCATAAGACATAGGAAATGGACCCATAAAATCAATGCCCCGTATGTCAAAGATTTCAACAACAAGAATGTTGGTCAAATGCATCATATCTCTTTTTGACATTGAACCCATCTTTTGACATCTCTCATATGACTTACAAAAGTTGTAGGCATCTCTATGGATAGTGGGCCAAAATAGCCCACTTTAAATAACCTTCAAGGCGGTCTTCTTTGCACTAAAATGCCCACCACATACAAGTGTATGACAAAACACAAGGACACTTGGAATTTCACTCTTCGGAATGCATCTCCTCACAATTTGATCCGGACAATAACGGTACAAGATAGGATCCTCCTAATAGTAATTCCGGATGTTGGCAAAGAAATGATTCTTTTTGTTCTTTGACCAAGAAGTTAGAAGTTTGCCTATTGCCAAATAATTCACAATATCGGCAAATTAAGGCATTTGTCCATTAGAAACTTTAAAAAGTTGTTCATCCGGAAAAGAATCATGAATTGGTGGACTAGGGAAAGGTTCTATTGATAACCTAGAGAGATGATCGGCAACCACATTTTTGGTACCTTTCTTGTCCTTGATTTCAAAATCGAATTCCTGAAGAAGCAAAATCCATCTAATCAATTTAGGTTTTGTTTTTCTCTTTGTCAAAAGATGTCTCAAGGCAGCATAATCAGAGTAAACAACCACCTTAGAACCTAAAAGATAGGATCGAAATTTATCAAGAGCATACACTACGGCAAGTAATTCTTTCTCGATAGTGGAATAATTCAATTGAGCTCCCGAGAAAGTTTTACTTGCACAGTATATGGCACAAGGAAGCTTTCCTACTCTTTAGCCCAGAACAGCTCCCATGACATAATCAGAAGCATCACACATAATTTCAAATGGCAATGACCAATTGGAAGGTTGCATGATAGGAGCAGATGACAATAAATCACGCAATTTATGAAAAGCATCTAGGCATGCTTGATCAAAGACAAAAGGAGTTTCCTTGGCAAAGAAATTGCACAAGGGTCAAGCAATTTTGCTAAAGTCTTTTATAAAAAGCCGACATGACCTAGAAAGGAACGAACTTCTCTTACAGTTGAAAGTGGTGGCAATTCAGCAATAAGCTCCACTTTCGCTTTATCTACCTCAATCTCCCTCCTTGAGATGACGTGACCCAAAACGATACCCTCTTGAACCATAAAATGGCTCTTTCCCAACTAAGAACAAGGTTTGTTTCACAACGTCTCTTAAGCACTAGATCCAAATTTTGGAGGCATGCATTAAATGAAAACCCAAAGACAGAAAAATCATCCATGAACACTTCTAGATACTCTTCCACCATGTTCGAGAAAATTAACATCATACACCTTTGGAATGTGGCGGAGGCATTGCACAAACCAAAAGGCATCCGTCTATAAGCAAATGTGCCGAATGGACAAGTAAAGGTGGTTTTCTCTTGGTCCAATGGGTCAAGGGCTACTTGATTGTACCCTGAATAGCCATCAAGGAAGCAATAATACTGTTGTTCGGCCAATCTTTCTAGAATTTGATCAATGAATGGCAAAGGGAAGTGATCTTTTCTAGTGGCAGCATTTAATTTGCTGTAATTAATGCATACACGCCATGAATTGGCAGTACGCTTAGAGATTTCCTCACCTTTGCATTCTCAGCCACGGTAATCCCCGATTTCTTGGGAACTACTTGAGTAGGACTCACCCATTTGCTTTCAGATATTAGTAAATGATTTTGGCATCTAAGAGCTTGACTACTTCCTTTTTTACTGCCTGTTTCATGTTAGGGTTAAGTCTCCTTTGGGCATCCCTAAAGGGTTTTGCATCATCTTCCATAAGTATGCAATGCATACAAATAGAAGGGTCAATTCCCTTAAGATCCGCCACACTCCATCATATGGCTTCCTTATTTTCTTTAAGCACATTTAAGAGAGCGTCTTCTTGGTCTTTTTCAAGACTTGAAGAAATGATAACCGGAAAAGTCTATTTTGGTCCTAGGAATGCATACTTGAGATTAGAAGGTAGAGTTTTAGGCTCAAGAGTTGGTGGAGAAACTAAAGATGATACCGGTGGAGTGCTAGAAAGTGAAGGAAGAGGTTCTATTGGAGTTTTCCAAGATGGAAAATCCAAGCTTGCAACAAATTCCATGAGATTGCTTACTTCATCCATTGATTTTTCATCGTCAAAACCATAATTTCCATACATTTCAAGAAGATAAGAAGCAAGTGGATCATCAGATAGGAAAGATGAAAGGTTATCCTCAATTGGTTGTTTTATGACCATGGTAGGAATTGATCCCTCAACAATCTCATCCAACACATCTACAAGACAACACTTGTCTTCATCTATAGGATGTCAACTTGCATTGAAAACATTAAGCTTGACCATCATGTTACCAAACGAGAGGTCCATAACCCCGGATCTACAATTGATGGTTGCATTTGTGGTAGCAAGGAATGGCCTTCCCAAGATGATTGGGATGTGGTTGGTGGGATTGGCAACTGGTTCGGTATCAAGAACTACAAAATCAACCGGGAAGTAAAACTTATCAACTTTGATGAGGATGTCCTCAACCATGCTCCTAGGTGTTTTGACAGATCTATCGGCCAATTGAAGTACCACCAAGGTTGGCTTCAACTCATTCAATCCTAGCTGGATATACATGGAGTAAGGAATCAAATTAACACTCGCACTTAAGTCAAGAAGAGCTCTACGAACTTCATGGTTCCCAATCACACATGAGATGGTCGGATCACCAGGATCTTTGAACTTAGGTGAAGTGTTTTGTTGAATAATGGAGCTCACTTGCTCCGTGAGGAACACTTTTATAGGGCTTGGTCCCTTGCTCTTCTTCTTTTGTGTGCAATGGTTTTTCAAGAATTTTGCATAAGGTGGAATTTACTTAATGGCATCCAAAAGAGGAAGATTGATGTTTACTTGCTTAAAAACTTCCATCATGTCATGTATTTTCCCTTCTTGCCTCCCATAAGGCGAAGTTTCTTTTAAAGCATAAGGGAACGGAGCTTTTGGCTCATGAAACTTTACAATTTGACGAGATGATGGAGATGATTGAGAATTCCAGTTAGGAACATTTTCATTCAAGGAAGTAGGAGTGGAATTGGTAATTGGATAGGTGGCAACTTTTGGTTGCACCGATTCACTATCTTCCTTTGGTAATTCAACCCTATTGTCTACTTGTTTACCACTTCTCAAGGTGGTGATGGCTTGCACTTGAGCTTGGGAAGAACACCCCGATGTAGGGTTTGCTTCCACACCAAATTGGGCTTTTGGATTCCTCTCGGGTTGACTAGGTAATTTCCCAATTTCTCTTGCATTCAATGCATTAGCTATGGTCCCAATTTGGGATTCTAGCTTTGATATAGATTGAGAATGGGAATGCAACAAGTTGGTATTCATCTATAAGCTACCTAAAGCTACCAAAACCTTATCTTCAAATGTAGAATTGCTAGAAAGTGCATGAGGATAATGACAGCAAATTTGCGAATCATACATTTGAGGATGTGAAAAGTGATTAGTTCTTTGATGAAATGAAGAAGAAAAAACAAATCCTTGGGAACCTCCTTCCTTTTTATGAGGTGGAATATATTTCCCTTGAAACTTTTTAGCTTGATAAAAATTTGAATTTTCATTCCACATCGGAACATATGCACTTGAGTAAGGGTGAGCGAACATAGCATTAACTTGTTCAAAGTGCTCATTGAATGCATGTCCATGAGGACAATTGAAAGTGGTATGTAAAACACTTGAACATGTCATGCATGGCTCACTAAGATGAGAAGTATGATGAAAAGAAGGTGATTTTATAACCGGTTTTTGACTCAACAAGAATTGATCAAGTTTTTGAGAGAGAGTCTTAACCTCGGCTACAATCTCTAATGGATTCTCTATTTGTCATACTTGCAAATCTTTCTTCTTCTCCTTTGAACTATGGTTAAACCGAGAAGTATAATATTTTTGCAATAAGTTTTCGCTCATTTTCTCAAAGAGGTGCCATATATCATCTTCATGTTTTCCAAAATATGATCCTCCATATGTTGTATCGACTATGTCCTTATGAATGTCAGATAGGCTCTCATAAAAATATTGAACCACTTGCCATTTCGGAATCCCATGATGTGGACATTTGCTTAGCAAGTCATTCAATCTTTCCCAAGCCTCATGTAACCACTCCCCTTCCCTTTGAGAGAATTCTCTAATTGAAGCACACATTACATTAGTCAAACTTACAGGGTAAAATTTTTTTAAAAATTCATTTTGCATTTACGCCTAAGATGTTATTGAATTCACCCCAAAGTATGGAACCAATGCTTTGCTTTATTTTTTAGTGTGAAAGGGAAGAGAAGTAGCCTAAGAACTTCCTCCAGGACATCTATATATCTTACGATGGAACATATTTCAAAGAATTCATTAAGATGTTTGTAGGGTTCCTCATCATCTAAGCCATAAAAGAGTGGACACATTTGAATAGTCTCTGGCTTGATTTCATATTGATTTGCTTCAAAATTAGGCAACACAATACAAGTAGGTGCATGATATGCATGAAGATTGTAATGATCACGAAAGACCATTGGAGGAATTGGAGCTTGAACTCTGGGGCCATGTTGATTAAGAGGGGGGTTTTGCATGAAACGTGGGTCTAAGTACCCAAGATTACCCTCTAGATTTTCTATGTGAATGCCTAGGATGAATGATATAATAAGGACTACCCAAGACTTGAAGCAACACATGAAACACAACAAAATAAGCAAGCACTTCTCCTTCACAACAAATCAACAAACAAACTTCCTCCACATATAATATTCCCATACTCCCATGCTTTAACACAATATGCAAGAAAAGTAAATTGCCTCCACGTGGGCTCACGATTTATCTAAGAATTGAAATACAAGCTTCCACGCAGGCTGATGATTTAACTAAGGGTTTGAGTAAGAAAAAGCTCACAAAGGTCATTTAGCACTTCAACTCCAAATTTTAGCTTTTAGCTTAGCAATTTTTTTATGATTTTAGCCTTTTTCCTTGCTTGCTTAGCTCCTTTACTTGGATGCTCCTTTGCTTACCTTCTTAGCCCAATGCTCCTAGTCAAACAAAAACAAACACAATAAGTAACAAAAATTGAAAACAAAGTAAAGACACGATCAATAGAGTACTAATTCCTAATTAATTCCACAAATATGACGTTGCCAATCAATCAATACCCAGCAATGGCGCCAAAAACTATGGTGTCTCTCCGAGCATACGCACAAAATAATGCACAAAACTTTGAGTTTGGAAATTAGTGTCAAGTGGGCACCATAATTTAAATTTATAAACTGTTTAACACCTATACTATGTAGTATGAGCGAGAAGGGATCGTCCCAAGGGATTGAAGTGTTCTACTAGGTTGAGGAATCAAAATTAGGGTTAGTAGGTTGAGTGATCAAAATAGTGGTTGGTTGGTTGAATTAAATTAGATGCAAATTGAACTAAAGTAAACAATAATGCAATAAGAAGGATAAAAGAGAGAGAGATCTTAGGGTTTAGAGATCACCACTAAGCATACTCTTTACACCTTTAATGAATGATTAACGAGGGGAAAAACATGTATTGCAACAAAGTGTGTGTGTGTAGTTGTTTGAACAAGCATGGATGACAAATTAAGCATATATTGTCTAAACAACATGGTGGATAGAACAGCATATCAAATTAAGCCATTAATCCTTTCTTTAAGCTCACAATCCAAACACTTCACAAGGTTAGAGAAGTATGTTACTTGCTTTCATAAGTATGGAACATCAACAACAAGCATGGATTGTCCTCCCATTTAACAACTACACTACAACTAAGCTAATGACATGAAATTAAACTAATTAAACTAAGGGAGAGGTACAACCGATCAAGAAATGAGTATGAACCGTCAAATAAACCACAAGAACATGACATTAAGCACTATGTCTTGACAATCTCTAGATTTATAGTATCAATACACATAGACATGCATCAATAACATAAGAAATAGAGACAAACACATGAACATCTATTCTAGCATACATAGACATATGGATAGAATGAAATGATCAATTGGAAGCATTAAACCACATAAATCATTGAATAAACAAGATCTATATATATAAAAGTATCAAGACATGAATCACAATACAAATCCCCTCAAAAATACATAAATCAAGAAGTAGAAAGCATGCTTAGGGCTAACTCTAGCCCCAAGAGGATGTCTAGCCACTCATAGATGATGTCTTCCAACCCTCAAGGGCAAGCTCCATGGAAGATATCTGCTCCTTGGTTGATGAAGAGTCTCCAATGGTGTCTCTAGCCTCCTCCTCTCCTTTACTTCCTAACTAAGTATTATCTTTTCTCTAAGTAAGTGTATATGTGTAAAAGTGGCTCATATTCCTTATATAGGTAGGTCAAAAAATCACCCCAGATGAGCTGGGCTTGTACACCAATAATCATCTAATGATTGGATATGAGACAACTTTTAATGAGCTGGAATTTGGATTTTTCTCGGGATTTGGGAAGTTCGATCGATCAAGCTTGTGGTGAGATCAATTGAACATAGCTGAGATCTATCGAATTGAAGTTGGATCGATCCTCAATGGCGGTGCCTTTTTAGATAAAAACAAATCTGAGATATTTTGAAGATACTTTTGGGAAAAGGATAAAAGTGGTTGGTAGGGTGGTACAGCTGGATAAGATCTGGTATGTGGATAAAGACAATAAAGTTTGATCGATCAGAGAATGATGTTAGATTGATCAAACTTTTGGGATCTCTGAAGATAACATCATGGTCTAGATCGATCTTAGAGTGCTGAGATCTACGAAAGTTAGATCGATCAACTTTTCTTGAGATTGATTGAAGTTGCTGAAATCCCACATTTTGCTTCCTTTTGCTCTATTTTGTTCTACTTTGCTCCTTTCTTTGATTTATCCCAGAATTGCTTCATTTCTGCTCTTATTTGACTGAGTTAGCTTATTTTAGGGATAAGTACCTAAACATGGAAATAACACGAAAGCAATCTAAAGCAGTAAAATAAGAAAGGTAAAGGTTCTAGAATACCTAAGATTAAGGGGTTTAAATACGCACTTTTCAGCGCTCATCATCGATCCATGTGGTTCATGCCACCTAACGTCTATGTCCAAGGTGAGATTAAGGGAGCATCCTAAGCTACCTTAAGCATTTCTAGCATAAACCACAATATTCATACAATTTAACAAAATTAGAGAACCAAATACACAACGACTAGTTACAACTCCATGATATTATCAACTTGAACTTAAAATATGAAATTAACAAGAAACAACAAGTTACATTTATTTAATGATATCAACTTTGAAGTAAAGTACGAAGTCAACAAGAAACAAGAAGTTATATCTATTTAGTGATATCAACTTGGAATTTAAGTATGAAGTTAATAAGAAACAACAAGTTACAACTTCCATAGTTATCAACTTGAAACGAAAATACGAAATCAAACAAAGGTGAGTACTTAGACATCAATTGAATCAGACCGACACGTGGTTACTTTAGGGTTACTAGCCCATGGGTAACCTCCCTATATACGCACTAGAATGTAAGGGGAACTCGTATCCCCCGTATTAGAGCCATGCCCTAGCCATAGTCATAACAATGATATCCCATATTTCCAAAATCAACAAATTGGGCAACAACGTATATATCATATATATACAAGCTATAAGCCACATACCATGCACAAATAAGTTGGAATACACACAAGTCATGCCCTAAATTATCAACTAATGTCATACGAAATGTCGAATCTTCAATATACGATTCGTTACACATGAAAGGCATGTAATGTCGAATCTTTAGTGTGCAATTCGTTACACGTACAAGGCATATATCACATAACATGTTAAATCATCTCGTCATTAAAGTAAGCTATGAATACTAAACCTACGACAATTTAGTAAAAAGCTTGTAAATCAACATGATTAACATTCTATAAGTTCTAGATTCATGATTTAAGTATGAAAACAACATCAAATACAAGACTAGATCATTGGAACAATTAAATAAAAATTTATTAAATAAAAATAATTAATTTCTCTAGATTTTAAAACTCATCCAAATAATTCTAAATTAATATATATCAAAAATCATGCCATGGTT
This sequence comes from Cornus florida, assembly GCF_030987335.1. Lineage (NCBI taxonomy): Eukaryota > Viridiplantae > Streptophyta > Magnoliopsida > Cornales > Cornaceae > Cornus > Cornus florida. The sequence goes on from NW_026775576.1 coordinate 32,137,287, forward strand.
ATTACATATATTAAGTCAAATACCTAATTAAATTAATGGAACCACTAATTAGAAATTAATTAATTCATTTAATTAAAATCCCTAGATTTCAAAACGCTTCCAAATGGTCTCAAATTTATATATGCTAAAGAATAAGTCATGACCTAATTTAATAACATGCCTTAGGTTAATTTCATACAAGATACAACCATGTAAATTAAATTACATACAAATATAACTATATACAAATTCTAGATTTTATACTAAGACATGCATTCAAGTTATATAAGACCTCAAAACACATAAAACACTAAGGGTATAAACATGAAAACATCCCCTACCTCAATTTGAGATGAAATCTCAAATGACACCAAAATGAAACCTCTCCGAATTCGATGAAACTTCGGGGTTACGACGGGGACAACGAGGGGAACAACAAACCCTCTTCTGGCAACACCCAAATCCAAACCCAAACTCAAACCCTAACCTTAAAAGTGGTTAACACCGGATTCTAAAAGAAGGGAAATGAAGGCCTCGCCAAGGCGACAACAAAGTCTTTATTGGTGAGGGAAGAATCAAAGGCTAAGGAGGTGAAATAGAGGAAAGAATGAGAAAGGAAAAGGAATAGAAGGAGGGGGACAGCCCTTGGCTGTGGGGAGAGAGAAATAATCTGAAATAACCAAAAAAAATAACCCCCGAATGGCCCCGTACGGCCCCGAAAAGTGAAAACTATGCAAATGCGCTCAAACGGGAAATGTCCATGAATGAAAAAGAATCAACATGAGAAAAAATGAACAATGGAAGAAACAGCATCGAAAACTGAGTCTCGAACAAAAAGATATGCCCCGAACAAGTTTGGTGGCAATCGGGGTCAAAAACCCTAAAATTGGAAAAAATGACCGAAAGGTAATTCTAAGAGTACGTGACTTGACAAAAAGTGAAAATAAATCCTGTACGATGATCCTAACCCAAAACAAGACACTTGGCATTAACTTTCATTAATTGCACAAACGTCCCTCTACAAAAGGATAACTGCACAAATGACCCAAAATGAAAATATCTTCCAAAAGATACTTTCTTAAAAAACCCTGAAGCAAAATATCTTCAAAAGATATTTATGAAAAATACCCCAAGAAAGAAGAATGTTTTCAGAAAAACTTTGCATCCATGCCCCTACGGACACAGTGAACAACCAGCGTACTTTTCAACAAAAGTATAGATATGTATTTCATGGAAACCAAATGGAATGAAGGCACATGAAGTCAAAAATCAAATCCGAGCATAAAAAGTGAGGTTACGCGAAAGAAGTGACAAACGGGAAAAAGACAAAAAAGGAAAATGTGCGAAAAAGAAAAGAGGAGACGGCACGGTCTTCACAAAGGACGATATCAATCTCCTAAAAGAATAAGTGTCGGGAACTATTCCCGAGCACTCAAGACGATCCGAAAGGTCAAAACTCGGACTCAAAAAGGAAAACATCAACGGAAAAAAAAAATATTCGTAAAAACAGAAAAAAAAAAATAAATAAATAAAAATGACAGGGTCATTAGCGTTTGTGAAAGACTATCAATTCTCTATAAAGTATAATCCGGGGAAAATGAATGTAATGGCAAATGTACTCAGTCGCCGACCATATGTGTAATACCCCTAATTTTCAAAGGATTTATTTATAGATTTATTTGGATTTAGTTAGTTATTTATTTATTTATTTTATTTAATTATATGGCTATGTGTTTATGTGCTTATTTGATTTAATTGTTTATGTGAATTATGTAATTTAATTGTGTGTAATTATTTGTAATTAATTCTTAAGGTTAAATGTTTATTTTATTTCATTTCAATTTAATTTAAAGGAAATGGATTTAAATAGTAGTAATGGACCAACCAAATGGGTCTCATGGACTGCTTGGATAAGAAGTCTAGATAGGTAAGGATTATGACCCATGGGTATATTAGTTATATATATATGTATACTAGAAGAATCAATGTGCTTTACACGCGATGAAAAATGTTTGTAAATTTATTTATTTATTAGTTTCTGAATTATTCTCTTTGTTTCAATGATTTAAAAATTTCATCAATAGTAAAAAAATATCTAATTTCAAAGTGTTATCCTCAAATTGAAACATCTATTGTATTGAATTCTTTTTTTTTTCTTTTTCTTTTTTTAATATACATAAAGAGAAACAAAGAGGAAGATGTATAATGTATATTGTTTTTATTAGACTACTATTCTATTTATAGGCTACAACACACCTACTCATGAAATGATACTTCTGTTCAATTATAAAAAAAAATTTACCATTAACTTTCTTCATAACCGTTCATATTTCTTTCACACAATTCATCAATAGAGTTTTTAGAACTTTATTTTGTTGAAAACCAATTTGATTCACGCTAATAAAAATTGCGTCTCTAACAAAAGGGGTTCAAGGTGACAATGAATAAAACGCATTGCATAGAAAGATGGAGAGAGAGAGTATACATAGAGTAAATTAGGGAATTGAAAAATTCTACGTAATTTTTTTTACAAAAAGAATTATAAATAGAGAGGTCATATATTTTAATCGGACAAAAATTCTTCATGAAAAAAAGTGTTTAATACGAATAAGTGTGTGAATTTAAAAGAAACTCTTTTCTAAAAAAGACAACTTGGTAAGCAAAATATATAAAATAGAAAAGGTGTCTGGAGAATGTGTGTTTGTGTGTGTGTGTGTTTTTTTTTTTTACGCTTTGAAAGCAGGTGCCAGTGGGAAGGTAACTTTTTTAAAAATTTATTTTTCATATTAAAAATCTATCTAAAGGTGTAAAAGTGTATTGGCATGAAATATTTTATATATATATATATAATAATAAATAGGGAGGTGATATATTTTAACTACACAAAAACTCTTCAGGAAAAAGAGAGGTATTTAATGTGAATATGTGTGTGAATTTAAATGAAACTCCTTTATAAAAGAAGACGACTTGGTAAGCAAAATATATAAAATAGAAGAGTATCTAGAGAGATGGTGTATTTTTTTTGGCTTTGCAAATAGGTGCCAGTAAATAAAAAGGTAACGTCTCAAAAAAAAAAATATCATATTAAAAATCTATCTAAAGGTGTAAAAATGTATTGGCATGAAATATCTAAAAGCGTTGAAATCCTAAAAGGTACAACTTTTAAGAATCAAAAGGTGTACAATAGTAAAAAAAAATAGAAACCTGAAAAGTCATTAATAAAAGTGTTTTAAAATGTATATAAATATTAGAAAATGAATCCAAAGTGTGTGAATTTAAAAGAAACTCTTTTCTAAAAGAATACAACTTGGTAAGCAAAATATATAAAATAGAAAAGGTTTATGGAGAGAGAGAGAGATAGTGTGTGTGTGTGTGTTCCTTTTTTTTTTTTTTTTTGTACGCTTTGAAAACAGGTGCCACTAGTTAAGAAGGTAACTTTTCAAAAAATTTATTTTTCATATTAAAAATCTATCTAAAGGTGTAAAAGTGTATTAGCATGAATTATTATTATATATATATATATATATATATATATATATATATATATCATAATAAATAGGGAGGTTATATATTTTAACTGTACAGAAACTCTTTAGGAAAAAAAAAGTGTTTAATATGAATATGTGTGAATTTAAAAGAAACTCTTCTATAAAAGAAGACGACTTGATAAGCAAAATATATAAAATAGAAGAGTATCTAGAGAGTGTGTGTATTTTTTTTTTTGCTTTGCAAACAGGTGCTTTTTGTTAAGAAGGTAACTTTTCAATATATATATATATATATATATATATCAAGTCGTCCTCTTTTATAAAAGAGTTTCTTTTAAATTCACACATATTCATATTAAACACTTTTTTTTCCCTAATGAGTTTCTATATATATATATATATATATAGTCATATTAAAAATCTATCTAAAGGTGTAAAAATGTATTGGCATGAAATATCTAAAAACGTTGAAATCCTAAAAGGTACAACTTTTAAGAATCAAAAGGTGTATAACAGTTAAAAATAGAAATCTGAAAAGTCATTAATAAAAGTGTTTTAAAATGGATATAAATATTAGAAAATGAATCCACTTTTATTAGTAGTATAGATATTGGTGGGTATATATATATGTATATTATTACTATAATTATTATTATTATTAGATGGAGGAATATATATATATATATATATATATATATTAATGTGTGTATATGTATGTATGTATGTATTATATGGTTATTACTATTATTACTATTATTATATTATTTTATTTCCCTTTTTTTCTTTTCGTTTTCCTTAAGCTATTAGGATTAAGAGTAAGGATATAACGTGGCCTATATATACATATTATATAGGTTTGTAGAAAGGGGTTTTATTGCGTGGGAAATATAGAGGCAGAGAGAGGCGGCATAGAGAGAGGGAGAGATACAAAGATCAGACAAAGAGAGGAAAAAGAAGAGAAGGCCGAAACCCAAGAGGAAGAGCAAGGGATGTTCGTGGGTGTAGGACCAGACCAGCAGAGCTGGAGGATGGCAACCAGAGGTTGCCAACGTTGAAAACTTGGCTGAAGAAGAAGGAGTTCAAGGTTTTCAATTCGAAACCTTAAGACAAGTTCATTGTTCTACTCCTCTCCTTTGATCTTGTGTTCAGTACATGCCTAGGATGGCTTTAGAATGATTAAACAAGATTAATGAACTTGTTTGCATGATTAAATTGGATTAAAATAGAGATTATATATGTGTATATATTCATATGTTATAGATTTGAATGAATTGGTGATTTAATACATGAATTGTTGTTTTTACTTGTTGTAATTATGCCTAAAAGTTTTAAATAATTAATTTAGATCATTCGGGACTTAGAATACAGGTTTAGGACCCTTAACGGAAGAGAACGAAGCAATTTACAATGGCCGGAGTCGGAGAAGATGAATTGTAGCAGGTGGAGAGCCGACTCCCTTTTGAAAATTTTTGGTTCTCAGGTGGAGAGCCAGCTCCCTTTTTGGAAAAATTAGCAACATGGTTTATTTTTGAGTTTATTTTATTTTCATGGGTTCTAAAGCTACTTAGCTCGTATTAGTTTATTTAAATGGGTTAAATGGACTTGATAAATTCCCAGAATGCATAATATACATAAATATGCTAAGGATTGACACATAATGGAATTTTAATGGCTTATAAGTTGTTTAATTGATGTTTATATTATTTTAAATTGTTATAACAATTGCAATGGATGTCTTAATGATTATAATCATGTTTATGGCAGTATTATGTGATCTTATATATATTTGATCTTTATCTATTATTTATTGGATTATATAGGAACCATTGTCAAGATATGGTTTCGAATTTATGCAGCATTGTCAAGATATGGGGGCATATTATAGATGAGCTAGCTAATAAGTTTTGTCTCATACCTCGTGTCAAGTCATGAATTCATATATGGATGACATGCCATTAAAAGATTATGGCAGATAGTTTATTTTATGTTTTGGATAGGATATGGATTTAAATATGTATGTGCCATGATATGAGCTTAAGTTCTCAGGATCAATGGTGAGGAAGACTATATTGCCCTCGGGATGTGTAGCTGGATATAGAGAGTATGGTATTCCCTAATAGATGATAGTACTCATGACTACTTTGTGTTTTGCATGTTGTTTGATATAAAGATGAGCTTTCCCTGTGGTCCAGTGAGAGTCATTAGTGTGTACTATTTGTATATTGATTATGTAACTATTCCTTGAGTTAACTAGGATGTATTTGTTCATTAGGTCTTTATGAGATGTAGTAGAAATGACTTGTTTGTGGGCCTGACCCACTATTTATTTTACAGGTCATCGTCAGTAGCAGGTGTAGATCTTGTTCGTACAGAGCAGAGACCAGTCTTCATCACTCTTCCGATTATCTATATAGGATTCTATTTTATGTTTTACTATTTAGTTTTAGACAATTATTCTTGTTATTTATTTTCAGTTGGGATTTTATTAGGGGTCCACATGGTATGGATTCTCGGGTTATATTCTAGAGGATTATATGTATCGGATATAGTTATCATGGATTGGATTTTATTGTTGGAGAATTTAATTATTATTTTATTTTCAGTTTCATGTGCGGACCCGAAATCGAGGGTATCACAATATGCTAGTCTTCCAGCTTTGTTTGCCACAGAATGGGATGCTTTAAAGAAAATTGATGAGTTGTCTGATGCTTTCCAGGCATGTGTGGTAGTTACACATGCTATCATCCACAAAGTAATCAACACATAACTTATAGATCAATAGTGCATTGATAAAGTTGCAGAGTAAGCTTCTAGTGATGTCTTGTTTTACTCTGATGGGATAGATAAAGGTTTTGTGATGGCCCTGGTTTTACAAACCCGGTGCGTCCTGAAATGACCCAAAAGTTAACCAGATAGTGAATCCCGAATGCGGAAGCAAAAGATAAAACCAAGGTCTCTAGGGGCATACATCATCTCTAAGATGCCAAAGTGACTTTCCATGAAGTCACAGAACTCAAAGAGAACAAAAACATAAACGAAGTTTTAAAAATGGGTAAGTACAACCCTAGGGGTAAAATGGTCTTTTCAAAATAGATATAGGTAATATCATGCACACCGCTGGAAAAACAATGAAAAATTAATAAATTTAAACTTAAGAATCACTTGATTCGGAGTCTGGATGACAAAGATATCGAATTCCGAAGTTTTGAATCAAAAAAAAAAAAAAAGAAGAAGAAGAAGAAGAAGAAGAAGAAGAAAGAAAGAAAGAAAAAACGCAAAGGGGTGTGACCAGTCGCCCAGCACCCTAGGAGCACCCCCACGAGCACCCCATAACAAGTGGCGACCAGTTGCCAAAAAGCTGACTTGCTGGTGAATAGTGATCTGGTCTAAATACAAAAAAAATGCATTTTTTTGTAACCTTGAAAACTATGTGAAGATGAGCTTTTTTGCAAGAAGTTTGTGAAGTAACCCACCTAAAATAATATTTTCTAAGTGTCCATATCAAGAGAAGTTCTTATTTTTGAAAGAAAATCCCCAAAATGCTCTTAAGATCAGATTTGGCAAAAAAAAAAAAAAAAACAAAATGCAAAATGAGTCTATAGAAGGATCATTTCACCAAGGATGAGATTTTGTGCAAAAATAATTATGCACGCAAACATAATATGCCTATTTAGACGCGCTACAATTGCCCGTGGCCTCAAAATACGCCTAATGCAAAATACGACCTATCAGACTTCAAATTTGCAAAATATTGCTTTTAAAGGAAAATATGAAACCAAAAGTATACAAATAAAAGCAAAAGACGTTTTGGCCCTTGGCCACACATTATACATATACAAATAGTCACAAGGAGTGTGCTTATGCACACTTTACATAAGCCGAATTGAAAACAACATGTTAAAACCTCTAATTTCTTAATATTTCCTTTAAAGGTAAATTTCAATACCAAAATATATAGACTTGAACAAAATGGTGTTTGGCCCTTGGCCACACCTCATACATGTTAAATAAGCCTCAAGGAGTATGTCTAAGTACACTTTACACGTTTGAAAGTAAAAACGACATATGAAACCTAACTATGCGTTACAACTTCAAAAGTGAAATTTAAACATGCTAACACTTACATATGAACAAAATTACATAGAAGGACATAAATAAAACCACGCCAACCTAAGGATGTTGTGCACCCCAAAACAAGGTTTTCGTACCTGAAAATATCCCAAACAACTAGGGTGAGTAAACAAGTTACTCGTAGGAGATGAACATGCATATAACCTAAAGTTTTGCAAGTTTTGCAAGTTGATATAAATCAATCCATATGGTTCATGCCAGCTAACGTCTATGTTCCAAGGTGAACTAAAGGATCATCTTAAGTTATATACGGCGTTGAAATGAAATACGCAACATACAAGCATACAAGGTACTAAGGGATCATCTCAAACTATATACGCGGTTGAAATAAAATACGTAACATACAAGCATACAAGGTACAAGTCTGCTAAATGAAATTTAAATACATGTGAGGCAAGTATACTAGTCACAAGTATATTAAATGGAATTTCAAAACCTACGAAACAAGTACACATGGCGCAAGTATACTAAACATAATTGAAAAACACAAGAAGCAAGTATACAAGGCTCAAGTATACTAAATGAAATTGAAAGGCAATAGGCAAGTATACAAGGTTCAAGTATACTAAATGAAATTTAAATACACGAAGCAAGTATACAAGCACAAGTATACAAATAAGATTTTAAAACGTAAGCGCCATATCATAAGCTACAAGTAATCTATGATTAACAACTTGGAATTTAATGTAAAATCAAGTAGTGAAAAGATTAGGACATGTGGTCGCTAGACCAAGCAAGTTATTCCGGGCTATTACGGCCCACAAGGTACTACCTAGTGCGCACTATATATTGTAGGGAGCTCTCTATCTCCCGTACTAGAGCCGAGCCCTAGCCGTAACATATTTCAATGTCCTTACAAGCTTTCCTAAAATCAACATCTTCATAACATATACAATCACAATGCATGAGCTACCTACCAAGCACAAGTAGGGTGAAACCACACAAACCATGTCTTAAGGATTCAAGTCTATGATGGCATACACCATGTTGAATCTTCAATGTGCGATTTGTTACATATGCAAATGTATACAATGTCGAATCTTCAATGTGCGATTTGTTACACATTATAGTGATATTATAATTCAACTAAATCAATTTACCATCAAGTAAGCTACAAGTACCAAATATTGTACAACTTAGTAACAAACTTCAAAGGTAAATATAGTAGTGCACAACAAGATACATTTCTAGGAATTAACAAGTTAACAAATCAAAATAACCTCTACGCAATATTCATAAGCTACACATGCTTTGAATTTCTAAATATTAATTAAACCAAGTTACTATCATGCAAGCTACAATTACTAGGGATACAATAATCTAGTAATAAGCCTTAAAAGTAACTTTATTATTTTTATACAAGATTTCATCAGTACAACAACAAAATATCTAAAATTTAGAAAGCTAGTAAATGAAACAATTTATTACAACATCTTATTCAATATATAAACATATACTAAACATGCTTTGAAATCATGATCACGTGAATATACAACAAGTCCAAATCCATGATTTGAGCATAGAAACAATATCAAACACTTGATTAAATCAATGGGAGAACTTAAATAGAATTTAATTAAATTGAATAATTAAATTCACTAGATTTCAAAACAACTCCTAATGACTTCAAATTAAGATATGTCAAAGATCATGCCAAGATCATTACTAATATCAAGTTAAATACTTAATTAAATCAATGGAGCAATTAAATAGAAATTAATTAAATTAAATAATTAATTTCTCTAAATTTCAAAGCTCATCCAAATGACTTCAAATTAATATATATCAAAGATCATGTCATGGTCATCACATATATCAAGTTAAAAGCTTAATTAAATCATTGGAACCACTAGATGGAAATTAATTAAATTAAATAAGTAATTTCTCCAGATTTCAAAACAAATTCAAATGATTCCAAGTTTATATATATTAAAGATCAAGTCAAGGCCTTTAATAATATCATGTCAAACCCTAATTTCATGCAAAGTACCATTACCAACAATCTTTAAAACTAAGGTAAAGATGATGGGTCTTCAATTATAATCAACCCTTGCAATAGCACAAATCATTATAAAATAGGGCTATCATACGGGTAAGTCGAACCACAAGGACTGCTAGTTTATGACAACCGAGATTCTAAAATCACTTTTAGTTTGATGAAAGAGGTATAAGGTTTTGTTTGGTTTGTCACTTGGCACTTGGAATTAAAATGTGCATAAAACAATAGATTGGAGGAGATTAAAAGGAGAAATATGTAGAGAGGACTAGGGAAGTAAATCAACTATCAACCCTATAAACATGCTAACTAATGATTAACTTGGAAAACAAATTAGATATATGGCAATGATGTGTAGCAATTCAAGATTACTACACCATCTTCAAGAAGTTCATAGAATTAAAAGTTAAGTATAATCCCTCAAAGTTCCACATGCTTGACTACCTAAATTAGAGTGTAGCTTCGCATATTCACTAAGCTAGGGACTATCAAACCCCTCAATCTATGGTGATAGCACATGGAGCCAAGAATAAAGAAAAGTCCATCAAAGGGGGACCCTAAGCCATGGACTAATAAGGTTCTCAAATACATGCCAATAAAAACATTTGCACAATCTCATTTCCATTGTCACTATGAAAATGAAAGCAATATAATCATGAGAGGAAACAATCTAAGACAAGATAATCAACTCAAAATGATCATTTATAGACATTAACATTCATTACAACATGTAAAATGCTCTAGATTATGAAAATACCATACACTCACTTCATTCCCCAAATAAAAATCAAAACTAGAGCATGCTTACAAAGAAGGGCTTCATCACCTCCTTAGAAAGGGAGTTAGTTACCTATAGAAACAAAGGAGGAAGAAGAATAAGTGATCATACCCTCCATTTTTGCACCTAGAAGCCACAAAACACACACAACCCTCAAGAACACAATATTTCTCTCACTAGAAATATCTTACAATATGAGATATGTTTATTACATTGTATCAAGCCTCTAATAAGCAACCATAGCCTTCCAACAACTCTATTTTTGTGGCCCAAAACTCCTAGAGAAGTGCAGAGCAATCCCTTGAATCAAGGGGATAACATTGGGTGAAGATATGCAGCCCACGACCTCTTGTCTGCAGATTGGCGGGCGCCCGCAGGTTGTCATGGAGGCTTGGCTGCGACACTTAGCGAGGGCCAGCAAGGCATGGCGGGGCCCCGCAATTTTGCAAACTTTCTGGATGATTTGGTGGGCGCCCGTAAAGCTGCAGAGCACCACATTGCTTTATGAACTGATTTTGGCTCGGCCCGATGACGCAATCATTCTCTTTAGTGCTTTTTGTAGTGGTAACCATGAGTTCAATGGATCACTGGCTTGGCCAAAATGAAGGTTCCCGGCAACGGCATGCTTTGATTCTTTAAGAACTCAACAAAGCCGCACTTTTAACTATTTTGGGGGAACCAACCTGAAAGTAAACAAAAACATGCAAATGAAGCTAATATATACAATATGATCAACTAATGGACTTAACTAATGCAAATAAGGGCGTTTGAATATGCAATATTCGGCGCCTATCAAAAGACATGCATACAAGTTATATAAACCCCAAAAACACATAAAATACTAAGCTTATAAACATGAAATACCCTCTACCTCACTAGAGAAGTGTCTCTCTAGAATCCAAAGAAAGTAAAGGTTTTTCAAGAAACCCTTCAAGGGTTTTGAAGAGGAATCTAAGGGGAAGCTTTTACCTCCCAAAGGTTAAGCCAAAAAGTAAAGGTAAGTGGTTCAAATTCAAGGTGGTAGGCCAAGGGTTTCAAGAACACTAATGGAGGCAAGAGTGAAGGTTTGTGAGGAAGAAGAAGAGTTAATGGAGAAATGTATATTTCTCCGCTAACTAAGGGCTTGTTGGCCCAACACACACACACACACCTACACTACCTCTCTCATACATAAACAATGTAAGACTTAATATGAAGACTACACTTGTCACAATCCTAAGCATCCATCTAAGGCTTGATCATAAGCCTCCACTTGTCAACCATCCAAGCCAACAAGTGCACCTATCCTAGGCCAACAAGTGGGTGAATCCTCACCCTCCACATGTCATCATCCAAGGCTCCCAAGTGTCACCAATGAGATGTCTATAAATGGACAAATGAGAATGTGACACTTGTCACACTTTTCAAAAATTGCAAAGAGGTCCCTCCCCAAAATATCTTACAAATTAAATTACAAAATGGTCCCTAAGACGAAAAATAATTACAATATTTTAATTACACAAAAACCCCAAAAAGAGAAAATATTTCTGAAGAAACTATGCATCCATGCCTTTTACGGAAAAGTAAACAAGTAGTATGCTTTTCTAAAAAAAGTAAAACTACGTATTTCATAGAAGTTAAATGTTATGGATGCATGCAAAACCGAGATCAAATATGAGTACAAAAAGTGAGATTACGAGAAAGGAAATGATAAACGGGAAAAAGACAAAAAAAGAAAAACGTCGAAAAAAGTGAGAAGATGACATGGTCTCCAAAAGACGACATTAATCTCCAAGGAAATTATGTCTGGGACTATTTCCGAGCACTCGAGACGATCCGAAGGAACAAAACCCGAACTCAAAAAAGGAAAATCGGCGAAAAAGAAAATCCGTAAAAATGGAAAAAGAAAGAAATGAAGGAAATGACTGGGTCATTACAAGCTTGAGGTACAAGAGATATTTAGTAATACCTTCTGTTGATGATTTGAGGAAAGATGTGCTACACTTGTCAATTTTGGTGGGTAAGGATGAAAAGGGACATAGCCATATTTGTCTCTCCAAGTATAGCACTTGTCAGATGGTTAAGATTAATCATCAGAGACCGCCAAGAACATTGCATTAGAGACCGCCAAGATCATTGCAGCCACTTCCTATACTGAAGTGGAAATGGGAAAGTATTTCCATAGATTTTATTGAGGGTTTGTCTAATTCGCACCGGAATCACAATTCCATTTAGATCATCATTGATAGATTAACCAAGTCCACTCACTGCTTGCCTGTTCATACCAATTTCACTTTAGAACAGTATCAAAAGCTTGATAATGAAGCTTCACCGCATACCTATAATACCCTTAATTTTCAGAGGATTTTACAGAGGATTTTAAAAAGATTTATTTAATTATTTAATTTGCATTTTAATTGATTATGTGGCTTGATGACTGCTCAAATGTGACGCATCTTAGCACCTAAGCTAGGGTATTCTAGTCCAATCATCTATCTTATTTTCATATATTAGATACTTATTTGTGTTATTGCCTATTTCAGGTGAATAATGTTCAAACAGGCTAATAAGAGCCATTTAGATCATTTTTGGAGCTAAGAAGCAAAGTTGGAAAGAAGCCAAGAAAAATGCATCAGGGCAACTTCGATCCATCGAAGGGTAGTCCCTGTCGATCGAAGTGATTTTCAATCGATCGAAATCAAGGCGGTGCCAGCTCAGCCATTTGGATAAAGTCTGAAGATATTTTTGTGCCATGTCAGCTTCGACCGATCGAAGCTCAAGTGTTTGATCGATTGAACATCTTCGATCGATCGAAAGTGCTGCTGGCAGTAAGCTGTCTAATTCCCGATTTCGCCGTTTTCCACCTACCTGGCATAGTTGCGAATTTCCTCCAATCAGAGGCTATTATTCTGACTTGGTCCTTACTCAAAGGAGTGTGTAATTGATTTATTGAACAATCATTGTAAGAATAGATAGTTTTTTATTACCAATTATAGAATAACAAATTTTCCTCTCTAGAACTAGGGTTTTGAAGAAGAAAATAAAGGATGAAGATGATGATGCCAACCTCCAAGCTAGCCCTTAAGGGTTCCATGTCCACTACCATGAGTGGCTAAATCCTTCTCTTCGGGTTAGAGATGGCCCCTAGGCTTGCTTCTCAAACTTAGCTTTTATGTATAGATGTTTTGACCATGAATAAATATAGATCTTGTGATTTCTACTTGATTTGTATGAATTAATGCTTTCAATTGATCATTTGGCTCTAGTTATATGTCTATGTATGCTAAAATTGATGTTCATGTGTTTTTCTCTAGATTAAATGGAATTGATGCATGTCTATGTGTGTTGATGATGTTAATCTAGTGATGGTCAAGGCATAGTGCTTAATTGAACACTCTTGAGATTTATTTGATGGTTCACACTTGTTTCTTGATGGATTGTTTCACATCTCTAGTTTAATTAGTTTAATTTCATGTCTCTAGTCTAGTGTAGTGTAATTGCTTTAAATTCTTAGGTAGGTGAACAATCCATGCTTGTTTCTTAGTGTTCCATACTTGTGAATGGAAAGAGTGTATTTCTCTAGATTTTTGTGTGTGAATTAATTGTGGTTTGATTGAATGGATTTTGGTCTCATTTGATAGGTTGTACTATTCATTTAATTGACTAGACAAACTATACTTATTTGTCTTCCATGCTTAGTTTCAATTAATATCACACACACCCAAGTTACAATTTAAATTTCTCCATTAATGTATAATTGCTAGTGTTTGATGAAGTGAAACTTAGTGGTGTCTCTATGCTCCAAGACCTCTTCTTATATCTTTTCTCTCTATGCTCCAAGACCTCTTCTTATATCTTTTCCCTACTCTCTAGATTACTCTTTTTACTTGCATTAATCTTTAATTGCATTATAGTTTAACTAAACAACCACCAATCATCTTTGATTACTCGGCCTACTAATTCGACATTAATTTCTGTAACAAACACACCTTCGATCCCTTGGGATGATCCCTGCTCACGCTAGCTATATTTTTAGTTGGAAGTGGTAGTAGCATTTTACAAATTTAAACTTGGCCACATTTTATTGCATATACGACGAGGGTCACACCATGGCTATGTGTTTATATGCTTAAATGATTTAATTATTTGATGTGAATTATGTGATTTATTTGTGTGTACTTGATTGATGTGATTTAATTATGTTGTTGTTTGTTATTATGTGTCAGTTTAAATGTTTAATTGTCTATTTTATTTTATTTTTATTTTTATTTTAAAGAATGGATTTGGGTAATAGTAATGAACTAACTAAATGGGTCTTATGGACTACTTAGATATGAAGCCTAGATGGGTAAGGATTATAGCCCATGGGTGTATTTTAGATATATGTATGTATATATACATATGCGTGTATATATATATGTATTGTTGTGTGTGTGTATATATATATATACATGGTATATGCAGATTATTAGTACTATTATTATTAGGATTTTTATTATAGTTAGTATTATTATTCATTTTTCTTTTTCCCTAAGTTTACGTAAGTTATATTAGGATTAGGATTAGATTATTATCTAGTCTATATATATGTAAGGATCTCCTAGAGGAGGTTGTTTTATTTACGTGAGTTTTAGAAGGAGGCTTGTTCGCAAGATAGATCAAGAGCAACAAAGGGAGGAACGACGACAACTAGAGGTTGCTAGCGTTGAGGAATAGATCGGAGAAGGAGGTTGAGGTTTTAATTCAAAACCCTTAAGGAAAGTTTTGTATTCTACTCCTCTCATTTGATCTAGTGTTCAATACATGTCTAGGATGGCTTTAGGATGATTAAACAAAATTAATTAACTGGTTTGCATGTTTAAATTGAATTAAAATATAGAGTTTATATGTTTAAAAATATGTTTGCATGCTTTATACGATTTAGTAATTTGATGCATGAATTGTTGTTATAACTTGATCTCTATATGCCTAATTGCTATAATTAAATTATAAAACTATTTTGTATAATTATTAGGAAATAATCTTCAGGCGATTTAAGATAGAATTATGTCGGTCTGGATAGAATTTTGAACAACAGTTTGATAATTCCTTTTTTGACCAGATACTAGTGTTTTTTGGTTGGAAACAATCGAATGAGAAAAATCCACTAGCTTTAGCTTGTGGGCCATGTCAGTTTATGGCTGAAAAGCATTGTTTATGGTTTAAAATCGCGTTTTGTAATTGTTTGGAGGCATCGCAGTATTTTTGTGATTTTTGTTGGAGCAGAAACGAAGTCTGATTGTCTTCATATTTTAAATTTGGTTATTTTTGTTGATTATATATGTTTCTTATTCTATTTTTCCAAAATTTTAGAGATGCTTTATTTTTAAGCTTATTTTTGGAATTGCGTTCATCGTACTAAAACTCGATAAATTTTAAATGATGAGTTAAATATAGGATGTTTGTTTGATAAATAATATTAATCATATTGAAAAGATACTGTGTATGATATTAAAATATAATAATCGTAATTGAAGTATATGGTATATAGTATGATAAACGCTATTAAGCGTAGTTATTCATTTTCGTTATTAAATGATATTTATTATATCACTGTTATTATTAGATATTTTGATAAATGATATTGATCATATTATAAATGATGTTAATCATAATGTGATATATGAATAATATATTGGATTATAAGTTATTTATTTGATGTTTATGTTGCTTTAATTGTTATAATTACAGTATGTTGTGATCTTATATATATATATATATATATATTTGATCTTTATCTAATATTGTTGGATTGTGTAGGAACCATTGTCAGGATATGGTTTTGGATTTATTCATCATTGTCACGATATGGTTGTATATTAAAGGTGAGTTAGCTAATAAGTTTAGTCTCATTCCTTGTTATGCCATTGTCAGGATATGGATGACGGATTTTGATATTTTAAGGATGAGATGGCTAATAAGTTTAGTCTCATACCTCGTGTCAAGTCACGGATTCATATGTGGATGACATGTCATTAAAAGATTATGGCGGATAGTTTATTTTATGTTTTGGTAGGATATAGATGATAGATTAAGATTTTATTATTTATTGGATATGTGTGTGTGTGTGTGTGTGTGTGTGTGTACGCCATGATATGAGCTTGAGTTCTCAGGATCTATGGTTAGGACTGAGGTGTATATTACCGGATTGGATGGGTAGCTGGAATAGGAGATGTGTATACCTTGATAGAAGGGGGATTCTGAACCACCTCATGTGTGATTTTTCCAAGAGATACCCACTATATAGTTGAGACTGTCCTATAGTCCAGTGAGAGTCCTTTAGTGTGTATCTATATGTATATACAAATTATGTAGCTATTGCATGAGTTGGCTAGGATGTATCCGTTCATTAGGTCTCTATAAGATGTAGTAGAAATAACTTGTTTGTGGGTCTGACCTACTATTTATTTTTCAAATCTATGTTATTATTAGGTTCGTGTATAGCTGAGGCCAGTTATCATCACCCTTCCAGTCATAGTATTCTATTTTATGTTTTCATTATTTAGATGTAGACAATTATCACTGTTATTTATTTCAGTTAAAATTTTTATTAGGGGTCCACATGGTATAGATTCCCGAGTTGTATTTTGGAGGATTATTGTATCAAAGGAATTTATTATTTAATAAATTTATTTTGAGGATTTAATTATTATTTTAGTTTTCCTTTCAGCATTTTATTTATTCTTTATTTATCCTTTTGTATTATGTGTTCGTTTATTGCTAATTGTTCTAATATTCCCGGGTCTTCGGGTGTGGGCCTGGCCAATCCGCACTTGGAAATTCGGGGGTTTCGTAGTTGGTATTAGAGCACTCCAGGTTCAAGTGTCTCTAGGGTATCTTTCATTATGTGATTTCCATATTGCATCTCTTGATACTTAGAGTCCATAATAGGATTCATTATACTCTATCTACGGTCCATTAGGATGAGTGGACGTCAATTATATTCTATAGTTACAGAATAGTTGGCACTAGGAAAATGATGAGGTCCGAGGCGAAAGTGATAGAGACCTAAAGAAGTAAAACAATATGCTATCGATTTCTTTGCCAGATGGTAGAATTAGTGATCGAATGTTTAGTTCTGGCTAGCGCTACTTCAAAGTATAAGTTAATGAAGGATTTTAGTGAATGTGATGGGGCATCGCATTACGGGCCCAACACGACTTCAGTTGTTCTCAAAAAGAAGAAAAGCGAAAAGGATGAGCCCGAAGAGAATCCTAATGGAGGAGATTTTAGAGTATCCAAGAAAGAGGGTACTGAATCTTGAAGATAAATGAAGATTGCGAGACCGGTCACTTATAGAACAAGAAGAGGTACACGGTGTGTATAGAAAGTTAGTAGTTAGTTGACTTTTGATAAGATGAAATATCAGTTGACTTTTAGTCAGTAAGTCTATCACAAATCAGTGGTACATAGATACAGTTGTAGAGTTAGCTTTTGAAGATGTTCCTAACAGCCGATACAATACTTCACGTTCGGTTGGGTGTTGAGTTATCTTGATTAGATTTACAGCTTGTGTAGTAGTGACACCCGTTACTATCAAGGTAATTAAATGGGTCAACTTGGAATATTGGAGCTGACCCTAGAATAGGTGTTGTCTTGCTCAAATAGAGTTTAAGGTACTAGAGGAGGATTAGTAGGTCCTTTAAATGATGTTATGGAGGTCAGAGTGACTGAGATGTAAAACTCATAATTTTTTGTGCACTCAAAAGGTTACAAGGTACACCAGGTTATCAAACATTGATTTTGGTAAACATGTACAAGTAGGGGTCTATTCTTAATTGTTTCCAAATATAACACCTGTTAGAATGGTGAAAAGATGATTGTTAGAGATCATTGAAATTTTGTAGTCACTTCTTATATCAGGAGTAGATATGAGAACAAGCGTGTGTTGACATTACGGAGAGATTATCTACATCAAATTGGAATTATAATTCAATATGGGTTATAGTTGATGAAATGACCAAGTTCACTTGTTGATGCTAGTTTGAGTAACGGCTGCCCTGGAGTTTATATTAGTTCCACATTACGGAGACAGTAAATTATACTATGGTATATTCACTTATAATAGATGAGAATTTCTATTTCGGGAAGGTTTCTTGAAGATCTTGGGTGTGGAATATATTACGCACTACTTTATATCCTTAAAGGCAGGGATCGATCAAGAGATTTAATCAAGTTTTGGAAGGATATACTCAAAATATATATCTTGGAATTTACAGATAATTGGAAATATTCACTTATCTTTTTAGAGTTTGTCTATGGTGATGCTAACACAAGAATATTGGTGTGGCCACATTTGTGGTTTTGTATAATAGCCTATGTAGACCTCTTATTTGTTGATTCGGAGTTGGAGCAAGAGATGAATAATCAAAGTTTGATTTCATTGAAGATATGTTGATGAGAACTACTCTTCTTTGTGATTGTTTATATGTTGTTTGGAGAAGGCAGAGCAATTTTGTAAATAGTTGAACTCGTATATTAGAATGGCGTATCGAGAAGCAATTTGCTTATGATGTCTTCCATGTAGGAAGCAATGCAATTCTTGGAAGAAGGTCGATTTCTACTTATTATATTGCCTTTTCGCGGATTTGGTTTATCAATTTAGGCAGTAGCCTATATATTAGCGTTACCAAATTGTTAACACTAGGTGCATAAGAATTTTGTGCATATATGTTATGGAAACTTGTACAAATGTGAATAGTACCCTTATATAAATATTGGGTAGATTGAATTGTTGTTAGATACAACCTATTTGTCGTGCGGTTATCGTGTTCTTAATAATAGGAACCATGTGTATTATTTGATGCATTGGAGTTCAGTGGAGCCCATACAAAGAGGCTGAGTCCACTTGAGAACGGAAAATAAATTTAAAAGAAAATAATTCAGAGTTTCATGAATTCCAAAGACGGAATTCTTTTGTTATGGGGGAAGAATGTAATACCCTTAATGTGATGACCCTGTAGACGGGTGTACCGTGGGTGGGTGCGAGACACTGACAGGCTACCACACTGGCGAGTTACAGGTGCACAATCTCACATTGCCTGTGAAAGGGAAAGGTGAAGTGCTTATACATAGGTGTGTCACTCCAATTAGTATGAGGCCTTTTGGGGTAAAGCTCAAGAGTAAAACCATGCGAGCTCAGGCCCAAAATAGACAATATCATACCATGTGGTAGAGTGGGTCGTTACAAAGATATCAGAGCCTGACCCAGCTGGAAATGTACCAACGGGGACGTCAGGCTTCCAAGGGGGGTGGATTGTGATGACCTTGTGGGTGGGTGTGCCGTGGGCTGGTGTGAGACACTGACAAGCTACTACACTGGCGAGCTACGGGTGCATAATCCCACATCGCCTGGGAAAGGGAAAGGGAAAGGTGAAGTGCTTATATGTAGGTGTGTTACTCTAATTGGTATAAGGCCTTTCGGGGTAAAGCCCAAGAGTAAAACCGTGCGGACTCAGACCCAAAGCGGACAATATCATACCATGTGGTAGAGTGTGTCGTTACAAATGGTATCAGAGTCTGACCCAGCCGGAAGTGTGCCAACGGGGACGTCAGGCCTCCAAGGGGGGTAAATTGTGATGACCTTGTGGACGGGTGCGAGACACTGACAAGCTACTACACTGACGAGTTACGAGTGCACAATCCCACATCGCCTTGGAAAAGGAAAGGTAAAGTACTTATATGTACGTGTGTCACTCCAATTGGTATAAGGCCTTTTGGGGTAAAGCTCAAGAGCAAAACCGTGTGGGCTCAGGCCCAAAGCAGACAATATCATACCATGTGGCGAAGTGGGTCGTTATACTTAATTTTCAGAGGATTTTAAAAGGATTTATTTAATTATTTAATTTGCATTTTAATTGATTATATGGCTATGTGTTTATGTGCTTAAATGATTTAATTGTTTGATGTGAATTATGTGATTTATTTGTGTTGTTTATAATTATGTATTAGCTTAAATGTTTAATTGTCTATTTTATTTTATTTTTATTTTTATTTAAATGAATGGATTTTGGTAGTAGTAATGGACCAACCAAATGGGTCTCATGGATTACTTGAATAGAAAGCCTAGATTGGTAAGGATTATAGCCCATGGGTGTATTATATATATATATTAATGTGTATATGTGTGTGTGTGTGTGTGTGTATTATTATTATTATTATTATTATTATTATTTATTATTAATAATAATACATTGAGGTATTAATTATATATATATATTATTGTGTGTGTGCGCGTATATTTATGTATATATGGTATATGCAGATTATTATTATTGTTATTATTAGTATTTTTATTATAGCTAGTATTATTATTTCTTTTTCTTTTTCTTATACCTTAGGTATATGTAAGTTATATTAAGATTATGATTAAGTTATTATGTAGTCTATATATATTTAAGGATCTCCTAGAGGATGTTGTTTTATTAACGTGAGTTTTAGAAGGATGATTGTTCGCGGGATAGATCAGGAGCAGCAGAGGGAGGAACGACAACAACTAAAGGTTGCTGGTGTTGAGGAACATATCGGAGAAGAAGATTGAGGCTTTAATTCAAAACCCTTAAGGCAGGTTATATGTTCTACTCCTCTCCTTTGATTTAGTGTTTAGTAAATGTCTATGATGGCTTTAGGATGATTAAACAAGATTAATAAACTGGCCGGTTTGCATGTTTAAATTGAAATAAAATAGAGAGTTTATATGTTTAAATAAATGTTTGCATACTTTGTAATTTGATGCATGAATTGTTGTTATAACTTGATCTTTGTATGCCTAATTGCTATAATTAAATTATCAAACTATTTTGTGTAATTATTAGGAAATAATCTTTAGAAGATCTGAGAAAGAATTATATCTGTTTGGACAGAATTCTGAACAGCAGTTTGATAATTCCGTTTTCGACCAGATAATAGTGTTTTTTAGGTAGAAACAATTGATTGAGAAAAACCCACTAGCTTCAGCTTATGGGCTATGTCAGTTTATGGCCGCAAACTATTGTTTAGGGTTCAAAATCGCGTTTTGTAATTGTTTGGAGGTATCACGGTATTTTTGTGATTTATATTGGAGGCTGAAACGAAGTCTGATTGTATTCATATTTTAAATTTCGTTGTTTTTGTTAATTATGTTTCTTATTCTATTTTTCCATAATTTTTAGACATACTCTATTTTTAGGCTTATTTTTGGAATTCCATTCATCATACTCAAACTTGATATATTTTAAATGATAAGTTAAATATATGGTACATATTTGATAAATAATACTATATTAATTATATTGAAAATATATTGGGAATGGTATTAAAATATAATATTCGTAGTTGAAGTATATGGTGTAGTATGATAAATGCTATTAAGCGTAATTATTCATTCTTTTTAATAAATGATATTTATTATATCATTGTTATTATTGGATATTTTGATAAATGATATTGATCATATTACAAATGATGTTAATCATAATGTGATTTATGAATAATATATTGGATTATAAGTTATTTATTTGATATTTATGTTGCTTTAATTGTTATAATTACAGTACGTTGTGAACTTATATATATATATATATATATTTGATCTTTATCTATTATTTGTTGGATTATGTGGGAACCATTATCAGGATATAGTTTCGGATTTATACATATCGGATTTATACATCATTGTCACGATATGGTTGTATATTATAGATGAGCTGGTTAATAAGTTTAGTCTCATTCCTTGTCTTGATTTGGATATTTTAATGTGACGGCCCTGGTTTTCCAAGGCAGTGCGTCCTGTGAGGAATCGAAGATTGATCCAATAATGGATCCAAATGCGGAAGCGAAAACAGAAAACAAGACTCTGGATATGCAACGTATCTCTAAGAAGCCAGAGTGACCTTCCATGAGGCCACGGATCTCAACGAGAACAATGCAGAAACGAATGATCAGAAAAAGACCGAACAGACCCCCAAGGGCAAAATAGTCTTTTTACATTAAAGCAACGTTCTTAGGAATGTACATCATTCCTAAGACACATCTATGGCTTCCCATGAAATCACAGGACTCAAAAGAAAGTAGTGGAAACAAAGTAAAAGAAAACTGGACGAATTTAGCCCTAAGGGTAAAATGATCATTTCTAAAAATATAAAATCAGGTGCTACCGAGCACACCACTAGAAAGACAGCGAAAAATTAATCACGATGGACTCAAGAATCGCATGATTCGGAATCCGGATGAAGGAGAATCGGCAAAATGAAGGAAAACGAACACTTAAGACTAAAAGGGTAAACTGGTAATTATCCAGGAAGATCCAAGTGTAACCGAGTACACCGTTGGATAGACAACAAAAAATTAGTTAAGTTCAAAAAATAATTCACTCAATTTGGAGTCCGGATGAGGGAGAAATGAGGGTTTAAAGTTATGACGTCGCGGCAGCCTGACGAAGGGGCCATGATAGCTCCATACGCGCGCGCGCGCCCACCGGCGCCCCATGCGGCGCCCAAGAGCAAGGCATGGCTAACGGGAAAGGTTTATAGCAAATTTTCTAGAACTGAGGCTTGAAACGGAGGCCGAAATGAATTTTTCTAGAAAATTAAGAAGAAGAAACCTCCCCTAAAATCAAGCTTTCGAGCCGGCTACAAAGAAGAAAACGAAAAAACACGCTGTGAAATTTCCAAAATGCCCCTAGATCAGAATAGGTCAAGAGGGTAAAAGGGCTGCTGCATGCAAAACAGAAAACTGAATTTCGCAAGGGGTTTCCTGTACTAAGATGACATTTTCTGGAAAAACACGAAGAAGAAACCCCCCCTAAAATCATGTTTTCTACCCGACTACATCGAAAGAAAAAAAATAAAACTGCTGTGAAAAGACCAGAATGCCCCTAGATCAGATTGTGTTGAAAATGTCAAAAATAAATCCGTAAAGTGCTCATTTTGTGAAATATGACTCTAAACTTGAAAACGATCATACGCACAAACGTAAATAGTGATTTTGAGTGCGCGGGAATGGTCCGCGGCTCCTAAAAATGACCGATGCAAAATATGACCCCCCGACAGCCAAAAATGGCAAAGATGAGCTTGAATGGAAACTTTGAAATTTAAAAATGCGTAATGAGGCCAAATGACCAATTTGTTCCTGGCCACACTTCAAGAAAAATAGAGGGGACCCGATAGAAGTGAAAAAATGTAATTCCCACACCCGATGCAAACATGGTAAAGTAATGAATTGTCATTTTTCAATATTTTTATAATATAACTTGAAGTTAAAATTATATAGGATACAAGATACATCTCATACGAGTCAAATACATTACAAAAGGTGTACTTATGTACACATTACATATGTGGAATCAAAGATACAAGTTTTGACATATAAAGCTACAAAATGGCATTTCACGTTAACATTTGCATAAAATGGAAACTTAAAAGCTACAAGTCATCCGAGGAATAATGAGCATCTCGAACCAAGTCTTCGTACCTGAAACAGGTCGTATTCTGCGAGAGGTGAGTATCCTGTGGTACTCGTAAGAAATGAGCATGCATAGACCTAACATTTTACAATATTATCTCTTTAAGGTGAAACATGTCAAAGGGGCTCATGCCACCTAACATATATGTCAAAGTGAGACTCATGGATCATCCTAAGTTACATAAGCAATTGAAATGAAATATACAACATGCAAGCATACTGGGTACAAGTGTACTAAACGAAATTGAAAACATACGAGGCAAGTATACAAAACACAAGTATACTAAATGGGATTGGAAACACACGAAGCAAATATACAGGACACAAGTATACTAGATGGAATCTAAATACACGAAGCAAGCATAATGTCTATGCAATTAAACAAGGTTGGAACATTCCAAATGACACGAAAAGGTTCTTAAGTCTTCAAGGAATGACACTTGAAACTTAAAGAAATCAATGTCATGAAAAGGCTCTTAAGTCTTCAAGGAATGACACTTGAAACTTAAGGAAATCAATGACACGAAAAGATTCTTACGTCTTCCAAGAATGACACGTGAAACTTAAGAAAGAAATCAAACAATGTGGATACTCGAATATTGCCCGAATTAAAACCGTACTCATTGTAGGGAGCTCTCTTTCTCCCGTACTAGAACCAAGTCCTAGCCATGTCAATACTTGTTTGATATCTCAAGTCCCAAAATCGACAAATTGTGAAAATCAAGATATAATATACATATATTTAGTGCACATAGCCAAGTACCATGTACAAAAAAGTCATGGAAGTCACACAAGGTATGCCCTAGGCATTCAAGTTACGATGGCATATTAAATGTCATATAAGTAAATGTGTATACTAACAAGTCAAATCATAACTTTAGCTCGTAGGATACTATCATGTGATCATATAGCAAGTTCCAAATTATAAATTTGGCAAGAATTCAATATCAAAGCATAATTAACTCGATGGAAGCATAAAAGGGAACTTAATCAACTTAAAGGATTAAATTCTTAAGACTACAAGGCAACTCTAAATATTCTACGAACAAAATACGTCTAACATCATGTCAATGACTAATTTAATATCAAGTTATAAGTTCATTCCATACAAAATACAACCATATAAATTAAATTCCATACAAAAAAATTAATTAAATATAAATCTCAAAACTTATCCGATCATTCTCTATTTGATACACGTAAAAGAACTTGTCAAGGTAATCAAGAATATCAAGTTAGAAACTTAATCAAGTCCATGAAACCATTGAATAGATTTTCATTAGTTCATTTAATTAAAATCTCTAGATTTTGAAACTCATCCAAATGCTCTCAAATTAAAGTATGTTATAAACATGTCAAGATTTAATTTAATAGCATAATACAAGTGAATTCCATGCAATATACAACCATGAGGATTAAATCTTCATACAAGAAAATAATTAAATGAAAGGTTTCAAAACCTAATCAAATATTCTCAATTTAATATATATGAAAGTATATGGCATATTCATCAACAATATAAAGTCAGAAATTCAATGAAGTGAATAGTACATTGGAATAAAATTAATTAATCTAATTAATTAATTATTACTAGATTTTAAAACATCTTCGAATACTCTCAAATTCACGTATGTTAAAGAGTATGCTAGGGCTAATTTAATATCACATTACATGTTGATTTCAAGCTAGATACAAACCATATGAATTAAATTTTCATTCAAGAAAATAATTAAATAAAAGTTTCAATACTTGTCTAAATGCTCCCAATTTAATATATGTTAATGAACATATCAAGGTCTAATTTAATAATATACCACAAGTTTAATCCAAGCTATAATCAACCGGGAGAATTAAATCTTACACAAAGAAATAATTAATTAAAGTTTCTAGATTTAATACAAAGGCTTGTAATTAAGTTGTGTAAGCATAAAATACACTCTATACAACCAAGATATAAACCTAAGACATCCCCTAACTTGATTTGAGATGAAAATCTCAAAGAATCTCTAAAAGGAAAGTGCTTCGAATCTGACGATACCGTGGGGTTATGTCGGGGACAACAAGAGGAACAACTTTGACCCTTGAGGCACCATGAAAATCCAAACCCAAACTCAAAAATGGTTGGAAATGGATTCTAATAAGGGGGAAAAGAAGGACGAGTCAAGGCCTTCGATAAACGCTAAGGCACTACAACAAAATACATAAATGAAAAAGGTTAAAATGAGAGAAGAATAGTGGCAACCATGGCAGCTGCTGGTCGTCCATGAAGAGAGGAGAAAGTCCAAAACGAATTGTTTCACCCCTCTTTTGTAGGAAAACCCTAAAAGTGCCCCGAATAGGCCCCGATGGGTCTGAAAAAGTGGAATCTGCGCAGACGCGCGCAAACGATAAAACACTATGAATGAAAAGGAACCGAAATGAAAAAATATGAACAACGGAAGAAATGACATCCAAAATCGAGTCCCGTGTAGAGAGATATGCCCCGAACAAGGATCCAGGCTCAAAATGAGGCATTTTGCAATAACTTTCGTTAATTGCACAATGCCCCCTCCAAGAAAGGGTAACTGTAAAACTGGCCAGAATGAAAATATCTTCCAAAATATATTTTCTTAAAAACTCCCGAAATAAAATATCTTCAAAAGATATTTATGAAAAACACCCCAAGAAACAAGAATGTTTTTGAAAAATCCTTTCATCCACGCCCTTACGGGAGAAAGAAGCAACCGGCGAGCTTTTCTTCAAAAGTAAAGTTATGCGTCTCGAGGAAAATAACTAGAATGAAAACTCATGAAGTCAAAACTCAACTCCGAACACGAAAAGTGAGGTTACACCAAAAAGAGATGAACGGGGAAAAAGACGAAATGTGAATAGTGTCAAAAAACGAAAGTGTGGAAATGACGCGCTCCTAATAAGGAAGTTGTCAATCCAAACGAAAAAGTCTCGGAAACCATTTCTGAGCACTCGAGACGACACTAAGTGACGAGAAATAGAACTCAAAAAAAGAAAATTAAACGGAAAAAAATTATCCGTAAAATTTGAGAAAAAGGAAAGGAAGGAAAATGATCGGGTCATTACATTTAAGGATGAACTGGCTAATAAGTTTAGTTTCATGTCTCATGTCAGGTCACGGATTCATATGTGGATGACATATCATTGAAAGACTATAGCGGATATTTTATTTTTTGTTTTGGATAAGTATGGATTACGGATATGGTTTTTATTATTTATTGGATATGGATATGTATGTGTGTGTGCACGCGCCATGATATGAGTTTGAGTTCTCAGGATCTATGGTTAGGACTAAGGCGTATATTGCCGGAGTATATTGCCAGATTAGATGGGTAGCTGGAATAAGATATGTGTGTTCCCTGGTAGAAGGGAGACTTTAGACCACCTCGTGTGCAATTTTTCTAAGAGATACCCACTACACGATTGAGACTGCCCTATAGTCCAATGAGAGTCATTTAGTGTGTATCTATATGTATATATGAACTATGTAGCTATTGCATGAGTTGATTATGATATATTCATTCATTAGGTCTCTGTGGGATGTAGTAGAAAGAACTTGTTTGTGGGCTTGACCCACTATTTATTTTTTAGGTCCGTGTCAGTATCAGGTTCGCGCAGAGTAGAGGCCAGTTAGCATCACTCTTCTAGTCATAGGATTATATTTTATGTTTTCATTATTCAGATGCAGATAGTCATCATTATTATTTATTTTAGTTGGGATTTTTATTAGGAATACACATGGTATGGATTCTCGAGTTGTATTTTAGAGGATTATTGTATCAGAGGAATTTATTATTTAATAAATTTATATTAAGGATTTAATTATTATTTTAGTTTTCCTTTCAGCATTTTATTTATTCTTTATTTATTCTTTTGTATTTTGTGTTCGTTTATTGCTAATTGTTTTGATATCCCCAGGTCTTTGGGTGTGGGTCTGGCCAACTTGCACTTGAAAATTCGGGGGTAGCACAATACCATTGTCCATCATATGTGATAGAGATCCGAATTTTGTATCAGGGTTTTGGGAAAGCTTTCAGGAGGCTTTGAGTACGGAGTTACATCTTAGCACTGCCTATCATCCCCAGACAGATGGGCAGACTGAGATGGTTAATCAAATTCCGGAGGATATGCTTTGTGTGTGTGTCCTTCATTTTAAGGGTAATTGGGAGTATTATCTACACTTTTCGAGTTTGCCTATAACAATAGTTATTAGAAGACTATTGGTATGGAACCATTTAAGGCTTTGTATGGTCGACCTTATAGGTCTCCTGTTTGTTGGTTAGAGGTTAGAGAAAATAGATTTTTGGGCCTTGAATTCGTTAAGGACACATCGGAGAAAATTGATCATATCAGAGTTCGTATGCACGCTACGTAAAGTAGGCAGAAGAGTTATACTGATCGTCGAACTCGTGCATTAGAGTTCAAGGTTGGAGATCAAGTTCTACTTAAGGTGTCTCCCATGAAGGGAGTAATCATTTTGGGAGGAAAAGGGAGTTATCACCCCGTTTTGTGGGTCCATTCATGATTACAGATCGGGTTGGGGCAGTATCTTATCGATTGGTGCTACCAGACCATTTGCATCGTGTGCATAATGTCTTTCATGTATCCATCTTGTGGAAATTTTTGCGAGATAAGGATCATTAACAACATATAGATGCTGGTGAGATAGAGTTGCAACCAGATGCAGCATATGTCTAGCCGCCTTGTTGTATTCTTTACCATAGGAATCAAGTGTTTCACACAAAAGACTCTTCCTCTTGTACATATTCAATGGAGCCATCATAATGAGGTGGAGTCCACTTGGGAACGTGAAGATACAATCCATGCTAAATATCAAGAGCTTTTCACTTCAGGTATGTGATGAATTCTGGGGACAGAATTCCTTAATTATGAGGGAAGAATGTAATACCCCGTAATTTTAAAGGATTTTTAATTAATTATTTTTTTAAATTTGTTTCTATTATTATTTAAATTTGATTGGTTAAATTATTTGTTTGTTTTAAAATTTATTATTGTTGTGCATTAATTATTTATATTATTTATTTATTGTGATGTGAATTAAATTAATTGTTTGTTTTAAAATTTATTATTGTTGTCCATTTAATTATTAATTATTTATTTTGTGTAATATGAATTAAATTAATTTTTGATGTGCATTTAATTACTTCTTGTATTTATTTTCGTTATGTGAGTTAAAGGGTTATTATTCATTATTTTATTAAATGGTATTTAATTTTGGCATTGGGTCGGTTTTAGTATTTATTAGCCCATGGGACTTAGCATTGGATTATAGGAGTGGGAGACTTATGGGCTCTAGAAGCCCTAAACCCATATAGTATAAAGTTATATGTATTTTAATTTATATTAATTATATATATTATTAGTTAGGGATTTTAGTTCTTTTAAGCGTATAATCATATAATAGAAGAAAGGAAAAGAGATAGAAGGAGAGAGAGGTGGCATAGACAACGTGGGATAGGGAGGAAGAGAGAAGAGAATGGAATTCCGGCAAGACTTGCAACGATGATCTCAATATGTGAATCTAATGGAAGTCCATACTTTTCTCTACCCCTTTGAACCCATAAACCTTTTACCTTGGATATCAAAACTTTAGGTTATTATCTGTAGACTAAATTATTGTTAATTGGAATTTTAAAAGTATGTAAATCATTGATAATCGGAATTTAAAAGTATGTGTATGTCCTTTTACAGATGTGTGTGTATATATATATATACACATATGTTGTGTTGCTATTGTATGTTGGTTTAATTTTCTGAAATTTGAAACTTAAATTTGAACCCTAGCATAATTAATCGGTATAAATTTGATGGAAGTCAACATATATGTTTCAATCATGGCCCAAGAATGTTAATCTAGGCTTTTGGGATTTTTCGTAATTTTTCTAGATTTTTTGGAATTTTTTTTTTGTTATTTAATTTTCTGGGCTGTGTTCATGATCTCTGGAAGTTCCGGTGAGGTTCCGATGAGCTATGCGGTGATTGGTGACGACAGCTTGTGGGATGGGATCTGGTGCGGCGTTGTGGGATGGGATACGGTGCGTGCAAATCAAGACCGTTGATGCGATTTGATAAATAGGACAGCGAATTTGGTGTGGGCGTGCACATACTACCACGGTGAACTCAACGCTCCAATCTAATGTGGGCGTGCTCATAGTAGTGCAGTGAGAGCAGCTAAAGAATGTGCACTAGCACACGTGGAGGACTAATTAGGCACGTGGCAATGCATCCAAGTGTGTGCCACGTGTCTTGACATATGAACAGCGCGTAGGGGGCGCGTGCGAAGTTCCTGAAGGTGCTTTAAAAGTTCGGTGGGCCTTCAGAGTTAATTTTACGCTCCTTAGCGCTACAAACACTCATTAGAGAATGTATTTTTAGTATTTTGAGAATCGTAGAATGTTACCACAATATTTTAGTAGCATTTTCTGACTTAACTACGAAATAACTTGCATAAGAGAGTATATAGTATGTAGGGATTATTAGGAATAAGGCATGTAATATGGATATTATAATGCTATTAAGCATATTATGAATATATTGTGATATATGGATAAATGATAATTATCATATTACGGTTTTATTTTGTGTTATGATAACCACTATGGGATGACTAATAAATGTACTCTCACCATTACCAAGGCATGACTGAGTTGCCAATATATGGTTGAGTTATCTAGGTATGTGGTTAATTTTGTGGCATGATTTAGTTGCCTTTTTATATTTTATTTGGAGGGATATAATTCCCAAGGCATGGATGAGTTACCTGTGTATATATACATCTAGTTGTTTATTATATCATATTTGTCAGTTTTTCTATATTTATGGATATTAGTTATAGGGATGATTTTGGTTAGAGATAAATTGTTTATCTGTTCTCTAGTTGGGACGTTGTAGAGAGACTTATTCATGGGTCACCTTTTGTTGATACTTTTCAGGTCCTCGTTAGTTCCAGCCATAGATTGGAGTTCGTAGCAAATCAAAGATATCATTCATCACTCTTTCATCCATTTCAGAGTAGGACACTGATTTATTTAATTATTCTTTAGACTTTTGGATCATTTAAGTTTCAGTACTGGAGTTTGGCATTTATTAGGTGTCCTTGTTTTGCTGGATTCCTGAGTTGTATTTTATTTTAGCTTGGAGATTTATTGTTTAACCATGGGAGGATTATTCATTTATTAGAATTCTTTTCAACTTATTCTTTATTTCTTATTTATCCTCTTGTATTTTGTGCTTGCTTATCACCTAATTATTTTGATATTCCCTAATTTTTGGGTATGGACATGATCAACCCATGCTAGAAAATTGGGGAAGTAATAACATTGAGTCCCTATATGTTAGAGTGTTTCTCAATTTCATCATAGTGCTTTATTTTAGGTGAAGAAATCTTCAGTTTGAGGTAGAGCTATAAAGAGATCCTTATTTGAGGTGGAGTTATGATGGAGCACATGAAGACATGGTTTGATCACATGAAGAATTGGGATGCTCAAATTTGCTAATTTTGGTATCTACGTTGGCAATTGGCATATTGTAACTGGTTCTGTAGGGTAGAACCAGTTCCATGTGTGACGCTACAGATTTGGGTCTGGCTACTACCAAAGTGCAACCAGTTCCATGGGGCAAAATTAGTTCCACTTGGGCGTGAAATTTTTGTTGGCTTTGGCTACTGCCAAAGTGCAACCGGTTCCACTTCGGCAATAAGTTTTTGGGAAGCTACGAGAAAGAGTTTCCTAATCAGTTTTGGAAACCAGAAGACTTTGGGAAAAGGCTGAAGATTTGGGAAAGAAGTTATACCTGCTATTTTATAGTTGAAGACTGATATGGTAACTCCTTATAAACAAGTTGGGGAATACTTGTTTAACAAAGAATTGTGTTTTGAAGACTCTATAAATAGAGATGAGTTTGGGAAGAGAGAAAGGGAGAAGAAAGAAAAGATGTAAAGGGCTTTAAGGGTGAGTATTGTGAGGACAGGGGAGAGTATATGTAATTCCCGAGTGTACGTAGAGTGGGGTTTTGATATGTGGTTGTATATTCTCCTCCTTGATTCATAATAGTGAAATCTTTCTCTCCATTGACGCAGTCCTGGAGTTGGGTGAACCATTGAAAATATTATATTGTGCATAAATGTGTATGATTGTTATTTTTATATATGCTTTTGTTGATGTAATGTGATGATGCTTTTGTTGTGTGTGATGAAGATGTGATTTAACTCTTAACAACATTCGATCGTTGAGTGGGTTAGAGGGCGTTGATTAGCCCCAACACCATATTCATGGATGGATTCACTGTATGCCATGTGCCTCCTCTGGCCTGGCTTGGCCTCGCCCACTATATTATATATAGTTATTTTTAAAATTTATTTACATAAATATGAAAATTTGTATAAAATGCCCCGCTAAAACTATTTTAATTTCTAAGATTCTCTTTAATTTTTCCTTATTTTCCACTTTCTCTCTTTAAATTCCTTTAATTATTTTTTAAAAAGTAAAAATTTTCTAACTATTCCTTTTTCTTTTCAAAGAAATGTCATTCTTCTTTTACTATCTAAAATAATTCTTCTTCTTCTTATTTATTATTATTATTCTTTTTTGCATTGTGAGCCTGAATTGAAATCCCGGCACCGCCCAACCTATATTGTTCCTGTTACTTACATAATTACTACATGTAACATGTTAAAATCTCTTGACATTTGATATCCTGGGTATTGAGTTGGCATGTGGCACCAAAGTTAATGGAGACTTATCCCTACATGAGTGCACCGTGGAATTGGTAGATAAATGAATATATGTGGTGGACACGTGTTGTTTAACGCTATGTATTGGCTTGATACAGAAACGAACTTTTCTCATTTCACATAAGGGATGCAGACGCGCAGTGGCGTGTGTGTTAGTCGTGTTAGTTGATTTGGTAGTAAACGAAAATATTTTCAAGATATAATGTAATAAGCTTAATTATTTTATTTGTTAGATTATATATCTTCATTGGACCACTGTTCATATATAAAAAAAATAAGTTCAAACTTTGAGTATTGCACTAAATTTTGAATTTTTATTTCATTTACTTTATTCACAAATTAGATTTTGGAATAATAAGGTGTGGCAAGACAAGTTGACTTTCACTAGAGTGCTACTATAGTTTCATATTAAGTCTTGTTTAATAACTTAATTATGAACAATTTAAGGTTTATTTAATTAAGTGAGCAATTGGAGTATCATCAGTAAAAGGTAAAAGCTTCCGTACTTAAAATCTAGCTATAAAATTTTTAGTACTTAATTTTCAGTTTATCAAACAATCAGGCGGAGCCAATGCATGCTCGGGAAACATGCCCCTGTCCCTTCCCTTATATATGTATAATTTTTTGTTATTTTTTTCATATATATATGAGAAATTTTATAGTATGCCCCCCTAAAATTTTCAATTACTAAAATTATCTCTTATTCTTTTAGATTTTTTTTCCTTCTTTTTACTCTTTATATTCCTTTAATTTCTTTTTTTTTTAAAAGGTTACATTCCTATTTCCCTTTCGTCAATCAAATCCTTTTTTTTTTTTTTTTTTTCCTTCAAAGTTCTCTCTCTTGTTTTTTTTTTTGGCACTTATATAGTTATATATGATTTATGTAACATTTTTTTTTTCTTTTTGTTCTTAATTACATTTATTGTTGTAATTTTATGAATTCAATGTGTTTAGTTTCATGCATAGCTTTCAAAATAAATTTATATTTGTCATATTTTTTGAATTTGTTTTTTAAGAATCTAAGTACATTATGCCCCCCAGTCGAAATTCGCTACTGATCGCTGAGGGAGTTGCCAGCTTCTGATGGTTTTTCACAAAAAGTGAAGATAATACTAGGTTAAACTTTTAATAATACATGGCCCTGGGTTGGATTGCATATATGGATTTGGACTTTTGTTTTTAAATGAATGAATGATGAAATTAGATTGAGTTGGGTTGGGCCGAGTTTTACATCTAAAACAAAAAATCTAAATGTTTAATGGGCCCATTGGATGTGGCTAAGCCTTCATAATATAAAATTATAAAAAATTTGTTCACGAACATAGGAGTGAAATTGGTTTGTTTATTAAATGAGTTTAATTTTTTTTTTTGAGATTGGTTCATTTACTAACGAACACTAATCGAGCTCTTAATGAGCCGAAGTCAAGCCTTTCATCGAACGTTAAATTCATTTATAGCCATTGGGCCTCGTTTTTATACAATTATAATTTTTTACACTTAGGCATATAATTTATAAATATTTACAAAATGTCCCCTTAATCTTTTTCTAAAAATCTCTATAATTCTTTTTTTTTTTTTATGTTTTTATTCATTGTTACTCTTTTTCTTTAATTTTTATTTTTGATTCACTTCAAAATTTTATATTCCCTTTATTCAACCGAACTCTTTTTTTTTTTTTCGTTTTTCAAAGTTCACACACACACAAACATATATATATTTTTCTTCTTTGTTTTTCTTCATTTGTTTTTTTTTTTTTTTTTTTTTTTGTGGCCAAACAACTTTATAATAAAAATAATATAATATGAATAATATTATTGAAAATAATTCAAATTTTTTTAATGAAAAATCATGCAACAAATTAGTTATCAGACACGTTTTGTTTAGGAATAAATCATACCACAAAATTTAAAAATATATATCTTTGCTTCATCTGAAATTAAAAATGCAAAGTAAAACTTATTGCCAACAGTACCCTCGATTAATATTGGTATTTTATGTTTCCCAATATTTTTTTTACAACAATTGTCTTTAAATTATTAAATAAAAAAAATACTATATGGGAGGAAACTAATGATATTTAAAAAATCAACATCAATGGTCATTTTTTCCAAATAGTGATAGATTCCTAATCTCCAAAGTTCAGGAATCAAGGATAGACAACAAAGTAGAAGGAATCAAATTTGAAATCTGAATCACGATATCCGTAATCTTAAATTCTCCAATCAAATCCTCCTCCTGGAATCTGGATTAACAATTTAGAATCGCAAGTATATATCAATTTCAGGGCAGTACTGTAGCTATGTAGTAGATAGACACTAAGAAATGATGATGTCATTATTAACATAATGGAAAATTATTAGCCCATCAATCCTATAAAAAAATGTTTCTTCTTTTCATTTTTAATTGTTTCAAAATAAATATCTCAATTAAAAAGTTAATGTATTCTTATTTTTTACATGATATCACTAATTTAATTTTCTTACATTGAATTATTATATATTATTTTAATAAATTTAATTATTGTAAATTTGTAGCTCTATCAGGCAATAAATATTTTTTTTTATAAAAAGGAGAAAGTAATTATTTATTGTTAAAGTCTTTAGCCACGAGAAGGTCGTTTCAATATATTTGATAGTTCTATTATCAATGGCATCAACCAATTATATCATATTATATATATATATATATATATATAATAGTATTTAATAAACTAGTACTTTCTTTGTTTAAAAAATAAACTTCCTGTTTAGAGAATAGAGGTATATATATGTATAAAATAGTATTAATAAACTAGTACTTTCTTTGTTTAAAAAATAAACTTCCTGTTTAGAGAATAGAGATACCCTGTTTTAGGAGCCGTGACTCGCGACAGGGCTACTAATATCAAGGCCAGATGTAATTAATTATTATTTTTTTTCCAAAAATATCAGGGCCAGATGTAATTAATTATTATTTTTTTTTCAAAAAAAAAAAAATACCTATTCACAAGCTCGACTTTTAGGAAACAATCAAGAAGAGAACCTCTGTTTCCATATCTCATTTCCATCTCGTTCGCCAAAACCTACCGACAACCTCTGTTTCTCTCTGTGCTTGTCAAAAATGGCGGCCACTGCTGCGAAACCTTTCATCTCCATGCCCTCTCCTATCTTACCTTCAAAATCCTCAAAACCCATTTCCAGATTCACTCTCCCATTGTCCTTTAACCCCCAAAAACCCAATCTCCACCGTTTACTCCACATCTCAAATGTCCTCTCCAATCCCCAAACCACCACCACCACCACTGCTGAAACCATTCCTGGAACCTTCATTTCCCGATTCGCCGCCGACGAACCCAGAAAGGGCTCCGACGTCCTCATCGAAGCCCTCGAGCGCGAAGGTGTCAGGGACGTCTTCGCCTACCCCGGCGGCGCATCAATGGAGATCCACCAAGCCCTAACGCGCTCCAACACCATCCGAAATGTTCTCCCACGCCACGAACAGGGCGGCGTCTTTGCCGCCGAGGGCTATGCCCGCGCCTCTGGCCGCCCCGGCGTCTGCATCGCCACCTCGGGCCCCGGCGCCACCAATCTGGTCAGTGGACTCGCGGATGCATTGCTTGACAGCGTCCCAATTGTCGCCATTACCGGGCAAGTTCCTAGACGAATGATTGGCACCGACGCATTTCAAGAAACCCCAATTGTTGAGGTAACTCGCTCTATCACTAAGCATAATTATCTGGTATTAGATGTTGAAGACATTCCTCGAATTGTGCGTGAAGCTTTCTTTCTTGCATCTTCTGGCCGACCTGGTCCTGTGTTGATTGATATTCCGAAAGATATACAGCAACAATTGGTTGTTCCAAATTGGAATAAACCCATTAGATTATCTGGTTACATGTCTAGATTGCCAAAACCACCCAATGAGGCTCAATTGGAGCAGATTGTTAGGTTGATATCGGAGTCGAAGAGACCTGTTTTGTATGTGGGTGGTGGGTCTTTGAATTCGAGTGATGAGTTGAGGAGATTTGTGGAGCTTACAGGGATTCCGGTGGCAAGTACTTTGATGGGTCTCGGGTCATACCCGTGTTCGGATGAGCTTTCCCTGCAAATGCTTGGGATGCATGGTACTGTGTATGCAAATTATGCTGTGGATAAAAGTGATTTGTTGCTTGCCTTTGGAGTAAGGTTTGATGACCGTGTGACCGGAAAGCTTGAAGCTTTTGCTAGCCGAGCAAAAATTGTTCACATTGATATAGATTCAGCTGAGATAGGGAAGAATAAGCAACCCCATGTGTCCATTTGTGCAGATGTGAAGTTCGCTTTGGAAGGTCTGAATATGATATTAGAGAGGAAAGTAGCGCAGGGTAAGTTTGATTTTTCAGCTTGGAGGCAGGAGCTAAAGGAGCAGAAAATGAATTACCCATTGAGTTTTAAGACTTTTGGGGATGCTATTCCTCCTCAATATGCAATTCAGGTTCTTGATGAGTTGACCAAGGGGAATGCGATTATAAGTACTGGTGTTGGGCAGCATCAAATGTGGGCTGCACAATTTTACAAGTATAATAGGCCTCGGCAATGGCTGACATCGGGTGGATTGGGGGCTATGGGTTTTGGATTGCCTGCTGCAATCGGAGCTGCTGTTGCAAGACCTGATGCGGTTGTTGTGGACATTGATGGTGATGGAAGTTTCATCATGAATGTCCAGGAGTTGGCAACAATCAGGGTGGAGAATCTTCCGGTAAAGATAATGATGCTGAATAATCAACATTTGGGTATGGTTGTTCAATGGGAGGATCGGTTCTATAAGGCTAACAGGGCCCACACGTATTTGGGTAACCCATCAAAAGAGTCCGAGATATTCCCCAATATGTTGAAGTTTGCAGAAGCTTGTGATATACCTGCTGCCCGAGTGACAAAGAAGGGAGATCTTAGGGCTGCAATTCAGAAAATGTTGGATACTCCTGGTCCGTACTTTCTGGATGTAATTGTACCTCATCAGGAGCATGTACTGCCTATGATCCCCAGTGGCGGAGCCTTCAAAGATGTGATCACCGAAGGTGACGGAAGATCACAATATTGATCTTCTGGAGTGATGAAGCTGGTTTCAGATGTTGCAAGTAGCAATTCTGAGCTTTGCAAAATGGTGTGACCTGTTTTTAGCTTAATATGTTTGTAATTTGGGTTATGTTTGTTTATTTTATGGACTGGTTATACTGTTTTCTCTTTAGTTAATTAAATAGTAGTGGTAATGTTATCTAACAGTTTATTTTGTTTAATTTGAATCTCGTCATGTATCCACTTTTTGAGGACTGTTATGAATGTTACTCGTTTCAATTCTATGGTGAATTGTGCTACACCATTGAGGTTTGCTTTTGCCCTGTTTTCACACCTCTCTTACTGTCAATTTTGCTCCATTTGATTGAGAAAATTTAGGAAAGAAAAAAGAATTTGAAACATATGACGAATTTTCTTTTTGTACTTCGTAGATTTTTAATTTTTTTATAAGAAAAGATTGAATAAATTTGACAACAATTTTATGTAGAAATCAATGCTATTGTTTTTAGTAGAGTTGAATTTCTCCTTCTTTTTTTTTTTCCCTGAATAAACTCTGAGGTATTTATTATTAATTATTATTTTTCTTATTTTCGGGTTCATCTGAAGCTAAACAGAGGGTTCGTGGCTTTGGTTTTCAATTTTTATACCATTTTTGTTTTGGGATTCTTGTTTTGAATTGTGTTATAGTGGTAATGTGATTAATCATCTGGCAAATTAGGACCATTTGAAGAATTTGAAGGGATTTTTGTGGAAATATGGCTGTGGGACGGATCACTTGGATTCTGTTAGGATTTCTGAGGTGGATCTGGGTAAGGTATCTTTTCTGGTTACATTTTGTGTCCTTTTATGCATAATTTGCATCCACTGAATGCATTATATGTGTTAGTTGGTTATGAGAGAAGATTGTTTCAAACTAGTATCTTCTATAAACTACGATGTGTGAGTTGAGAAGTATTGACATGAAAAGTGGGCATAGCATTCAAACATAAGCTCTTTGTTCTTGTAACTTATCAGTGTACTATACTCAATAATTTACAGACTTATTCCTACAAATATGTGTGTGAGAGACCGTAATGGCTGCAAAAATAGCAACCCGTAGAGTTGGGATGCATTTGACTTCAATTTGCACAGTTGTGCTCTACACTGACATACATTGATCAACATTCTAATAGTTAAAGTAAAACACTAAACATAGCATTTAAGTTCAATGAAACACAATAGAATCTGCATTCATTGGTGTGAAACCATTAGTTTGTTGTGTGTGAAATTTTCTGAACTTGGTAAATACCCTCTTAAAATTATGCGTAGTATATACTATGAAAATATTCGTCATAGACGGAAACATTTAGCAAGTGTTGTTTTCCTCATTGTTGACCATTTGCTATGTAAACGTCTAAAATTATGTATTTTTGTTGCAGTCAAAAGCCTCCTTCAGCAGCTTTATAGTGGCTTTGCTTTGAAAAAAAGAAAAAGAAAAAAAGAAGAGCTTTAGAGTTTGTCAAAATTTTAGTTACAGCTGTGTTCATGATTGGATGGTGAAAGATTGTGAAAAGCTTTTCTGTTCCACAAAGGTTTTTTTTATGTATAAGAGTGTTGCATTTTTATATTCTTTGGAATTTTTGTAAGAGATACTTGGTACTTTTCATCCGCGATAATTGCATTTTGGATGACAAAGTTTAGACTTTAGAGCAGTGCTACTTTGTGCGAGTTTAATTCCCATGCACTCCCATGCACTCTCGGCTTGGTTATTTTTTCACTTTCTCTAACAGAATTGTCCTTTATCTTAAGAAGTATTATTTATTGAGTATAACAAAATATAATAAGTAACATCAAGTCTCACTCTATCTCTTTCTCCCAAACTAGATGTCTAGATACTTCAGCTGCTGTATTAATATTTATTTGCAGCATGTGTATGCTTTATTTGATTTTTCTCATGAAAAAATAAGTTTGTATGCTAATAAGTTATAACAGGAATTCATATATAACTATGCGTGAGTTACTGTTTGTGTACACAGACACACACATATTTGTTTTCAAATTGTTCTGGCATGTTTGCCAACCCATTCATTTGAGATAAAGGTAAGGATGATGACGATGAAATTATTTTGGCTCATGTTTTATTAATTATATTGATACTTTTACAATCTCCACTCCATAAATTATTTAAATATTATTTCTTTACATAGTTCTATCACATTATTTACCATTTTTCATGTATTTGTGGTCGAACTGGGAGAAAAAGTGCATATCCTTGAAGAGTGGAGCTTCGAGTGAAGGATCTCATGGACCTTATATTGGACCTTCAAATGATGTCGACAATGAACTGAACTCTGAATATATAGATACTTTTGACAAAAATAATATCCTCTCTCTTAAATCAAGCTTTTCAAATGATGTTTTTGCCTTTACAAAATTATATGAATGAGAGATTTCAGGTATCCCGTTCAGAACTATCTGAACTCAGAGAGGTTGTCCCTCTTCTACATGATGATATCATGCATGTACACGTGGACACTCAATTGGGTACAAATCCATGGGGTTTAAAAGATGTAACAGGTGTGTGCATATTCTGAATACCTGATAATTTACTATTAATGTTTAAATTATTGTGAAGGTTCACGTGGGGCAAGAATACTTGTGCTGATATTCTGATGCTTATATTGTTATTCAGGTTGCATGGATGGCCAACATTCTCTCCTTTATGATGGAAGGAAATCTTCAGCTGATGTTTCTATTAATGAAGGGGTAAGTTTGCTCATCCACATAATCTCCAAATTATTTGTTTTGTGTTCTGGTCTCCTGATTTATATTCTATTTTTCTTATTGAGGTTTTATTTATAAATACTTTTGTTTCGATATAACTTTTAAAATGAGCTAGTTATGTGATTCTAGAGTTGCTTGGGACTTGATTATGGTGAGATACCCTGTTTTGTAGGAAACGACATGAACTTTAAAAAAAAAAAGAACTCTAAAAATATGACCTATGATAAAAAAAAAGTGTGGAAAAAGGGAATCCATGTGGCCGACCCCATTTATAGTAGATAAAGGCAAGGATGATGAAGATATGAACTTTTAAAAGAACTAAATAAAAAATTGACATTATTTCTTAATTTTTTAATTGAGGTAGCTAATGGGGAAAGTGATTCACTAGAGGAAGAACATAGGTTTTAGTACTCGTCCAACAAGAGGCTGTTTCCTTCAAACATTTGTTACCTCATTGCCTTTCAGGAAGAAATTGATGTTATCCAGGTTATGAACCAGCCATATTCTAACGTGAGCTCCATTAGCCTACAAACTCTGTTTTTTTTTTTTGATAAGTAGTATATGACATAGACGGCGTTCAAACGGGGAACGCAGCCCGAGAAACAAAAGGAGCCAAATAGGGCCCTCAATCTCTCAATATGTCCAAAAACTCAACTATCTCCTTTAAGAATTTACAATTTCTCCCAGCAACCCAACGAAAAGGAGAGCTAAGGATAGAAAATATGAACACCCCAAAAGGACTCTCCACAACCTCAAAGGATCTCCTATTGCATTCTCCAAAAGACACGGGCTTGAGAGCCCACAAAACCACCTTGCCAAGCCTCAATCAGCCCTAACGCAGTTCGAGGCATAACCCAGTGAACCCCGAACAAAGACAAAATCAAACCCCAACTGTCCCTAGCAACCGGGCAATGAAGCAAAACATGATCATCTGTATCTTCATCTGCCTTACACATGCAACATGAGTTGACGACGATCTGTCTCCTCCTCAAATTATCACAGGTCAGAATTTTCCCCAGCACTGCCGTCCAACAAAAGCATGCCACCTTAAGAGGGGCCTTGGTGCGCCACACAGCCTTCCAAGGAAAAGCATCCCTGAATCAGAAAGCTTCCCAAAGAAGGAGCAAACATCAAACCTACCCTGAGGAGAAGGGATCCATACCAGAGAATCAGCCTTCCCCACTGTAACCTCCTGGCGGTACAAAACAGAAACCAGCTCAAAAATGTCTCCAAGCTCCCAGTCCTGGAAAGGCCTCACAAATCGCACATCCCAGGTCAACCTCCCACCATCAAGGTGATAGCAGTTAGCAAACAAGGCATGTCTATCCAAGGGGATCCTAAACAGCCTGGGAAAAGTACATGCTAGTTTACAAACCCCACACCAACAGTCCTCCCAAAAAACAGATGAAAGTGCCCCCTCAGAGCTTGTATCTAATATGTTTAGAAAATCCGTCCCACACCTTCCTGATGAATTTCCAAACACCCACCCCACCTGGGCTCCTTGAGTCAAAGGAACACCACCCACCCCCTCTCCTCCCCGAATCTCTGGAAGATGACTCTCCTCCATAGTCTCTCTCTCCACACCAAATCTCCAAAGCCACTTCCCCAAGAGAGCCTTATTAAAAGGCTCCAGTCTTCTGATTTTCAAGAGGCAACAATAGGCAGTTACAACACTTATGTGTTGGTTCAAATATGTGCTTCTTTTGCAATGTCGAGATTTATGTTTTGATGTCTTTTAGACAAACTTTATTTTTGCATTGAACATCACTGGATATAAAAAAAGTTCATTTAAAATTAAGTCTGAAAATTTTAAATAAAACCATTTTTTTGATTCAACCGTGATTCATAAAATTTGAGTTCGTTTTTATATTAGTGTTGCTTGTGGGGTGGTATCATGTTGTAGAAGTTTATGAAAATTTACTCAAGTTATGAAAAATTGATTTTGATCGGATTGAACAAAGTTATTTGCAGGCTGTATTTCTCTCTTCATTTAGTCGTTTTACCTGTTGCAAATGCTCAAGTGCGACATTAAATGCTCTGAGGTGGTTTACAGCTAATAGTAGGCCAAGTAACCCAAGGGTTTGGGATAGATTACACTAAAGAAAGTATGTGGTGGATGGTGGGTGCCCTCAATATTACATATATCAATCTTCTTCTAGAGTATGTTTAACTAGTGCTGTGTTGGAATTTGGTGTTGAAATTTTTGTGAACAGGTTTGCTTTATGGAAAAAGGAATATTAATAATAATAAAAAAGGGTGAAGAATTTTACAATGAGTTTCCCAGTTGAGATTGAAATATTTTCAAGTTACATGGACATGGTTTGTTGCCTGGCTCCTTCTCCAGTATTCCCCTGGCCTTTTTTTGGAGTGCATTGGGTGGAGACAACCATTTAAAGAGCTTTTTTAAAACATTTAAGTTTGATGGATGTTGCACCTAGCTTTTGCTTAAATATACATGTTTACGGAATTGACCTTTCGGAGAATCTCTTAGTACAGGCCTTTGTAACCTAAGATTGGACATTTGTTTCAGAATGTTTTCTATTGGTTCGTTTAGTTGGTCCTTGTGCATTCTACTGATGTATTTCCACTTGTTCTCCATTTTGAAAGACATGTTGCATTGAAGGTTGCATTTTTGTGGACACAGAATGACCTTTCTCTGTGGTATGTTTTTTTTTTTTTTTTTCTGAGTTGTAGGCCATGAGCCATAGGCAAGTCACATTTTGACACAAGGTTGGGAATGCAAGGCAATGTGAACTGAGGATACAAAGCCTTGATGGAAACCTAAACTGTGCCTTCATAGTTCAAGCATCATAGCCATTGGCTTTAGTGTCTTGTTTTGAACCAAAGATTTATTGGCTTAGTGTCTTCTTTTTCACTCTAACGGACTTACTAGCCCCAGAGCGGAATGAAAACATATGATTCATGCAACGGACCCCAAATAGTTGGGAAAAAGCTTTGGGTGGTGATGGTTGTAGGCTCATAGCCTCGATGGTGATGGTGGTTACCCACCTGGCCTAATGCCCTAAATATCAAGCACAGTTCTTGGTTGGGTCGGTTTCACCCAAATTTTTTGTGGCCTACCTATGTTAAATGTTCTCTTCTTTTGAGCCCGTTTGGCCTTGTTGTTTCAGCCAAAGCTGAAAACTGTTGTAAATATTTGACTCATTTATATAAAACTCGCTTAACCTTCCAAAGAAAAAAATAAGAAGATTAACAATGGGATTTTAGAGGCAATATGGAGGTGGTGATATGACCATGACTTTTGAGTCACTTTCATATTTTAAGTCTGTTAGAAGTTGAAAATATATTATTTTGGCTTAAAAAATTGTTTCTGGTCATTTTATACTATGAAAATCTGAGCGCTTGTATTTTTAGTTCTGGTTATGTTTGTGATATTTTTGTAGTAATGGGTTCAATAGATTCCTCTCATAACCCGAGTCATGACGGTTGAATCGAGAGATTAATTAAAAGATTTATTTGACTTTTCACAAATATCAAAATCTATTGGAGTAGTTAATAAATAGAGAGCCCGTGCTCTTATCATGGGAAGACTCTTGGTATCACTATTCTTATTGTATGGGTCTGTATATAAAGGAAAAATTTTCACTAATTCTGCCAAATAGATAGGGTGATTGATTTGGTACGGTGGTATAACTCAAACGGACAAGTATGTGATGAACACTGGTT
This sequence comes from Cornus florida, assembly GCF_030987335.1. Taxonomy (NCBI): domain Eukaryota; kingdom Viridiplantae; phylum Streptophyta; class Magnoliopsida; order Cornales; family Cornaceae; genus Cornus; species Cornus florida. The sequence continues at coordinate 32,181,361 of NW_026775576.1, forward strand.
CAATGTTGAAACATTCCCAATGAGAGAAACCAAACTTTTTTCACTAGTTTAAGTAATAAAGACAAACCTTAGGACAGGTCATGGTAATTTACCCAATACATAAAGATTTGAGCTTCTATATATATATATCTTTGGGTAAAAGTAAATTGTATAAATGAAGCATACTGTACAAAGATTTGAGCCATGGACTCATCATCAAAAGGAGAAGGTCATCTCAATGCAAATGAAAGAAGAGCTTTCTTGTCTGTTTATGGCTCTCACTAATGACAAGACCCGAGAAAATGAAGCAACAGTCTACAGATGATGAAGCTGACTCAAACGCCGATGAAATCCAAGACTTGATGGCTAAATGTGAGAGTGGCTTTGAAGTGCCCAAGGAAAGGAAGTGAAAACCTATAAATTTATTTATTTATTTTGTGTAAAATATGGTTTTATAAATTAGATGGTTTTGGTCTATTTAACATTTGGTAAATTAATTTAATGAAAGTAGTTCAATTACAACATTTTGTAATTTATTAATACACTTCTATCGGTTTATTTTCTCAATTTGAAGATCTATATTTAAATGATTCACCAAGTGTCAATGGTTCACGATGATCTAAATTTTTCTTGACAAGTCACGATAAATCTCACCTCTACATGCCTCTCACATTATGTGCACGATAATAGCATGGCTGCGTATCACAAACCTACATCATTCAATGACAGCAGAAAACATGATACAAGAATTCAGCGACATGTGGATCATTACAATATTGATTTACAAAGAAGAGGTCTTGGGAGTTAACAAGCCTAAACTCCAATAGAGCTGTCGCTAGTTACAAAATTAACAAAAGCCTGCAATTTGAATAATGGTATATGAATCCAAGGGTGGGCTCAAGTGGTATGTCACTGCCAGTGGGCTCCTCGCGAAGTATTAGATATAAGATTGGACTGTTTTGGAGCGCAAACAATTTCTTCAAAAGATCATTGATAATATTTTAAAAAGATAATTTGCTCGGTGTCAGCCAATTGTGTTATAAAGGAAATCTTGTATGCCTTGATAAGTATGGCCGCAAAATCATTGATGAATATATACACCATTAGTGATGGACACACTAGCATTCGAGATAGTAAATTATATAATATTATTAATTGATAACTGCACGTAATGACTTGGTAAGAGCATCCGCACGAGCCTCTCTGAATTTTGGCTCTCTAAAAACTCCACATCAGCTTTTCCAAGGGCTACATCAGCAATTTCAAGAGCCACGTCAACAGTTTTTGCTCTCCAAAAACATGCACTCCATCAGGCTCTCCGAATTTTCGCTCTCAAAAAAATAATAATAATAATAAATTATTTTTTTTTTTTATTTTTTTTTTAACTTTTCCTAAACGGCTGTATTTTTAAAAATTGAATTTTTAACGGCTATATTTGTAATGGCTATATTTGCAACGGCTATATTTTCTCAACGGTAATATTTTTCAATCAAACAATATTTTTAGAAATTATTTAAAAAATTACGATTGATATTAGAACTTGAAACAATACATTATCCATTATGGATTAAAAAAAAAAAATTAAACAACACAATTAAAAATAACTTAAACAATACAATATCCTAAATTGGAATAAGAAAATTAATAGACCAAGGATTACAAAATCCTATGGGAACTTTGGGGCGGACCGTGAATTTAAAGATGCCAATATCTCATTTTGTCGTGCAATAATCCAAGCTTTCCCCGCTTCTGTTGGTGCCGAATTTGGATCTGTTAACATGAGTTCCTTCTCTTCAAGTCTCTATTTCTCTAGAATCTCTAACTGTCTTGTTTTTTCTTTCTCCATTTTTCTTACCTCTCGTGCCACTTGGGCATCCTGCATTTTCTCCTGACGACTCTCAAAACGGGTGGTGATATTATTAAATTTCGAAACGAATGAAGTTTGCAATTCATTCGTTGAATTAATTTTTGCTCGACGTTGTTTCACCGCTTTTTTTCCTGCTGGTCTTTGTAGTTGATATTCTTCCACACTGGGTGAATCATTTTCCCCTATGTGTGGTGATTCTTCAGTTGAAGCTCCATCTGTCGTGGCTGCATGACTTGACGGAGTAGATGGTAATGAGTGCCCAACAGACTCATTACTGTCAAACTCAAATCCAATCCTCTTCTTCGGCTCTTTTTTCTTTTTTCCTTTTCCTACTTGTTCGGCACAATGTGAATTCTATTTATTGTTATGCTTCAAGATCTCCCAGCAACTTTCTAACTTAAATTCACCGCCTGTTTGGCTACGAAACAGGTTTTTAGCTGCTATCATCTACACGAAAAAATTAACAAAAAATTAAAAATCGACTATTTAAAATATTTACGAGTTATATTTAAATAATAAATAACTCACCATATCATCACTGCTAAAGCCGCTGGGACGATTCATTTCTATGGTAGTCATGCAGCCGGAAAATTTACTGATTTTTTGTTGGATCACCGACCAACGATTCATCAAACCTCCATCATTTCGCTCAGTTGGAACACCAATATGTTGTTTAAATTGTTCCAGAATTCGCTCCCATAGCTTCTTCTTACTTTGGTCTGCCTCCGTAATCGCATCAGAGGTAATGGACAACCACGCCCAACATAGAACTTCATCTTCAGCCTTGGTCCAATTATTATGTCGGATAGCTGGTTGTTTTGACAGGGGTTTTGAGTTACTTGATTGTGGAACACTAGTACCACAATATTGATGAGAAGTTTGGGATGGTTGATAAGATGGTTGGGATAGTTGATGAGAAGGAAATTGAGAATCTCCTCCATAATAATTGATATTCTCTTCAGGAAATGGTAAAAACTTATCGTTTGATGGGTTGAATTGGGTGTTGTAATAATATGGATGTCGAGGATCCATGGAATCGAAATGACTTTGAAAATAATAGCTAAGATTGAGAAAATAGAAGAAGAAATAAGTTGAATGGTAGATAATAGAGATGTGATGAGTGATGGTAGGAGTTAAGGTATTTATAGAGATTTTAAAAATTTTAATTAAATTTTTTTTTTTTGAATAAAGTTAAAAAATTTGAATTTTTAAACTTTTTTTTAAAATTATAGCCGTTAAGGCACTGTTTGGTACTGTAGAAACAGTGCCTTAACGGCTAAATACACTATTTGACCTACACATTTAAAATTTAAAACAAAAAATTTAAAAAAAAACCAAATTTTAAGGGAAAAAACAAAAAAAAAAATGTTTTTTAATTTATTTTTGGCCCAATTTTTTTTTTTTTTTAGACAAACAATGCCTAAACAATATATTTTTTATTTAATGAATTTTATTTTATTTTTTTCCCAAAAAAAAGCTCTAAATAACCTATTTTTAGGTTTTTTTTTGTTAAAAATATCTGCCTAAGGCACTGTTTGGCTACTGTATATAGCTGTTGCAAGAAGACTCAAAGAGGCAGTGAAACGGCGTCGTTTTCTGAACATAAAAAAAAAAAAAAAAAAAAAAAATACCACGATCGCGGGTCGGCTACCACGATCGCGGGCCGGCTCGCTGAATACCGCGAGCCGACCCGCGAGCAAAATTGGGCCCACACGTTTTAGCTAGGGCGCTGTGCGCCCATTTGGCCTTTGGCTCGCAGAAATTGGGCTTCCGCGAGCCTGCTGCGGACGCTCTAATATATGATTCACAATTTACCACAAGGAAGATGATAATAGTCCAATACTCATATATAAAAAAATTAAACGAGTTAAACGAGTTATAAAAATAAATTAATAAGTCAAACACAACAAGATTAATTATCATATCAATTTTGATCAACACGATTTATTTAAACTCAAATTTAAGTAGTGTTGGAATTGTACTAGGTTTCGTTTGTTTTGACGTAAAATATTCTTTTTAAAAAATATATATTTTTTTCAGATGGCAAAAGTTTACGTTGAGGTTGAGGTCGAGTCCATCGAGTGGGATATGTAAAATAATTTGTCAAAAATTGATGAATAAGTTATTTTTATTAAGTTTTAATATATATATTTTTATTCCTAAATATTTTATCACAATCAAATACCAAAAAATAAAAAACTATTTTTTAAAAAATATTTTACGTAATATTAATGTCAAATATTGTGGTCTAAGTTTTCAACTCCTATAATTTCACTTGGCATTCGGCTTGCTCACTTTTTTGGGGCCTTTTTCTCAAACACCACTGCTACCTGCATTTTTAAAATTCAAGTAATGAATGTATCTTCTCCCGATATCAGTTAAAACGATACCTGAAGCTGATATTTTGAATGTGATGATTCCCCGCCAATTTCAAATCCTCTGCCAACGGTCAAAAACAACCAACCATCTACTCCAACTTCACTCTCTGATCCTAAAAACAGCCCTTAATTATGACCATTACTTCATATCTCAGTTCATGTTATCTGCATGTTCAGTTTCAATCGAATTCGCAAGGTCAATCTTCGACAGCTCACCAGTAACTCCACCGCTCTTTGTATGGAGTACAATAATCAGAGAATACTCAAAGAGCTCGATGCCAATTGAATCAGTTAAATTGTTCTCCAAACTTCAGAGGATTGGGCATAAACCTGACAAATATACATACCCTTTTGTCATTAAAGCTTGCGGTCGCTGTTCACTGGTTCAAGTAGGCGGGGCAGTGCATTCACTGATTTTAAAGACGGGTTTTGATTGGGATCGATATGTAGATAATACCCTTTTGAGGATGTATGGGGCATTCCATGCAATTGATTCTGCCAGGCAGGTGTTCGATGAAATGACTGACAGAGATGTTGTTTCTTGGAGTTCAATGATTGCGGGATACGTCGCTTGGTATGCTTCTTGTTTTATCCAACTAGTACTTCTTCTTCTTCTTCTTCTTCATTTTTTTTTTTTTTTTTTATCAGTAACAAGAGCCAAGTTCTACCGATAGGTTTGGGTGTCTCTGGATCAAGGTTCCAAGACTCAGCAAGTTGAAGTATAGACACAAACACAGGCTAAACGATTTCTAAAAAGTAGGACATGTACACTATATATAAATAAAGAAACTATAGAACTTTAATTAAATTTTGATTTCTATACTAGGAGTTACATAATTTAGAAGACGATGCTCTGTGAATATCGTAAAGTTTAGTAAACTATACATATTAATTCTTTCCTACTTTGTTGTTATAATTATATCTTTGTCCAATATATATGAAAACATGTCATCACATGCTTAACTTGCATGAACATTTGTATAATGTCAAATTTTCTTTAGAAGAAAAAGTTGGACGCTTTGAGGCTTGTGCATGTTTTTTCCAAGATTGTGTGACATGGCTACTCTTTGATGCGCTTGTGTTATATAAGACTTGTGTTGGTGAGTGTCTAGGATTTGTCAGTGAAGTGTGTGGGATGTGCTGGCCAAGTGCCAGGGAGGCGTTGACCAAATGTTCAAAACAATGAAATTTATTTTTAAATCAAGGACACTTCCAAGAAGTGTGTAGGAATATCCATGAAGTGTTGGTGTCTGGAATGTGTATGATACAGACACAACACCTTCATAGAATTGTCCGTGTTTCTTTGGTAGAAGTATTGGCTTGTAATGGAATTGACTAGGCTAAATACCGAGTAATTCACACGGGACGTGGGAGGAAATGCCGCCATATTGGCTGATATGGAGTCTGATACAGAAAATGTTAATCACAAACTCTATGATATAGAAAATGACGATCATGAAGTTTGACCAATGACATTAATCAGTCATAGTATGGATGGATCCCATTTGTAATTGTAGTTTATTTTATTGATGTGGCTTATAAGATGTTTTGCGTTTGTCCTTTGCGACTATGTGGAGTGAGGCTCAACGAATACACCTTAAATTGAAGTATTAGAAACTTAACTCATCTCAAGTTCATAATGTGTGACTTACTAAGAGGTCATAAGGTACATATTTCATGCCTCAAAACCAATGTGTGACATAACAGGAAGTTGTAAGGCACATATTCCATACCTAAGAGGAAATTATATTTGAATATGTATACTATATAGTATACCTAATATTAACCACATATAGGTGCTTTGTTCAGATTTGAAATTTATATGGACTTCATTGAGCAGATTTAATGTTCTAAAAAAGTCTTTCGGACTTTGTTGCTCACTAAAGTCTAGCATTATTTGTATTTGGAAAAGTTTAGAGCCAGTAGCCTACAATTTTTAATAAAGCTTTGTTTTTGAATGTTGTGAGACGGCTAATTTTATTAAAATTTCTTGTTCTTTATGCTGAAATTTGAATTTCATTATGTTTTTATAACCCGAAGCCCAGAAACAATAAACTAATAAGTTGTTCTTTTAATTTAGATCGGTCAATAATTAGTTGATATGTTTATTCATCTTGAAGATATTACATTTTTTTTTTTATCACCCTTGCTTTTTTAAAAAGGATCATCTGCATTAATTGCATAGTGGTTATTCTCAGGATTCAAACTTGATTTCTCACGCTGGACAGCATGAGCTTTTCCCATACTGAGCATTGCCCCATCTTATGTTTTTCATTTTTATTTTCTTTTATCTATTCATTTATTTTTGTAAATTGTGAAAATATTTTGGTACCAATGGCTAAGTCTAGATGCTAACATTTTCTAGTAGAATTACATAAAGTTCAAGCTCTGTTTCTCAACTTCAACAACTATTACATGTGGCAGCAAAGATATTTTTATGATTTAACTTCAAGTATTTATGAGAGATTCTTTCATAGATACTTGCATGTTTCCACCTAGGAAGTTTTACCCCATTCCTAGGGTTAAAAGTTAAATTAAATTACGAACTTGATTCTGGTAGTTTCTTTTAAAATGTGCATATAGACTAATGTTGGCACTGAGCAATGTCAACTCCTATTTCATGTTATTTTGAAAATTCTTTTACCATTTTTTTTTTACATTCATACAGTAATTGTCCGTTGGATGCGTTGATGGCATTCCAAGAAATGAAGCTAGAAAATGAAAAGCCAAATTCTGTCACTTTGGTTAGCTTACTTTCTGCTTGTACTCATTTGCTCAATATCAGAATTGGGAAGTCCATTCATTCATATGTTCTCGTTAACAACATTGGATTGGATGTTGTTCTGGGAACAGCTCTTCTAGAAATATATGCAAAGTGTGGGCACATTGCGGAAGCATTCTACATTTTCAACTCTATGAGGGAAAAAAATTTGCAGTCCTGGACGGTTATGATTTCCGGCCTGGCAGATCATGGCCATGTAGGTGAAGCCATATCCTTGTTTACCAAAATGGAACAAACTGGCCTGAAACCTGACAGTGTATCTTTTTCTGCTATCTTGAGTGCTTGTAGCCACTTAGGTCTTGTTGATGAAGGACAAAAGTATTTTGAAAAGATGTTCAGGATATACAATATCATGCCAACAATGGAGCATTACGGATGCATGGTGGACATGTTTGGACGATCTGGGATGATTGAAGAAGCTTATCAAATTATCAGGAACATGCCAATGAAACCTAACCCCGTTATTTTAAGAAGCTTCATGAGTGCATGTAATAATCATGGCGTCGTTCATGATTTAGATGAAAATATGAGAAAACTTTTGCTGGAAATAGAGCCTGACCTTGGAGCAAATTATGTACTTGTTGCCAATGTGTCTTCCCTGTCTGGTTATTGGAATGATGCCGATGAACTGAGAGTTGCCATGAAAGACAAAGGTTTGAAGAAAGTTCCTGGGTGCAGTTGGGTGGGTGGTTCCAAAAAGGATATGATTAAAGAGGCTGTAAGATAATCTTTTAGTTTAGGTGACTAAAGAATCACTCTTTCTTAAAGTTGTCCTGGGTTATGCTAGAAAAAGAAACCAATTTTTTTAAAAGCGACAGCTGGATTTGGATCATTGGTGATGGTACTAGGACAAGGAATGGACCGGAAGAGGGATGAATGAATAGGAAATCAAAAGCTTGCACTGTGTTGTGGGTGGAATGCTTGAACTTGCAGGGAGTTAATCTTTTCTTATGGAAGCCACTTGAATGGGACTATCTGAAATTTTGCTAGATATTCAAGTTCATCTTCCCCTCAGAAAATGTACCAGCATGTGAAGCAGCATTTTCTTCAATATGCAGAACGTGAATTTAAGCGACTTCAGTTTCTGGTGGCACAATTTTCAATATCCAAACAGCAGCTAGTTTATGTTTGTAATGGTCACCAAAAATCAGTTACAGGTACTTCTTTTTCTGATCCACATTCAAGTCTTAGACAGAGGCCTTTAAATGACAAAAAAATATCAGTGAAACTCTACGCCTTGAAAAGTTTTTCTAACATGATCCTGGCTCATCCAAAGGGTCGAATCATGTAAGTGATGAATTCAATGTAACCTATTACTCAAAGGTGCCTTTTGCACTCAGTTTCATATTTCATATTGTTTATTCCATTATTTTGCCCAATGGAAAGAAGACAAGTGGCGAGTTTTGACAAGCTTGCCATATTAATTTAGTATTCCAAGAATATGAGGATGTGACGTGGAATTGTTAAGGTAAATTATTAATAGAAAGAAGTAACATGGCAAGTTTTAGTGGAACTTGCCATGTTAGAGTAAGATATTAATAAATATTCCTTTGGAATATTAATTCTACGGGAAATTAAAAGGAGTGGTGAGTCCCACTAGGACTTACCAAACTTAGGATATAAAGTCCTAAAAGAACGAGAAGATTGCATGAAGATATTACCATGAGTGCAACTTCATGAGAAGGCTAAAGTCAAAGATTCAAACAACCAATAGTTTATTGACACATGGCGAGTTTTATTAGACTTGCCACGGTAGATTAATTCTGTTTGAATTTATTTGGAAGATCCTATTAATATAGGATACCAATTAAATGGGAATTTTCCATTTTTAGAACAAAGTTGACCAAGTTACAAGAGGGAATGTGGAGGCAATATTTTCTCCTTATTTTTAAGAGACATCAGCAACTGCTCAAGCCATGTCAACCTTTTTGCTAAAATTTAGCAGAACGTGGGAATTCAGTTTATTTATTTAAATATATATATATAAGTATATATATATATATATATTTAACCCACGATGGAGTAATTTTCGTGAGCTCATGATGCCCTGAATTCTAAAGAGGCGAGATTGAAGAGAGATTGCTAGAATTTGGGAAGTGCATCACAACCATGATGCCATGAAGCAAATATGGAGGTTTTAGCCTGAAGTCAAGGAAAGCGTGGTCTGTTGAAGGAAAGAGAATAGATTGGATAAACTACCCATGATGAAGAAGTTGCTAAGGTTAAGGAGATCATGGCGACATGAACTCTAAAGCCTAAAAGGAAAGTCTCAAGATTGAAATTACTAAAATCCAAGGGAATGTGGTTGGCAGAAGATCGTGGGCAATGATGTATATTCCTGGATATAGATATATATATATCTTGCCTATGAAGAGAAATATCGCTGAAGTTTGGAGCCACAACATCATGATACAAAGACCAGAATGGAAAGCTCAACTAGAAGGAAGTTACCCAAAGCTAGGAGAACGTGGTCTACAAAAAACTTCCTTATATGTGCATGATATATATTCGTAAGGAGGGTTCTAACAGAAGCGAAAGACTACTAGAAGTCATGGGACACTTGGCTAAACAAGGAATATATCGGTTGAAAGTGGTGGAAACTTATAAGGAAACTACCACTAACCAAGGGAAGTTATTAAGGGTCATGGGTGACAGGGCAGCAGTTGGTGAAATCGTGTCTGAAGTTAAGGAAAGGAGTTGACGGCGTGAGGAAGAAGAATAAAATCATGGGACACTTGCCAAGTCTCAAAGAGAACACGTGGGAATTCATTCTGAAACTACCTATGAAGCAAATTCGTTGAAGACTAGAGAGGACGTGGTTGAAGTCTACAACAGAAAATGGATAAGATGGAAGAAGTTACAACCGCTGAGGAATCATGGGACATGTGGCAGTCCGGAACCATTCCACGTGGAAGCTGTTGAAGTTGCCACGCCTAGTTAATGCATGCATGAAGCTCTATAAATAGAACATTTAGAGCTAGTTTGCAAACCCTATTCAAATCACACATCAAAACAACACTTGCAATTCCTTACATTCATGTATCTTTACATTCATGTAATGCAATTTCATTATGTTTAATTCAAGTCCTGCACTTATCTTTCTTACTTTCCAAGTCCTGCACTTCAATTCCTTTACTTTGAAGTCCTGCACTTTCAATACCGCTTTCGTTTCCACTAGCCATAGTTCAGTTCAAAAGTCCTTTTTCAAGGCAAAACGAACCCTTGAAGGTGGTAATTCCAGTCCTTCATTCAATTGCCTAATCCCTGCAATTTCCTACTGGATAGTTGTTTGGATATCTACTTTGGAATGACAGCAGTTCCTGGTAAGCCCGATATCCACTCTTACTTTCCACTCACTTGGAAAGTGAAACTAGTGCTTTTTCGCGAGCTGAACATTTCTTGGCACGCCCAGCGGGACATCTAGACAGATTGTTCAATGGCCGGTGGAAGAAGGCAAGGCAAGTCTATCCAAGACCCTGCCGAACTAGAAGAGATGCAAGTCAGTGAACTTCCAGTGGAAAGTTCACGATTCGCACCTGATGAAAATGATATGGTGGAAAAATTTGCTCAAACAGTGGCAAATGGACCCATCATGGACAACATCCGCATGATGGCAATGCAACAAGATAGGTTTGCGCAAGACCAAGCTAGAGTCGCCCAAGACTTAGCCAGAGTTGCGCAAGACCAATCTAAGGCTAGTCAAGAACATGTAAAAGCCGCTCTTGCTAATGAACGGAAATTAGAAGAGATGGTGGACCGAATCTCTCAAAGGTTTGAGTCTATGTTGGAAAGGTTCTTTGGAGGTTTGTCTCAAATTTTGGCCCCTCGGCCAAGCAACTCTGAAGGGTCTCAACAGTCGGCCTTCCAAGCGAGTAGGCCGGCCACGTTTGTTGAAGGAAGTTCCTCTCAGCAACATGCAGGACCGTTCCCTCCAACTCAGTAGCAGGTGCAGTCCCTTCCAATGGCACAGACTTATATACCAGTTGCACCTGTGACTGCTCCAGTGACACAGATGACTGTTCCACAAGCGGCGCCCATGCCAACCATTCAACAAGTTCAAAATCCTTCACCTGTAGCATTTCCACAGCAGACTTGGCATGATAAGCCTAGCCAACCATGGCCATACCACAACCCTCAAGCACAACAAAATGTTCCACCTGTGAACATTCAGCCAGCCGCACCTGTTCCAGCAAGGCCACCACCTATGGTCATTCCTATGCGGTTGGGGGGCAACCTTTTCCAAAGGAGCCACTTCTTGACCAAGGAGGAAGGAACTATGGCAGAAACAACTATGCAGATGCCAACCCTTTGCTTATGGCGGGTGGGGGGCATCAAGTGGCCAATTAACATCAAGGTTGGCCAGACAACAACCCTTCACAACCTATGGTGCTTGATAGAGGCCAATTTGCAGAATTCATTCAATAGGAATTTGGCCTAACTCGAAGGGGTGGAAGGCCAACTTACAGAAAGCCATATCCAGAGTTTATTGATGAAGTTGAATTTCCAAGGAATTTCAGAATTTCAGAGTTTGCAACGTTCAATGGAGAGGGCGAACAATCTACCTTGGAACATATCAGTCGGTTCACTGTCCAATGTGGAAAAGCAGCAGCCAATCCATGGCTGAAAGTACGCTTGTTTCCAAACACACTGACGGGATATGCTTTCAGGTGGTATTCCAACTTGCCAGCCAACTCCATTCAAAGTTGGCAACAATTTGAGGATTTATTCCATACTCAGTTCTACAGAGCTGAGCTTGAAGTGTCCATGGCAGACCTTTCTAGACTTTATCAACTACCTGGAGAGTTTGTGATGAGCTTCCTTTCTAGATTCAGGCGGGCCAAGTTTAAATCTAACTTGTCTTTGCCGCCGGAAGAATATGTGAAGATGGTTGTGAACGGCCTAGAATTTGAACTTCGTAAGAAGTTTAAACGTGTATAGTTCCATGACTTGTTCGACTTGGCTAGCAAAGTGGCTAAGTATGAAGAGCTCCTTCGTGAGGAGCAAGATAGGAAGAACTCTTCCAAGGGCACTTACTATCGTGATCTTAACTATGAGGTGTATACCACTGAAACTGAAGGGGAGTTTGAAGTAAATGTAGCCGAGCTCAACATAAAGAAGGCATATACTTGTGAGGCCTTGACAAAACCAAAATCAGCCACGGCCAACTTGTAGGCCGCCTTTGGTTCCAAGTGGAAGGGTGTAGACACTTCTAGAAGTTACTTTTTTGACATTTCTAAAGCCGAGCAAATCTTTGATTTGCTCATGGCTGACAAGCAACTGACTTTCACAGCGGGCCATAAGATGCCGTCGGTTTCAGAAATGGCCGAGAAGGAGTATTGCAAGTTCCACAACTCGTGGAAGCATTCCACTAATAATTGTGTTATCTTCTGCAACATTGTGCAAAAGGCAATCGAAGATGGCCGCTTGAAGTTTTCAGAAAAATCAGAAGTTATGGTTGTTGATGGAAATCCTTTCCCCAAGGTTGTTGCAACAAACGTTGCTTCTATGGTTCCGGAGCATTCCAAAAAGGAGGTGGACTTGGTAAATCCAGCGACTAGTGGAAAGTTGGAAATTCCAAAGGCGGCAACATTTATGGAGAAGACAGTAACTGAGTTGGAGAGGCAACTCTGAGAGGCCCAGATTTCTTTAATCCAACAAGGTTGTTGCCCCAAGTGTAAAGTTCAAAATAAAGGTTGCTGTAAAGACTTTCCAAAAGAGAAACAGAATGAAAAGCCCTCTAATAGTGACCGGGGTTAGAAAAGGAAAGTCCATGACCGGCTAACTTTCCAAAAAGTGGAAAACACAGTTACTGTAACCATTCCAGAGAAGGAAAGCCGGGTTCATCCAGAAAGAAAGGCAGCAGAGAGGAAATCTGAAATCCTTCCAAAGAGTTTGGAAAGGAGTCGAATTTCCTATCAGCCAGGTTCTCGTCCTCGCAGAAAGTTTGAAAGTAGTAGATGGCAAAACAGAGGTTCTGAAGGAGACAGGCATTCTAGGTCAAAAATCGGAAGTATGGGTTAGAAGGGGGAGTGAGCATCTCCGACAAAGAATGGTTAGACCTCCTACCTATCAAGATGAGGGATGGAGAAGGCTTGATCATCCCAAGTTTCCCATTCATGATGACTCTTATATGACTCGCACACAAAAGCGAAGGCAGCAAAGGAAGAGGGCTGATAGAAGAAGGTTATGGGAGAAAGACCATGGCTGGTCCAGCTAGCCAAAGAAGACTATTAAGCCATCAGACTTATCAGAACTTCCAGCTAGAGGAAAAGAGAGAGATCCTGATGATTTGTTAGATCTTGATTCAGAGGTTGGAAATTCCTTGACTACAGACAATCCTCCTACGAAAGATAAAACAGATTTGGAAATTCCCAGCAGTTCCAGTAGCAGCAAGAAAATATGTTTTGGGAGCCTTCCAGGTGAATTTACTTGTAATATGGTAATGGTTCTTCCTTTATTTTTTGAGCCTCAACCAAATCATCCCAATTCAATGGAAGGAGATGTAGTAGATACAAGTCCACCCATGGAAAGTCTTGGACAGTCTAGTTCTGGGCTAACCGTTATGGAACCAAATAATGGTATTCATATAGAGGAGGTTTTTGAAGATGAAGTTAAGCATCTCTAGAAATTAAAGGGGGTTGTGATTGAAGAGAACAGCCCTACGAGGCCAAAGAAAATTGTGTTGGAAAAGCCACCATATGGCATGACTCAGCAGCTCAAACCTTTGTACATCAAGGTGCTAGTGGAAGGGAGGCCCTTGGCAAGAGTACTGGTGGACAATGGTTCGGTGTTGAATGTTGTTCCAGTCAATGTTATGCGTATGCTTGGAAAGTCTCCTGAAGATATCATTCCAACTGAGGAATAGTGAAGACGCAAGGAATCCTACCGTTGGAGTTAACGGTGGGAGATAGAACTTCCATCATAGCCTTCTTTGTTATTGAGTCTACAACGGCTTATAATTTGCTCTTAGGCCGCGAATGGATTCACCCAAATTTTTGCATTCCATCTTCGCTCCATTAAATGCAAATATTTTGGGATGGAGATGAGGTAAAAGTGGTGGAAGCTGATAGCCGGCCATTTGTGGCAAGGGTTTACCATGCAGATGCTGAGTTGTATAGTGAAGAATTCGTTCCAATCAGATTTATTGGAAATGATAGCAAGGGCCGTCCAAGGAAGGCCACCATGAGAAGGACTCTTACGGAAGAAGATGTAAGGGAGCTTTTCCAAGAAACACCAAGGCCAACAATTCTACCCAAGGCCGGTGTTCAGCAATACATCTCAAATAAAAGTTTTTATGGAAGAGAAACCTAAAGAAAATAGAATACTAGGCCAGGCGGTTAACTGCTACCTTGCCAGGTTGAAAGCATATCCAGTCGAACTATGGTTGGAAAGGGCTGCTGTTGCTGGTACTTCATTTTCAACCAATGTTTTGGAGATTATGGAAGATACTGAAGACAAGTTGGATGCTATCCAGCTGACAGACTTGAAGGTGGCGCCAACGAAGTTAGACGATCTCAAGGCTGAAGTACAAGATCCACTTTTGGAAGTTAATCTTGGGACAAAACAGGACCCTCGGCCTACTTACATCAGTAAGCTTTTGGAACTAACCTTTAGAGAAGAATTGATTTCTTTACTTGAAGAATACAAAAATTGCTTTGCATAGACCTATGAGGAAATGCCAGGTCTTTCTAGAGAGCTGGTAGAGCATAAGTTGCCAATTAAGGAAGGTTTCAAGTCTTTCAAGCAGCCTCCAAGAAGGATGTCCCAAGAAGTTGTTCTAAAGGTCAAAGAAGAGATAGAAAGGCTACACAAGGCTGGTTTTAGAAGAACCGCTAGGTATGTTGACTGGATTTCCAATATAGTTCCAGTTGTTAAGAAAAATGGCAAGCTAAGGGTATGTGTGGATTTTCGGAATATCAATCTTGCAACTCCAAAAGATGAGTATCCCATGCCTGTTGCTGACCAGTTAGTAGATTCTGCTGCCAAGAATGAAATTCTTTCATTCATGGATGGACATTCCCGGAACAACCAGATTTACATTGCAAAGGAAGATATTGCCAAGACAGCCTTCAGATGTCCAGGTTCCATTGGAACCTTTGAATGGGTTGTCATGCCATTTGGGTTGAAGAATGCCGGAGCAACATATCAAAGAGCCATGAATGCCATATTCCACGACATGATTGGCCATTTCTTGGAAGTCTACATTGATGATGTGGTCATCAAGTCCTCGGTTAAAGATCAACATCTCCACAATTTGAAGATGGCTTTTGAAAGGATGAGGCAGCACAAGTTGAAGATGAATCCTTTGAAGTGTGCTTTTGGGGTTTCAGCTGGAAATTTCCTAGGTTTTTTGGTCCACCAAAGGGGTATTGAGATAGATCAAAATAAAGCAAAGGCAATTATTGAAGCAAAGCCACCGTCCACCAAGAAAAAGTTGCAGCAATTCCTCGGCTAAGTTGGATATTTGAGGAGGTTTATTGCCAACCATGCTGGAAAGACTCATGCTTTCTCCCCATTGCTGAAATTCAAGGATGCTGAGGAATTCAAGTGGACAGAACAGCACCAGCAAGCCTTTGAAGGTTTGAAAAGCTACCTGGCCAACCCTCCAGTGCTGATGCCTCCAATCAAGAAGCGGCCTTTAAGATTATATTTATCAGCCGCCAATGAGTCCATTAGAACTCTATTAGCTCAAAACAATGAATGGGGGAAAGAGCAATCCATCTATTATCTAAGTAGGGTGCTTACTCCAGTGGAATGTAGGTACACTTCCATTGAAAAGTTGTGCCTTTTCTTATACTATGCGGCTATGAAATTAAGAACCTATATGTTGCCAGTGGCCGTATATATCATTTCTCAAACAGATTTGATTAAGTATATGCTTTCAAGGCCTTTGATCACTGGACGTATTGGAAAATGGTCATTGGCCTTAATGGAGTTTTCCTTCAAATATATTCCACAAAAGGCAGTCAAAGGAAGGGCGGTAGCAGAATTTCTAGCAGATCATCCATCCACTAAGATAGACTCAGAAATATGTGATGAGGTGGATAATCTCTACCTTGACTACACCCCTTGGACTCTCATGTTTGATGGATCAAGCACTCATAATGGAGGTGGAGCTGGAATAGTCATCATTTCTCCGAAAGGAGGGAAAACCAAATTTTCTTTCTTCTTTGATTTCAAGTGTACAAACAACTAAGCTGAGTACGAGGCACTAATTATTGGGCTAGAGATTCTGCTAGAGCTAAAGGTGGAGAAGGTCCAGATTATTGGAGATTCCAACTTGATACTTAGCCAACTATCTGAAGAATATAGATGTCTTAACTGGCATCTGAGGCCTTTCCACTCTTTGGCCTTAGAGTTACTTTGCCAGTTCGATGATTTCCAACTCAAAAATTGGCCTAGACATTTAAATACGGAGGCTGATGATCTAACACAATTAGCCTCTCGAGTGAAAGTCCCACCGGGTGTGGAAGAAGCTCTGATCACAGTTAAAAGGACTCTTCCTTCGGTAGAGTTATGGTATGAGATGGCAAGTCATTTCCAACCTGAAGAGCTAGAAAGAATCAAACCTGCCAATAAGCCATGGGAGGTTTTCAATATTGATATAGATGGATTAGATTTGAATGATTGGAGAACACCAATTATCCAATTCTTGCAGGAGCCTAGCTCCAAAGTGGACAAGAGAATTCAGCTTTTGGCACCACATTACATTCTGATTGATGGGGACCTCTACAAGAAGAGTAAAGAAGATGGACTTTTGTTAAGATGCCTCAGAAAGGATGAGTCCATGACGGTAATGGCGGAATCACACCTTGGAATATGTGGAGCACATCAAGTTGGAATCAAAATGAGGTGGCTCCTTAGAAGGTATGGTTATTATTGGAAAGGCATATTGAAAGATTGCATAGAGTTTTCCAAGACTTGTATTGCATGTCAAGAACATGGCCCAATCCAAAGAGTTCCAGCTATTAAATGCAGCCGATAGTAAAAATATAGCCATTTAGAGGGTGGGCTTTGGACTTTATTGGAAAACTAAGGCCTCCATCTTCAGATGGCCATACTCACATAGTGGTGGCAACAGATTATTTCACAAAGTGGGTGGAAGCCATTCCACTAAAGACTTGTGAGCAGTCAACGGTGATTGATTTTATCAAGAAGCACATTATACATAGGTTTGGAATTCCAGAGACTATTACCACTGATAGAGGTCTATCCTTTGTTGGAAGCAAGGTCTTGGATTATTGTGCTGAGTGTGGTGTCCAAGTGATCAGTTCTACTCTATATTTTACCTAATCAAATGGGCAGGCAGAAGCTTCCAACAAAGTAATTCTCAATATCCTTGAAAAGATGATTGATGATCATTCAAAGGAGTGGCATCATCTACTTTCTGAGGCCCTTTGGGCTTACAGGAATTCAAAAAGGTCAAGTACGGGCGTCACACCATATATGCTTACATATGGGCATGATGCCATCCTTCCAATGGAGATGACTATCAGATCTGCAAGGGTGGCTTTCCAAAATAGGCTAACTCCAGCATATTACAACCATGCCATGTTGGCAAAATTAGAAGATCTTGATGAAGTTCGTCTCAATGCCTTAGACCATATTATTGCTCAAAAGAAGAAAGTCATGCGAGCATACAACAAGAAGGTCAAGGCGAAGACATTCATTGAATGAGACTTGGTATGGCAAGTTAAATTTCCACCAGGAGTCAGAACCTTGGAGTATGGAAAATGGACTCTTAATTGGGAAGGTCCTTACTTGGTGGAACGAGTCCTTGGAAAAGGGGTTTATAGATTGATGGATATAGATGGATGGTCTCATAGGCATCCTGTGAATGGTGTGTACTTGAAAGAGTACCACCCTTCCATCTATGAAGATTGGAAAGCTACATTCATTCAACCAGCCACGTAGTGTGGCTGGTCCATTCCTTTCCAAGAAAACCAGAACATTGGAAAGGAGGAATGTTGGCCACACTTTGGTCATTCTGGTAGCTAAGGCAAAATGGAGGGAGAATTCATTTCAAGAAGGAAAAGCTAAGTATTTGGAAAAGTACATTGGCTAAAGTTATGAGGCAGACTTAGTTGAAATTCCAAGATCAGTTAATTTCCTAAGTATGGAAGTCTTCAGCGAGAAAGTGGCAACACTACATGGTCTAGGTTTTGTTCATACTAGAAATTGTTCATCTTGCTTGTATATACATGCATTTCCTGTGTGGCAATTTCTTTTATTTCTTTGAATTTCCTTTGTTATGGAAAGCCAATTATATGGCTAAGCATTATTGTAAATATATATGAAGAAATTTTCCAGTTTCAGTGACTTAGAAATTTCTTTTCCATATAAATTGTGAAGGAGGCACATGCAAAGGGTTGGGAAATAGAACGTTATCTCATTAGATACTGGATTTCATTACAAAATTCAAAAATGGCCTCCTAAACCTAGGATTGGCCATGCAAAAGTACCCATTACTTATTTCCTACCCACAAGTTTTCCAAAACAACCACACAATAGAACCACAAAGAGAATCACATGAGATCAGATAGAGGCAAGAACACCTCCAAGTTCATTCCAAATTTTCCTTGCTTCTCCAAGAACAACCACTGCTTTAACCTTTGCATCCTCAAATTTAGGAAAGGCTTCAACTCGCTTTTCCCATTCTTTCCTTAAAGGTTCTGACGCATTGACAATGGCATTAGCTGTTTGGTCCAATTCAAGTTCTTCACCTTCCACTTGTTCCAATTCCCTTTGAATTTTGGCCAGTTCTTCATTCAGTTCTTCTTTCTTGATCATAAGCTTTTCAGCCCGATCCTTGATTTCTGGGTAGAATTCTAAGGAGAGTTGGAAATCCTCAAGAGCCTTATCTCTGAGCTTGGCTTCCTTTTCATGCTTAGAAATTGCGGAAGTATTGGAACTTACATGGCTGATAATGAATTGGAGTTGACGTTGCAGCTTAGTCAAAGCAATTTGGATAGATTCTGGAAATGCAGGATGTTTTTTGAGGGTCATGATAGTGCTGGCCAGACTTTGGTGGAAAGAAACCACATCTTCTACATCATGGGCAAGAAAAGTCAATAATTTCTCTTTAGCTACCATGATAGCATCATCCGAAGGTCCTGGAAGTTTGAGGACACTGGCACTTGAAGTGGAAGTACTAGAAGATTTGGTGGCCTTGATCACTTTGTAAAGATCAGCCAAGGCTGGAAGGGCTCTCCTCTGCATCATAAAGGAGGTTGAGGTAGATAAGGAAGGAGTTGCCTGAGATGGAAACAAGTTTCTATTAGATAGAAAGAAAGAAAGGAGGCGAAGTGTAAAGGAATGAAGACTTGCCTCTGGGATGGAAGGAGTATAACCAGTAGAAGTTCCACCAGTTCCGGAAGGAATGGATATTTCAATAGTGGAAGTTGGAATGGGCAGACTTTTCTCATTCTTGATGGTCAAACTCTCCATAATTGAAGCTTGAAGGGTCAAATCATCTCCTTGTGCAACTTGTTGATCCAGGTGGATATTCATGAAATTGTGTCCCATAGTAGAGCCCTATTGGTCAAGTTGAAGTTGCAAACGTTTTAAAGTGTAAAGTACTGAGATGGAGAAGGATAGGGATTGAGACTTACCAAAACAAGCTCTTTGGATGACTTTGGTTTCTTGTGTTTTGGGGAATCTCCGGTTTGTTTGAACTCTTCTGTTTTTTCCAGTTCAGGCATGATTTTCCTTTTAACCTTTCCAATAACTTTTTCAGAAGGGCTACACATTTTTAGGGCTTTGCTGGAATGCTGAGTAGCGGTTCGCCCTTTGGAAATGCCGACTTCACCATCAGAAGAATCTTCATTAGAAGAGGATAGTTGGGGCTGAAATTCCTTTTTGACAATGGCGAGTCCCTGCGAGAGGAAATATAAGTAAGGTCTAGAAAATGGAAAGTCAAGTTCAACCAAGTTGAAGTACCTGAGAAGTTTTTCCTTTCCCCTTCGCTTTGTATAAAACATCCTCTTCCTCTTCTGGTATTTCTTCTTCAACTTCTTCCACTTCCTCATCATCATCACTTGAGGAAAGACTCTCAACAATTACGTCACCACTTTCGGCTACACCCTCAATTTTACTAGCCACTGTGGTGGTTTTCTCTCCACCTTCTTCCTCTTCACTTTCTTCGAGTATTTCCTCTTCTTCATCTGAAATTAACCAAGTTTCAGTATATGGAGGGTTGATGGATTTCAAAAGGGAATGAAATTTACAGTAAATACATTAATACCTGGAGACAGAGGCTTGAAAGATGCCAGTATGGAATCACAGACAGCCTTATGATTCTTGGTTCGGGTGGAGAAGATATAAGTTGACCACCATACATCGAATTCATTGGTTGATTGAGGTTTGCTAGTATGGCCTTTGAAATTAAAAGCTATTTTTTCTACTGCATAGGCTTGGTCAATTGCTGTAAATTGTTCAGCATCTGTAAGACGAACACGTTGGTCAAAGAATCTGTTGTAAGATTTGCAGGGTGGCAAAGTAAACATTTGGGTAAAGCCCATTTGCTTTGCTAGTTGGGCTGGTTTGTAGAACTCAATGCCACAGAAACTATTCTTCAAAGTAGGTTGAGCAGTGCTGTAATGGAGGTCACGAGCAATAAGGAAGCTGGCCCAATATTTTTCCAATCTTCAGAATGTTTCTTGGTAGACACTCCGGGAGATGGAACCAACCATTATGGCATGCAACCAATGCCAGTGAATGGATCAAAGAACTCATCTTTTGCAGTCTCACATTGATTATAGAAATATTCAAAGTTTTCAGCAAAGCTGAAAGGAGAAAGATCTGCGGTTGCCAAAGAATTGCACAGAAGGGATTTTCCAGTTGGAGTGATTAGGGGTGAAGTTCTGTTTTGGAAGTACACCTTAAGCCACATTTGGAACAACCAGAGGGGCCTTGGAACCTTGAAAACTTGGAAGTAAGGAGATCCTAAAGACCTCTGTATAAATGAGAAAGTACAAGGGGAGCTAATGCTAAGTCTCCATTTCTGGCTATGGAAACCGCCACTTGAACAAAGTCTTTTGTGACTTGGCCAGATGGAAGGCATAGCAAGTGGACAGAAAGCCAACAAATCAGAAAAGCAATGTGCTCATCTTCTTGAACTGGGCTGGTTTGCCTACAGTGTTTAATAAAAGGGAGATGGGAGGAGATAAACTTCTTACTTCCAGTGGTCTTGGTTGGAAAGAAGAATTGTTCAACAAAGAGGGTGGCACTTATGTCATCTCCATGAGGCTTAAGACCTGTGATGCAACAAATATCTCTCAAAGTGGGGGACATCATTCCACATTTAAGATGCAGAGAATTGGTGGTTGAAGACCAAAAGAAAAGGGCTGGAAAGAGGAGGTTCGGATCAAGTGTTATGGAGGACTTACTGATTTGGATAATGTCATAGATGCCCTATTTCTTCCACTGTGAAGAAATTTTCTCATCCTTGGAAAGACGACTCACCCATGAAGACCAGGATGAATGATAAATTGGCCAGTTTCTTATGCTGAATGAGGGTTTTACTCTTTTCCCTTTCTTTAAAATAGGAGGGAACTCTGAATCGAAAGGGAGTGGAGACTTACTAGAAGGGTAGAATTCGCTAATTCAGAGGGGGCCACGTTGGCAAAGGCTGGACCCAATCCAACTAAGGAGTCTTTGAAGTGAATCAGAGGTTCAAGATGAAGTCTAGCAGGGTTTAGAGACTTCAAGAGTACTTGAACTTGGTGACTGTGGCTTCGAATTTTTGATTTTGGTTTGAACAGAAGGAGCTGGCAAGGATGAGCTAGTAGTTGGCTTGGAAGGTTTCTTGGGAGCCATGGTCTATAATTTTTTCATGGGTGGAAATGTCCTTTAGGGTTTCAGAAGGAGGAAAGATGATAGAAGAAAAGTTATTGGTGGACGATAAGGATGAAGAAGATTTATATAGGAGTTGTCAGAGAGGCATTAAGGTCTAAGATACGTTTTTTTAGGGTGAGTAGTTGAAGGATTTCAAAATTCAAAAAGAGTAATAACTAGGATGGTGAGATTTGACAGCTTTTAGCCGTAAATGGATAGGATTTCCTTTGAGATTCGGGATCATTAATGGAAGGGATTGTTTGTAGAGGAAGCCGAGGGAACAGCCACATGTGATAGGGATTGTTTCTTTGATTTATATAGGAGTTGTCAGAGAGGCATTAAGGTCTAAGATACGTTTTTTTAGGGTGAGTAGTTGAAGGATTTCAAAATTCAAAAAGAGTAATAACTAGGATGGTGAGATTTGACAGCTTTTAGCCGTAAATGGATAGGATTTCCTTTGAGATTCGGGATCATTAATGGAAGGGATTGTTTGTAGAGGAAGCTGAGGGAACAGCCACATGTGATAGGGATTGTTTCTTTTAAATGATTATTTCGAGTTTTCCAAGAGTCCAAAGGCGTGTTAACAAGAAGTTGGGTATAAGTTTTGAAATTCAAAAAGGAAAGTTAAGAGATTTTTATGGGGAATCGTCTTTTGGGGGTGTATGATACTTAGAGGGGTTGGTGATTGGAGATAATTAATATAGTAGGTGCTAAGGGGATTAATTGTGTTAAGTATTGAAAGGTTAAAAACCATGATGGTGGTATGTTAATGGAGGAATTCAAATCCCACACCTTATTTTCAGGAAGACCCACAAGGCATGGAATTTGGGGGGCATATGTTTATTCCATTATTTTGCCCAATGGAAAGAAGACAAGTGGGGAGTTTTGACAAGCTTGCCATATTGATTTAGTATTCCAAGAGTATGAGGATGTGACGTGGAATTGTTAAGGTGGATTAATAATAGAAAGAAGTAACATGGCAAGTTTTAATGGAACTTGCCATGTTAGAGTAAGATATTAATAAATATTCCTTTGGAATATTAATTCTACGGGAAATTAAAAGGAGTGGTGAGTCCCACTAGGACTTACCAAACTTAGGATATAAAGTCCTAAAAGAACGAGAAGATTGCATGAAGATATTACCATGAGTGCAACTTCATGAGAAGGCTAAAGTCAAAGATTCAAACAACTAATAGTTTATTGACACATGGCGAGTTTTATTAGACTTGCCACGGTAGATTAATTCTGTTTGAATTTATTTGGAAGATCCTATTAATATAGGATACCAATTAAATGGGAATTTTCCATTTTTAGAACAAAGTTGACAAAGTCACAAGAGGGAATGTGGAGGCAATATTTTCTCCTTATTTTTAGGAGACATCAGCAACTGCGCAAGTCAAGTTAACCTTTTCGCTAAAATTCAGCAGAACGTGGGAATTCAGTTTATTTCTTTATATATATATATATAACCCACGATGGAGTAATGTGATGGCCTTGGTTTTTTAGGCCAGTGCATCAGTGATGAATCGAAAGGATGATTCGATAACGGATCCGAATGCGGAAGCGAAAACAGAAAACAAGACTCTAAGAAGTCAAAGTGACCTTCCATGAGGTCGTGGAACTCAACAAGAACTAATACGGAAGCAAAAGATCAAAAATATGACAAATAAGCCCCCAGGGGTAAAATAGTCATTTCTGAAAACTGTAGATTTGGGTGCCACCGAGCACACCGCTGGAAGGACAATGAAAAACTAATCAAGCTGGACTCAAGAATCGCATGATTCGGAGTCCGGACGAAGGAGAAACGGCATGACGACGAAAAACAGACACTTAAAGCTTTAAGGGCAAATTGGTAATTATCTAGAAATATCTGGTTGTAAACGAGTACACCGTTGGATAGACGACGAAAAATTAATTAAGTTAAAAAAAAAATTCACTTGAATCGGAATCCGGACGAAGGAGAAAAGCCCAAAAGAAGAATTGACGTCGCGGCGGCCCGACAAGGGGCCATGTGTAACGACCCGGTCATTTACCTCCCTTTCCTTTTTCTTGAAATTTTACGAATGAATTTTTTTCGTTTAATTTTCTTTTCTGAGCTCTGTTTCGTGTCGCTTAGTGTTATCTCAAGTGCTCGGAATTGGTTTCTGAGACTCTTTCATGTGAATTGACAACTTCCTTTGAGGACCGAGTCATTTTCACATTTTCACTTTTTAGACACTATGTGCCTTTCGTCCTTTTCCTTATTTCGTCTTTTTCCCTATTCTGTCTTTTCCCCGTTTGTCACATTGTTGGCACAACCTCACTTCTCATGCTCGGAGTTGGTTTTTGACTTCACGTGCCTTCATCTTGAGTGGTTTCCTCGAAATACGTATCTTTACTTTTGCAAGAAAGTACTTTGGTTGCTCCCGGTGTCCATGGGGCGTGGATGCACAATTCTTCAGAATCTTTTTCATTTCTTAGGGTGTTTTTCATAAATATCTTTTGAAGATATTTTATTTCAGGGGTATCTAAGAAAATATCTTTTGGAAGATATTTTCATTCTGGGGTAGTTTCGTAGTTAACCCTTTTTGTAGGGGCCATTGTGCAATTAACGAAAGTTATTGCAAAATGCCTCGTATGGAGCCTGGATCCTCGTACGGGATTCATTTTCACATTTCGTCGAGTTGTGGACTCTTATAATTTCGTTCTGGTCATTTTTCTCCAGTTTCAGAGTTTCTGGACTCGGTTGCCGCCGAACTTGTTCGGGGCATAACTTTCTACTCGGGACTCGATTTTTGACGCCGCTTCTTCCGTTATTCATATTTTCTCATTTTGAATCTTTTTTGTTCACAGAGTTTTACCGTTTGAGCATGTTTGCTCAAATTCCACTTTTCCGGACCTGGCGGGGCCCTTTCGGGGCACTTTTTGAGATTTCTATAAATAGGTTGCCCTAATCTTAAAAATCAGATTTTCAGCCTTCTTCTTCCTCTTTGGCCGGCAGCCATGGGAGCACCTTGAGCTACCACTTTCTCTCTCCTCCTTTGGACCACTTTTCCTTGGTAGAAATCCTTCGGCCTTAACATTTGTTGTTCCCCTCGTCGTGCTCTACCATTACCCCTTATTAGAACCCATTTCTGACCACTTTTTGAGTTTGGATTTGAGGCCAAGTTTGGATTTTCATGGGGCTTCTTGGGGATTCATATAGATCGTGTTTTCCCCGACAAAACCCTTCGATTTCGGCGGATTTGGAACACTTATCTTCCGGTGGGGATTTGGGGTTTTCATCTCAAATTGAGGTAGGGGGTGTTATAATTTACTTTCTTGCTATATTACATACTTGTGATGCTTATACAACTTGATTACATGCTTGAATCACAAAATCTAGAGATTTTATTATTTATTTTTCTTGTGAAGGATTTAATTTTCCCGGTTATCTATAACTTTGTTTAATCATGTGGCATGATATAATATTACCCCTTGATATGTAGATTGACATATATTAAATCTAGATTATTTGGACAAGTAATGAAGATTTTATTTAATATTTATCTTGAATAAAATATTAAATCATGTGGCTTTATCTAACTTTAAATCAATATGTGATAGCATATTATATTAGGCTTTAGCATGCTTATCAACATAGATTAATTTGAGAGTAATCGGAGAAGTTTTGAAATCTAGTAATATTTAATTAATTAGATTAATTAAATTGCTCCAAGTGTACTATTCATCTCGTTGGATTTCCGACTTGAAATTCTTGATATGCATGTCATATAGTTTCACATATATTAAATCTAGAATATTTGATTAGGTTTTGAAACCTTTCAATTATTATTTTTCTAGTATTAAAGTTTAATACTCGTGGTTGTACCTTGCATGAAATGTACTTGTACCATGTTCTTAAATCAAGTTATGACATGTTGTATAACATATGTTAAATTGAGGTCATTTGGATGACTTTCAAAATCTAGAGATTTTAATTAAATGAAATAATTAAAATATGTTTAATGGTTTTATGCAATTGATTAAGTTTCTAACCTTGTATTCATGATTTTCTTGATAAGTTCCTTCATGTGTATTACATTGAGCATAATCGGATAAGTTTTGAAACTTATATTTATTCATTTCTCTTGTATGGAACTTGACTCACATGGTTGTGTCGTGTATGAAATGAACTTGAAACTTGACATTGAACTTGGCTTTGATATGATCATTGACATAACTTGTTTGTAGAAGATTTGGACTTGCCATGTAACCTTAATAATTTAATTCCTTAAGTAGATTAAATTTTCTTTTGTGTCTTCCTCGAGTTAATCACGCCTTAACATCATGTATCTAGACTTCCTGTATCTTGGTTTCATTAATGTGCTTAATGAATATGCTCATTTGTCTTGGAATGCTTTATTCACACATGTGTTGTTTAGTATGCAATTGATATCATGTACCTTATACTTGTGGTATATTTGCTTCGATAGATTTGATGTGCTATTTATCTTGGTTGTGGTCTTTATAAATGCACACTTTAATTTCTTGACATTTCACATGCCATCATAGTTGAGAACTTAGGGCATGACTTATGTGTTCCAAAATCTTGGTTGTGCATGATATGTGGTTAATGCATTTCTTGTATTTTGATACAATCTTGACTTGCACAACTTGTTGATTTTGGAACTTGGGATATCAATCAAGAATTGATATGGCTAGGACTTGGTTCTAGTACGGGGGAATGCCCTTCTACAACTATAGTGCGCACGAGGGGAAAGGTACCCATGGGTTAGTAGCCCTAAAGTGATCTCAAGAGTACGGTTTTAATCCGGGCGATATTCAAGTTTCCACATTGGTTGATTTCACTCTTTAAATTTCAAGTTGCTATTCCTTGAAGATTTAAACTTGTCGTGTATGTGAAATGCACAAATCTTGTCTCATTGCATTGATTTTATGCTTCATCCGTGATTTAACTCCTTAAATTTCAAGTGTTGTATTCCTTTAAGATTTAAGACTCTTTTCGTGTTGTATGGAAGATTTTATCCTTGTTTAAATGCATAGATATTATGCCTTACTCTTGATATAACTTTTTCGTGTTTCATGGAATGTTCCATCATTGTTTAGTTGCATAGACACTATGCCTTGTCATCGATTTCTTGTATTACTTTTATCGTGTTAATTGGAATGCTCTAATCATGTTAATTGCATAGATATTATGCCTTGTTCTTGATTTCATGTATCACTCCCAATCATGTTAATTGCATTTGATAATGTGATCCTTGTATTCTAGCATCCTTCTTATCGTGTTCTTGGATTATCCCAACTCTGACTTGTTTCATATATGTATATATATCATGATTCTTGTTGCTTATATTCCATGGTAGCTTAGGATGATCCCTGAGTCTCACTTTGACATAGACGTTAGGTGGCATGATTCCTTTTGAATTATATCATGTTAGTCTTAAAAATCTCTAAAGAAATCGAGTCGATGCATGCTCATCCCTTACGAATAAACTTGTTAGTCTTGTTTATTCACCCCAAAGTTACTGGGTGTTTTGCAGGTAAAGAAGCTTTGTTGTGGGATACACAACACTTTTAGACATGCTAGAAGTTTTGAAGTATTTTTGACAACATTGAATATGCACATGTTAGTATATCATGTTTGCTTTTGTTTATTTTGACAAAGCTTGTATCTTTTGATTCCATGTATGTAATATGTACCTAAGTACACTCTTTACAATGTATTTGATATGTATGAGATGAGGCCGGAGGCTATTGACATGTATATTGAATTCTATGTATGTTTTAACTTCATGAAATATTATGAAAACATTGAAAAATGGCAAGTCATTGTCTCACTATGGTTGCATCGGGTATGGGAATTCTATTTTCATTCTTTTATAGGGTTTCATAAATCATGTTTGAAGTGTGGCCAAGGGCTAAACGGTAATTTGAAACCATTTCCTAATTTAGATTTCCATATTTACCATTTCAAGTCCATTTTTGCCTTTTTGGCCGTTGGGGGGTCGAATTTTGCATCGGTGCTATTTTTAAGCCGTGGATCATTGTAGCATGTCCAATTAGGTAAGTTACGTTTGTGTGTATGGTCGTTTGCGGGCAAACCTTCTCCTTTGGTAAAATGAGCCTCCTATGGATTCATTTTGCACTTTTGTTACATAATCTAATTTTAGGGCATTCTGGGGTTTTCTTTTGGGAAATAAATTCTAGTCTTCATATGGTCGCTTAGAAAATGTGATTTTAGGGGGGGGGGGGGTTTCTTTTTCGTATTTTTTTAGAAAATGTCGTCTTGGTGCCGGAAATCGATCGCAAAGTTCAGTTTTCTGTATTTTTTTTAGCAGCTTTTTGGACCTCCATGACCAGATTTCATGGAGGGGCATTTCGGGCATTCTACATTGCGTTTTTTTTTGAATTCTCTCACGAATAACGTACAAAACTCAATTTTGAGGGGGGTTTCTTTTTTTGTGTTTTTGCAAAACAAATCGTTTTAATACTGAAAACAACTCACAGATCTGGGAACCTGGTGCGTTTCAGGTTTTTCCGAAAAATGTTCTAATCTTAGGGGCATTTCGAGTATTTCACTTGGAGAATAAAATCTTCTTTTGACATGGTCATGTAGAAAACATGATTATAGGGGGGGGGGTTTGTTCATAACTTTTTGCCAAAAAATGTAGTTTAAGCCCTCAAAACCACATTTGAAGTCCGAAAATCTGTGCAGACCCTGCACATGCTTGAAACTGAGAAAGTTGTTTTTTTTTTAAAACTTTAGAGGCTTTATATCTTCTTCATCCGGACTCCAAATCAAGTTATTTTTGAGTTAAAGTTTATTAGTCTTTGCTTGTCTATCCAACGGTATGCACAGTTGCATCCAATTCAATATGAAAGGACTATTTTACCCATTTGTAAAGTACCCTTGCCGCACTGATTTTAAACTCAAAAGTTGGTTTTTTTGAAACTTTGACGTTTCATATATTCTTCATCTGGATTCCGAATCAAGTGATTCTTGATTCTAGATTCATTAATTTTTCCTAGTCTATCTATCGGTATGCTCAGTTGCATCCAGTTTTGTCTAAAAAGACCATTTTATCCCTTGTCAAGTACTGTTGCCGCACTTGTTTTAAAAACCCAAAAGTTTGATTTTATGAAACTTTGGAGTTTCATATCTTCTTCAACCGGACCCCGAATCATGTGAATCTTGAGTTTATCTTGATTAGTTTTTTGTTGTCCTTCTAGTGGTGTACTCGGTGGCACCAGAATCTATACTTTTAAAATTGACTATTTTGCCCCTGGGGGCTTATTTGTCATATTTTTGACCTTTTGCTTCCGCATTAGTTTTCATTGAGTTCCACGACCTCATGGAAGGTAACTTTGACTTCTTAGAGTCTTGTTTTCTGTTTTTGCTTCTGTATATCGGATCCGTTATCGGGTCAATCTTCGGTTCATCACAGGACACGCTGGCCTAAAAACCAGGGTCGTCATAGGTGGTATTAGAGCTCCTAGGTTCGAAAACCTTAGAACGACGGGTTTTGGGTGCATGTCATGCTTGTTTTGCCATGCTCTATGTGTTTAGTTGCTTCTTAATAACATGTTTGATTTGATAACATGTCTATTTGCTTATGTGACAACTTGTTTACTACTTGTGTGAGTAGATAGTTATGCTATGTTGCATGCTAGCTGTTTAGTTTTATGTCTGGTTTTGACAGTGTCTCTTAGGATCTGTCGTATCCTTTGGATGCATTCTTGTTTCATGAGTTTCTTCCTTGGATAGGAGAAATTCATTCTGTAAGGACCCATGTAGGGAACCTTCTTGTTTGTTCTGATGGTTGATGCGAGTAAGGCTCATGTGAGTGTAGAATCGCAATTCTTGTCTGGTGGAGTGAAACGTGGGCCAGGGAGGCACCGTTTCATTTCCTTTTCTTCGTGGCTTCTAGATCTAAGGCCTTAAGCGTAATGGTGCCAGTGTCATTGTTGTCAGAGTTTTAGGATTAGCTACCCCAACTCTCGCAGATGCCTGGTTTCCATAGTGCCTTTGGTAATGATCATTTTCGACATTGATGTCATTTGTATCAAAAAGTTCCCTTCTGGAGCATGTTACGAACTAGTGCCTTATACTGTCATGCTACCTTACTGACGAGTAAGTGTGGGCGGGTTCTGGTTGTTGTTCGTATTGCCTTGTCACTATCGTCTTTCACTGCGTTTGACGTTTTGTTTTCTTGGGATTCTCTCGGTGGTTGACGTTGAGTTAACGTGCCGATTCGTATGGGGTGTTGTCTCAGTTTATGGTTTCGCGTTCCTTCAGTTGATCTTTAGACTTCAGGATTTCTCTTTCAGTGCGTTGTGAGTTGTCATTTGATTTGACCTTTTGTTCGGTCATTATTCTGTTCTCTCTGGTATGTTCCTAATTGTGAGGACGAAATTCCTTTAAGGAGGGTAGGTTGTAACGACCCGGTCATTTGCCTCCCTTTCCTTTTTCTTGAAATTTTACGAATGAATTTTTTTCGTTTAATTTTCTTTTCTGAGCTCTGTTTCGTGTCGCTTAGTGTCATATCGAGTGCTCAGAATTGGTTTCTGAGACTCTTTCATGTGAATTGACAACTTCCTTTGAGGACCGAGTCATTTTCGCATTTTCACTTTTCAGACACTATATGCCTTTCGTCCTTTTCCCTGTTTCGTCTTTTTTCCTATTTTGTTTTTTTACCCATTTGTCACATTGTTGGCACAACCTCACTTCTCATGCTCAGAGTTGGTTTTTGACTTCACGTGCCTTCATCTTGAGTGGTTTTCTCGAAATACGTATCTTTACTTTTGCAAGAAAGTACTCTGGTTGTTCCCGGTGTCCATAGGGGCGTGGATACACAATTCTTCAGAATCTTTTTCATTTCTTGGGGTATTTTTTATAAATATTGTTTGAAGATATTTTATTTTAGGGGTATCTAAGAAAATATCTTTTGGAAGATATTTTCATTCTGGGGCAGTTTCGCAGTTAACCCTTTTTGTAGGAGCCATTGTGCAATTAACAAAAGTTATTGCAAAATGCCTCGTCTGGACCCTGGATCCTCGTATGGGATTCATTTTCACATTTCATCGAGTCGTGGACTCTTATAATTCCATTCTGGTTATTTTTGTCCAGTTTCAGAGTTTCTGGACCCGGTTGCCGCCGAACTTGTTCGGGGCATAACTTTCTGCTCGGGACTCAATTTTTGACGCCGTTTCTTCCGTTGTTCATATTTTCCAATTTTGAATCTTTTTCATTCACGGAGTTTCACTGTTTGAGCACGTTTGCTCAAATTTCACTTTTCTGGAACCGGCGGGGCCCTTTCGGGGGACTTTTTGAGATTTCTATAAATAGGTTGCCCTAATCTTAAAAATTAGATTTTCAGCCTTCTTCTTCCTCTTTGGCCGGCAGCCATGGGAGCTCCTTGAGCTACCACTTTCTCTCTCCTCTTTTGGACCACTTTTCCTTGGTAGAAATCCTTCGGCCTTAACATTTGTTGTTCCCCTCGTCGTGCTCTACCATTACCCCTTATTAGAACCCATTTCTGACCACGTTTTGAGTTTGGGTTTGAGGCCAAGTTTGGATTTTCATGGGGCTTTTTGGGGATTCATATAGATCGTGTTGTCCCCGACAAAACCTTTCGATTTTGGCGGATTCAGAACACTTTTCTTCCGGTGGGGATTTGGGGTTTTCATCTCAAATTGAGGTAGGGGTGTTATAATTTACTTTCTTGCTATATTACATACTTGTGATGCTTATACAACTTGATTACATGCTTGAATCACAAAATTTAGTGATTTTATTATTTATTTTTCTTATGAAGGATTTAATTTTCTCGGTTGTCCATAACTTTGTTTAATCATGTGGTATGATAGAATATTGCCCCTTGATATGTAGATTGATATATATTAAATCTAGATGATTTGGACAGGTAATGAAGATTTTATTTAATATTTATCTTGAATAAAATATTAAATTATGTGGCCTTATCTAGCTGTAAATCAACATGTGATAGCATATTATATTAGGCTTTAGTACTCTTCAACATAGATTAATTTGAGAGTAATCGGAGAAATTTTGAAATTTAGTAATATTTAATTAATTAGATTAATTAAATTGCTCCAAGTGTACTATTCATCCCGTTGGATTTCCGACTTGAAATTTTTGATATGCATGTCATATAGTTTCACATATATTAAATCTAGAATATTTGATTAGGTTTTGAAACTTTTCAATTATTATTTTTCTAGTATTAAGGTTTAATACTCGTGGCTGTACCTTGTATGAAATGTACTTGTACCGTGTTCTTAAATCAAGTTATGGCATGTTGTATAATATATGTTAAATTGAGGTCATTTGGATGACTTTCAAAATCTAGAGATTTTAATTGAATGAAATAATTAAAATCCATTTAATGGTTCTATGCAATTGATTAAGTTTCTAACCTTGTATTCATGATTTTCTTGATAAGTTCCTTCATGTTTATTACATTAAGCATAATCGGATAAGTTTTGAAACTTATAGTTATTCATTTCTCTTGTATGAAACTTGACTCGCATGGTTGTGTCATGTATGAAATGAACTTAAAACGTGACATTGAACTTGGCCTTGATATGATCATTGACATAACTTGTTCGTAGAAGATTTGGACTTGCCATGTAACCTTAATAATTTAATCCCGTATGTAGATTAAATTTTCTTTTGTGTCTCCTCGAGTTAATCACGCCTTAACATCATGTATCTAGACTTCCTGTATCTTGGTTTCATTAATGTGCTTAATGAACATGCTCATTTGTCTTGGAATGGTTTATTCACACATGTGTTGTTTAGTATGCAATTGATATCATGTACCTTATACTTGTGGTATATTTGTTTTGATGGATTTCATGTGCTATTTATCTTGGTTGTGGTCTATATAAATGCACACTTTAATTTCTTAACATTTCATATGCCATCATAGTTGAGAACTTAGGGCATGGCTTGTGTGTTCCAAAATCTTGGTTGTGCATGATATGTGGTTAATGCATTTCTTGTATTTTGATACAATCTTGACTTGCACAACTTGTTGATTTTGGAACTTGGGATATCAATCAAGAATTGACATGGCTAGGACTTGGTTTTAGTGTGAGGGAATGTCCCTCTACAACTATAGTGCGCACTAGGGGAAAGGTACCCATGGGTTAGTAGCCCTAAAGTGATCTCAAGAGTACAGTTTCAATCCGGGCGATATCCAAGTTTCCACATTGGTTGATTTCACTCTTTAAATTTCAAGTTGCTATTCCTTGAAGATTTAAACTTGTCGTATATGTGAAATGCACAAATCTTGTCTCATTGCATTGATTTTATGCTTCATTCGTGATTTAACTCCTTAAATTTCAAGTGTTGTATTCCTTGAAGATTTAAGACTCTTTTCGTGTTGTATGGAAGATTTTATCCTTGTTTAAATGCATAGATATTATGCCTTACTCTTGATATAACTCTTTTCGTGTTTCATGGAATGTTCCATCATTGTTTACTTGCATAGACACTATGCCTTGTCATTGATTTCTTGTATTACTTTTATCGTGTTAATTGGAATGCTCTAATCTTGCTTATTGCATAGATATTATGCCTTATTTTTGATATCATGTATCACTCCCAATCATGTTAATTGCATTTGATAATGTGATCCTTATATTCTAGTATCCTTCTTATCGTGTTCTTGGATTATCCCAACTCTGACTTGTTTCATATATGTATATATATCATGATTCTTGTTGCTTATACTCCATGGTAACTTAGGATGATCCCCGAGTCTCACTTTGACATAGACGTTAGGTGGCATGATTCCGTCTGAATTATATCATGTTAGTCCTAAAAATCTCTAAAGAAATCGAGTCGATGCATGCTCATCCCCTACGAATAAACTTGGTAGTCTTGTTTATTCACCCCGAAGTTACTGGGTGTTTTGCAGGTAAAGAAGTTTTGTTGTGGGATACATAACACTTTTAGACATGTTAGAAGTCTTGAAGCATTTTTGATGACATTGAATATGCACATGTTAGTATATCATGTTTGCTTTTGTTTATTTTGACAAAGCTTGTATCTTTTGATTCCATGTATGTAATGTGTATCTAAGTACAATCTTTACAATGTATTTGATATGTATGAGATGAGGCCAGAGGCCATTGACATGTATATTGAATTTTATATATGTTTTAACTTCATGAAATATTATGAAAACATTGAAAAATATCAAGTCATTGTCTCACCATGGTTGCATCGAGTGTGGGAATTCCATTTTCATTCTTTCATTGGGTCTCATAAATCATGTTTGAAGTGTGGCCAAGGGCCAAACGGTAATTTGAAACCATTTCCTAATTTTGGTTTCCATATTTACCATTTTAAGTCCATTTTTGCCTTTTTGGCCGTTCGGAGGTCGAATTTTGCATCGGTGGTATTTTTAAGTTGTGGACCATTGTAGCACGTCCAATTAGGTAAGTTACGTTTGCATGCATGGTCGTTTCTGGGTAAACCTTCTCCTTTGGAGAAATGAGCCTCCTATGGATTCATTTTGCACTTTTGGTGCATAATCTGATTTTAGGGCATTCTGGGGTTTTCCTTCGGGAAATAAATTCCGGTCTTCACATGGTTGCTTAGAAAACGTGATTTTAGTGGGGGTTTTCTTTTTCGTATTTTTCCAGAAAATGTCATCTTGGTGCCTGAAATCGATCGCAAAGTTCAGTTTTTTGTTTTTAGCAGCTTTTTGGACCTCCATGACCAGATTTGATGGAGGGGCATTTCGGGCATTCTACATTGTATTTTTTTTGAATTCTCTTGTGAGTCACGTAGAAAACTCAATTTTGATGGGGGTTTCTTCTTTGTGTTTTTGCAAAACAAATCGATTTGATGCCGAAAACAACTCGTAGATCTGGGAACCTGGTGCGTTTCAGGTTTTTCCGGAAAATGTTCTAATTTTAGGGGCATTTCGGGTATTTCACTTGGAGAATAAAATCTTCTCTTGACATGGTCATGTATAAAACATGATTTGGGGGGGGGTGGGTTTGTTCACAACTTTTTGCCAAAAATGTAGTTTAAGCCCTCAAAACCACATTTGAAGTCCGAAAATCTATGCAGACCCTGCACATGCTTGAAACCCAGAAAGTTGTTTTTTTTGAAACTTTGAGGCTTCATATCTTCTTTATCCGGACTCCAAATCAAGTAATTTTTGAGTCTAAGTTTATTAGTTTTTGCTTGTCTATCCAACGGTATACATGGTTGCATCCAATTCTGTAATGACCCGATCGTTTTCTTCCTTTTTCCTTTTTCCTCAAATTTTGCAGATAAATTTTTTCCGTTGTCTTTTCTTTTCTGTGGATGGTTTCTCGTTGCTTAGTGTCATCTCGAGTGCTCAGAATTGGTTTTTGGGACTCTTTTATGTGAATTGACAACTTCCTTTGAGGACCGAGTCATTTTCGCATTTATCGTTTTTGGACACTATGCGCTATTTCGTCTTTTCTCTATTCTGTCGTTTTCCCTATTTCGTCTTATCTTCGTTTGTCAGTTTTTGGCACAACCTCACTT
The DNA here is from genome assembly GCF_030987335.1 of Cornus florida. Taxonomy (NCBI): domain Eukaryota; kingdom Viridiplantae; phylum Streptophyta; class Magnoliopsida; order Cornales; family Cornaceae; genus Cornus; species Cornus florida. The sequence continues at coordinate 32,216,742 of NW_026775576.1, forward strand.
CTTGTGCTCGGAGTTGGTTTTTGACTTGACGTATCCTTATCGTGAGTGGTTTCCACGAAATACGTATCTTTACTTTTGCAAAAAAGTACTCTACTTGCTCCCGGTACCCACAAGGGCATGGATGCATAAATCTTTGGAATTAATTTCATTTCTTGGGGTGTTTTTCATAAATATATTTTGAAGATATTTTATTTTAGGGGCATCTAAGAAAATATCTTTTGAAAGATATTTTCATTCTGGGGTAGTTTCGCAGTTAACCCTTTTTGTAGGGGCCATTATGCAATTAACGAAAGTTATTGCAAAATATCTAGTCTGGAGCCTGGATCCTCGTACGGGATTCATTTTCACTTTTTGTTAACTTGTAAATTCATAGAATTCCGTTCTGGTCATTTTCTCCAGTTTCAGAGTTTCTGGACCCGGTTGCCGCCAAACTTGTTCAGGGCATAACTTTCTGCTCGGGACTCCGTTTTCGACGTCGTTTCTTCTGTTGTTCATATTTTCTCATTTTGAATCTTTTTCATTCACGGAGTTTTGCCGTTTGAACGCGTATGCTCAAAATCCACTTTTCCGGACTCGGTAAGGCTCTTTCGGGGCTATTTTTGTGATTTACTATAAATAGGTGGTTTAAAGAAGAAAAATCAGATTTTCTTCTTCTTCCTCCTCTCCTTGCACGACCAAAGGCAGCCATGGATGCCCATGGAGCTACCATCTTCTCTTTCCTCCTTTAACCTACTTTTCCTAAGTGAAAATCCTTCGGCCTTTGCATTTGTTGCTCGCCTCGTCGTGCTCTACCATTACCCCTTATAAGAAACCATTTCTGACCAAATTTTGAGTTTGGGATTTAGGTCAAGTTTGGATTTTCATGGGGCTTCTCGGAGATTCATATAGATCGTGTTGTCCCCGACAAAACCTAGGAGTTTTGTCGGATTCAGAGCCGTTTCGTTTTGATGGCTTTTGAGATTTTCATCTCAAATTGAGGTAGGGGGTGTCTTAGGATTATATTTGTGTTGTATTGATGATTATATATGCTTGTACAACTTGTATGCATGTTTTGTATAAATCTTGGAATTTAATTTTAATTAATTTCTTTGTAAATGATTTAATGTTCAAGGATATGTATGACTTGGAATTGAATTGTAACATGCTAGGAAATTATGCTTGGATATGTTGGTTAACATATATTAAATTTGGCTCATTTGATTAAGAATTACAACTTTTATTTAATATTTATCTTTAGTGAAAGTTTAATTCACATGGTTGTATCAAGCATGAAATCAAATTGTAATGTGGTATTTTAATAGGCTTTAGTATGTTCTCTAATATAGATTAAATTGAGGGCATTTGGAATTGTTTAAAAATCTAGAGGAAATTAATTAATTAGCTTGATTAATTTTGTTTTAAGTATTTTAGTCACATAACTTGTCATTTGATGATATATATGTGATAACCATGACATGTCCTTCAAAATATATTAAATTGAGGTTATTTGGGATTAACTTGGGATTTAGAGAATTTAACTATTTATGTTTAATTAAATTCTGTTTTATTACTCCATGGATTTAATTGCATTTTGGAAGTTGTTTTTATATTTAAATCATGGATTTGGATTTGGTGTATATTCACTTGATTACTTTTGAGTATTGGATAACATAGTTGTTACTTTTATATTCATGAGAATATGTTTTTCCGTATTGAATATATTGTTGCTATGTGTAAGGAATTGCACACTTTGTATTTGACATCTTTCATGCCATAGTAGTTATAAACTTTGAGCATGTATTGTATAAGTTTCCAAAATTGAATTGTACTTGGTAAATAGTTGATATCTTGTATATACATGTTGATATATATATACGTTGTTGCACAATTTGTTGATTTTGGAAACTTGGGGATGTCGTTGTTTGGCTACGGTTAGGACTTGGTTGTAGTACGGGGGATTGTCCCTCTATACAGTCTAGTGCGCACATAGGGAGGTTACCCATGGGCTAATAACCCTAAAGTAACTATGTTGTCGGTCTGATCCGGCGTAATGTTCGAGTATCCACTTTGTTTGATTTCGTATTTCATTTCAAGTTGATAATTAGATGATATCGTAACTTGTTGTTCTTTGTTTGATTTCCCATTTTAAGTTGCAAGATGTTAACTTTGAGAAGTCATGCTTTAAACGTTGTATTGGAAGTTCCAATGTTGGTTAAATTGCATCGATATCATAATTTGTGTTTTGATGTTCAAATGTAGTTTAAGAATGATCCTATAGATTCACTTTGAATATAGATGTTAGGTGGCATGACCCACTCTTGTTGTTTTCGTATCTTGGATTTCAAGTTGAAGACTTTGAGAATCTATATCTTGTTGCTTTGTATAACATGTTTTCATGTTGTTTGAATTGCATGAACAATGTGACTATGCTAGAAATGATCTAGGTAGCTTAGGATGATCCCTGAGTCTCACTTGACATAGACGTTAGGTGGCATGAGCCCCTTTAACATGTTTCACCCTAAGGTGAAAAAACTGTAAAACGCTAGGTCGATGCATGCTCATCTCCTACGAGCAGTTTTATGTTACTCACCCCTACGTTACTGGGGTATATTTCAGGTACAGGACTCAACACTTAAAGATTTCATTGCCTTGGATCGTTTGGTAGCTTTATGTATCAAACTTGTATTATTTGATTCTACGTATGTAAAGTGTATATAAGTACACTCCTTTTAATGCATTTGACATGTAGGACATGAGGCCAAGGGCCAAGCAAGTTTATATTTGCACTTGTATTCAATTGGTGCCATATTTTGCTTGAAAATGTATTTTTATCAACTATGGAGGCTTTATATGCTAAAACTTGTTAATGGAATGTAAAGAGATTTTTGGCCATATTGGTACATCTATTTTATCATATTGCATGCACTTGCATACTCACTTTGGCAAACAACACTATCCTTGATGAAACAAAAACTCTAAGTAGCATTTTTAGGGAGTTTTACCCTATTCTGTTCCAGGGGCATTTCGGGTATTTTACAATGCATTTTTTTCATTTTTCCTCTCAAGTCACGTAGAAAACTTAATTTTGAGGGGGGTTTCTTCTTTGTTTTTTTCCAGAAAATTTCATCTTGGCCCTCAAAAATCCATATTTGTCCGAAAAATCCTTGCTGCCAGGTTTTGTAGATTTTTAGTGCAAATGTACTTGGTACTATTCATCGACTTTTTTTTGAAAGGTGTGATGATCGATCCGAAACTTTGGGGGTCTTGTGGGTGTATTTTAAGATTACATTTTCAATTTAGGAAATTTAAAAACCTCCCGAAGCCCTATTTCCTTTCTTTGGGCAGAAGCTCGGAGAAAATTTTACCCCCTTGACCAGATTTTCTTGAAGGCATTCTAGGCATTTTACAATGCATTTTTTTTTTGTTTCCGTTCGCGAGCGGAGTAGGAAACTTGATTTTAGTGGGGGTTTCTTCTTTGAGTTTTTCTGGAAAAGTCCGTTTAGATGCCCGTTTTTACCCTCAGTTGCAGCAGTAGTGGGTTGACGGCACTGTAGTTGTCACGGCCTTCGTCGGGCCGCCGCGACGTCGATTTTGTTTTTGACTTTTCTCCCTCATCCGGACTCCAAATCAAGTGAATTTTTTTTTTTAAATTGATTAATTTTTCTTTGTCTATCCAACATTGTGCTCAGTTGCACCAAGATATTTTTGAATAATTACCAGTTTACCCCTTTTAGCTTTATTGCTCATTTTTCTTTGTTTTGTCGTTTCTCCTTCATCCGGAATCCGAATAATAAAATTTTTGAGTCCATCATGATTAGTTTTTCATTGTCTTCCCAGTGGTGTGCTCGATAGTACTTGAATCCACTTTTTTGCAAACTGACCATTTTGCCCCTAGGTTCCTTTTTGTCCGTTTTTGAAACGACACTTCCGCATTTGTTTTCCTTTGGATTCCATGACCTCATTGAGGGTCACATTGGTGTCTTAGAGACGCATTGTATCTCTAGAGACCATTGTTTTACCTTTCGCTTCCGTATTTCGGATCCGTTATTGCGTCATCTTTTGGTCATCACTGACGCACCGGGTTTACAAAACTTGGGCCGTCACAAATTCTATCTGAAAAAGCTATTTTACCCCTTGTAAAGTACCCTTGCTGCACTGATTTTAAACTAAAAAGTTGGTTTTTTTAAAACTTTGACATTTCATATCTTCTTCATCCGGACTCCGAATCAAGTGATTATTGAGTCTAGATTTATTAATTTTTCCTAGTCTATCTATCGGTATGCTCAGTTGTGTCCAGTTTTGTCTAGAAAGACCATTTTACCCATTGTCAAGTACCATTGCTGCACTTGTTTTAAAAACCCAAAAGTTTAATTTTATGAAACTTTGGAGTTTCATATCTTCTTCAACCGGACCCCGAATCATGTGACTCTTGAGTCCATCTTGGTTAGTTTTTTGTTGTCCTTCCAGTGGTGTGCTCGGTGACACTGGAATCCATACTTTCAAAAATGACTATTTTGCCCCTTGGGGCTTATTTGTCATATTTTTGACCTTTTGCTTCCGCATCAGTTCTCATTGAGTTCCACGGCCTCATGGAAGGTCTCTTTGACTTCTTAGAATCTTGTTTTCTATTTTCGTTTCCGCATATTGGATCCGTTATCGGGTCAATCTTCGGTTTATCACAGGACATGCTGGCCTAAAAACTAAGGTCGTCACACCATGACAGCCCCATGCGCAAGCCCATGCTCGCGCCCATGCACGCCGCGCGCGCTGGGTGCACACATGGCTGGCAGTAGCCCATAAAGCTGCTGTGTGGTTTTTATTTTTTTATTTTTTTATTTAGAAAAATCCAGAACAGAGGCTAAATTTGGAGGCCTAAATGAATTTTTTTTTGCAAAAACACAAAGAAGAAACCCTCCAGAGAGAGAATTAAAAAAAAACTCACTGCGAAATGGCCAAAATGCCCTCCCACGAAATCTGGTCAAAAGAGCTAAAAAGCTACTAAAATGAAAACTGGAAGTTGAAACTTCATGAGGGATTTCCGGTACCAAAACGATGTTTTTTGGTAAGACACGAAGAAGAAACCCCCCCTAAAATCACATTTTCTAATCGATCATGTTGAAAGAAGAAAATAAAACTGATGTGAAAGGTCTAGAATACCCATAAATCAGATTATGCAACAAAACCTGAAAATGAGTCCATAGGAGGCTCATTGCACCAAAGAAGAAGATTTGCCTAAAAACGACAGTTCACGCAAACGTAACTTACCTATTAGGACGCGCTACAATGGTCCACGATTAATATATATTAGTAAACAAGTCATGGCCAATACAAATATCAAGTTAAAATCTTAATTAAGCTAATGGGACCACAAAATAGATTTTAATTAATTCTTTTAATTAAAATCTCTAGATTTTCAAACTTAACCAAATGCTCTCAATTTAACATATCTTAGAGAACATGCTAAGGACTAATGTAATATCACATTACAAGTTTATTTCATTCAATTTACTACCATGTGAATTAAACTTTCACTAAAGTTAAATATAAAATAAAAGTTGCAATTCTAATGCAATTAATCCCAATTTAATATATGTGAACAACCATACCAAAGCCTAATTTTCTAGCATGCCACAATTCAATTCCAAGTTGTATATCACTATGAGGATTAAATCTTAAACAAGGAAATTAATTAAATGAAAGGTTTCAAAACCTCACCGAATATTCTAAATCAAATATATGTGAAGCTATACGGCATGTAGATCAAGAATATCAAGTCGGAATTCAAATGGAGTGAATAGTGCACTCGGGACAAATTAATTAATCAAGTTAATTAATAATTAATAATTTTTAAAACACCTCCAATTACTTTCAAATTCAACTATGTTGAAGAACATGTTAAGGCTAAATATAATATGCTATCACACATTGGTTTCAAGCTAGTTAAGGCCACATGAATTAATATTTTATTCAAGATAAATATTAAATAAAATCTTCATTTCTTATCCAAATGCTCCAATTTTAATATATGTTAATCAACATATCAAGGTGTAATATAATGTCAAGTGATAAGTTTAAAACATGCTATAACTCACCAGGAAAATTAAATTTCATACTAGAAAATAAATAATCAAAAATTATAGATTTAATATCCAAGCATGCAATTGAGTTGAATAAGCATCACAAGCATGTAATAGAGCAAGAAAGTAAATTATAACAACCCCTACCTCAATTTGAGATGAAAACTTCAAAGGCCTATTGAAAAAAAATGTTCTAAATCCGCCGAAACTCCTAGGTTTTGTCGGGGACAACCCGATCTACATGAATCCCCAAGATGCCCCATGAAAATCCAAACTTGGCCTCAAACCCAAACTCAAAATTTGGTCAAAAATGGGTTCTAATAAGGGGTATGGTAGAGCACGACGAGGGGAACAACAAATGCCAAGGCCGAAGGATTTATACTTAGGAAAACAAGTGGAAGAGACGAAGAAAGAGTGGCAGCCAAGGAGCTCCCATGGCTGCCGGCCAAGAGGTGGAGAAGATGAGTGAAAATCTGATTTTTCACTCTAAGTCATCCTATTTATAGTAAGTCTCAAAAAGTGCCCCAAAAGGGCCCTGCCAGGTCTGGAAAAGTGAAATTTGAGCAAATGCGCTCAAACGGTAAAACTCCGTGAACAAAAAAGTTGCAAAATGAGAAAATATGAATAACAAAAGAAACAGCATCAAAAACCGAGTCCCGAACAGAAAGTTATGCCCTAAACAAGTTCGGCGGTAATCGGGTCCAGAAACTCTAAAACTGGAGAAAAACGACCAGAAGGAAATTCTCTGTATTTACGAGTCAACGAAAAGTGAAAATGAATCCATACGAGGATCCAACTCCAGACGAGGCATACGAGGATCCAGCTCCAGACGAGGTATTTTGCAATAACTTTCGTTAATTGCACAATGGCCCCTACAAAAAGGGTTAACTACGAAACTACCCCAGAATGAAAATATCTTCCAAAGATATTTTCTTAGATACCCCTAAAATAAAATATCTTCAAAAGATATTTACGAAAAACACCCCAAGAAAGGAAAATAATTCCAAAGAATTGTGCATCCATGCCCCTATGGACACCGGGGGCAATCAGAGTACTTTCTTGCAAAAGTAAAGATACTATTTCGAGGAAACCACTAAAGATGAAGGCACGTGAAGTCAAAAACCAACTTTGAGCATGAGAAGTGAGGTTGTGCCAATAATGTGACAAACGGGGAAAAGACAGAATAGCGAAAAAGACGAAACAGAGAAAAGGACGAAAGACGCATAGTGTCCGAAAAGTGAAAATGCGAAAATGACTCGGTCCTTAAAGGAAGTTGTCAATTCACATGAAAGAGTCTCAGAAACCAATTCCGAGCACTCGAGATGACACTAAGCGACACGAAACAAAGCTCAGAAAAGAAAATTAAACGAAAAAAATTCATTCCTAAAATTTTAGGAAAAAGGAAAGGAAGGCAAATGACCGGGTCGTTACAAGTAATTTTCGTGAGCCCATGATGCCCTGAATTCTAATGAGGCGAGATTGAAGAGAGATTGCTAGAATTTGGGAAGTGCATTACAACCATGACGCCATAAAGCAAATATAGAGGTTTAGCCTGAAGTCAAGGAAAACGTGGTCTGTTGAAGGAAAGAGAATAGGTTGGATAAACTACCCATGATGAAGAAGTTGCTAAGGTTAAGGAGATCATGGTGACATGAACTCCAAAGCCTAGAAGAAAAGTCTCAAGATGGAAATTACTAAAATCCAAGGGAATGTGGTTGGCAGAAGATCGTGGGCAATGATGTATATTCCTGGATATAGATATATATATATATATATCTTGTCTATGATGAGAAATATCGCTGAAGTTTTGGGGCCACGACATCATGATACAAAGACCAGAATGGAAAGCTCAACTAGAATGAAGTTACCCAAAGCTAGGAGAATGTGGTCTACAAAAAACTTCCTTATATGTGCATGATATATATTCATAAGAAGGGTTCTAACAGAAGTGAAAGACTACTAGAAGTCATGGGACACTTGGCTAAACAGGAATATATCGGTTGAAAGTGGTTAAAACCTATAAGGAAACTACCACTAACCAAGGGAAGTTATCAAGGGTCATGGGTGACAAGGCAGTGGTTGGTGAAATCGTGTCTGAAGTTAAGGAAAGGAGTTGACGGCGTGAGGAAGAAGAACAAAATCATGGGACACTTGCCAAGTCACAAAGAGAACATATGGGAATTCATTCCGAAACTACCCATGACGCAAATTCATTGAAGACTAGAGAAGACATGGTTGAAGTCTAAAACAGAAGATGGATAAGATGGAAGAAGTTACAGCCGCTGAGGAATCATGGGACATGTGGCAGTCCGAAACCATTCCACGTGGAAGCTGCTGAAGTTGCCATGCCTAGTTAATGCATGCATGAAACTCTATAAATAGAACACTTAGAGCTAGTTTGCAAGCCCTGTTTAAATCACACAGCAAAATAGCACTTTCAATTCCTTACATTCATGTATCTTTACATTCATGTAATGTAATTTCAGTATGTTTAATTCAAGTCCTGCGCTTATCTTTCTTACTTTCCAAGTCCTTACTTCAATTCCTTTATTTTGAAGTCCTGCACTTTCAATACCGCTTTCGTTTCTACTAGCCATAGTTCAGTCCGAAAGTCTTTTTTCAAGGCAAAAAGAACCCTTGAAGGGGGTAATTCCAGTCCTTCATTCAATCGCCTGATCCCTACAATTTCCTACTAGATAATTGTTCGGATATCTACTTTGGAACGTCAGTAGTTCCTGGCACGCCCGATATCTACTCTTACTTTCCACTCACTTGGAAAGTGGAACTAGCGCTTTTTTGCGAGCCGAACATATATGCCCAACAAATCCTCCATGCAATCTGAATGAATTGAGAGGGGAATGACTACTCGGTTTCTTGGAAGGTACACCTTACATTTTCTAATCAATTTCTGCTCTGTTTCTCTACTGGTAAGGTCTATAGTCTTTTATGAGAATGAATTCCCTTATTCTGATTTTACAATGCTGTACTAATGGCTAGGCCTTCCTCTGGTTTTATATGTTTAATAGTAACTTGAAAATCTCCTATTGTACTATCATTACAGTCATTTTTTGCTGCTAAATCAAACAATCTCTCCGTCCATTTTTCTGCTATTGCAATGGACCTATCATTTGAGTATATATTTTTTACTTCACTTGTTACTGTTGTTGTGTCTCGAAATCATCCTTATAAAGATCTCTAACATGTGCTACCTTATTAGTGAGGAGTTCCTGGAATGCTCCAAATTTGGTTTTTAGCCGAGGATAGTTATTATTAAGTGTGAACTTGCATCTCTTCTTTTTCTCCCTATCCAGGGTTCTCCTCGACTTCCAATTTTTACTAATTGCAAAATTAAGATTTTGAGCTTGAACTGGTTCATGATTTCTTCGATCACCATCGTTTCATCTTCAAACTTTCAAATTGACACTTTCTTCTCGATTTCTTCTATCGCCATTTTATCGTCTTCAAACTTTCAAATTGACAATTCCATGGTAAAATTCAAGTCATTTTATCCAATGGTGAGCTTTAAGTCATTTTATCCTGAAAATTCCAAAGTTGCCCTATGATTGGGTTACATCCATCCCTGGATCTCAAAGAAAGCCACCAAAACAATCGTATCACGTCCAAAGCTTTTAGAATGCTCAAAACGTGTTTTGAATGCATAAACATCACAAAATGTTAGTGCAACGACCAAAAAAGATACCAGTTAACGGTACCAAAAATTTAACATGACCTTTATAGAAAAAGTCATACTACAACTTGCTGAAATGCATATAAATTGCAATGGCCTCACTTGACCTTAAAATTAATCTATCATATTCCAACGCACAATACAAATAATATACAATATTTCCTCAATCAACACATACAAATAAAAAGAGTCCCGCTCCCCAGTTCATTCAAAACATGGAAATACTAGTCCACTACCAACAGTGACGGACCCAGAAAATTTTGTGGGGGGGGGGGGGGGGGGGGGGGGCGGCTTTTTTAATTTGTGGGTACAAAATTATATGATGGGTTCATTTTTGTAATTTTAATAGGGTTTTTTTTTCATAAATTTTAAAAAATTTAAAGTATAAAATGAAAAAAAAAAAAAAAATCAGTGGGGCAAATTATAATTCTAGTGGGGCATCTTCATAAATTATCAAAATTTGAAGTATAAAATGCTAAAAAAAAAAAAGAATCTAGTGGGGGCGAATTATAATTTTAGGAGGGGCATTTTCATATATATATATATTTAAAATTAAGGTATAAAATGAAAATATTAAAAATTCAGGGGGGCATCCGCCCCCCCTTGGTCCTATGCTGGGTCCGTCGCTAACTACCTAGTCCCATAATCCTTCCCAAAGAATACACTTTAATTACATCAAGTTACAATCCATGAAAAATAACTGAAATTAAAAGTCCATAATTTATAACATTATACAAATTATACTAGAGATATACAAAATAGTTAAGATTATATTTACAAAAATATTAAAATTCTAATACAAAAGATATCAAAATATAGAACTCCAATCCCATCTAAACTTGTGGTTGATCATCGTCCGCTACCTCTTTCCCGTATTCTGAAAATATTAATAATGAAAGGGTGAGCCAACCGCTAGTAGGAAGTGTTTAAGATACATCTCTTACGACCCCGTGAATCCACATAAAGAATAAAATATAAGTGAACGAGATCATGTCTCGGGAAGCAAGTAAAACAATAATAACGTTAACAAGTACATATACAAGTCATCCGACTACCAAGTGTGTAATATATGCCAATAAAATGCCATACCATGCAATGTCGCTCTCCATTTCTAAAACAAGGCGACTCCAAGGTGTCATGAGAGGAGGAGTGACTAACTATCCACGACCACAAGGCAACTCCAAGGCGTCGTATTCGGCCTAGGTAACTCAACCACGCTAGGGTTTCTCACTAGTCCCCTCTAGACCACACTAACGCCACAGACCACTAGGTGACTCCTAGGCGTCTTGTTTTCGCAAACATTTTTCGAAAACATTTTCCCCAAAACAATATCATTTGTTTTTAAAAACTTGTTCCATTTTCCTTCTCCAATGGAATGCATGAATGCTTCATGCTATCGAATATCCATTCAACAATAAAATCCAATTAACATTAGAGTTCCATATTTAAAAGAAATTCTACACATTTATTATCATATCCACAACATCATTTTTCATAGAAATTGAAAATCATAGGGCCTTTAATACATCTACACTAAGCATGCTTCTACACCACAAAGAATGTCATCATACTTTTAAACTCACTTAACACATAACATACACTTTTCACTTTAAACAGAAATAACCACAACAAACATAATCAAGATAATTAAAATTAAGCATACTCAAAATCAAATCAGAAGGGAAAATTCACAAGGAATCCAAGAAGTTGTAGATTAGAGCACCCCTACCTCAAGAAATAAAGAAAATCCCAATTTCAGCTCAAAATTTTGAAATCCAAAGGATGGCCAAACGATAATTTGCTCCTATCAAAATGTCGGCCTCGACGTGCTCATCAACTTTTCCTTAAGTGGCAAAGCCAAATTCTCAAAGGAAATCTCTAGATCAAAGTTTAAACTTGTGGAAAAAAAAAAAGAAAAGAGAATAAGAGAAGCAAGCTGCGTGAAAGAGAAAGGGAAAAAGAATGATCAACCAAAATAGCCATAACCTTATGGCCATTAAAATGATTTAGCTTGTGGGTCCCATGATTTAAAAAAATATCTTATTAAATTATATATATATATATATATACACACACTAATCATTTTACCACCACACAATAATTATATATTCAAATAAATATGCACAATAAAATAATGCATGAAATGCAATGGATCGGTGACACAGCCCCTGTGCAGAACAACCCCGGTAGCAGGTCCCACCTGGACCTTCCGGTCCGAAAAATAGAAAAATGCCGAAATGGCAACCAATGCATTTTCAAGGGTCCTGAACTCAAGGAAATGTCCCAATCAACACTCTGACACACCCGGTACACCCCATGGTGTCCGGCATACAAAACGAGATAAGATGAAAATACCCTCGAAAAATCAGAAAATTTCAGAAGATGAAAAATGACAAAAATCAAAAGTATTACAATCTGCCTTTCTGAAAAGATTTTGTCCTCGAAATCTACCCTCCTTAAAGAAGGAGGCCCGCAACCATACACCTTCTCGAGAAATACCTCACCAAACTGCAGGATTAAGAGTTCAACAACCTTATTACCTTTGACACCAGACGCCAATAGGAAATCACACACTGCCGCTACTAAAACCCAATGCTCATCATCCCATGAGGGTACTCATCTCTCACAACATCATAACACAAGACTGGCTGGTATGCCCTATGCTATACCTGACTCAAAACGGGCATCAGTCTACTCTACACTACTATGCAAGACTCCGAAGTTCGAAAGAAGAACGATCACTAGACCACCTAACATGACAACATGCAATCACAACTCATCCCTAAAAGGACATACAAAACCCTAGATAAGGAACCCCGTCCATGTCACAATCAAGCTCAAACTCAAATCTACACATCTCTGTTAGACTATCATATATTTGCACCAGCGACTACTAACCGCACTATACGATAATCATTATACTTAAGAACCTCAAGATGACTAAACAACGAATCTCCCAACAACTATACAATCATGAGTCACTAAATTAGTAAAGCGCACTATCTTGTATTCAAGACACGAATCCTTAAAACAAGATCCTCGATAATCAAGTGGTCGCACCACAAACCTTTATCCGACACTTGGTCCTACCTAACACACCTCGTCACCCGAGACTAACCACCCGAATCCACACTGTCATGCCAACACAACACACGATACCATGCTCTCATTGTCCTTGACAAATCGAAACAATCATTGACCTTTGACTTGACATCGTGCTACAGAGGGACTGATTCAGGAAAAATGATTGGCTAGGCCATTCTCATCATTAATCTGGTCTCAGCACAGACGTCGTTCTTATCCTCAAGTCCAAACCTCAAATACAATCTCACATAGTCCACAAGATAACTATGATATCCACTCACTATCAATGTATCATTCTATGTAACCTTAATAATTATACAGTCACATACCTACTCTAAAAATCCCAATCATGCATTAAATTTATAGTTCATAACACACCTTCTAGCCATCACTGTAAGTACTAGATACTGGAAACACACAATCCCTATTCAGCAACTCATGCCTCACATACCACCGGCTAAGACCACTCTCGGAACAAGCACTGCAAAAACCAAAGACTCCAACTCTCTTCTTGGGAGTGAGTCGACCCATTTAACCAAACATTTACCGGTGAACCCTAATAGCATAACAAACCACACATGGGTCAGCCCATCCGCAGATGCGCACAACTCCTAGATGAAGGATAAGACATACGACAAATGACGTCCTTGTTAGGACCAGAACAAATGGAAGGGTAACGAGCCTCGCTCTCATAAGAAACTAACGACTCGTATCTGAATGCACCTGACACCCTGTCATATGCTACTCACCAATCATCCAACCGTGGACATCCAATCTCACATGAGAAGACTAAACTCCTTACACACAAGGAGAAGAACAAATTAGATACATATACGAAACTATGAACTCAATTCTAGGCGATCTCGCCACTAACGGAATGCCATACGCTATCAATACCAAAATCTCGCATACACTATACCGTGATACCCATACCAGACAAAACAAATTAGATCTACACCACACATTCATCGAGAGTACTAATGCTTACAACATGACCATTAGATAAGAGTACCAATGCTCACAACATACTATCACTAAAAAAAAAATTCACAACCCTTTGGATACTACGTCTTGCTCTATCTAGAACCAATCACTCCCAAATAACAACCTCTATACTAAACGTTGACATGGATCACCCATTCCACCTTTACCTTTCAAGGCAACACTCCCTTAAACACCGTGCACACAAAACCCGTGACCACAGTCACAACAACCCACTGACTCGTTAAAAGAAAAAGGTGCCTATATGGCAACATCGCCCTTACTGGCTATAGGGACTAAACTGTCCACAATCGCCTCAACTGGGGCACAATCCCATCACCCATCTGACAATACAAAATAAATAACTCACAATCCCCAATCAATCCTTGGTCATACCTTAAATCGTCCCACTCATCAGCACTAAACATCACATCATAATGCCTCTTCTACCATCATCCTTGAGTGATAATTCGGACTTAAGTCCCACCGACTCAACAGACTACCGCCAAGCGATCCCCCTTAAGCATCCTTAGGATAGCACCATCATAACAAAAGAGTAAGCCTTATCCTTAATACTCCCCACAACAACCACTACTTGCCAATAGAAAAGAATCTTTATTCAACAATGCCATGCCCAAAAAAAAAAATTCCAAAAATGAAGGATAATCATCGAAACCAAAGTGCTCATCACCCAACTGTTACCTCAAAACCATCTACAACACGATCAGTCACTAACATTTAACCGGTTACCCAAACTACTCATCCCAAGGCAATCTATGCACTAGTCAAGAAAACTTCACGCTCTAGGTTCAACATCATTACCTTTCCTCTTCACTGTTCCTCAGAACACTCTCGGCCCCGACAAAAGTCAAATGGGCTACCAGCTAAACCTACGAAGTCACTCTCATCCCAACTATTCTAATTATCAGTTTATCTCTTCGGATCCTCAAACAATAAGTACCACCTCCTGACACTCCAGATACAATATGAATTACAACCCCAATCCACAACTTTCAATTTTCAAAACACAATCCATTCGGTAATACAGTATCCATCATCTATCACTTCATCCGCAAATGACTAATCACTTAAATGACCCCATACTACCTGCCTTATCGTGCAATCTTACACTATATAACTAAAACTAAACACTATACCCACATTGAGACTCTCTCGATAACCTTGATAACCTATAACCCCGCTCATCCACCGAGCTATGCAATCAACTCACCGAGAGTCGATTACCCACAACATGCTCCTATAGCTATCCGAAATGGGAATCACTCCTCGACAAACCAGTCTTGAAAACAGACTCTAACAAGATCACAAAATGAACCACCTCTAACTGTCGGTCACCAGCACTAGCATGACTCCAGTCAATGCCCATGCTATTCTAGACTTATAGAGACAAAATCCCTCAATATTTAGAACCACCAAACTTCCATGAACCATACTAGAATACCCAAAATACATGTCTATAACCTATAGACTACACTTATAACTCTAGCAACATTCATCATACCTATCACAAACCGGTTCGAAAAGAACTTTCGCACTAAACCGTGACCTAAGTCACAAACAACAACCTCCTAAGGTCATACCTTTCCCACGAAAACCCCATCTCGCCCACTTGAGTAGGTGGGACCAAATCACGTTACAAAGCATCCTATTCAACCTGCTCCTGATCCCTCTCCATGGGATTAGAGCTAGAACTCTCCCCTTGATCCATTCTTGGTGGCATGACGCTATAAGAAAAAGAAAATGAGTCAAAAACAATGACACTAGAATATGCATGAGAACGGAGTCTTCACACGAATGAGTTGATATAAAATAACAACACTTAAACACTTTACATACTCCTGGAATACTCAACCAATGATGAACATGATCATGATAATAATATACATCAACTTTAAACACTTAGTACGTAATAACATAAGCAGTTAAGTAATTAAGCAAATAGGCATGCTTTTCAAACATTTAAACACTTCAACACATAAGCATATAATTTAACTTCCCATGCAATCCTAGGTAGGCCTCTACCCGTCGTCCTAATGGTATTCGAATCATTGCTCTGATACCAAATTTGTAACGACCTAAAAAGATACTAGTCGACGGTACCAAAAATTTGACATGACCTCTACAGAAAAATTCTTACTACAACCTGCTGAAATGAATATAAAATGCAATGGCCTAACTTGGTCATAAAACTAATCTATCCTATTCTAACACACAATACAAACACTATACAACATTCCTAAAATCAACACATACATATAAAAAGAATCTCGTTCCTCTAGTTCATTTAAAATATAGAAACATTCCCAAAATCAACAAATACATAAAAAAAGAGTCCCGTTCCTCTAGTTCATTCAAAACATAGAAACACCAGTCTACTACCTAGTCCCATAATCCTTCCCAAAGAACACACTTTAATTACATCAAGTTATAGTCTATGAAAAATAGCTGAAATTAAAATTCCATAATTTATAACATTATATAAATTATACTAAAGATATACAAAATAGTCAAGATTACATTTACAAAATATTTAAGTTCTAATACAAAAGATATCAAAATATAGATATCCAATCCCGTCTAAACTTGTGGTGGATCATCGTCCGCCACCTCTTTCCCGTGTCCTAAAAATATTAATAATGAAAGGGGTGAGCCAACCGCTCAGTAGGAAGTGTCTAAGGCACACCTCTTACGACCCCGTGAATCCACATAAATAATAGAATACAAGTGAATGGGATCATGCCTCGGGAAGTAAGTAAAATAATAATAATGTTAACAAGTATGTATGCAAGTCATCCAACTACTAAGTGTGTAATATATGCCAATGAAATTCCATGCCATGCAATGTCGCTTCCCATTTTCGAAACAATACCGTTTCACTTTTTCAAACTGATGAGCGTTGAAAAGTGCGCAATTAAACCCCTTAAGCTCGAGTATTCTAGGACCTTTATTTATCTTACTTTCCCGTTTTAGACTAATTTCATGTTATTGCCCTTTTCAGGTGCTTATCCCCAAAAATAAGTCAATTCAGCCAAATTGGAGCATAAAAGAAGCAATCTCAAGCTGAATGGAAGAAATAAGCAAAGTGGAAGCAAAGTGGTGGAAATTAGCAACCTTCGTTCGATCAGGAATACTTTTGATCGATCTCACATTGATCGATCCAACCTCATCAAGATGGATCAAAACCCTTGACCTTATCCTCAAAGAATTTCCATCTTCGATCGATCCAACTTTCTTCAGATCAATCGAACTTCTTTGATCTTATCCTCACCTACCACTTTTGTCTTTTCCCTAAAATATCCTAAAATATCTTAGAGATTTGTCATAGTCCAAAAAGGCACTGCCAATGATTGATTGATCTGGCCTTAATTCGATGGATTTGGCCACAGTGCGATCGATCTCACCTGAATTCGATCAATCGAACCTCCTCAAGTCTGAAATAAAATAGAGTCCAGCTCATTAAAAGAGGGCTCGTGGTGCAATTATTGGGAGGGACCTTAGTGCACGAGACCTAACTGGGTGTGACACTTGAGCTACCTATATAAGGATTTTGAGCCATTTTTACATAGGAGAGAGGAGAGATAACTTAGATATCTCATATCACATATCTTGGAGAGGAGGCTAGATCTTAGAGGGACATACACTATTTTTAGGGGTTCTTCCATTCTTCTAGGGTTTCCATCAAGAAGAATAGCATTTCTACCATGGAGATGGCCCTTGAGGGTTGGATGACTACATCAATGAGTGACTAAACATCTTCTTAAGGCTAGAGGTAGCCTTAAGCATGCCTTCTAGACCTTGATGTTTTGTATTTTGAGGGGATTTGTGTTGTAATCTTGTCTTGACATTTAATTTATATATGAATTTTGTTTTTACAATGATTTGTGTTGATTAATACTTCCAATTAATCATTTCATTCTATCCATATGTCTATGTATGCTAGAGTAGATGTTCATGTATTTATCTCTTAGTTTTGTGATATTGATGCATGTCTATGTGTATTGATGCTATGAATCTAGAGATTATCAAGGCATAGTGTATAAATGGAGTACTCTTGTGGTTTGTTTGATGGTTCATACTCATTTCTTAATGGATTGTGCCTTTACCTTAGTTTAATTAGTTTAATTCTCATGTCCTTAGCTTAGAAGTAGTGTAATTGATTTACTTTCTTAGATGTAAGGACAATCCATGCTTGTTGTTTGATATTCCATACTTATGAATGCAAGTAGTACAATTCTCTGTCTTGTTAGTGTGTTGATTGTGAGCTTAAAGGAAGGATTAATGGCTTAGTTTGATATATTGTGCTATTCACTAGGTTGTCTAGACAATGTATACTTAATTAGTCAATCCATGCTTGTTGATTCAATTAATCACACCTCTTTGTATTGTAACACATGTTTCCCCTCATTCATTACACATTTAGTATCTAGAATGGTGATGTTTAGTGGTAATCTCTAGATCCTAAGACCTCTCTTTCTTGTTCTCTACTCTTTTATTTACTTCAATTGTGTAGTATTGAATTTATATACATTGTAGTTTAATTAACCAAACAAATAATCTTTTGATCACTCGACCTACTAATCCGACCTTGTTTCCATATTAACATAGCCCCCCAATCCTTGGGACGATCCCTTCTCACTCATACTACATAGTATAGGTGTTAAGCGGTTTATAAGTTTAAAGTATGGTACCCACTTGACATTAATTTCTAAACTTAAAGTGTTGTGCATCATTTTGTGCACACACGCAGAGGTCCACCACAAACTGATAGTGAAATCTAACCCAAGGCGACTCCAAGGCTTCATGAGAGGAGGATTAGCTAACTATCTGATAAGCGCTGAAAAGTGCGCATTTAAACCCCTTAAGCTTGAACGTTCTAGTACCTTCTTCTATCTTATTTTTCCTTTTTAGTCTAATTTTATGTTATTTCCCTTTTCAGGCACTTATCCCAAAAATAAGTTAATTCAGCCAAATTAGAGCATAAAAGAAGCAATCCCGAGCTTGATGGAAAAAAAAAAAGCAAAGTGGAAGCAAGTTAGTGAAAGGAAGCCTTTTCTTCAATCGGTCGAACCAAGCTCAGATCGATCACACAGTGATCGTTCTAACCATGCCGAGATGGATTGAGCCTTTTGTCCTTATCTTCAGCAAAATATCTTCTTCGATCGATCGAACATCTTTGATCCTATCCTCACCTACCACTTTTGTCCTCTTCCCAAAAATATCTCAGTCTTGTCGTTATTCCAAAAAGGCGCTGCCATAGTTCGATCGATCGAATCACTTTTGTGATCGATCGAACTTCCTCAAGTGCGTGAAAAGTTGATATCAAGCCAAATTAAATGTGTGCTCGTGGTGCAACCATTAGGAGGTCCTAGTGCAAGAGGTCTAACCATTGGGTGTGACATTTGAGCTACCTATATAAGGATTTTGGCTCTTTTAAGTAAAAAGGTTGGTGAGATTAGAGAGACTTGGCTAGAGATTAGAGAAAGAATACACAAAATTGGGAAAATTCTTTCTCTCTTCTAGGGTTTCCACTAAGGAGGAAGAAGATCATATCTACCATGGAGATAGCCCTTGAGGGTTGGAAGACAACATCAATGAGTGGCTAAACATCTTCTTGGGGCTAGAGTTAACCCTAAGTATGCTTCCTAGACCTTGATGATTTGTGATTAATGGGGATTAGTGTTGTAATTCTTGTCTTAACCTTTAACATACATATAAATCTTGTTTTAACAATGATTTGTGTGGTTTAATACTTCCTATTGATCATTTAATTCTATTCATATGTCTATGTATGTTAGAATGAATGTTTATGTGTTTATCTCTAGATTTTGTTACATTGATGCATGTCTATGTGTGTTAATATTATGAATCTAGTGATGGTCAAGGCATGGTGCTTAAATAGAATACTCTTGTGGTTTATTTGATAGTTCATACTTATTTCTTAATGGATTGTGCCTCCTCGTTAGTTTAATTAGTTTAATTTTTATGTTACTAGCTTAGTTGTAGTGTAGTTGTCTTACTTTCTTAGATAAGAAGACAATCCATACTTGTTGTTTGATGTTCCATTCTTATGAATATAAGTAGTATATTTCTCTAGTTTGATGATATGCATTGATTGTGGGCTTATGGAAGGATTAATGGCTTAATTTGATATGTTGTGCTATTCACTAGATTGGCTAGACAATGTATGCTTACTTGGCCACCCATGCTAATGTTTCAATCAATGGCACATACTTTCATTTACAACACAATTTCCCCTTTATCCATCAAATATTGAATGTCTAGGAAGGTAATGCTTAGCGATGAACTCTAAGACCCAAGATTTCCGTCTCTTATTCTCTACACCTTACTTAGTGTAGTTGTTTTACATTGCATTTACTTAGTTTTAAATTGTAGTATAATCCAACCAATCAAACCATCTTTGATCATTCGACCTACTAATCCAACATTATTTCCATAAATACTGCTTCCTTTCCCTTGGGACGATCCATACTTACCCTAGCTATATTAGTAGTTAGAGGTGGTAGTGGCATTCTATAAATTCAAACTAAGCCACAATACACACTTTTATTGCAACTCGGTGTCGACCACGCCACTATCCATGACCACAAGGTAATTCCAAGGCATCGTATCCAGCCTAGGTAGCTCAACCACGCTAGGGTCTCTCCCTAGTTCCCTCTAGACCACACTAACATCACAGACTACTAGGCGACTTCTAGGCGTCCGGTTTTCGCAAACACTTTTCGAAAACATTTTTCCCGAAACAATATCATTTGTTTTTTAAAACTTGTTCCCTTTTTATTCCCCAATGGAATGCATGAATACTTCATGCCATCGAATATCCATTCAACAATAAAATCCCATCAACATCAGAGTTCTATATTTAAAATAAATTCTACACATTTATTATCATAACCACAACATCATTTTTCATAGAAATTGAAAATTATAGGACCTTTAATACATCCACACTAAACATGCTTCTACACCGTAAAAAATGTCATTATACTTTTAAACTCAATTAACATTTAACATACACTTATCATTTTAAAGACAAATAACCACAACAAACATAATCAAGATAATTACAATTAAGCATGCTCAAAATCAAATCAGAGGGGAAAATTCACAATGAATCTAAGAAGTTGTGGATTAGAGCACCCCTACCTCAAGAAATGAAGAAAATCCCAATTTTAGCCCAAAATTTTGAAATCCAAAGGATGGCCAAATGACACTTCGCTCCGATCAAAACATCGGCCTTGACGTGCTCATCAACTTTGCCTCAAGTGGCAATGCCAAATTCTCAAAGGAAATCTCTATATCAAAGTTTAAACTTATGGAGAAAAAAAAAAAAAAAGAGAGAATGAGAGAAGCAGGCTGCGTGAAAGAGAAAGGGAAAAAGAATGATAGCCAAAATGGCCTTATGGCCATTAAAATGATTTAGCTTGTGGGTCCCAAGATTTTAAAAAATATCTTATTAACTTTTAACATTAATATGTATATACACACACACACTAATCATTTTACCACCACAAATAAATATACACAATAAAACATTGAATGAAATGCAATGGATCCGTGACACAGTCCCGTGTACAACAACCTCGGTAACGGGTCCCACAGGACCTCTCGGTTTGAAAAATAGAAAAATGCCGAAATGGCAACCAATGTATTTTCATGAGTTCTGAACTCAAGGAAATGTCCCAATCAACACTCTAACATACCCGATACACCCTATGGTGTTCGGCACGCAAAATGAGATAAGATGAAAATACTCTCGAAAAATAAAAAATTCTAGAAAATGAAAAATGACAAAAATCAAAAATATTACAGTTACTCCTTTTCTTAATTCCCAGTTTGCCTCAAAATTGGTAAATTAACCTTAGATATGAAGGAAATGAGGAGATGCAAGTTCACACTTGATAAACTATCCTCCAGTAAAACAAATTCCCAGTTTAATTGGATTTTTTTTTTTTTTTTTTTTTATTACCTAGCAAAGATTAAGAAAATTTCATTTGCAAGAATCAAAAGAACAGTACAAATCTCTCTCAGCTGCTAAAACTATAGAAGGGGAAAAAGTATATAGAATTAAACCTGCTATTCTAATCTTTAATCTCATGCAGCCAGTGCATGTGCCACTTTATTAGTTTCTCTACTCACACGAGAAAGAACAGACATCCAAAGAGGAAATAAAACTCCTAATGTCCTCCAATAAAGATTGGATCATCATTAGCTCTTCCTTTCTACCTTGCCATGCCTAAAAGATAACTTAAACATCACCATAGAAAATAATATTCCTCCACCACTAGAGAGCAGCTCATTTCGTTCCAAAAAAAACCATACTGAAGGAAAAAGAGTACTATATTCTTGTGTGTCTGAAAATTGTATTGCATGGGTTAGAACTGCCTCATTAAAACCTTGGTAGGAAAACCAATGTGACAAAACCTGAGTGAAGGAAAAAGTGTACAATATATGTCAATACCTTTTTCATCAATTGCTCCCCCTTATCAACATGAAAGATTCTTGAGTTATCGCATCCCAATGTTGTATACCAACTTCTTAAGCGTCGTAGTTGGCAGTGCTTTAGTGAACATGTTTGCTAAATTTTTATATGAACGCATATGTTGAATATCAATATCACTATTCTTCTGGCGTTCTTGTGCATAAAAGAATTTTGGTGAGATATGCTTGATTGTGTCACTTTTGATATAACCCTCTTTTATCTGTGCAATGCATGCCGCATTATCTTTATATAATACTATTGGTTTATTTTTTATTGATGAGAAACCACGTATTGTTCGAATATGTTGGATCATGGATCTCAACTAAATGCATTCTTTACTTGTCTCATAAAATGCGAGTATCATTAAATGATTTGAAGAAGATGCAATCATTGTCTGTTTCATAGATTATCATGATATGACATTGCCACTACAGGTAAACACATATCCTGTTTGTGAATGAGCTTTATGTGGGTCAGAGAGATAGTCAGTATTTGTATATCCAATTAATTAGGAGTTTAATTCTTTTGAATAAAACAATACCATATCAATTGTGCCACGAATATATCACAATATGTGCTTAATTCCATTCCAATGTCTGTGGGTTGGTACAGAACTATATCTTACTAATAAGTTGACTGAGAAAGCTATATCAGGTCGTGTGCAATTTACAAGATATATTAGAGCACCAATTGTACTGAGATATGGTACTTCAGGACCAAGAATTTCTTCATCATTCTTGTAAGGATGAAAAAATCTTTCTTTACATCAAGTTATCGAACAACCATTGGAGAGCTCAATAGATGGGCTTCATCCATTTAAAATCTCTTCAGAACCTTATTTATTTATTTATTATTATTATTATATGATGACTGGTGGACGAGAATTCCACTTGATAAATGACAAAATTTTGTTCTTCCAAGATATTTCATCTCGAATTCTTTCTTTAAATAAGTGATTGTATTTTTTATCTCGTCCAATATTCCCACAAGTTAAGATCATCAACATATAATGCAATAATAGCAAAACCAGATTCTAATTTGCTAATAAAATTGCATAGACAAATATGATTATTGACATACCCTTCTTTCAGCATGTACTCACTAAGGCGATTGTACCATATGCATCCATAATGTTTTTTTCTGTACGAGAAACGTTACAATTTTTTCGAGTACATACTACGTGATTTTTGTTTTTATGAATTTTAAATCTTTCCAGGATTTTCATATAAATATCACTATCTAGTAATCCATATAAATATGTCGTAACCACGTCTATTAGATGTATATACAGTCTTTTTATGACTGCTAAATTGATTATAAATAAAAAATGTGATTGCATCCATCACAAGAAAGTATGATTTGTACCAGTTAAGTTTTATATCTTATAATTTCATTATTCTCATATTTTTTTTCATACAAGGATCATTTGTACCCAATAGGCTTGACACCTCTCAGGTGTTTGGACCACAAATAAACTTGGCAACTTTCAAGTGTCTGGACCACAGATCCAAAGACTTCTAGTCTAGCTACTGCAGTTAGCTTTGCCTGTATTGCTCTTTTCCATGATGGTCAATCATGTCTTCGTTGACTTTCGTTGATATTCTGAAGTTTCATATCCTCGTTATTTATATTAGGAGAATATATTGTCAACGACAATTTCATTTATGTTCCATCTCTTTTTACAATTTATTGAAATCTCAATATTTTCAGGAACCTTTGCAATATTATCATAGTTAGCTAACTGGGCCTCGTCAGGTCCTTGGGCCTCATTAGGTCCCTTTGCAACATCTAGTGCATGTGCTTCATCAAGGCCAACTTTATTACTGTTAGCTAATTGGGCCTTTTCAGGAGCACTCATTTCATCATGCTCTTTGGTATGTGTCTTATTAAGGGCAACTTTATCACTATTAGCTAACTAGGCCTTTTTAGGAGTGCCCATTTCATCATGCTCTTTGGCATATGCTGGGACAAAGCGAGGATCTTGTGATTGGGGGGGGGCAAAGTTTTTTTCTCCCATAAGACTATTTTAAGCCAAAATAATATTACTATTCATTATATTCATACAAAAATATTGTGATGTTTTCAATTTTCGCTATTTTTCATTTTTTCAGAATTTTTGTTGTTGCAAGGGTATTTTCGTCTTTTGTTGTTTTGCGTGCCGGACACTGTAGAGTGTGCCAGTTGTGTCCGTGAGCTGTTTAGGACATTTCATTGAGTTCAGGACTCTTTGAAATTTAGGATTTGTCATTTTTGCATTTTTTTCGTTTTTCGGGTCGGACGGTCCCGTGTGGGACCCGCTACATGAATATTTGCATACGGGGATTTTTATCGGGTCCCTTAGCATTTTAGGCATTTTATTTAATATATTTTATGTGGTTGTAAATTATTATTATATGTGTATGTACATATATTTTATGTGTGGTGCAAATTAAAGTAAAAGAAAAAAGAAAAATAAAAAGAAAATAGTGGGGCCCACTCTTCCATTAATTTTAATGGTCAAGAGACCATTTCTAGTCTTTAATCTCTCTTCAGGCCCGTTGCTTTCTCTCATTTCCTCTCAAACTTGCTTTTTCTTTTTCTTTTGTAATCAAAACTTTGATCTTAGATTTCTCTTTTAATATTTGGAATTTTTAAGTGCCGTTTGCGGCAAATTGAAGATCACGGCGAGATTTACGAATTGATTGGAGCAATTTTAGTTTTAGTGCACTCTAGGGATTCTGGTTTTGAGACCCATTTGGGGGTTTTTGGCTTAATTTCTAATTCCCATTTTTCTTGCACCTTTGTGAATTTTCTAATATAATCCATGTTAAGTATGTTTAATTTGAGTTGATTGTCTTTTTTTAATTGATTTACTTGGGTATGTGAAGCATGTTATTGGGTGTATTGTTGGATTTGTGTAGAAAACATGTTTAAATGTTAATTTTCCATGCTTATTATGTTGTTGAATTGGCTAAAATTGATATATGGAAGCTTAGGGAAATTTCCTTAGAATTATTGTAATTTCTTTATGTTATTGTGTTGACAAAATTGCTAAAAATGATACAAGGAAGCTTATGGAAATTTTTAAGAATTATTGTAAAGTATGCTTAATATGTTAATTTTTCCATGCCTATGTTGTTTAATACTTTATTGGAAATTTTATGTGGAAGTATGTTAATTACGTGATAATAATTCTCTCCATTTCCATAGTATTAAAGAGACATGTGATATGCATTCATAGCATGGGCATGAAAAAGGGTACAAAGAAATGTTTTGAAATGAAAAAAGGGTGTTGGGAAAAAGATTTGAAAAAAGAATTTTATGAAAACCCGGACGCCGCGGGGATACCAATGGTCCGTGGAGTTAATATAACCTAGAGGGAACTAGGGAGATCGCCCTAGCGTGGTTGAGTTATCTGGGCCCTAAGTGACGCTGCGGGGGTACCAAGGGTCAGGGAAAGTAGCCAATCATTCTCTCAGAGTTGAGGGGTTACTGAAGGGGGTTACATTAACGGTTTGAAAAGTGAATAATGGAAGTGATTTAAAGTATGGGGAGCGACATTCATGGCATCACATATCATGGCACGGCATTGTTATTTTAAAATTGTATTTAATGTTGTATTCTTTCCCGGCCTAGTATGATCCCTATTCTCTATTTCTATTCATTGTTTGGATTCACGGGGCTACAAGAGGTGGGTCTTAGACGCTACCTACTGAGCAATTTGCTCAGCCCATTATATTAACATTTTTCAGGACATGGAAGGCAGGTGACGGACAACGCTCCTCCACAGGGTTCGATGGGTTAGTAGACCATTTTGACAAAATTTGTAGATATAATCTTATTTTATTATTATTATTTATTTATTTATTATTACTTATTCTTTATAAACCCGGAATGATATGTATAATATGTATTGACGTAAGAAAGAATAGTATTATCCCTAGTTAACCTTGGGTTCGGTTAAAGACCTGGCTAACGGTTCGGACCTACGGGGTTCGGGTTGTTACAAATTTGGTATCAGAGCAATGGTTCGAATGCCATTAGGACGACAGGTAGAAGCCTACTTAGGATTGCATGGGAAGTTGAATTGTATGTTTATTTACTTATGTACCAAGTGTTTAATTTTTTTGAAAAGCAAGCCTAATTGCTTACTTGCTTACCTTTTTAGGTGTTAATTACTTGTTGAATTAAACCATGCTTAAGCATTTAATGATAAGTGACAATATTTATGAGATTAATTCTATGGTTAAAATTTTAAAGCATACTAAAATGGCAAGGT
Organism: Cornus florida; assembly: GCF_030987335.1. Classification (NCBI taxonomy): domain Eukaryota; kingdom Viridiplantae; phylum Streptophyta; class Magnoliopsida; order Cornales; family Cornaceae; genus Cornus; species Cornus florida. The sequence continues at coordinate 32,243,330 of NW_026775576.1, forward strand.
TCCATTAGGAGTCCTTTCCTTAGAGACTGGTAATGGTGATAAGGTTTGATCTTAGGTGTCTTCCTGGACGGAAGTTCTCATTTTCTTGCACCGGTGAGAGTTTGTGTTGTGTTTTCTCAGTGTAGTGAGTGGACTCTTGGGATGATGGATTAGTGGGGTATGGTGTGTGAGTTATGGGATCTTTTCATTTAAGCAAAGTTGATTAGATGTCACAGGACATGAGGTGGTATGCACTCAAGATGACACTAAGAAACGAAAAACCGAACTCAGAAAAGAAAAGACAAAAGAATATATATATCAACATAGTATAATGGTTGTTACATAAAATTAAAATCACAACACAGCTCAAAGTACAAAGAACTAGAAACCTTAGCTCACACAGCTCTGCAATCAATGGGATATAAATGTCAATCTTCAAAGTGGCTTCAATGATAACTCGTACTAGGTTTCCTCAGCCTTATCTCAATAAGATACACTTGCTTTAAACAATATAAGTCAATGTATAACAAGCACACAACAGATTGCAGCTCAACAGGCTTCAAACCCAATTTTGAGGGTATATTTGTCAAATCACAATGTTGCTTCACCATAGACCCTTCCTTTGTTTCCACAGCCTTGAAAACTTAATACATACTTACTCAAATGGTTGAATAGTGAATGAAGCAAGGTATAACAATCCCAATACACAACAGGATTAAAACATAACAGTTTTCAAGGTTTAAGAAAGCATTCTTCAATGAGACTCCAAAACAGACTCAAATTTAGTTTCCATAACTCTAGGACATTAGTATATACTTGCTTAGATGGCTATCTCAGTGAACTCAGCTAGGATTAACAACTTCAACACATAGAGTAGGCTAAATCTGACCTAAACAAGGTCCACACAATCTTTAATCATCTAGGCACACTAGCTCAAGAGATAAACTTAGTTACACCAGCAAGATGAGGCAATGTGTAGCTCAAAAATTGATCTCAACCTTTAATTTGCTAAAATATTATGCAAAGGGGTAAATTTGGTATTTCTTATTGATGTATCTCGAAGCTTGGTTACATAACTTTCTTTCCTTATATTACAGATGCTCAATAGTAAATCACAAAATGAATAGTGTGATGTAGCATTATCAGTAATCAAAATAAGGTTAAACCAACTCAAAACCCTAATTCAAGTGGTGTTGATATCCAAAAACAATAACGGTCATTTTTGAGGTTAACTTTTAACTTGAGTAGCCTTAATTCATTATAACAATTATGCTCAAATTTGAGCATCAAAGCATTTTCTGTAGATGTAAAATGGATATAAACATTTGCTTAAACCTTACACCAACTCCAAAAACAGCCAATGCAAAATTCAACCTCCTTAACCTCACTTTTGCAACAGGAGTTACAATAAGCCTCACTGTTTGATGGTTGTTTTTACCGTCCTACACCATCAAGCTTAGAGAATGTGCATTAAAGCGAGGGCCAAGTTTTACATTTATAGAAGCCACTATTACCTTCACTAAAAATATAGTTAGGGTGAGTAGGGATCGTCCCAAGGGATTGGAGTCGAATTTGGTTGTGGAATCGCTATTAGGGTTAGTAGGTTGAGTGATCAAACAAATGGTTGGTTGTTTGATTAAACTAGAGAGCAAATTAAACTAAGTAATTGAATGCAATAAGGAGTAAGTAAGAGAGAGAGAGATCTTGGGGTTTAGAGGTCACCACCAAACAATGCTTTTCTACACCCTTAACTAGTGACTAATGAGGGAAAGGTGTATTGCAATATTGATGTGTGTGTGTGTTTGGTTGATTCAATTAGCAAGGGTGACCAATTAAACATACATTGTCTAATCTACATGTGAAAAGCACAATATATCTAGCAATTAAGTATATATTATCTAAATAGCATGTGAAAAGCACAATATATCTAGCAAGTCATTAATCCTTTCATTAAGCTCACAAGCCAAATGCACCACAAGGTTAGAGACATATGCTACTTGCATTCAAAAGTATGGAACATCAAACAACAAGCATGAATTGTCCTCTCATCTAACAACTATGCTACCACTACACTACAATTAAGCTAATGACATGAAATTAAACTAATTAAGCTAAGGGAGAGGCACAATCCATCAAGAAATGAGCATGAACCATCTAAAAAATTATAAGAGCATTCCATTAAGCACAATATTTTGACAATTTCTAGATCTATAGCATTAATACACATAGATATGCATCAATAACATAAGAAATAGAGACAAACATATGAACATCTATTCTAGCATACATAGACATATGGATAGAATGAAATGATCAATTGGAAGCATTAAACCACATAAATCATTGAATAAACAAGATCTATATATATAATAGTGCCAAAACATGTATTACAACACTAATCCCTCAATAATACACAAAATCAAGATGTAGAAAGCATGCTTGGGGCTAACTCTAGCCCCAAGAGGATGTCTAGCCACTCATGGTAGTGCTTCTTCAACCCTCAAGGGCTAACTCCATGGTAGAGATTTGCTCCTTGGTTGATGAAGAGTCTCCAATGGTGTCTCTAGCCTCCTCCTCCTTTAAGCCTACTCTCCAAGAGTTGTTACAAGGTATGAAATGATATGATATGAAGTATGGTCTCCTCATTGTAGAAAGCAATCCTTATCCTTATATAGGTACGTCAAATGACACCCAAAATGAGCTGGGGTCGTGCACAAAATATTCCCCAATGATTGGATAAAGGACAACTTTCAATGAGCTGGAAATTTAACTTTTTCGCACTGGAGGAAGTTCGATTGATCGAACCTTGGACTTGGATCGATCGAACATGGCTGAGTTCTATCGAACTTAGGTTGGATCGATCCTCAATGGTGGCACTTTTTGGATAAAGACAAATCTAAGATATTTTGAAGATATTTTTGGGAAAAGGACAAAAGTGTTAGTAGGGTGGTACAACTAGATAAGATCAATCATTTGGATAAGGACAAGGCAGTTCGATCGATCGAAGAATGATGTTGGATCGATCAAACTTTTGAGATTTCTGAAAATGTCATCATGGCTCTGATCCATCTTGAAGTGCTGAGATCGATCATGTTGGATCGATCAAACTTTGATCTGAGATCGATCGAAGATGTTGATTTCCACCTTTTTCTTCCTTTTGCTTCCACTTGGCTCCTTTCTTTGATTCATCCCAGAATTTCTTCATTTCTGCTCTTATTTGGCTGCGTTAGCTTATTTTCGGGATAAGTGCCTGAAAATGGAAATAATACGAAATTAATCTAAAACGGTAAAGTAAGATATATAAAGGTACTAGAATGCCTAAGCTTAAGGGGTTTAAATACGCACTTTTCAGCGCTCATCACACCCCTAAACTTAAATATTACTAGTCCCTAGCAATGAACTAGAAAGTAAAGGAATGAAATGAACAACTACATAACTATGAACTAGAAAATAATAAATGGATAACGGCACTTTCGTAGGGAACACGATTGCACTTAGTACATGCAACAAGCCTTTTAAACCCTTAGGTTACCCCTAGTGGATGAGTGAAGTCTTACGAGGGTTTTCAGGAATGATACCCACAAACATTAAGCTCATTCTCAAAAAAGAGGTACCAATATTGCAAACAAGCATTGGGAGAAAACTACCTCAAGTATGCAATGTTTCAAACATTTCCGAGTAATCTCCCAAAATCTCAACATCAAGCAAACAAGTATGGTGCTCCACACATCAAGAAAATGATCATGCAAATCAAAACAACTCTAGAATCCTTTTTGAGTGGACCGGCATCGAATATGTTGATATCTTAGCCAACTAAAGAATTAATCACATCCTTACCCTCAAACTAGCACACAAATCTAGTATCGATCATCAAGACAAAAAGTGGACCTTTTATTAAAGCTTTATTGTTCTAGGTGCGCTTATTCTTTTCACTAATATTTATTTTATTTTTTTTTATTTTTTTATTTTTTTAGGATCAAAGATGGAAGCATAGTGCAATGTGTTAATCTATTAAGCTTTCTAGCGATTCATGAGGTCGAGCGTTAGGTCAATGACTCCCAAACTAGACGGCTTTAGGGCACTATTTGTTCAAACACCCCTACGGACTTACAAGCTCAAATCAACTAGGCTACAAATCAAGACTACTTCCATCTAATCATTTTCCACTTCTCACCTTTTGGGAGAAGTCCTCACTTTTTATTGCTTTTACAACTTTTTCTTTCTTTTTTTTTTTTTTTTTTTTTTTTTTTTTTTTTTTTTGAATTATTAACCTAGAGTTTGGGCCCTCCACCTTTCGGCGCGAGAAGTTCAATGCTTGATAAGACTAGAATCCCGACTACTTAGTGAAAAGGGGTTGTTATCCACCTTTATCAAGGATGAAAGCTTTCAATGCACTACTAGCCCAATTAGGATATAACCAATTCAATAATCAACAAAGTATGTACCCCACAAATGAATGCTAGTGTGCGCCGGTGCTAGTGTAGAATTCTAAAGTGAATCTCAAAACAATCACAAAATCAAGATGATGTGGACCACAAGTGCAAGCGAGATATCAATTTTTCAAAAAATTTACTCCTAAATGGCATCCACAAGGCATACAAGGAGTATTGGACTTTCAAGTTAAACAATTTTTAAATTTTAAGCAATATAGTCCTCAAAAGATCAAAATCATAGCTAGATATGGACCAATCATAGAAAATCTCTCAAATGCACAAATCATGCTCAAAATTTTGAATTTAAAAGCAAACACTGTAAAGTACACCGTTACCTCAAAACTTAACAGCACAATGTCCTCAATGTGCAAAGAGAATAAAAGGAAAGAGTATACCGGTGCAATTTAAGGCAAAGAATAGCTAGGACTGAAGTATCCAAAGTGGGTGGCATGCCCCCCCCCCCCCCCAACTTGGGATTAACTGTGGTCCTGAAATTTGGCACTCGAATAAACTCATCAGATAACAAAAAGGGATAATCAGTGCATAGTGGACATGCAAGTGTAAATGAAATAAAGCAGTGAGAGAGGTATAAGGGTGGTCCTGAAAATTGTGTAGCGTTCTCTCTCACTGTAGTCATTGTAATGCACCTGATGGAGTCAAGCATACAGAGATAAGAATATAACAGATGACATCCATAACAAAAAGTATAGAGTACATAACAAGATCAAAGCTGATAGACCGGCTGCAAATATAATAATGTAGCAGACTAGCAACATATATATAGAGCATAAAAAGATAGAGAGACAGGGAGTCTTAGGCAGAGGATGCAGGACTAGCAGGGCGATCTCCGCGGATTTCCCTGGGTAAGTCAACAAGTGCAGCCATGATCTCTGCATGGAAGGAAGCAATGTCAGCTCTAATGGCAAGCAGGGTATCCTCTAAAGCTTACATTTGTGCTTCAAGGCTAGCTACTTGATCAAGAGCCTCAAATGTAGGTGGAACAGAAGAATGGGCATTCTGAGCTTGGGAGGACTCTGCAGGCTCCTGTGTCCGAGCATACTTTTGTTTAGCCATGCCCTACAAAAAGGAAAGTGAAACTTGCAATGGGAGTTAGTGCTAAAATAAAGAATTGAAAGCACAACATAGAGACATACATGTCAAATAAGATAGACAAATCATATAGATGACATGAATTTATGCAAGTGACAGGATATGAAGCATGCTAAACAATGTAAGTATGAAATGCATCCAATATGGAGTATCACAGGCATTGTGTATATATGAGATAGCATGAACATAATACATGATGAATGAAGTGTGTGTATGGGATTTTTGAAGTTCGATCGATCACAAAAAGGTTTGAGATCGATCTCAAAACTTCGACCGATCTGAGATATGAGTTCGATCGATCTCTCAAGATCGATCGATCAAACTGTACAAAGGTGAGAACTGAAAGGTCACAGATCTGTGACTTTGGAAGCACGGGGGCCACACGAACAAGGTCGTGGGCCCATCAACACAACAATTCAATCGATCCTACTCACTTAGCATGGCCCATACTCCCAAAAATCAATTCAAAATTCAAAAATATATAACCATATATACATATATATATAAACAACATGTTTCAAGCTCCATCAATGGAGGATATCATCATCAATATATCCTGGATTCAACATTTAAAACATGTATTGAACAAGTGGAGGCTTGAAATCATGAGACGTGGCTCGGATCTTACCTCTAGTCGTGAGAGAAAATGAGATGAAGATGGAAATGAAAATCCGAGAGGAGAGATAGAGAATCAAAGCTTGGATCTTGCTGGAGATTCGCAGGAGAAGATGATAATGATGGGTAAGTGTAGTGGTGATGGAGGATGAGGGACAAGGGTTTGGAAAAGGGGTGGATCGATCTAATGAATCGATCGTAAGACCTTCCAGGTCTATTTTTAAAAACTTATCCCGATTAGTTCGATCGATCGAATTAAGATGTCAGATCGATCAAACTTTGATGATCTCTCTTCAAAGTGTTTTTGGAATTTTTGAAATTTATGAAAAATTAAAAATTAAAAATTAAAATTGAAAAATAGAAAATATTTTTGGAGTTTTTGAAAAATAAAATAAAACAAAAATATTTTTGGATTTTTGAAAATTAAAAAGTCAAACAAGGGTCAAAATGAAGAATTTAAAGAACTGAGATCGATGTGAACAAAATGTTCGATCGATCAAACAAAGAGTAAAAATATGTAGGTTTTTGGTTCAAAAATTTGGCTAAGTATTGGAACTTGCAGATCGATCGAACTTTGAAGTTGGATCGATCGAAGAACTTCAGATCGATCTTGAAATGTTTTCGATCGATGAGACAGAGAGCTGAAATATGCAGGTTTTTGTAGGCTCCAAATTTTCTAAGTGTTGGAGCACGAGATCGATCGAACTTTGAAGTTGGATCGATCTAAGGTCTCCTAATCGATCTGAGAATAAGTTCGAACGATGGGACAGAGAGGTGATTTGGATGCAGGTAGATGCATGTCAAAAATTTTTCTAAGTGTTGGATGTAGGTGGAAGTTCGATCGATCGAACTATCATTTGAGATCGATTGAACTTATGCAAAATACTCAATCACAACACAAAATTTCATGCACTCCTAATCACAGTTCCTAGCAATGCATATGAACCTAAAGCCAATATCTAGACTTCGCAAGAAATGAAATTTAAGATAGAAATGAGGGAGGAATAGGGTTTTGACACCCTACGGAATGTTTTGCTAGTCTTTAACGTCTCTAGCAAGACGTTGGGCTCTTTTAACCCGGATCAAAGATCTTGTTATGCATCCCCTCCTTGTTGGGGTGATAGATACTTTAAACTCCACCCAACAAATGGTTCCTTGAAGAACTTATTAGATTAAGTTCAAAAGAAGCTTTAGCTCCCTTGTTAATGCAATTTTCTATGTTTTCATACATCGGGTCAACTAGATGCGCAACTTCCAAATGTCTTTAAAAGACTTGACCCTCGAATGTAAGGTTTCAACCTCTGTCCATTAACCTTAAAAATATTTCCCTCCTTCAAATTTTTGATTTCAATCGCCCCATGAGGTGCAACAAAGATGATTTCATAAGGACCCTCCCATTTGGTTCTCAATTTCCCAGGGAAAAGTTTTAGTCTAGAGTTAAAAAGCCAAGCTTTTTGATCGAGTTCCAAAGACTCTTTCACAATATGCTTATCATGAAAGACTTTGGTTCTTTCTTTGTAAAGTTTGGCATTATCATAAGCATTATGTCTCAATTCTTCTGACTCACTCAATTGAAGTAGTCTATTCTCTCCGGCTTCATCAAGGTCAAAATTGAGCTTTTTAACAGCCCACAAGGTTTTATGTTCTAACTCAACCGGAAGATGGCAAGGCTTTCCATATACAAGCCTATAAGGAGACATGCCAATGGGAGTCTTATGTGCCGTCCGATAAGCCCACAAAGCATCATTTAGCTTCTTTAACCAATCCTTCCGGGTGGTGTTAACTGTTTTCTTAAGAATGTGCTTAATTTCCCGGTTAGATACTTCAACTTGCCCACTTGTTTGAGGATGGTAGGGAATGGCTACCTTATGAGTGACGGAGTATTTAAGAAATAAATGCCTTAGGAATTGATTGCAAAAATCTTTTCCTCCATCACTTATTATAGCCCTTGGCATACCAAAACGAGTAAAGATATTTGATTTAATGAATTGAATGACCACGGAGTGGTCATTTGTTTTGGAAGCACATGCTTCCACCCACTTGGAAACATAATCAACGGCAAGAAGAATGTATTGAAAATCGTAGGACATAGGAAATGGACCCATAAAATCAATGCCCCATATATCAAAGATCTCAACAACAAGTATATTGGTTAAGGACATCATATCTCTTCTAGGCATTGTCCCCATCTTTTGACATCTCTCACATGATTTGCAAAAATTGTAGGCATCTCTATGAATAGTGGGCTAAAAGTGCCCACTTTGAAGAACCTTCAAGGTAGTTTTCTTTGCACTAAAATGCCCACCACATGCAAAAGTGTGACAAAACACTAGGACGCTTGGAATTTCACTCTTCGGAATGCATCTCCTCACAATTTGATCCGGACAATATCGGTACAAGACAGGGTCTTCCCAATAGTAATTCCGGATGTTGGCAAAGAAATGATTCTTTTCGTTCTTCGTCCAAGAAGTTGGTAGCTTGCCTATTGCCAAATAATTCACAATGTTGGCAAACCAAGGCATTTTTCCATTGGAAATTTGAAAGAGTTGTTCATCCGGAAAAGAGTCACAAATTGGTAGACTAGGGAAAGGCTCTATCGATAACCTAGAAAGATGATCGGCAACCACATTTTTGCTATCTTTCTTGTCCTTGATTTCAAAATCGAATTCCTGAAAAAGCAAAATGCATCTAATTAACCTAGGTTTTGTTTCCCTTTTTGTCAATAGATGTCTCAAAGCGGCATGATCAAAATAAATAACAACTTTAGACCCTAAGAGATAGGAACGAAATTTATCAAGAGCATACACTACGGTAAGTAATTCTTTCTCGGTAGTGGAGTAATTCAATTGAGCTCCCGAGAAAGTTTTACTTGCATAGTAGATGGCACAAGGAACCTTACCAACTCTTTGTCCTAAAACTGCTCCCACGGCATAATCAGAAGCATCACATATGATTTCAAATGGCAATGACCAATTGGGAGGTTGCATGATAGGAGCAGATGATAATAATTCACGTAATTTATGAAAAGCGTCTAAGTATGCTTGCCAAGAAGATTGCACAAGGGTCGAGCAATTTTGCTAAAGTCTTTGATAAAATGGCGGTAAAAGTTAGCATGAACTAGAAAGGAGCGTACCTCTCTCACCGTTGAAGATGGAGGCAATTCAGAAATAAGCTCAACTTTTGCTTTATCTACCTCTATTCCTCTCCTTGAGATAATGTGACCCAAAACAATACCCTCTTGAACCATGAAATGGATCTTTTCCCAGCTAAGTACAAGGTTGGTTTCACGACATCTCTTAAGCACTAGATCTAAATTTTTGAGGCATGCATTAAATGAAGACCTAAAAACAGAAAAATCATCCATGAAAACCTCTAGATACTCTTCTACCATATCCGAGAAAATTGATATCATACACCTTTGGAATGTGGCGGGTGCATTGCACAAACCAAAAGGCATCACTCATGGTGGTGCTTTTCCAACCCTCAAGGGCTAACTCCATGGTAGAGATTTGCTCCTTGGTTGATGAAGAGTCTCCAATGGTGTCTCTAGCTTCCTCCTCCTCTAAGCCTGTTCTCCAAGAGTTGTTACAAGGTATGAGATGATATGATATGAGGTATGGTCTCCTCATTGTAGAAAGCAATCTTTATCCTCATATAGGTAGGTTAAATGACACCCAAAATGAGCTGGGATTATGCACAAAATATTCCCCAATGATTGGATAAAGGACAACTTTTAATGAGCTGAAAATTTAACTTTTTCGCACTGGAGGAAGTTCGATCGATCGAACCTTGGACTTAGATCGATCGAACATGGCTGAGATCTATCGAGCTTAGGTTGGATTGATCCTCAATGGTGGCGCTTTTTGGATAAAGACAAATCTGAGATATTTTGAAGATATTTTTAGGAAAAGGACAAAAGTGGTTGGTAGAGTGGTACAACTAGATAAGATCAATCATTTGGATAAGGACAGGACAGTTCGATCGATCGAAGAATGATGTTGGATCGATCAAACTTTTGAGATTTCTGAAAATGTCATCATGGCTCTGATCCATCTTGAAGTGCTGAGATTGATCATGTTGGATCGATCGAACTTTGATCTGAGATCGATCGAAGATGTTGATTTCCACCTTTTTCTTCCTTTTGCTTCCACTTGGCTCCTTTCTTTGATTCATCCCAAAATTGCTTCATTTCTGCTCTTATTTGGCTGAGTTAGCTTATTTTCGGGATAAGTGCCTGAAAATGGAAATAATACGCAATTAATCTAAAATGGTAAAGTAAGATAGATAAAGGTACTAGAATGCCTAAGCTTAAGGGGTTTAAATACACACTTTTCAGCGCTCATCACTGTTGTACATCTTGTAACTCTCTTCCCTGGCAAGTTTTTGAGATAATTGATTGATTAGTATCTCAGAAAACTCTATACATTTTGGTCTCTCGAGAATATTGTGCAATATATATTTTTTCAGCTCTTGAGGCTCAAAAATATCTTAAGGCTTCTTCTATGCTTCTACAGATAAAAGGACAATATATACCTCCTTTCTACAGGTGCTGATGCAGCCCTAATTGGATATGAATGAGCTACAATCCTCCTATCAAAGTAGAAGAGATAATTCTGATATACAAGTGTGTGAGTGGATCACATTGTCCTTGTATTGGTGTGTTGGTGCACATATTTGAGCAGTCCTCAATTGTTACAATATACATATATATGTGTATAGGTATATATATGTAAGAGAATCTCTAATGGGCTCTTCGAATTTAGGCTCTCCGAATTTGCCTCCTCAGCATTTTTCACATGCCACATCAGCATTTCCTATAACCACGTCAATGTTTTAGAGTCTCCAAATTTTAGCTATTGCATGTACTCCAATGGTGCATTTTCGCTCTCCAAAAATATTAATATTTTAATATTTTTAAAATTTAAAATAATTTATTTTTTAAACTTTTTCCTAACGGCTATATTTATAACAGCTATATTTTTCATGTTATATAAACAACCATTTGTTCATCTCATCATTATTACATTCATCTCAACTTATTCTAGCAAAATATCAATTCACATCTCTTTCATCTCAAAATTCTAATGGCTTCCTCATCACAATTTTTTCCTTTGTCGGGCTCTAATTCTTTATCTTCTTCATCATCTTCTTCATCAGATAACCCTATTGATGCACTGATTCAACATAATCAAGATGCATTTCGTGAGATTTTGAATTCAGTGAACCCAGAGATAGTAGAGTAAGTTTTTAAACTGTGTAAGAGGCTGTACATTCATCGTAATCGAGAGAGAAGCCACCGTCAGCTAATGAAAGACTACTTTAACGAGAATTACACATATCCACCGGAGTACTTTCACAGATGATTCAGGATGCGAAGAGAACTATTTCTTCATACCTTGAATGATGTTAAAGCTTATGACGACTACTTCATCCAAAAAAGGGATGCAACAGGTTGTTTGGGATTGTCTTCTATACAAAAGATGACAATTGCAATACGTATACTTGCATATGGTTATGCAGCTGATCATTGTGATGAGTATATTAAAATTAGCGAGAGCACTGCCATTAAAACCCTGATGACATTTTGTAAGGCTGTTACTAGTGTGTATGGGGAAGAGTACATGCGCCCACCCAACGAAGCCGACATAGTACGACTACTTCAAGAAGCGGAGGAGAGAGGATTCTCGGGTATGCTTTGTTCTATTGACTATACGCACTTGGAGTGGAACAATTATCCGGTGGCGTGGCATGGCATGCATAAAGGACACTCTCATACGCCTACACTCATATTGGAGGTGGTTGCCTCAAAAGATTTGTGGATCTGGCATGCATTCTTTGGAATATCGGGTTCACACAATGATATTAATGTGTTGGATCATTCTCTAGAATTCAACAGTATCATTACTAGCCAAATTCTTCCGGTTAATTTCGTTGTGAATGGCCATTACCATAGAATGGGGTATTACCTATTTGATGGTATATACCCTAAGTGGGTAACTTTGATGCAGACCATCCCGTATCCAACTATAGCAAAAGAAAAACTTTTCGCTCAGAGACAAGAGACCTGTAGGAAAGATATGGAACGAGCTTTTAGGGTTTTACAGAGCAAGTGACCAATAACACAAGTGTAACGACCTGAACTCGAGGGTCCGAATCGCTAGCCGAGTCCTTACCCAAACCCGAGGACACACTAGGGGTAAAATGGTTATTTTACAATATATGAGGGTAATCTGCCTTCAAACTAGTCAAATAAAGTTTAAAACAATCATTCTAGTCATTCCATGACGTTTGAAGAGGTTCTACGGTCATTGGATGTGATTTCCCGAAAGCGCCCTTACCCTATTCAAGAGAAATCCTGACACTGTTTCACTAAAACAACCATAACTCTCAACATGAATGGAATTTGAGGATAAAGTTGGTCTTATTGGAAAGCGAACTCAAAATCCTTGAAAATAGACTCAAGAATAACCCTATTTGGGTTTAGAACAAATAAGTTATGACCAAACGAAGTCAGGCGGTCAAAGCTGATACACTGTCAAGGCAAAAATATACACTAGAGAGTTGGAACTGGTTCCCAAATCTTGGTACCGGTTCCACATGGGCAGAATGCCCAGACATGAACCAAAAACACCCTTGAACCGCCCGGATGAGGTACCGGTTCCCCAAGTCCACAACCTAAAAATTTTACCCAGAAAGGCCTAAATGCTGAAACACATACATATGGACACTCCCTAGGTCCATTGGTGATCTTAATTAAAGTCTAATCCCATTCCCAAACATGTAATTGATAGTGTAAGAAACATAATTAAACTCCAATGCCTTCAATTAAATCGAATACAAGTCCAATACATCGTTTAAAGACTGCATTATACAAATCTCTTTTTATACAATTTTCAAAGGAATTAAATACAAGAATGAGGCCTCCATGGCGAAAATTACATAGCTTTAGTATGCATAAAATGAAGTCCTAATTGCATCGATATCCATGGATGCATATCATTCACCGGCTCATCTTCAATCCCTGAAAAATGTTAATAATGATAGGGTGAGCTCAACAGCTCAGTAGAGAAAGCGTAAAAGTACATTCCTAAAAAATCCCGTGAGCCGCAACCAAAGAAAGGGAATAAAAAAAGAAGGGATCATGGGATTATAAGGCATATCAATCATACATAAATTTCATAAATTCACAAATCATACCATTAAACATGAAATGCAAATGTCCCATTCTTTCTTTCTAACCCAACCTCACTAAAACTTTTCTAACCATCACCTTGACTTACCGCACAAACCACTGACTCATTTTCTAACCTTCTTTCCTACATCAACCTTCATCCTCTCAACTCACCCCCATGCCAAGAATATGCATGTCATACAACCATTCATCAATATACAAGTCATGGTTTACATCATAGTTATATTAAAACATTCAACCACAAAAATTGATCACATAAATCATACTTTCAAATTTTCTCATAAAAAAAATAACATGCTTGGCACAAATACAAGAAAACCATCATGTTCTCATCTCAAGTAATTAGATCAAAGCTATCTCATGCTTAACACCATAACCAAAAATTTACAACTAAGGATGCTTCACAATATCAAGATATTTATGTAAGAAAATTCAAAGAACTCACTAAAATCATAGGAAATTCATAATTTAGACTTCCCCTACCTCAAGATGATTAGCTAAACAAGCCCTAAGCTTCCTAAAATTTTGAAATCCTTCAAAACACTAGCAATATTGGTCTCAACTTGAAGCTCATGCCAAGCTCTCCATCTTCCCTTCTTCCTCTCCCTCAAAATCTTGCCTTAAACTCTCCAAATTAAAGCTTTTCCTTGGAAGACATACTTGTGTGCTTGTGTATGAATATAGAGAGAGTTAGAGAAATTGATAGAGAGAGAAGAATGGTGCCCGAAATGAGAAGGGGAAACGAGTGAAATGGTTGTCTTGTATCTTCCATGCCAAGGTTGTGCCAAATGTCACAATTTGAGTGATTTCTAAATCAAGCTAAGTTACTATAATGCCCTTCCTCTTTCAATGAAATGTCATTCTTACCCAACAAATATCTACCTCTAATATATAGATATAGATGTATACATATATGTGAGAAAAGTCCATCATGCTCCTTTCTTAAAATGACAAAACCGGGAGAAGTTTTCGAGTCCGGAAATTGTCCCGATCTCTGAAAATTCTAAAAAAATAATACCGTCACTTCTAATTCACTTAAAATGATTAAAAATACACTTCTAAAACCATGGACTAAAAAAAATGACCAAAATGCCCCTCGGGCCAGCGTGGCACACAAAACGAGGCAAGAATTAAAATAATCCAGAAAAATCAAATAAATTCCCGAAAATAGAAAATAGGGAAAATCGGTAACATTACAGCAAGGACCAGTGCATTTTTGGGATAAAGGGGGCTTGTGTTTATAATGAAAATGTGTATCATCCTTCACAACATGATTATCGAAGATGAGCGCCATGCCAATGTTGGAAGATGGACTTCACCACCGGAGGAGACAATATTGATTCCCACTTTAATTCAAAATCCATTAGTCTTAGCGGCACACATCTACTCTCGTCAAGTCCAAATTCGCAACAAAGAGACGAATACGCGGTTGAGGAAAGATTTAATTGAAAATTTGTGAAACCGCTTTGGTAAAGAATGTGTTTAATTTATGTTGCATTATTTTATTTTTAAATTGTTATGAAGTTTATGTAATGGAATATTTATTGTGTAATGTTTTATTTTGAAATAAATAATTAAATTGTTTGTTGATTAAATTATTTAGTCAATATGCATGAAATCTTGTAAACAATACAATATCTAATATCATTGATTTATTGATTTATAGTGAAAACAAAGACGCATTTTTTTTAATAAAAAAATCATATTTTAAAATAAATTTCAATTTGTTAGGGAAAACAAAAAAAAAAAAAAAAAAATTGTTTGGTTAGCCAATATAGCCATTAAGGCACTGTTTGGGTCAGCCAAATAGTACCAAAAACGGTTATAATGTCAACATGAACATTGAAAAATTTGAAAAGAAAATAAAATCACTTTTTTTTTTTTTCAATTTTTAAAACTTTTTTTTGCCCAAAAAAGTCTTTAAGACACCGTTTGTGTTAGCCAAACAGTGCCTTAACCACCCTTTGGTTCAATTATTTTGAGAGAAAAAAGGAAAAAAAGAAACGAGAGACCAAAATAAACCAAAAATATAAATTTTAGCTTTTATTTCAGCCAAACATGCCCTTAGGAACAATGTTCTGGGCTGGTACAGTGTCTTGGGTCTGAATTAAAAAAAAAAAAAAGAAAACAATAATGGGCCCACATGATTGAGCCTAGAATCGCCTTCAGGGTCCCCTTTTTTTTTTTTTTTGCTTAGGGACAGTTTGGTAGAATGAATGGAAGGAAATAAAGGAATGGGGATAAAAAATTGTGTTTAGTATAAAATGGTGCAAAGAAAAAAAAAAAAAAATATATATATATATATATATATATATATATTGGAGATACAATTAGACATGAATGGTAACTTTTGTTTTAATTAAAAAAATAAAAAATAAAAAAAATAAAAAATAAAAAAGAACTAGTATTTTATTTTGTGAGTTACTTGGGTAAAAGCTTGAAGTCAATTGTTATTCCCATTAACCAAAAAAAAAAAAAAAAAAAAAAGGATTCTTTACCATTCCACTTTGAATTGAAGTCAAGGTCTTTCCAGCATTGGCAATAGCAGCCAAACCCACTTGCAAAGGCGCCCCTTAATAATTTTGTGGGCAGTGCAATATTGACCTCCCTGTTTGTTTGTTTCATATTGTATAGAGTTAATTGAGGACTCGTAGCAGCATTAGCTAACATAATTGATTATTATTATTAAAGGTTCTTAGTCACTGTTCATGCAGTTGGTCCATTCCAATTTTTCCTCTGCCACCAATTTTTCCTTGGCGACCGTTTTGCCAGGTCTCTCCATTTTGTGGGCAGTGCAATGTTGACCTCCCTGTTTGCTTGTTTCATAGTGTATAGAGTTAATTGAGAGCTTCTGAGGAGGGAGGTTAACAGTTTCTTCCAAACATTATTGATCTTGCAGAAAGAGAGAGATGGAAACTGGTGTGGACCTAGTGGTGGAAAACCTGATGAAGCTACTAAACACCGATGATGAAGTGATTGTGAAGGCTTATGAGGAGAACCGCATCGAGAAGGAGCAAATCGAATGTTGCTACCAGGAGATGCAATTCATGCGGAAGTTTCTCAAGGATTCAGCGGACAAAGGGAAGGAAGAACATGAGAAGGAACTGAAAGATATTGTGGCTAGAATTAGAGATGTGACTGGTGAGGTAGATGTCATGGTGGACTCATTCATACTCAGCGCACACTTTCGGAAACATATGGATTTAGCACTCCAGCATCATAGAAGAGAACCTCGTAGAAGCCTCCGTGAAGAAATTAGGTATAGAGGTAAGTTCTTTTTGTCCATCAAAAATCATCAAGGCTGTCTTACTTCATCGCTGGAGCATGGCGTTTTTTCTGAATATTTTAAGTCTGTCACTGAAAATATTGTCCGTCCGGCTAACAAAATTTCTGATTTGCTTGAAACTTTGGAAGAAGATCTTCTTTCTTTCGAGGGAAACTACGAAGAGATTATCAGGATTTTCAGTAGGATTGATTGTGGCCCTCCTGTGAACAAGTGCCTATTTTTTCGTCACAAATTCATGAAAGAAATTTCTGTTTTATCTGAATATTTTAAGACGGGAATTTTACCAATACTTTCATCTCCGGTCCTGATGATGGGATCAAGACTCGCATGCCCTGCGTTTTGCGAGCCTTACGACTGCCTTTTCCTCTCCAATATGTTGAAACAGATGGTCTACGAGGCAGGGAGACAGCTTGGTAACGTTTGTGTTGCCATAAAAGATATAAAGTCTATCGCGACAATGGCGAAGAAAGGATTGAGTGCCACATGGCTCTATTCTCACATTGCTGTTGAATTGGGGCCTCTTTTAGATTTGTCTGTGCGAATGGTCGACCAGGCTGAGAAAATTCGTAGGTTCTATGGCGGTGTCCTGGCAGATATCAGGTGTATCAAGAGAGAGGTGATGAAAATTAATGACAGCGGGTTGAGTATCTCAGGGATCTATGGATCTTTTGCACTTGACAAAGTTAGTTACGTGATAGAAGAGATTAAGTCTATCAAGACATACTTGGTGGAGATTTATGAAAATAAAATGTATGGCACTGGAGTACTCCAAATTGGGGAGTCTTCCGAGAGAGCTTCAACAAGAGATCCCAGACCCATCGTTGATGAAGAAATGGTAGTGGGTTTTGATGATGAGAAAACAATCGTAGAGAAGCTGCTTATCGAAGAACACAAGAGGCAACTAAAAGTCATATCCATTATCGGTATGCCTGGACTTGGTAAGACAACTCTGGCTAAACTAATCTACAATGGTGCTTACATAGTAGATCACTTCCCTCCCTACACGTGCATGGACCTACGTGTCACAAGCTTATCAAAAGAGAGATGTTTTGAGTAGCATTTTGTGCTCTACTTTCAATTTGAAGGATGAGATTTCTGAATTGAGCGATGAAGAGTAAGGTGAAAAGTTGTACAGACGCTTAAAGGGAAAGAAATATCTCATTGTCATGGATGATATATGGGATATTGAAGCCTGGGATGATTTTAGAAGATATTTTCCAGACGACTACAATGGAAGCAGAATTTTGTTCACCAGTCGGGTTTTGGATGTGTCTAGGCATTTTAGATCTCACCCTTTGCGCTTTCTAAATGAAGATGAAAGTTGGGATCTATTTAGTAAGAGGGTATTTCAGGAAGAAAATTGCCCTACAGAGTTGATGGAAATCGGAAAGCAAATTGCTAAAAAATGTCAAGGACTACCTCTTGCAATTGTTGTAATTTCTGGACTTCTCAAAAAAACAAGACCAAAGACATTAGAGTGGTGGAGACATGTTGCTAAACGTGTTAGTTCATATATTGTTAGTGACCGAGACCAATACGTGGACACACTAGCACTGAGTTACAACCATTTACCTCATCACCTAAAATCGTGCTACCTCTATTTCAGTGCATTCCCAGAAGACTACGAAATCTTGGTGCGGAAGTTAGTTTCGTTATGGATTGCTGAAGGATTTATACACCAAATTGGACAGAGACTCTTAGAAGATGTGGCAGAGGGTTACTTGATGGATTTAATTGATCGAAGTTTGGTTTTGGTTGTCAGAAGAAAGTCTACAGGTGGAATCAAATCATGTGGTGTCCATGATTTGTTGCATGATTTATGCTTAAAAAAAGCAGAGGAAGAGAATTTTTTGCAACAAATTTGCTGGTATGAAGAAGTTTCGTCTTCTGGTTTCACCGCAGATAAGCAACTTTTCCTACCTATTGCAGCAAAGCAACGCCGCTTGTGTGTCCGTTCTCGCATTTTTGGTGGCATTTCTTCAGAGTTTTCTGCTCAGCACATCCGCACTTTCTTCTACTTTGGCTCTGAAAAGAATCCAATACCTCCCAAGGATATGTCATTCATTGAACGAGGCTTCAATCTTCTTACAGTTTTGGATTTATCGAGCATTAGTACCTCCCATTTTCCCTACTCAATCGCTCGGCTAGCTCTCCTGAGATACTTAGCAATTAAAGGGAAGAAATTTCATCTGCCGGATAATATATCCGAATTTCAGTACCTAGAAACTCTTTTTGTGTCAGGGGAAGTGTATTACTTGCCAACTAGTGTTTGGAAGTGTTGGGAGAGATAACGATAAACAAACACAGCGGAATAATTCTTCTCCCTATATGCAAGCAAGTATAGTGTATCTCTACTGTTATATGTGCTGAAAATAATAGAAAAAAAATTCAATCACACCAAGCCACAAGAACACAAGCAATTTTTTCCGTGGAAAACTTCCCCAGTGTGAGGAAGAAAAACCACGAGACCTAGTCCAATTAAAATCTCCACTATCAACCAAATAATGGGTACATAAAGTCTTCTCTAATCGTAATTAGAGGTTACAAAATATCTCATCAAGATAGCAACAATCTTGGCAAAAAACAAAGAGAATTGGAGAGAAAAATACCAAAACTCGGTTACTGTTCACGGGCACGAATCACTGTTCCCGAGCTCATCTTCACCATTCAGATTTTAATTCATTGAGTCGTGAACCTCTCCTCCAAATTTCAGCTCGATCGGACCACGGACAAAGCAGGATCGGACGTTTGATCAAACCTGGACAGAATGAAAAAACCTACGTTTTTCTTCTCTTTGTTCTTACACTTGCGGCTAACCTTTCTCTCTTTTTATACTAACTTTCTTAGGGTTTTCTTTTTCCCTAAAGGTTGGGCTTTGGGATTTTAATAAAACCCACTTGGGCTTTCCTCCATATAGAAGGAAATAAACCCAACAAATCTCCCCCTTTCCGACTATGTGGAGGGAATCGTCATCTCGGCGATCGAACAACAAACTTCAAGCTTCTCTCTTGGTAGGGTCATTGTCAACATATCAGAACCATTATAATCAGTGTGAACCTTCTCAAGTTCAAGTAACTTATTGTCCAACGCATCTCTGATCCAATAGTATCGTACATCAATGTGCTTAGATCTTGCATGGAAACAGGAACTCTTAGCAAGATGGATAGCACTCTGGCTATCACAAAACAACACATACCTCTGCTGCTTGAAACCAAGTTCTCTCAAGAATTTCTTTACCCATAGCAACTCTTTAGTCGCTTCCGTTGCTGCAATAAACTCTGCCTCTGTCGTAGAAAGAGCAATACACTTCTGAAGTCTCGATTGCCAACCTACAGCCCCACCTGCAAAAGTGATCAAATAACCCGAAGTAGACCTACAAGTATCCACATCCCCTGCCATATTTGCATCTGTGTAGCCAACTAACAATGGTTGTCCGTTTTCCAAACCAAGTCTCAAACTGGAAATGCCTCGAAGATATCTCATGATCCACTTCACTGCATTCCAATGCTCTCTTCCCGGATTTGACAAGAATCGGCTAACTACACCAACTGCATGGGCTATATATGGTCTTGTGCAAATCATTGCATACATCAAACTTCCTACTGCTGAGGCGTAAGGAACTCTTTCCATGTCTCCCTTTTCCTTATCTCTAGAAGGACATTCCTTTGTACTCAGTCTGAAGTGGGTAGCAAGAGGAGAGCTAACCATTTTAGAGTTGTCCATATTGAACCTTTGAAGCACTTTTTCAATGTACTCCTCCTGTGACAAATATAACTTCTTGGCACTCCTGTCACGACTGATACTTATGCCAAGAATTTTCTTTGCTGGCCCCAAATCCTTCATAGCAAATGACTTACTCAATTGCTTTTTCAACTGTTCAATCCTTGAAGCATTCCTGCCAACAATCAACATGTCATCCACATAAAGCAGTAGAATAATAAAATCATCATTAGAGAATTTTTTAACAAATACACAGTGATCAGAAGTTGTCTTCTTGTAGCCTTGCTTCCCCGTAACAAACTCAAACCTCTTATACTACTGTCTCGGTGCTTGTTTCAAACCATATAGGTTTTTCTTCAGCTTGCACACATAATCCTCTTTCCCTTTCACTTTGAAACCCTCTGGCTGCTTCATATAAATCTCTTCCTCCAAATCACCATAAAGGAAGGCAGTTTTCACATCCATCTGCTCAACTTCCAAGTCAAGACTAGCTGCTAGGCCGAGTGCTATACGGATCGATGACATCTTTACGACTGGAGAGAATATCTCATCAAAGTCAATACCTTTTCTCTGACCAAACCCTTTGACAACCAATCTAGCTTTGTACCGTGGCTGTGAAGAGAACCCATTTGGCTTTTTCCTGTAAATCCACTTATTTTCCAAAGCTCTTTTTCCTTTAGGTAGCTTTACTAACTCAAAGGTGTGGTTATCATGCAATGACTGCATCTCATCTTACATGGCCTTAACCCACTCTGTCTTATGTTCATCTTCTATGGCTTCTGCAAAACACTAGGGCTCTCCCCCATTAGTTAATAACACATACTGCTCTGCTGAATACCAAGTGGAAGGACGTCGGTCTCTGGCAGACTTCCTGGATGGAATCACTGGTGGAATCTCTGGCGCTGTCAACTGCTCATCAGTTTCAACATCTCCCTGAACCTGTAGGGAAACATCCACATCACCTATACACTGGTGGTCATCCTGACCATCATTCTCAACCTGAGATGGCAGATTCTTCAGAGGAGCTGGATCCATATCAGTCAAGATATCACCTTGTTGAGACATAGATTTCCCTGCTTTCTCAATATCCTGAATCGTCTGATCTTCTACAAACACGACATCTCTGCTTCTCACAATTTTCTTCTCAACTGGATCATAAAGCTTGTACCCAAACTCATCTTGGCCATAGCCAAGGAATATACACTGTCGCGTTTTCACATCAAGTTTGGACCTTTCATCTTTTGGAATATGCACAAATGCTTTGCACCCAAAAACCCGCAGATGATTATAGGATACATCCTTACCTGTCCAAACTCGGTCTGGCACATCAAACTGTAGAGGAACACAGGGTGTAAGATTTAACACATGAACAACTGTGCTCAATGCCTCCCCCGAAAAAGATTTTGGCAATTGGGCTTGTGAAAGCAAACATCTCACTCTCTCAACCAGTGTCATGTTTATCCTTTCTGCTACGCCATTCAACTGAGGAGTTTTAGGAGTTGTCTTTTGATGCCGGATACCTTGCTATCTACAATACTCATCAAAAAAATCAGAATACTCTCCGCCGTTATCAGTACGAATGGATCTCAGTTTCTTCCCAGTCTGTCTCTTAACTAGGGCTTGAAATTACTTGAACACTGCTAACACTTGGTCTTTTGAATTCAAGGTATATACCCACAACTTCCTTGAATGATCATCTATGAAGGTCACAAAGTATCTGGAGCCACCAAGTGTTGTCGTCTTCATAGGGCCACACACATCTGAATGTACCAAATCCAGTATCTATGACTTTCTCGAATGAGGGGAATTCTTGAAAGAGACTCTACTCTGCTTCCCTGACAAACAATGAGTACACATTTTCAGAGGTGTACTTTTCAGTCCACATAGTAAACTTTTCTTCCCTAGTAGAGCTAATCCTTTCTCACTCATGTGAGCCAGTCTCTTGTGCCACAATTCTGTTGTATCATTATTCTCCATTATATTAATAATGTCATTGGAGATCTTTGTTTGCAGAACGTACAGTGCAGAGTGCTTCATACCTCGAGCCACAACCATAGCACCCCTAGTAAGCTTACACTGACCATCACTGAAAGTGCTGCAATACCCTTCATCATCAAGTTTACCTGCAGAAATCAAATTCAAACGAATGTCAGGAACATGCTTCACATCTCTGAGAACTAACTTCGTGCCATTAGTCGTCTTCAGATACACATCCCCAATTCCAATGGCTTTAACCAAGCCATCGTTGCCTGTCAATCACCCAACTGGTCTCATGGTATGCAACATTTATTATCTCATCATCATAAACAATGAGGAAGTCTGCATGAGTGGTGGTAGCAACTCTGTCATCACCATCTTTGTCATCTCCATTCTTCGTTCCTTTCCTTTTCTCATTCTTATTTTCTTTCTTCAATTGCCTGCAATATTTCTTGATGTGTCCCTTTTCCTGCAATGATAACACTTTACATTTGCAAACTTGTTAGACTTGCTTCTGTTGTTATCTTTGTTCTTCGGACCTCTGCTCTTACTTCTCCCTCTCTTTTCTGTAACCAAGATCTCTGACTGTGAAGAGGATCCCTGTGTTTTTCTTCTCATCTCTTCATTTAGCAAACAACTTTTGGCCATACCCATTGTGATTACACCTTCTGGAGCGGAGTTAGACAATGAAGTTCTGAGCATCTCCCACGAGTCCGGCAATGAACCAAGCAACTATAACCCTTGTATCTCATCAGCAAACTTAATACCCACTCCAGCCAGCTGATTAATAATTCCTTGGAATGTATTCAGGTGATCAGATAAAGGAGTCTCGTCCTGGTATTTCAAAGCCATCATCTGCTTAATCAGAAATAATTTATTATTTCCAGTCTGTCTAGCATATAGCTATTCAAGCTTACTCCATAGAGAACGTGCATGTGTCTCTCCACTAATATGGTTCAAAACATTATCATCTACCCACTACCTGATATACCCACACACCTGTCGATGTAACAAAGTCCATTTCACATCAGATTTATTTTCTGGTTTTTCAGCACTAAACACCAGTAGGTAATAATCTTTCACATAAAGAAGATCCTCCATTTTTCCTTTCCATATGTGATAATTTGAACTATTTAAATTAATCATTCTACTCATATTTACTTTAATCATTCTACTCGTATTTACTTCCATAACTCAAACTGCCAACCTGGCAATCTGTCAACCTAGAGCTCTGATACCACTTTGTTGGGAGAGATAACAATAAACAAACATAGCGGAATAATTCTTCTCCCTATATGTAAGCAAATATAGTGTATCTCTACTTTTATATGTGCTGAAAATAATAGAGAAAAAATTCAATCACACCAAGCCACAAGAACACAAGCAATTTTTACGTGGAAAACTTCCCCAGTGTGAGGAAGAAAAACCACGGGACCTAGTCCAGTTAAAATCTCCACTATCAACCAAATAATGGGTACACAGAGTCTTCTCTAATCGCAATTAGAGGCTATAAAATATCTCATCAAGATAGCAACAATCTTGGCAAAAAGCAAAGAGAATTGGAGAGAAAAATACCAAAACCCGGTTACTGTTCACGGGCACGAATCACTGTTCCCGAGCTCAAAATCTGATCTTCACCGTTCAGATTTTAACTCATTGAGTCATGAACCTCTCTTCCAAATTTCAGCTAGATCGGACCACGGACGAAGCAGGATCGGACGTTTGATGAAATCTGGGCAGAATAAAAAAACCTGCATTTTTCTACCAAAACCCAGTTACTGTTCACGGGCACGAATCACTGTTCCTGAGCTCAAAATCTGATCTTCGCCATTCAGATTGTGCATCACTGAGTCACGAACCTCTCCTCCAAATTTCAGCTTGATCGGACCACAGATGAAGCAGGATCGGACGTTTGATCAAACCTGGGCAGAATGGAAAAAACCTGCGTTTTTCTTCTCTTTGTTCTTCCACTTACGGCTAACCTCTCTCTCTTTTTATACTAACTTCCTTATGATTTTCTTTTCCCTAAAGGCTGGGCTTTGGGCTTTTAATAAAACCCACATGGGCTTTCCTCCATATAGAAGGAAATAAACCCAACATTTACAAGGGCCCAATTCGCCAAAAAATTTAAAAAGGAAAGAAAAATAAAAGAATTTTGAAGACTTTGATTCAAAAAAGGAAAATTTGACTCTTTTTTTTTATTTATGAAATTAAACGAATTTAAGGAGTAACAAAGAGAAGAAATATAAAATTTAAGAGATATTTTTAGAAAAAAAAAAAATTTAGGGGCGACATTATATGAATTTTTTCTTGTACACGTATAAAAATACATAAATTTGATATATGTATTATAGTAAGTCGGGGCCAGGCCAGAGCGCACGTGCCCCGAATATACACTGGCTCCGCCTCTAAATGTTGGAATTTTTAATATTTTTGCAGGGTAGTAAATAATATCGCTCCTATTAAATGTTAAAGGATAGATGCTTTAAATGTTAGTGGAGTAATGAAAAGGAGATTTTGCATGGCGAGCTCATTATAACAATGATAATGATGAAGTTACACTCTTTCATAAAGATGAACCGACCCGACCCAACCCGACCTGAAAGGAATGACATGTCTATGAAACTCATAATCCATCGTAAAATATATATATATATATATATATATATATATATATATATATATATATATAAAACAAAACGTGACACACTCTTTCCGGTTGGAAAGATAGAAGGGTAGCTCCTTAAAATAGGTAAATTAATATAAGGGTGGGAGGTCCTCTTTATAACACCATGTATGAAATTGACAATATGCTATGAAGGGCCAGTTGGATATACGATTGATTAAGTCAAAATCAAATAAATATAGTGGTATCCACCAAATTGTAAAAGAATTTGTCTTATATATATCTTTATGGGTAAAGTGCAATAAACTCCCCTGATTTATCAGCCAATTTCACAAAACCCCCCCTGAATTAAGAGTCACCCCCCTCAACTATTAAAAAAGTGTAGTCAAGGACAAAATGTCAAGTTGCCGTTGACGGAAAATGACTTTTACGTTTTTACCCTTAATTAAAGGATGCCGTTTTATTATTTACAAATTTTAGATGCTGATGTGGCCCTTGTAATCCCCATAACCAATAAAAAATGCACAACACAACATTCTTATCAACAAAGTAAGTTTCATTTTTGCCATATCACCAACCAAGTACTTGTGCCAAACAACTCCTCAACGCAAATCCTTCTAAATGACTCTCTCCAATCACGGCCGCCACCTCCCATCTGTCTTTTATTTCTCACCATGATCCACCTCCAACTCCGGCAACGATAAAAATTGAAGAGAAGACAACAATGATCAGTGAACAAGGTGAAGAGGTGAAATTTCTGTTCAGAGCCACAAATTATTCAACACAAAATGAAAAAGAACGATTAAAAGGACGAAGATGAAGCCGACAGTCAAATCCAACCTATTTTCTGATCTTCAACTGTGATTGGCTTAAAGGTCATGCTGGAAGTGAAAATTCTACTCCTTCCGTAGCTATTCGGCTCTTCTCCACATTCAATTGTTCCACTTCTAATAGTTAATTCAACCATTGGTTTTTTTTTTTTTTTTTTTTTTTTTTTTTTTTGGGGGGGTGATAAATTTGATTGGTTGTTTCATGGAGTTTGTATTAAAATAAAGAAGTTAGGGTTTTGGCTTTTTGCATATTACATGAAACTATCGAATTAGATTCTTGATTTTTTCTATTGAAATTAGAGTTTTGATTTTGTTTGAATGGTGGTGGCAGAAAGAATTGCAGAGAGAGAGACTTGTTAGGGTTACCAACTTACCAGATGGAACGAAGGTTGGTGGTACGATACCAATTAAAAATGGGTAAACCCTACGGGTATGGGTCAACCCATTATATATGGGTATGCCCTAAATGTCATAAAGGGCAATATTGTCTTTTTAAAAAATTTGGTTGATCACATGACTGGAACAGTAGCAGCTTGGGGTATTTTTCAAAAAAAAATAAATAATTTAGGGGGTTAACTGTCAAAATAGTAGTTCAAGGGGATTTCTTGGGAGAGAGAAAATAGTTTAGGGGGGTTTATTACGCTTTACCCTATCTTTATTGATAAGCTTAATTGCCTATACCTAGCTATACGGATGCTTTTGCCTTGCAAATTCTAGGGACTTGTACGGATGCAATGTATATTATGTTAGTATGTGTGTTCTCTAGTGTTTTTATTTACATTTACTAAAATATTTTTTCAACTATATCACTGTTAAAAAAAAAAAAAGAACCAGCAACCAAACTAACAAACACCCCATCAACACAGCGGTCTGACCCTCAGCCAATTGAAGTATCAAAGCAGGAAGAGAGGAGAGATTCAAATCCGAATTTGCACCACCCTTAGTAAGGAAGCAAGAGCATGATCAACCTTATTACCTTGGCGCCGATAATTAGAGGTTGAAAACTATGAGAACGATATATTTAAGCTCTGAAAAATATAAAAAATTAGGGAAGAAATCTCTAAAGAACAGTCACGAGTCAAGGAGTCTACAACTAGCTTAGCATCCAATTCGAAACACACTTTCTTGGTATTAGCACAATCAACCATGTTTTGTTTTAGAGAAAACAAATTTGTCTTTTTTTTTTTTTTTTTTTTTTGTAGATTTTTCCCTTTTGCCTTTTTCCTTTTGACTACAAACTTAATAACAATGTTAAAGAAAGTGAAAATGCCATTTTGAGATTAAAACTAGTGTAATTTCCACCCTTTTGCCAAGTAAGGAAAGAGGGAAGAGCAAGCCCTTCAAAATACCTTTTTTAATGGGATTTTTATTGGTTCACAGGTGCGGTATTGCTCATGGAAGAACGAATATCGGTATAAACTGACCGAATAGGCCGATTCATAGAAGTATGCAATAGAATCGAACCCTTGAAAAAAGAGTACGAACTGACCGTCGCGTATCGACTGTCTGACGAACAATAATTTTTACATAAATATGAGTAGAGCCAAAATCTCCTTCAATGTGATAGCTCATTTATGCTAGTACGGATAACAACTAATTTTGATTATTTATTATCGACGTAATAAAATATTGTTGACTGAATGCCCAAACGAAAGTCAATAACAATGGAGAGGATCCTAATATATACAGATAGCTAAGTTTACTGGTTTTTTGGGTCATGTGATACCAAGACAGACTCTCATCTTATGTACAAAAAAAACATATAGTAGTTACTAAAAAAATATAAAAATCAAATTTAACAGTCATTATATTTGGTGTAAAGAAAATACTTGGGGCGGATAAAATTGCGCTCAATTGATGAAACATATTACTGAGTTATCAAGCATCAAAGCTTGTAAGCCAAAGTTTTTCCATCTTAATAAAGCATATTTTTCAAGAGCATCTGATTTTGGGTATACGAGGCTCCTAAACTATATCTTTACTATATCTTTGTAATTGTTATAAATTCTTTCCATCACAGCCTTTTGTTTCTTTACAAGTTGTCCTGTTTATATTAATCCAAGGTTACTACATGCATGCTACTTTAAAAACCAAAAAACAAAAAAAATACACTTTTAAGATCAACAAAGTATATCATGAGTACATTATTGTAAATGATAATTGAATCCACCAAATTCGATTCATGGAATTTATTGAAATCAGGTTATTTCCAGTTTTATCTGCATGAATACTATTGAGGAAATTATTTAGGGAAAAAAAAAATACTATTGAGGAAATTAAAAGTTAGAACAAATAAAAGTAGACACATCTTTTATACAATCCCATATCAACAATGTTATTGACAACCTGACTTGTCAATGACTCATACGTATTAAAAACAAACTATTTCCTTTTATGCAGTTGATCATATAATCTTTTGTCAAAAATGCCACCACCACGCAGAGTAAATTGCCCGGATGCAAACAAGATCAGGGAACACAAGCCTTCTCTTGTCCAAAAACAAAGTAGTAAAACACTTGGAGGAGCAAGAATCCATGCTTTCTCTTGTCCAAAAACAAAGTAGTAAAACACTTGGAGGAGCAAAAATCCATGCTTTTCTCTTGTCCAAAAAGAGAGTAAAGTCTACCATCACACCTACTATGGAGACGAATAAGGTTACAAGACCAAAAATTAATTTTTAAAATAAAGTGTAGAGAAAATCAATATTTGCATGATACTTCGTTCAAAAACAAGTTAGAGAGTGTCTATCATCATATGCTATGTATGATGAATTAGGTTAAGAGACCAAAATTTAATCTTTTGTGTCTCCTAAGCTAAAGTGTGGCTGTGCAAGGTGTAGAGAAAATAAAAGGTGAGTATATGTAGTAGAGTGCGTGGCTAAAATTGGATTTGGCAGCATCATGCCAAGGACTAACCAGTTGAACTTGATCCTATCCCCACCGCGTATGGTCGTGTGTATTAGCTGGCCAGTGGTCACTGACTCTGAAGATCCACATTACCCGATCATTCATGTCCGGTGGTGGTGATGGGTTCGGACTAGATTCAGCCTTTTTCTTGGAGTTTTTCTTGATCTGCCATTTTGAACTACACCCGAGCGGTTTTTCAAGTTCAAACCGACAATTTGTTTTTTGTTTTTGATGATCAGGCTGCAAACGTTTTCGCATTAGAAATTAACACGCGCTTATCTAGAAATTAAGAGGCGCTTATCTTTTTGTCGAGGTTGAACAAGCCTTGTCCAGATTTTGAAAAGGATTGATGGCCGAGGCGTATCGCAGTAGTCCTAGAAGAACGAAAACTCTCTTGTGATGTCATTGTACAGAGAAACAACAGTTGAGGAGTAATCTTTGATTCCGGTAATAAACTCTATAAATATATCAAACACAACAATGGAGGGCAAAGTTGGCATGTGATGGAATAAATTAATCCCAAATGAAGCAGTAAATGGAACTACTACTATATTAGTAGTAGAAACAGGTGATAATGGGTTTAGACAGAGATTAGAAACAATACAAGTACCTCTTGAAGACAAGCAAGTACCGGATCGAACCCTTAACCCATCCGAAACCCAGATCCAGCGGGTCACAAGATGATCTGGTAATACAAGTACCTTTTGGGAGGTAATCATGCTATATCGATTGTTCTCTCACCTGGGTTAGGTGTAAATCGAGATCCGATTGCACTGTGAGTCGAATACCGAATCATGAGTTCAAGCTTCGACTCCTATCAGATCTCTTTTCCCTTTGAAAGCTTTTTCACTTACAGCCGCCAAAAAGATATGCTACCGAAGGGTTAATGCGGTAAATGGAGGAATAAGAAACCCTAGAGAGAGAGAAGAAGTTGCTGCTTTATGCTTCGTTTGGTTGGAGGGATGGAAGAGATAGAAGGATGGATGGATGAGATAAGGGAGGGTGTCTTTCCCATTTTATATTTGGTACTTTTTTTTTGTTTGGTTGGAAGGAGGAGAATTAGAGTTCTTATATTATTTTTACCAATATACCATTTTATATAAAATTATAAAAGGTAGATATTTATTTAAAATTTTTTGAAAAGGTTAAAATTGTAAATTATCAATTCATAGGTAGTTATGCCTTCTTTCTCTCATCCATTCCCCCCAAAAGTGGGCGGATAGAAAAACATAAAAAAAAGAGGGATGAAACATCCCTCCTTGTTTCCTCCCTCTCTTCCCTTCCCTCTAACCAAAAACGAAAATATTTATCCATCCCTCCTCTCATCCATCCAAACATAATATACTATGTTTGGTTGGAGGGAATGATTGAGGGAGGATGGATGAGAGGAGGGATGGATAAATATTTTCGTTTTTGGTAGGGAAGAGAGGGAGGAAATAAGGAGGGATGTTTTATCCCTCTTTTCTTTATGTTTTTCTATCCGCCTACTTTTGGGGGGAATGGATGAGAGAAAGAAGGCATAACTACCTATGAATTGATAATTTACAATTTTAACCTTTTCAAAAAAATTTAAATAAATATCTACCTTTTATAATTTTATATAAAATGGTATATTGGTAAAAATAATATAAGAACTCTCATTCTCTTCCTTCCAACCAAACAAGAAAAAAGTATCACTTCATTCATCCTTTCTACTATCCATTCCATTCAACCAAATATAAAATGGGAAAGACACCCTCCCTTC
Source organism: Cornus florida (assembly GCF_030987335.1). Classification (NCBI taxonomy): domain Eukaryota; kingdom Viridiplantae; phylum Streptophyta; class Magnoliopsida; order Cornales; family Cornaceae; genus Cornus; species Cornus florida. Next base: position 32,273,748 of record NW_026775576.1, read on the forward strand.
CCTAGGGATATCTCATCCATCAATCCTCCTATCTCTTCCATCCATTTTTCCATCCCTCCAACCAAACGAAGCATTAGAGAGAGAGAGAGAGAGAGTTTCTTTCTTATAAAGACAAATGGTTTGCATTTCCATGTAGCACCAAAAGACACGTCAGTCAGCAATGATATAAATCTATATTGTTATTTATAATTTTAATAAACAATATAATTAGAACGTCGATTAATTAATTTATTTATATCATAATATTATATGTATTTATTACAAGTTCGCCTTTAGGGTTGACAACAGGGTTGAGTTGGCTAAATTTTACTCTGCTCCTTTAGAAAATAAGTCATGCTAATTCTGCTCCTACTCCGGAACGAATTTGTAATTATTATATCATTCCTGCCTTACTCCGATAAACAAAGTATTAACTCCACTCCATGTACTCCATTCAAGTACAGGAAGCAGTGGGAGCAGGTTGAGTTATGCCACTTTTATTATGTAGTAAAAAAAAAATCTACCTTAATTTTTTAAATTGGGCTGATAAATAAGTTGACCCAACTTTTAAATTACTAAATAATAAATATTAATATATTAACGGACACTTCCAATAAAATATCAAATCTTAAAAATACTAAATATATATTTTATATAAAAAAAATTTAAAGGTAAATATAAAATCGGTGCGGAGTCGGGTGGGTTCATCAGTAAATCCGCCCCTGTCCCAAACCCACTTCGGATTTTCAATTATTTTATCATATCCATCCCAAACTCATTTAGAGGAACACTAAGTCCACCCCATTAGGGGCAGGGACGGGGGCAGGGGCAAGGCGAAAACCCGCGGGTTGGAGAAAATTGCCATCCCTATTTGCTTTGCAATATAATTATGGTAAAGTGCAAAAAAAAAAAAAAAAAAAAAAAAAAAAAAAAAACATGAACTATGATAATTTGAATTTGCAAATAACATTCTTCAACTATATTTTGGGCATAATACCCCATAAATTATTACATTTATTGCAAAATACCCCAATATCTATACTATATTTCATTAAATAACCATAATGCCCTTTTCTTATTAAATTACACTTAATTTATTTTTCTTATTGAAATAAATTATGAAAAAAAAATCTCATACTAATTTGATAACATATTCTCTATTAAACTTGCATAAATTTACCTTTAATTTTTAAGATAAATTTTTTAAAGAAAAATCTTTAGTAGAAAATTTTTTAAAAAATTAATTAATTTTTAGTTTTGCATGAAGATATTACATGAAAATGAAGGTATTTATTATTTAAGTAATTTATTAATTTTCATCAATATATTATGTGAAAAATAATATATTTTTCTACGGTTAAAAAGGTTAAACCGGTTATAATAAGTTTTATTATAAATAATAAATTTTAATAATAAATTAATTATTTTAGAAAATGGTAGTTAAATCTATTTATCTTTTATTCATTTTTATGATAAATTGATACTCATAATAAAATCAAGGTAAATAATATAATTAATAGTTAGACTATAGATAAGAGAAAAGATAATAAAAATAATTTAATAAAAAATGAAAGTTTTAAAGAGAAAGAACAAAATAATCTTTTATTATTTATTATTCACTTGATACAATATTATTTACCACAACGAAAGTCAATAATAATGGAGAGGATCCTAATATATATGGATAGCTAATTTCACTCGTTCACAAAATCAGTAACAATGAAGAGATTTCTATTTTATATGGATAGCCAAGTTCACTGGTATTTTTAGGTCATGTGATACCAAGACAGGCTCTCATTTTTGGGTCATGTGATATAGGAGGGGATCCCTTGTGGACTGGATCCTCTCTTATTAAGGAGGTTAAACGTTTTTAGACACAATAACTAACTCACCCTTATTGTAACTTTTTAAAAATAAAAAATCTATTTTTATTATATTTATTCTCTTTCTCTTTCCATATCTCTATCAATCTATTTATTTCACCTTTACAACCCACCTTCTAACCATGGCCATCCGACCTCTTACACTTACACCCTCTAATGATGGTCATCACCCCCTTCTCCACCAACCACCATATTAATAGATGCATATACCTGCACCTAAACCCATATGTATAAATCTAATTTGAACAAGAACCAATATATCCACATAAATACACTCTTGAATTAAAACATATATATATATATATATATATATATAAGTACATATATATAAAATCACACATTGTTCTTCTCTATTAAAAATTCTTTAGTTTCATGTTCAATTAGTTTCACGTTGATTTATTTGGAAGGCTGATTATATTCCAAAAGCAAAATAGGCTATTTAAAGAAATAAGCAAATACTATCTTAATTAGTTTTAAGTGACGGCCAACTATGCGTCCAAACGTCACATTATAGGTCCTGTGGTGAGGAGGGGATCCCTCATCTTTAGTATAAAAAAAGTAATTATTAAAAAAAGAGTCGTGATACTCAGACAGAAAAATTAAACCGATTTGTTAGTTATAATGTACATGGCACAAAAAGACAAATTAATATGGCAATTAAATGGTCCTACTAGCATGTCCATTAAAACAACATGAAATTTCAAAGATAAAATTACCCTTATATTGCCTTCTTGTATTCATCCTCCCTTTTTTAGGGTTACTTAATTAAGATCATCGTTTTAAAAATAACTATAATTAAAAATCTTTAAATTTCTTTTATAAATTTTATCAAATCATTATCTCTTTTTAGATAGATGTATAATAATATATAAATTTTTAAAAAGAAATCATCAGAATATATATATATATATAAGTGTTGGAAAACGTGCAAGTTTTTAAAAACTTTTGAGGGATTTGCAATCATGGATCTTGATTCATCACATAGAGACAAGTTTTATGCAAAAACAAATAAAACATGATATATGATTCAATAAACAGATTGAATACTTACATCAAATGTCTGAGTAGACCTTTTAATCTTTCCTCTAAGGTTAATGTTCTCACTTATTGTAGATCTCTTTAGCAAGATCCTTTTACCTTCTTCTTGATTATGATTTTCCCTTTAGGAATCACCAATATGCCTTAATGAATGACCTTGGAATTAAGGCTTGTGGTAGCCTTCTTTAGAAGAGAAAACAAACCCTAAAATCTAGAGAGAGAAAGTATATTCCTTTTTCTTGTTCTAAAAGTCACCCCTAAAATATGCATGGACCCATGTATATATAGGAAAAATAAAAATAAGAATAAGGAAACAATAAATCATTCTCCATCTCTAATTCAATTTTCTCAATTCTAACAGGACTCCAATATCAACTTGGGCTATTGGTGAGAATCCTTTTGGGCTTACTACTTTCTTGGCTCCTATAAATTAATAATTGGTCCGGTCCATTAAAATATGGACACAATTCAATTAATTCATAAATTAATTTCTACTCTACTAAAAGAAATTAACTGCACTCCAATTAAATAATAAACAACCTCTAAGTCAATGTTGCACTTTGACCCCTCTATGCTTAATTATTCATCGAGCACTAATTGCCAAAAGAATGCGAATAGATTTAAGCACTGCAACTGTGAGAATGTACCCTCATAATCAATACCTTCACGTTGAGTGAAGCCATTGGCAACCAGTCTACCTTTAAATGTCTCAATATTCCCATCCATTCCTCTCTTTCGTTTGTAGATCCACTTACAACCAATGGGCTGAACCCCACTAAGAAGTTCTACAATATCCCAGACTTTGTTTGAATACATAGATTCCAACTCTGATTTCATGGCATCTTTCCAACGATTCTCATCTATATCGGTCAACGCTTCCGCATAGCTTACTGGGTCCGACTCATGCTTATCAGGGACGGCCTCATAGACCTCACCCAAAAGCGTGAGTTTTTCAGGTCGAATGATAGTCCTCCCACTACGCCGTAGGACAGGTGCAGGAATCAATGTACTAGATGATGGTAATTCAACAGGGACTTCTTGTGTCTTATCACTCTCAATATTTATATTAGGTGTGTCCATAAGAGGTATATCTGATGTGCTAACCATCTCCTCTAACACTATTTGGCTACTAGGTCTGTGGTTCATAATATAATCCTCCTCTAGGTAAACAGCATGAGTGCTGACAATAACCTTATTGTCCTTGGATCATAAAATAATCCACCTCTAGTACCCTTAGGATAACCAACAAATTAGCATGCATCTGATCTTGCTTCCAACTTGTCTGCCTGTTTCTTACGCACGTGTGTTGGACACTCCCATATATGCATGTGATTTAAACTAGGTTTATGTCCAAACCACAACTCATATGGCGTTCCCGAAACAGACTTGGATGGAACACAATTCAAAATGTACATCTCTGATTCTAAGGCTAATCCCCAAAATGATAAAGGTAATGAAGCAAAACTCATCATAGATCTAACCATGTTAAGCAAAGTTCTGTTTCTCCTTTCTGCCACTCCATTCTGTTGGGGGCAGTTAGATGCGGATAACTGGCGCACAATACTGTAATACCCCTAGTTTTCAAAAGGACAAAATGGGAATTTAATTTTGCATTTTGGTTTTTATTTCATTTTTATTTGATTATATGACTTAGTTGTTTGAATTGATTGTTTTATTTGGGAAATTTATTTTATGTGTATTTACTTAATTGCTTAATTACTATTTATGTGTATTTAATTTAATAGTTGAATTGTTTGTGTGTGATTTAATTTAATTATTTTATTTATATGATTTAATTGACGTGTATTGTTTGGTTAGTTTATATAATTGATTTGTCAATTGTTTATTTAATTTTTTTAAATGGTCGTGGATATAGATTAGGGTTAGGGTTTTCTTTTATGGGGAGTATTTAGCCGACTTGTAAATTAGTCGAAATTAAAAGTAGGTTAAATATAGAATGAAGGCCTATATATATTGAACAAAATAAGTCTGCTAGAGTTAGAAAACCCTATGCACGTATTAGTTTTGAGAAGGCAAAATAGAGGAAAAAGGGGCAGTGACCAAAGGAGGAAGGGAATATATTAGGTTTGCCGGAATTTGCAAACGAAGGTTGAAGGTTTCAAACTAAAACCTAGAGGCAAGTTTCATTCTCTCCTTCCTGTAAACTTGTGTTCTGTGCATTCTTTATAGTCTCCAGGGACTAATTAAACTTTTAAAAATTCATGATTGACGCATAATGTATCAGACTATAATCTGTTTATGGTTTAGATCACTAAAATTTGGTTCTTGCATAAAATTGTGTTGAGTATGGTTTCAAACTTCTGTAAATTGATTCGTAAGGAGTTTATAGGATGGTTTGGACTACAATTTAACACTGAAAACTTTAAAACGAATTGTTGATGTATGTTTCAGACTTTAAACTGTTCGTATGCTTAGTTAAACTGAATTTGGTTTTTCTTGCATAAACTGTTGTGTGTAGTTTAAGTTCTTTATCAATCTGTTCACACTGGAATAAGAGGAGTCTCTAGGGGTTTAAGAACTTTAATTGACCTCTAATAATCTTAAGAAGTCTGGAATAGGATATTAGACGTCGCCGGAAACACAGAAGGTAACCGGACGAAGCAGAAAAGAAGTTGGAGCAGAGGAGAAGGCTCGAATGAGGAGAGAGGCGGCTCGAGAAGGTGGGAGCCGTCTCCCCCCCTTCATAGAGCCGGCTCCAAGGGGTTAGGGAGCCAGCTCTAAGGTAAAAAGAGCCTGCTCTTGATTTTTAGAGCAGGCTCCTTTGGTTCGGTCTTGTTTGGGTGCGTTCTGGAATTTGTCTGGGCACTTTTGGGCCATGTTTGGGATTTTAAATGGTTTCAGGGACTGGAGTGAAAATTCTAAAAGTAATTTCAAGGGATGTTAAACCATCTAAGTGTATGATTTGGTTCATAGGGCAAATGGAATAAACAGTGTAAAAATAAGCGACTTTGTACGCTGCTAACGGATCGGAAGGACTAAGTTGCTAAGTCCTGTTTAAAAAATTTAACGGATGGTAGCATGGACTTTAAACATGATATTGGGCTATATTGGAGCCACACTTGATAAATTAATGTTTTTATATTCATGGATTTAACCGTAGGAAAGTTCAACGGTGCAGGCTGTTAACGGAAGGAATGGGTTTAATTGCCCAGTTTAATTTCAGCAGTTTAACGGAGTATATATATCTTTATAAATTTTATTATGGTAGCATGCTAGGATCATTTATATATCATGGTTGATCTATGCATACCTTGGATATTATTTAATGAAATACAAATTCTTTTTCTGCGATATATGGATTTAAGCTTGGATAGTAATTGCTGTGATATTAAGCACTATTCTACAATTACTTGGATTATAGTTTGGACTTAAATTTCTGAACTAATATTTGGGTTCTGTTAATTTAATTGGACGTTGGCCTGGAATTAATCGAAGAAATAACTATATATATATTTTTTGTCAATTACATAAATAGATGCTGGATTTTAGCTTGGTGAACTATTAAACCTTGTCTTGATTAGTTACGTGGATGGATTCTGGATTGCTAGTTGATGAACTGTTTAAATTATGTATATCAACTATTTGGATTACGTGGATATGATTTGATGAATTCCTTAAAATGTTGCATCATTCAAGGATCATTTGCATTATATGTACCGGTATGGGACGGTGACATATTAGGGATGGATTAGATCAAAAAGCTAAGTCCTACCCCTTCATACATAAGGAATGGATTAACTAAAACAGTTAAATCCTACATGGATGCATGTCCTGTCAACTAAAACAGTTGAACGACATAATGGATTTTTGTTTTATCTTTCTGCACTAGGAAGAAATTTATATATATATTTATGGTACCGTGATACGAGCTTGAGTTTCCTGATCACGGTTAGGGCGCGTATATCGCAAAGGTTAAGTAGTTGGATATAACTAATGTTTCCTGGTAGGTCTAGGTACTTGGCCGCTGAAAAGCGTGTTTTATAGGTCACCTTCTACTCAGGTTGAACTATGTTATAGGCTAGTGAACATCCTATAGTGTGTATATATATATATATACTATTGTAGATATTGCCGAGCTATATAGGATGTATCTGCGTATCGGGTTTATGTACGGATTGTAGTAGATTGGAACTTGCATGTGAGCCTGACCCACTCCTATTTTTCAGGTGTTCGTGAATACCAGGCTTAGGGTTTGATCGTGGTGATGCAGATACAGTCACTCACTCTTCTGACTACGTAGGATATTCTTTCTTATTTTGGTTTTGGATTTTAATTCTGCAAATGTTTTACCAGTTGGAATTATTAGGGGTCCACTAGATGGATTCCCGAGTTGTACAGATTTGACGGATTTAAATGTTATTAATTTATTATTTAAGGTTCGAGAATTTTCATTTTAGTTTCTTTCAGCGCATTATTATTTTATTCTTAATTCAGTTTTATTCTTACTTGGTTACATTTTAATTGTCTGATATCCCTTGGATCTGTGCTCGGACTTGATCACCCGTGGCTCTAGAATCGAGGGGTATCACAAATACCCTCATTGACCATTTGATCCTTGAACTCCCCCAAGAGGTATTCACCTCCTCGATCAGATCGAAGTGTTTTGATAAGTTTACCTAATCTACGCTCCACTTCTGCCTGAAACTCATGAAATTTTCCATAAACTTCTGACTTGTGTCGCATTAGGTAAATATATCCAAAACGTGAAATAATCATCAATGAAAGTGATGAAGTACTCAAACCCGCCTCTCGCTTGGGTGTTCATGGGACCACACACGTCTGTGTGCACCAACTCTAATTATTCTTTGGCTCTATAACCTTTGGCTGAGTAAGCCCTTCGAGTCATCTTTCCTTCAATGCAGGATTCACAAGTTGGCATAGGCTCCTCTGCCTCACAAGGTAATAAACCTTCTTTAACCAACCTTTGAATCCTATTTTGATTGATGTGACCCAATCGTAAATGCCAATGATACAATGAGTTTGGAGAAACTGTTTTTCTTTTAACATTCAATCTAGATAAAGTTGCATTTAATTCACAATTTTGCATTTGATATGAGTTAGGAGTTAAAATATATAGACTATCTTTCAATGCACCAGAAGTTATAACACAACCATTTAATTTAATTAAAACATTTTTTCCAAAAGTAAAAATATAGTTTTTGCAAACCAACGAAGAAACTGAAATTAAATTGCGCCTAACATTTGGCGCATAAAGACAATCTTCTAAAATAAGACTCCTCCCACTATCAAACTACATATGAACCACTCACACTGCTTTAGCTTCCACCTTGGCATTAGATCCCATATGCAAGTATATCTCTCCTTCATTGAGGCTTCTGGACTCCTGGAATCCCTGCAATGAATTGCAAACATGATTAGTGGCTCCAGAATCTATGCATTAGGAATCTATAGATTCAACCACATTACATGCCTCAACAATGAATATACCTTTTCCTTTGCCTTGCGTGCGAAGTGTTGGGCAGTTAGGTTTCTTGTGACCCGGTTGATCACAATGGAAGCAGTTTCCTTAACCTTTAACCCGCACTTTCTTCTTTCCCTTATCCTTTTAGATTACTTTGTTTAGTACAACCATAGTTTTGGCACCATCCTTCTTCTTTTTCTTGCCCCTCCTCTTGGGCCTAGAAGTGGATGGTCCAGCAGACTGAATGTAGTTGATAGAGGCACCCTTACTTTTGATTATCCCTTCAAAGGTTACCAACTCATTCAGAAGTTCAGCGAGTGAGTACTCAAGCTTATTCATAGAATAATTAACCCTAAAAGAGTTAAATGAGTCTGGCAATGAAGCGATAATCATATCAACCTGAAGTTCACCATCCAAGTTGAATCCAAGGATCTCAAGTTCATTTAGAAAACCAATCTTTTTTAAAGCATGTTCCCGAACTGAAGTACCTTGGACCATCTTGATGGTCATCAAGTTTGTCATAGCATTTTGGCGTGCACTCTTACTGACTTACCCAAACATTTCCTTGAGGTTAAGCATGATGTCTGCAGAAGTGAGATATTGAAGATGTTGACTTTGGAGTACATTCGAGAATGAAGCAAGAATGTAGCACCTAGTCATCTCATTTGCTTTATTCCATTTCTTAAAAACTTCATGCTCCTCAGGAGGATCCTCAGGCAAAGGTGGAGAAGGTCTGGGAGTAGTAAGCACATAATTCAACCCCTCATATGTGAGTACAATATCTAGTTGCCTTTTCCAATTGATATAATTAGGTTCAGTTAATCAATTTTCTTTTAGTATGTTTGCAAGTGGACTGAATGGACTAGTCATGATAAATCTGAAAATAAAAGCATTCATACAATAAATAAAGTGAATAAAAATAATCATGTAAAATAAAATAATTAATTAATTGTGGGTCCCTTAACCACATTGCATGAAAAATCGGACAATCAATATGCCAATAACTTATCCGGTTGACGGAATTCATTATTACTTATTGACGAGAACAACTCATTATTTCCATATCTTTTTAGACAATGCCTTATCTATATATGAAATAATTCTCGATTAAATTTAGCCTTTCTAAAATCACCTAGTATAGATCACTCCGTTGGGGAGCTAATACTATTGATTTTAGATTGAGTGTATAACGTAATTAATGCTCCAACGAAAAAAACAAATATTAAATATATTGCCATTAATAACTTAGACTCTTTAAATCATGAGTAGGACCTTATTTTTAAAGATCTAACTATAATGGTCATTTAATAAATATATTTTCGTGAGACAACCATTCTTGTAATCTAGACTCTTTAAATCATGCGTGAGGCCTTATTTTTAAAGATCTAATCACAATGGTTATAATTACAAAGGCTATGGGGTAATGTATAAAAATCCCCGCTCCCACTCAATTTTTAATTATATATAACTAGGGTTTTCTATTTATGATTTAATGCATGAAAAACGTCTTGATTTTAATTCAATTAAATTTAGAAAATATATGAATTTTAAATGATTCACTAATATTTAATTTGAGGAAAAAATAATTTACAAAAAATAATTTTTCGTTTCCCAATAAATGCCCTCAAATTAATTAGCAATCTAATCCAATTTATCTTCATAATTTAATTAATATAAATCAAGCCATTTAGATAAAAATCATGGATCCAATGCATGAACAATTATAATCCGTATTAAATTATTCCATGCATCACATAAATAATTAAACCATAGACAAAAGCAATTTAAATGGCCAATGGATTCAGCTTTTAACATTTAAATACTATTCTTGCTGTATGGGTGTCCTTCATCAGTCTGAAAACGCCTATAGGAAGCTGGTATGCATTAAGAGAAGCAAAACGCCGCTTGGAACACGCCTGGAGGGCCCCATACACGCTCACACGCGCCTGGAGCAAGCAGAAGGACAACACACGAGCCCCCACGAGCTGGCACGTGCCTGGGACACGTGGACGCACCCCCACACACTGACACGCGCCAGCGGCGCGTGGGACGCGCCTCCACGCGCCTGCACTCGCGTGGAGGGAGTGTGGCATTGGCTAGCCCATGCATCTCACGCGCCAGCATGTTTTCCAAGTTCATTCTCCCGTCGCGTGCTCCTCACACGCCAGGCTCACCATCCCTGCACCACATGTGATTCACAGAAAAATTCCAGAAAATTACTGAAGCATAATTTAACCCTTTCGGACCATCTTGAAACTTCATAGCATCCTTTGATGAATATTATATGGCTTTAATAAATACTTACACTTTGAAATACAATGGAAAAAATTAAATTACATCATTGAATTTTCAAACGGCTAAATCAAAGCCTTAATTACATTCATCCAAAGATAAAATTACATTTAATATACCTATAAGCTTAATACATGACCCAAACACACATCATCATCCGTTCACAATTATACATACATCAACATGTATCAATATATATCAACATAATAAATCATACATTACCATACATCAATATATATATATATATATATATATATATATATAAAATTTGGATCCATGAAGATGATTTTGAAAAACACATGATCTCTAGTAATGAATCAAATCTTGGCTCTGATACCACTGTTGAAAAACGTGCAAGTTTTTAAAAACTGTTGAGGGATTTGCAATCATGGATCTTGATTCATCACATAGAGACAAGTTTTATACAAAAACAAATAAAACATGATGTATGATTCAATAAACAGATTGAATACTTACATCAAAGGTCTGAGTAAACCTTTTAATCTTTCCTCTAAAATGAATGTTCTCACTTATTGTAAATCCCTTTAGCAAGATCCTTTCACCTTCTTCTTGATTATGATTTTCCCTTTAGGAATCACCAATATGCCTTAATGAATGACCTAGGAATCAAGGCTTGTGGTAGCCTCCTTTAGAAGAGAAAACAAACCCTAAAATCCAGAGAGAGAAAGTATATTCCTTTTTCTTGTTCTAAAAGTCACCCCTAAAATATACATGGACCCATGTATATATAGGCAAAATAAATATAAGAATAAGGAAATAATAAATCATTCTCCATATCTAATTCAACTTTCTCAATTCTAACAGGACTCCAATATCAACTTGGGTTATTGGTGAGAATCCTTTTAGGCTTACTATTTTCTTGGCTCCTATAAATTAATAAGTGATCTGGTCCATTAAACCATGGACCCAATTCAATTAATTCATAAATTAATTTCTACTCCACTAAAAGAAATTAATTGCACTCCAATTAAATAATAAACAACCTCTAAATCAATGTTGCACTTTGACCCCTCTATGCTTAATTATTCATCGGATAATTAAAGCCATCAATCCGACAATATAATTAATATAATTATTTTGTTACCTTTGATTATTTTCGGCTCGATCACAATAAAATATTTATTTGACAAAAATAATAATTTACTAAATAAATATATATATATATATAAAACATTTGTCTAAAATATAAGAAGGCCTTCGAATTTAATTTGTGATCAGCCATAATCAAAACAAAATAAATACAAAAAGCACTGATGCAAATATTGAGAATAGAGACCTCTAACTATTAATTACATAACTACACAAAGTGTCGATCTAAGGATCCCGATGTATCCGCCGAACAAATTAAAGTAATTATTAATTAATAAAAGAGTCTATACTTCTCTCATGTTTGAGAGTCAAAAGCCATGACCGTGATAGAGAGCAATTGCATACGACAGCTCTCGCAATATATCTTAATCTATCGTGAACTCGGTTCAAGTCTTAACTAATTAAATGTCCATCCATAATTACCGACTTTGAACCATTTATGATTACTAATTTATAACTTAGTATTAATTGTCATTACATACATATATAAATTTATCTTGCAATCAAGTGGACACAATCAATTCCATAATGAATCGAAAAATAGTACATTCCATTCACCAATTGTATAATGCTTTAATAATAATATTCAGATAAGGAGCCATAACTTTTACAATCCAAAATAAGAATTTGATATGCTAGAGCACACGTATCCCAACAAAAAGAATGGAAGAAAATCAAATACTGTAAAGTGATACGTTTATGTATCCGGAAATTAATGATGGTAATGGAGAAAAGGGTGATTAATGATGGTAATGGAGAAAAGGGTAAGAAAAGAAAATAAAGAATGGTTTAACCATAGGATATAGATGAAATAAATGAATTTCTTTGCTAATTGAGATTCTGTAAGAATAATTATGTTTTTAAAATTTTATCTTTCAGTACAATTACAGTGACACAAGTTTTGGGCCGAGTATTTAGTGCAAATATCATTTTCCTTAAAAAAAAAAAACAAAAAAACAAAAAAAAACAAAAAAAAAACTTAGCAATAAAAATTATCGGTCATTATATTTGTACGAAGAAAATACTTGCTATGGAGAAAGTTTCTCCATGTACAAAAGATCATTTTTGTTATTACATGTGTAGTTTATTTACCACCTAGTAAATGAAATTCTATTGTGTCTGCATTCAACACCTAGATCCTCACTGGGATAAGTGGTCCATCAAAATTCTTACCGTTTAACAAAGAATTGGTTTTGTGCCCAATTGGTGAAGCATATTAGTCGGTGGGTAATCAAACATCAAAGCTTGTAAACCAAATTGTTTCATCTTAATAAAGCTTGTAGGAGCATAAATTACTATTATATTACGTTTGGGAGCATCGAATCGGTGCCTTAAAATTGGGATTAGAAAAAAAAAATTAAAATTCCTCCAACTCTAAATCCAAATCACCGATTTGAGGCTCCTAAACTTTCATTTAAGTTGTTTTAAATTATTTCCATCATTCCTTGACTTTTAGGCTATGCTTGGTGCAGTTGAAAAGAAAATAAATGATAGCATTACTTAGGAGTGAAAAGGAAAGAAAGGAGAGGAGAGACTAGTGTTGATTGTCATGTTTGGTTGATTACGAAAAGAAAATAAAGGAAATGATAGTAATTATGTTTGGAAACATAAATGAAACTATTGTAATAAATTTACAACCATCATTTTCATATATATTTTCTTTTATAAAAATAAAGACAAATTTGGTATTAAAAAAGTTTCATTAAAAATATTAATTTCTCCTACCCTTTCTTTCCATTTCTTTCCTCCAAATCCTTCATTTTCCTTTCCTTTCCATCCTACATTTCCTACCATATACATTTTTTTATTTCATTCCATTATCATTCTTTTCTGTTCCTTTCATTAAATATTTGGAAGTCCAGCCGATGTTATGAACTTATAATGAATACAAAAAGGTATATATAAGACATGAAATGCATTTTACTTGATGTTTACATTTTATAAACATGATTATTACTTGTTAACAATAGCGAACATCATGAGCGCACAAAGGTATATAATACTTTGAATCCATTAAATTTATTTCATGAAATTCATTGAAATCAGTTTATTTCTAATTTTATCATATATATATCCATTTTTTTTTTATTTATTTACAATAATAAGTTGTCCTATTTAGTATTAATCCGAAGTTGATACAAGAATACTATTTAGGAAACTAAAATTTAAAACCAAAAAATGAGGAAAAAAAAAAAATAGTAATCGAAAATTTTATATCTAAATGCAATGTCTGGGATTGACAAAACAATCAAATACTACATGAATAGTCAAGTCGTCAAAAGAATCTTCTTCAAGGGCTTTTCTGTAATTTAGATAATTAATGGGTCAATGGCTTTTTGGCCATGTCATCCCAATTGGACTCTCAACCATTAGGTCACACTTTAAGATCAACAAAGTATATGATCGAGTACACGAGTGTAAATGATAATTGAATCCATTAAAACTTGGAACCAAAAAACAGTACACATCTTTTATACAATCCCATAACAAACGTATCACTTTGAAAATTCAATCCATTAGAAACCAATTAAACAAATTTATAGTTTGTGTACATTCGTCAACAACAATGTTATGGCGCATGTGTTATAGTGTCAATACACATGCTTTAAGAAAAATAATAATAATAATAATTCTATTAGTAGAGGCCATTGTTTAGTGTAGTGGTAATATTTTGGGCTATAAAGCGTGACAATGTGGTTTCTAGCTCGAGGGCAATCACTTTGTACATGTAATGATAAAACAAAAGTAACAATCTATCAGTCACTCAATTGATTGAATTCCCATTTATAAGGTCTAATTCAATGGTGGGAATGATGTTCAATACTCCACCTCAATTAAAATGTTATAGATTATGTTAGTAGGTGTAAAGACTCAAGCCTGGACATTCTAAAATTCACGAGAGGCTCTTATCTAGCTAGGATGCGAAGCATCTGTCAATCAAAATTTTATTGAATCACCCACAACATGAAATTTTATAAAAACCCTATTTTTCACCCATACTCTTAATGAAAAAAATTGTCAATAAATTTCAAAAAAATAAAGTTGTCAATAAAAATTGAGGGTAATTCTAATTGTGGTCGCCTACATGATATTCATAGAGAGATTGAATGAAATAAAATTAAAACAAAAAGAAAAGAAAAGAAAATAATGTGTGAAGTGTGAACCATTTATGATTATGAAATGTTAAAAGTGAGATTCAATGAAGATTATGGAAACTGGATGGTAGAGTAACTAAAAGATTAGGGTAAACTTTAAAAAAAAATTAAAAATAGGTTTATGGTGCCCTTGTTGCAAATATATGAATATGTGTGTGTATATATATATGCGCGTGTGTGTGAGTAATATATCCTAAACATCAATGGCATCTTGCCTTGATATAATGTTGTGACAAAAATCTTGTGCAATGAGATTTTAGCGGGAAAGCATATCACACAATCATTTACCATCATGTGCTAGGGTAATACATGTTCATTCTTCTATATCTCATCATGTTAATACTTAACACTTAACCCTCCTCCTTTTATCAGATAAACATTTTACTTGATTCGATCCGATCAGTATAATCTGACGGATATTTTGAATCAAATCTCATTTGTTAATGAACGGATATTCGATCTGATCCGACCCGACCGGATAAAAATGTAAATTAATATATAAATTAATGTCAAAGAGAATAAAAAAACAATAATTAGAAGGAATATATATATATATATATATATATATATAACAAAACATAAGTAAAATATAAAAGAAAAAGAAAAATAAATAAATTATTTAGTAACGGTATGATATTATTAGTATATATATTAGTAGATTTATTACTATTTGAATGAAAACAACACACTATTGTACATATAACATTATAATTTTTTATTTATTTATTTATTGTTGGGTTACCTCTAATACAGAGTATTTATATATATACCATTATTTTAATACTGCATTTTTTTTCTTGGAAAAGGTAAGAAAACAATACCTATATAATTTGTTTCCACTTTTTTTTTTTGTTTTTTTTTGTTGTTGTTGTTAACATAAATTCATTACAATATTATAATTAAATATATAATAATTTTAAAAACGAATCATTAATTAAAATTTTTGATATGTTATGAACTTATTTACATGATTATTATTCCCCTCCCACACACAGACATATATTTCAAATTTCAATCATGTTATGTAATGGGCAACGTATAGTGTAAATTGTGTAATATTATTGATGTCATTTGTTCACATGTATATAATTTAATTTTAGGTATTACAATATTAAACGCAACTTTTTGCAGTGTATCGGCAAACAGGACTATGCATCCCTAACAGCATTCCATGCAGTAACAAATCAATTTATGCTTTTTGGGATGCATTTTATTGAATGACGTATATATATGATTAACTATATTGGAACATCCTATGAAATGCAACAAGTTACAACCTATGTTACACCGACTCATATGATTTTCACTCATATTTACAAGGGCCCAATCTGCCAAAAAATTTAAAAAGGAAAAATAAATAAATAAACAAGAGAATTTTGAAAACTTTGATTCAAAAAGGAAAATTTAACTTTTTTTTTTTATAATAAAATTAAACGAATTTAAGGAGTAACAAAGAGAAGTAATACAAAATTTAAGAGATATTTTTAGAAAATAAAAATTTTAAAGGCGGCATTATATGAATTTTTTCATGTACACATATAAAAATACATAAATTTAATATATATATATATATATATATATATATATATATATATATATATATTATAGTAGAGGGGTGCTAATACAGTCGCCCAGCGACTGTAGAATTTCAGTTGCTAGTTTAAGGATTGACGCGTGTATTTTCTTTTTTACAAAAGTACATATCTAAATGTTTGAAGTTTAAATCTGAATTTTTTTGCTCTGATTTTTCAGATTAAAAAAATAAATATAAAAATTTATTATAACAGAAAAAGAAAAAAGTACTATAAATTTTTTTCAGATTATACTTTTTTTTTTTTATCCGATTTTATTTTTTTTATTTGAAAAACAAACGAATACTTGTACTTTTTTCACTGATTTTTTTATTTTTTTAATCTAAAACCTCCACGGTTCCATCTCACTTTAAAATTTTATTTTTTACAAAATTCCATATAAATATTTAAAGTTCCAACACTAAAATTTTCTTTATACAAACGTCCATAACTTAATGTTTGAAATTCAAATATGGATTTTTTTCAGATCCGTATTCTTTGTATTCTAAGTATTGCTTTAATTTTTCAGATTAAAAAAATAAAAAAATATATCATAAAATAAAAAGAAAAAAGTACTATAAATATTTTTCAAATTATACTTTTTTTTTCATCTGATTTTATTTTTTTTATTTGAAAAACAACCGAATACTTCGAAACAGAGAATAAGGATCTGAAAAAATCAGATAATTTTAGATAGAGAACAGATTACTTTTTTTCGTTAAAGTGATATGGAACTGTGAAGGTTTTTGAAGTTTCTCAGTTAGGTGGTTAGTATAGTAATTATATATAATGAGAAATCCAAAAAGAAGTTAGTAGAAAAATAGTAATTAATTATTAGAAAAGAAAATATACGCGTCAATCCCTAAATTAGGAACTGAGATTCCACAATCACGGGGGCGACTATAATTAGCACCCCGACTTACACGGGGCGACTATAATTAGCACCCCTCATTACAGTAAGTCGGGGCCAGGTCAGAGAGAACGTGCCCCGAATATACACTAGCTCCGCCCCTAGATGTTGGAGATTTTTAATATTTTTACAGGGTAGTAAATATTATCGCTCATATTAAAGGATAGATGCTTTAAATGTTAGTGGAGTAATGGAAAGGAGATTTTGCATGGCTGAACTCATTATAACAATGATAATGATCGATGAAGATACACTCGTTCATAAAGATGCACCAACCCGACCCGAAAGGAATGACGTGTCTGTGAAACTCATAATCCATCGTAAAACACCGGTTGGAAAGATAGAAGGGTAGCTCCTTAAAATAGGTAAATTAATGTAAGGGTGGGGGAGGTCCTCTTTATACGGTCATATATGAAAATATGCTATGAAGGCTATGAAGGGCTGGTTGGATATACGATTCATTAAGTCAAAATCAAATAAATATAGTAGTATCCACCAAATTGTAAAAGAATTTGTCTTATATATATCTTGATGGATCTTAGAACACACTCTAGTGATAAGCTTAATTGCCTGTACCTAGCTATATGGATGCTTTTGCCTTCTAAATTCTAACAGGGACTTGTACGGATGCAATGTATATTATGTTAGTATGTGTGTTCTCTAGTGTTTTTATTTTTATTTTTTATTACTCAAATATTTTTTCACCTATAGTTCAACTCCATGTTACCATAATTTTTGTTTTTTTTGGCAATAACAACAACAAAAGAACCTGCAACCAAACTAACAAACACCCCATCAGCACAGCAGTCTGACCCTCAGCCAATTGAAGTATCAAAGCAGGAAGAGAGGAGAGAATCAAATCCGAATCTGCACCACCCCTTGGCAAGGAGGCAAGAGCATGAGCAACATTATTACCTTGGCGCCGATCATTAGAGGTTGAAAACCATGAGAACAAAATATTTAAGCTCCGAAAAATATAAAAAATTAGAGAAAAGATCTCTACAGAACAGACAGAGTCGCTTCGCAATGATAGCATTAGGAGAATCAGCTGGATGAAAAGGGTCCCAGAAAACATACTTGGATCTGTCCCGGCAAATTTTTGATGAAGGACCACATGGGACCAAACCCCCAAATCGCCCAGCAATGTAGCAGCAGGAAAATTTTGAATTCTCAAAACTTGTGGAATGCAATATATTAAGCTTCACCAAAGTAGAAAACAAGCAAAAACAAAACCACTTCAAAAATATATATATTCAAACCTACTCGTTGGAGATGAGCATTCAAAGACCTAACGTTTTACAAGATTATCGCATTAATGCGAAACAATTCAAAAAGTTATGCCACCTAATTACGTCTATGTCAAAGGTGAGACTCAGAGAGTATCCTAAACTACCTGAAATCATATCTAGCATAAATCACATCGTTTATGCAATTTAAATAATATAGAAACATGTTATACAAGGCAACAAGATATAGATTCTCAAGACCATCAACTTGAAATTTAAAATACGAAAACAACTAAAGTAGGTCATGTCACCTAACGTCTATGCACAAACACGATGCTCAATGTGAAATATGTGTTAATATTTCAAACGATGTGCTCGTGCTATATCCTAAAACATCTGATTTTTAAATTCTTACAACTTCTCTTCACAAAAAATCTTCTTCAAAAGCCGAGGAGGGAGAGAGAGAGTTCAGGGACGGACTTGAAGTTTGAAATAGGGTTTAGATGAGAGCAACAGAACATCCTTTGCCAATAGTATCCATACCTTCGAATTAACCATCTCATTTTTATCCCAGCTTGATGGGCTCATAGCTGCCTTCATGCACCTCGGCCATAACCTGAAATGATTCTTCCTTACTAATGCATTGAAGTGAAGTCCATCCTCAAGGCTTTTTCTGTATAGATCCCCATCAAGGAGTAAAAAATTGATTGCTTTACTTTTGATACTTCTATCAGCCTTGATGTTCGGATTTCGGAGAAACATTACGAATGGTATTCTCCAATCATCATTGGCCAGATCTTCTATATCAACCCAATAATCAGCCAACATAGTATTTCTTAATTCGGCAAGGAGTCTACAACTAGCTTAGCATCCAATTCAAAACACACTTTCTTGGTATTAGAACAATCAACCATGTTTTGTTTTAGAGAAAACAAATTTGTATTTTTTTTTTTTTTTTTTTTTTTTTTGTAGATTTTTCCCTTTTTCCTTTTGACTACAAACTTAATAGCAATGTTAAAGAAAGTGAAAATGCCCTTTTGAGATTAAAACTAGTGTAATTTCCACCCTTTTGCTAAGTAAGGAAAGAGGGAAGAGCAAGTCCTTTAAAATACCTTTTTTAATGGGATTTTTATTAGTTCACACGCTCGGTATTGCTCGTGGAGGAACGAATATCGATATAAATCGATCGAATCGGCCGGTTCATAATATACAATGGTATCAAGCCCTTGAAAAAAAAAATACGAACTAACTATCGTGTAATGATGAACAATGATTTTTACATAAATATAAGTAGAGCCAAAATCTCCTTCAATTATCGCTCAGTTATGCTAGTACGGATAACAACTAATTTTTATTATTTATTATCGACGTAATAAAATATTGTTGGCTGAATGCCCCCAACGAAAGTCAATAACAACGGAGAGGATCCTAATATATAGGGATAGCTAAGTTTACTAGTTTTTTTGGGTCATGTGATACCAAGACAGACTCTCATCTTACGTACAAAAAAAAAAAAAATAGTTACTAAAAAAATATAAAAATCAAATTTAACAGTCATTATACTTGGTGTGAAGAAAATATTTAGTGCGTATAAAATTGTGCTCAATTTTGTCCTCAATTGATGAAACATATTACTGAGTGGGTAATCAAGTATCAAAGCTTGTAAACCAAAGCTTTTCTATCTTAATAAAGCAAATTTTTCAAGAGCATCTGATTTTGGGACGCCTTAAAATTGAAATTAGAGGAAATTAAATTTCTAAATCCAAATCACCCATTCGAGGCACCTAAACTATATCTTTACTATATCTTTGTAATTGTTATAAATTCTTTCCATCACGCCTTTTGTTTCTTTACAATAATAAGTTGTCCTGTATATATTAATCCAAGGTTACTACATGCATGCTACTTTAAAAACCAAAAAAAAAAAAAGATACACTTTAAGATCAACAAAGTATATCATGAGTACATTATTGTAAATGATAATTGAATCCACCAAATTCAATTCATGGAATTTATTGAAATCAGGTTATTTCTAGTTTTATCTGCATGAATACTATTGAGGAAATTAAAAGTTAGAACAAATAAAAGTAGACACATCTTTTATACAATCCCATAACTCATACAACGACAATGTTATTGACAACATGACTGATACATAGTAAAAACAAACTATTTCCTTTATGTAGTTTATCATATAATTTTTTGTCAAAAATGCCACCAATTGCCCGGATGCAAACAAGATCACAGAACACGCTTCCTCTTGTCCAAAAACAAAGTAGTAAAACACTTGGAGAAGCAAGAATCCATGCTTTCTGTTGTCCAAAAACAATGTAGAGACTACTATGGAGATGAATAAGGTTACGAGACCAAAAGTTAATTTTTTAAATAAAGTTTAGAGAAAATCAATATCCGCATACTGTGTGTGATATTTCGTCCAAAAACAAGAAGTTAGAGAGCGTCTATAGTCATATACTATGATTACTAACTAGGAAAAAAAATAAAATTGGGTTAAGAGACCAAAATTTAATCTTTTGCGCAAGGTGTAGAAAAAATCAAAAAGTGAGAATGCTTTCTATCCAAAAACAAGGTAGGGTGTGGCTGCATAGAGAAAATAAAAAGTGAGGATATCTAGTAGGGTGTGTGGCTACAATTGGTTTTGGCAGCATCATGCCAAGGACTAACCTGTTGAACTTGATTTCATCTCCGACCGCTTCAACTTGATCCTCCATTCCTTCAAGTGGGGTCAATCAGCAGCCCCTTCTGTATCACCAGCACAATATCCGAACCACCCATCTCTTGGGTCCGAATGATTCGGACCAGTTTCAGCCTTTTTCTTGGAGTTTTTCGCAAAAGTTTCCATATTGGGAAGATTCGGTAAGGGATTGATGGCGGACTTCTTGACAGATGCGGATCGTTTCTTCATCGGTCATGGCAGCGGTCGGAGCGAAGAAAAACAAGAGCTATCTTATGATGTCATTGTACAGAGAAACAACAGTAGAGAAACAAAAGATGAAGAGTACTCTTTGATTCCGCTAATAAAATCTATTAAATATATCAAACACAACAATGGAGGACAGAGTTGGCATTTGATGGAATAAATTAAAGGGATTTTTACATATAAATGGAGTTAGGGAGTCATATTTACTCATGGATGGAGTCAAAGTTTTATATTTTTACAAAAATGAGTTTGACCTAAATGATGACATGGCACATGAAGTTTTACTGTTTAAAATTTTTGTTACCTAAAATGCTCTTCTCCCTATTCCAATGCATTTACCTTATCACCCTTGTTTAGGAAACATGGTACCTGGAGGCCAAACAGTGATACCTTCAGTTCAAAAACGTGGTACCTTTAGAACAAAAGTGGTACCTTCGTAAAAGGGACTTGTTTTTGCAATTGAAAATGACATTAAACCCCACACCGCTAATTGAGTTGCACATTACATCCATAAACAGCTCCATTAGCGTCATAAATAACACAAAATATTCTCCAAGCTAACTAAGCAAGTGTTTAGAAAACATGGTACCTGAAGACCAAAAAGTGGTACCTTCAGTTCAAAAACATGGTATCTTTAGAACAAAAGTGGTACCTTTGTAAAAGGAACTTATTTTTGCAATTGAAAATGGTATTAAATCCCACACCGTTAATTAAGTTGCACATTAGATCCATAAACTGCTGTTGAAAAATTTATAAACCTTCTTATTAAATAGAAGAGCCTAACATGTATTTATTAAATAGAACAAACAAAATTCATTACTTTTCATTAAATCAAAACCATCAAGTGAAGTATCATGTCTACAAAATACTTTAAGTCACTGCGAATGTCAAAAAAGTTATCATCCATCCAATCTAATAAAGTCAACAAGAAATAAAAAACTAAATCACTAAATTTAAAGGAAGCAATCATCTTTTGCAAAATAAGAACACAATTATTAAGTTTGAACATTTATTAGCCCCCACTCGTCCATACAAAGTCTTGATTGCAATATTAGCCCCCACTCATCCATACAAAGTCTTGATGGCAAGAATCGATTCTCCAATCACACTGTCCACACAAAAAAAAAAAAAAAAAAAAAAAAAAAAGGTTACTACATTTAATTGTATCACATTAACGAAAAAATTAACCAACCTTAAAGAAGTAAGCGAAACGGAAAAGGTGAAAGAGAGGAACTGAAAACGTGGACAAATTTTCAAACTCTTAAACAAAATGAAAAAATATAATTCAATGCATAAGATGAGGCATTCCAGAATTTCTAGACTGGGGCATTCCAAAATTTCAATAACACATCAGTATAATTATAATTGTATGTAAAGAAAAATATAATTCTAGACTGGGGCATTCCAGAATCTCAATAACACATTAATCTCTTTAAGTTATAATGTATAAGATGTATGTTTGAATTCATGATAATCATTCTATTCTCATCATACAATTAATATATATATATATATATATATATATATATATATATATATATATATATATATATATATAAGTAGCATCCTACAATTAATTAAGACCTAGATCTATATCAAAATTCTAAATGATCTTCATGTATAAGAGGTCTAGAGACCAAATTGTCTCCCTATTATCATTGAAAAATTCTAAAGATTTAATTATGACCCAGATCCATATCAAACATGATCTTCGGATACCATAATTTTTTTAACAATTGCATTATTGAAATAGTTATTCAAAAGTCCCAAACAACCTTGCCGATTAAAATGGTGCGAAAAAAAAAATCTACCATACCAACTATTTAGATGTAGTATATGATAATTAAGAAATATTTGTGTTATTTATGGCGCTAATGGAGCTGTTTATGTATCTAATGTGCAACTTAATTAGTGGTGTGGGGTTTAATACCATTTTCAATTGCAAAAATAAGTTCCTTTTACGAAGGTACCACTTTTGTTCTAAAGGTACCACGTTTTTGAACTGAATGTACTACTTTTTGGCCTCCAAGTACCATGTTTTCTAAATATTCGCTTAGTTAGCTTGGAGAATATTTTGTGTTATTCATGGCGCTAATGGAGCTGTTTATGGATGTAATGTGCAACTTAATTAGCGGTGTAGGGTTTAATGCCATTTTCAATTACAAAAATAAGTCCCTTTTACGAAGATACCATTTTTGTTCTAAAGGTACCACGTTTTTTAACTGAAGGTACCACTTTTTGGCCTCCAGGTACCATGTTTTCTGAATAAGGGTAATAAGGTAAATGCATTGGAATAGGAAGAAGGGCATTTTAGGCAACAAAAAATTTTATAAAGTAAAACTTCATGTGCCATGTCATCATTTAGGTCAAACTCATTTTTGTGAAATATAAGACTTTGACTTCATCCATGAGTAAATATGACTCCCTAACTCCATTTATATGTAAAAATCCCTAAATTAAACCCAAATGAAGCAGTAAATGGAACTACTACTATACTCGTAGTAGAAACAGGTGATAATGGGTTTAGACAGAGAATAGAAACAAAACAAGTACCTCTTGAAGACAAGCAAGTACTGGATCGAACCCTTAACCCGTCCGAAACCCGGATCCAGCAGGTCACAAGCTGATCTGGTAATACAAGTACCTTTTGGGAGGTAATCATGGTATATCGATTGTTCTCTCACCTGGGTTAGGCGCAAATCAAGATCCGATTGCACTGTGAATCGAATACCGAATCATGAGTTCAAGCTTCTACTCCTATCAGATCTCTTTTCCCTTTGAAAGCTTTTTCACTCACAGCCGCCAAAAAGATATGCTACCAAAGGGTTACTGCGATGAATGGAGGAATAAGGAACCCTGGAGAGAGAGAGAGAGAGAGAGTTTCTTTTTTATAAAGACGGATGGTTTGCATTTCTCCACGTAGCACCAAAAGACACTAATATAAATCTATATTGTTATTTATAATTTTATTAAGGGTAAAGTGCATATAATCCCTGAACTTTCAGCTAAAAGCACAAAACCCCCCTGAACTAAGTAATGCCTCCCTGAACTATTTAAAATATACAAAATAAGGACAAACTAAATATGGCCGGCACCGAAACTCAGCAAAAATATTACATAACCAGTTTACCCTTTAGCAAAATCATGACAACACAACATAGTCCACATAACACCTTATCTCAACATTTGCCCATCACTTTATTGGTTGACTCAGTCCACACAATTTAGCGCCAAACATTCCTTATTTTAGCACCAAAATCCCTCCACTATATCGGTGCTAAATCACTCCAAAACTTGAAGCTTTGAAACCCTAGGTAGTTCCATTGCAACATACCAATTGTACGGACACAAATCAGGCTTTCTTCTACCAAGGTAAATCTTAAAAAACTAAATAATTGTAATATTGTTTGTGTGGTATGTAATCGAAGCTCTCTCTACAAAAGATTTGATATTTTGTTTCTTACCTTGAATTTTTGGTTCAGAGAAGATTGTTAATAGTCAGATGTCTGATTTTTGTGTTGAAATAAATATGGTTCAGATGTTGGTTTTTGTAGTTTTGTTTGTGAGTTTATTCACTAAATCTTTCTCTTTCTCTAATTTCTTTATGGTAATGATATGAAGATATGTGGTTCACAGTAGTTGTGACGAGCATTTTATGCTGTTGTAGTTTTGTTTGTAAGTAAAAAGTAGTAGTTGTCAATGTGTGGTAATGTGTTGTCCCGTTGATAGGGAATATTAATATTGTTTTTTGTCTCTGATAACATTGTTTTTGTCTGGATATGTTAGATTTTGTTGACTGTGCATGTTTGTGGTCCTTTCTGCTATTCAAAGATCGAAGCAATGTTCCATCTATTATTGCAGAGTCTTTGTCCATTGAAATTGGTTGTTGAGTTGTCCTTTTTTTATTGATTATGTTCTAGGAAAACACCCTTTTTGTATGTGTTTGTATATATTTTGTTGAGTGGTCCCTTTCTTATTGATTATGTTGTAGAAATGGTCCTTTTTTGTATGTGTTTGGTTGACAAGCATGAATACTGAACATATTCTCACCAACAGGCAGGGGTTCGAACCTCAGTGGAGGCAGTGTGTGTGAGTCCCAACTAGGAAAAAAAAAATACTGAACATATTCTCTCTCTCTCTCTCTCTCTTACTTTATATTAAAACATGAAAATTATGTATTTTTTCTATTGTTTGAATGTGCATTATTCCTATTGTTTATCACTTTAGCTTGACACTACCACCATATTTAATCATTAATTAATCATGTATTATTGCAGATGGATATATACCTTGACGAGCCTTTTGAAGAAACAAATGAGAACCATGTAGGTAAAGGAAAAGAGAAGGTTGTTGAGTCTACAATTGATGATGATCAGATTGATGAAACATATATGGATTTTGCTGAAGTGGAGTCTGATGATGAGTTAGATGAAACATATTTGGACTTTACTGAAGTGGAGTCTACATATGGTCCTAGTGATGAGTTGAGAAGGTTGCCTGGTTCAGATGATAATGAGAATAATAGCAGTGTACTTCAACCCATCCCTAACAACCAAGAATTCCTGCCTTCAAGGGATTTAGGTATTAAACAAATTGAAATTGGCATGAGGTTTGCATCAACTGTAGATTTTAGGCTTGCACTTAAGGATTATGTAATCAAGGAAAAGTTGGATATTAAATTAACAAGAAATGATGGTGATAGAGTGACTGCAGTGTGCAAGTAAGGTTGTGGCTAAAGAATACATACAAGTAAACCAAGTAATGAGCAGTGTTTAAGAATCAAGACATTCACCATAAAGCATAGCAATTGCTTGTGGACTCATAGTAGTAAGCAAGCCACATCTTTTTATCTAGCAAACAAGTACTTGGAGCAAGTGAGATTAAACCCAACCATGGGCCATGTGGCACTTCAAAGTACTATTGCAGCTGAGTTAGACCTTGATGTGTCTACATACAAAGCGCGTAGGGCAAAGAAAAGGGCATTAGGCATTATTGAGGGAGATGAGGCTGAACAATATTCAAAGTTGAGGGATTACTGTGCATTGATCCAAAGCACCAATCCAGGAAGTTGTGCAACAATTGGTGTTGATCCCATGTCTTATGATAACGAAATAAAAACCTTCGAAAGGATTTTTATTTGTTATGCTGCAATGAAGAAGGGATCTAGAGACGGTTGTAGGCCATTCCTTGGAGTTGATGGGTGCTTTCTAAAGGGAGCATATGGTGGTCATCTTCTGTTTGCTGTGGCATGTGATGGGAATGACCAAATGTACCCTGTTGCATTCGCTGTTGTAGAGGCTGAAACAAAAGACTCATGGGCTTAGTTCATGAGAGAGTTAATGGAGGTTGTGGGACTTCACTTTGACATCACCTTCATGTCAGATAGACAGAAAGTAAGTATCTTTATAATTTTATTTCATTTCCATTTTACACTTTACTTCAATTTCAGTTCTTTTAATCAATAGTTTTATTTATCTTTACTTTTCTACTTTACTGGTTCCTTTCAGTGTTTTAAATTAGTAGTTTTAATTCATTTCAAATTTACAGTTTACTTAAATTTTAGATGTTTTAAGTTAGTACAAGTAACTAATTTTATTTCATTTTTGTTTTACAATTTACTTGAGTTTTAAGACTAATCAATAGTTTTATTTATGTTTACTTTTCTAATTTACTGGTTCCTTTCAGTGTTTTAAATTAGTAGTTTTAATTCATTCAGATTTGAAATTTAATTTAATTTTAGTTTTTTAAGCAGTACAAGTAAATAGTTTTATTTCATTTTCGTTTTATAATTACTTTAAATTCAGTTCTGTAAGATAGTAGTGGTAAGTATATTAAGCCTGTTTAACATACAAAGACATTGTCTGGAAACTATATTCAATACTTAATTCAGAACAAATTAGTGAATTAGATAAAGCAATTTGGATATCAATTAAAAGAATAAGTTCCACTTTAAAAAAAAAAAAAAAAAAAAAAAATTGATAAAATTTCAAGTTAAGAAGACTTCAATCATCACTAACACTAACAATTCAAACATATAGCAAAAATGTTCTCACTTTACAATAATCACCTAAATTATAGCACTTAAAGTCCTAACATTTTCAGTGCTTAATTTTCAGTTTTATCAAACAAAACTTAGCCCTTCTAGGGGCAGACCAAACGGCTATACAACTAGGGTAGGTGGAGCTCATGACGAAAAGGTCACCACTTAGAGGTTGCAAGTTGAAGCTTGCAGCTTAGAGGCCTTGAAACATCAAAGAAATGAATCGTAAAGTCAAGCTAGAGTGCTTTTATGGTGATCACAAGCCTGAAACCATAGGTGCCTGACACCAGCAGTAAGCATAAAAGCAGCTCAAAATTTAGTTCTCTTTCAAGCTAATTTAAAAGCCTACACAAGCTAGACTCCAATAATTATACACCTTCAATAAAGAATGGCCTCACTAAGATAATCAACCAAGCTCTAGAACATAAAACATTTTTTGTAAATAAAATAAATTTCATGAAAACTTCATTTTAACTTCCAAAATAAGATGAAACTAGAGGAATGCAAAAACATATGAGTCCATTATACACCAATTATTAGTGCAAAAAAATTCACGACCATAAGGCCCATAACAACTATATACATTACTTTTCAAGGCCACTATAGCCAAATATTTTTAAACATAAGGACTCACATTATTTTCCAGCATTTTACTTCATATTTTACTCTCTTATAAAGCTTTCAACTCGGATTGGAGGTAAGATACACCGATATGGACGCCATAACAACAAGACATTGTTGATATTTTCATATCTGGCTATTAGGTGGAACTTCAGATTCTACAGAGCTTCAGCTGTTAGCTAGTATAGCATGAATATTTTAAGAGTTTCAAATTATTAATATGTTTCAGTTCTAATCAATAGTTTTATTTATGTTTACTTTTCTAATTTACTGGTTCCTTTCAGTGTTTTAAATCAGTAGTTTTAATTCATTCAGATTTGAAATTTAATTTAATTTTAGTTTTTTAAGCAGTACAAGTAAATAGTTTTATTTCATTTTAATTTTATTATTACTTTAATTTCAATTTTGTAAGATAGTAGTTGTATTTATGTTCGATTTTGCACTTTACCGGTCCATTCCTTAATATTGATTTGTAGTTACATTTAATTTGTAATTTTCATTTTATTTCAGGGATTGGTTGATAGTTTTGACACCATTCTGTATGGGGCTGAACGTAGATTTTGTGTCAGACACCTCTATGAAAATTTCAAACTAAAATATAGGGGACAAAATATGAAAAATGAGGTTTGGGAAGCAGCTCAATCCTACACAGAAGCTGATTTTCAATTGCATATGAACAATATCAAATAGATGGATGCTAAAGCTTATGAGTGGCTGAGAAAAGTGCCACCAAGGGTATGGACAAGGTCCAGTTTTGGTTGTCAGTCAAAAACTGCCTTAGTGATAAACAACATGTTTGAATCCTGGAATGTAATCATTCTTCCAGCAAGAGACAAGCCTATTTTGTACATGTTGGAATGGATTAGAAAGTATCTCATGTTGAGGTTTCAAAGTAAGAGGGAGTTCATGAATTCAAAGAGTGGGTTGTTATGTCCAAACATTTAGAAGGAGATGACCAAGAGGAAAAATAGTGCAAGATTTTGCAAAGTTCATTATGCTGGTGAGGACAAATATGAAGTGGAATGCAGAGGAATTAGTGAGGCAGTGGACATTTCGCAAAACACATGCACTTGTAGGATATGGGATGTTAGTGGTATCCCTTGCAATCATGTTATAGCATGCATATTTGCAAGGAGGGAGCTGCCAGAGATATATGTTGATCCATATTATCACAGAGACACTTATTTGAAGGCCTATACAAACTTGATTTATCCTGTTCCTATGAGCAGGCTATTAAATTCAGAACCTATAGACCCATTGCAGCCTCCAACCTATAGGAAACCAACTAGTAGACCAAAGAAGGCAAGGAACAAAGAAAATGATGAGGCAAAGAACAAAAAAAATGATGAGCCAAAGCACAAAAAAATTGATGAGTCAAGTAGTTCAACAACATTAAGCAAGTCAAGACCAGTTTTGCAATGTTTAAGATGCAATAATTATGGGCACAAGACAAGAACATGCACAGCCTTGGAACTAATAATGGTTGAGAAACTTTTACCAAGAAGGGGAGGAAGACCACCATTAACTAATAGAGGAGGGGCTGGAAGTGCATATGGCAGGAATGGAAGGGGTGCTAGGGGTGGTTTAGATGCACATGGGTGCATCAAAGTCAATCTCAAGAGGTAAATATCTTGCTTAATATAAACCTAGAATTAGCTATTTTCCTTTTTCTAGTTGAATTAACTATTCTTTAGTGCTAACAATATATAACAATCTATTTTAGCAAGTTACAAACATTTGTTTTTCTTAATATGGTGATTCACAGGCATCAATGCAGTCTAGAGGTGGTGTTTCAGTGCATAGAAGGGGTGGTGTTTCAGTGCATAGAAGAGGTGCTGGTTCAGCAGTGTAGGAAAGAGGTACTGATTCAGCAATTCAGGGAAGAGGTGGTGGTTCAGCAGTGCAGGGAAGAGGTATTGGTTTAGCAGTTCAAGGAATAGGTGGTGGTTCAATGCAGTCAAGGGCTGGTGGTTCAGTTGTGCAGGGAAGGGGTTGTAATGTAATATGGCCAAGGGGTGGTGATGGTGGGCATACAGTGCAGCTATGGGGTGGGAATTCAGTGCAGGTAAGGCAATCTCAAGAGGTAAATAATGTAAATGATGAATTTTTTCTCTAATTTTGTATTTGATGGTTTATTAGCCTGATATAGCTCTGTACTATAAATGGTACCTATTTATTTAGGGGGTATGCCCTCTGTTTGCTCTATAATATTTTAAAAAATCTATAAAAATAACACAATTAAGGAGAGTAGTTAAAAGAAATAGAATTTCAACTTAGACTTTTATTTGTCTTTGCAGATTCATAACATTCCATTATCTCAGTTGCTTAACACACAGGCATCATCATTAAAGTATAGCGACTATCTCAGTTTCCATTTCCTATTTAAACATGCATTGACAACATGAGAAAAATAATATTATTTATATCTTTGCAGGTCATTGATGAATGATGATGCAAGTGATTATGCTACTTGGTGACAATGGGAGTTGTTGGTTGGTAGTCACATTTTTTGGTTACTCTGATGCAATATTTAGGTTGTTGTGGGTTGCTGTGATGCAATGTTTTTGTTGCCATGATCTTTTGTTCTGAAAAATTTGCTGCAGTGCAGCCTTCTGGCATTTTTTTTATAGTAACTAAGAAGTAATTTGGTACTGTAATGTATTTGTATTAAACCTTATATGCAACCTTCCTTTAGAATGTTAATATGGCCAATATGTCTTGGTGGTCAGTTTTATACAGTCTATTATGATGGAATATGTGTATGTGTTGTAATGTGAGTGACAATATTGTTTGGTGCAACCAACAAATACAGTCTTTGGCGTATTAAGCAACAAAAGCAATCATACAAGTTATGCAACAACTTGATAGAATTGTAGGAAAATTTGCACTGATTGACAACAAAAAAATTAATCTTTTTTTCCATTATATGGTCATTACAACATTAATTCTGCTAAAATAGAATCAAAAACCCCCCCATACATAAGCAAGCCCAATACACTGCTACATATACACACTGCATTATTCACCTAAACTCCCCCCATACATTAACAAAAATAAAAAAACCAATGATAAGTGCTTAAATGTTGCACATTTCAGCACCTAAGCTAGGGTATTTCAGTCTTTGCATCTATCTTAAGTTTATGTTTTAGTCCTAATTTATGTTTATGTGTATTTCAGGGCAATAAAGTTAAAATGAGCTAAGAACGGTCCAATTAAGCCTTTTTGGAGTTAAGCAAAGATTTTCAGAAAATGGCGTAAAGCGGTCAATCTCGGGCCTTTGATGATGTTCCCAAAGATGGAGAAGCAAACCAAATAGCCTGGGGCAAAAATGGAGCTGAATAAGGCTTAAAAGAATTTTCCAACTCTGGGGGATTGATCCCCCAGGGTGGGGGATCAATCCCCCAGGACTTGGCAACATTGCATATTTTTATTTTAATGTTTGGGCTTATTTTGTAACCTAGTGGGCTTTAATAGGTTTATTACTTAAGCCCAGTGAGGCCCATTGTTTTTAGGGTTAGTATTTATTAGTTTAGTGATTTATTATTTGGAGAATTAAGTTTTGATTATTTTTTTTTAATCTGTATCGTGATATCGTTCTCTCTGAAAGAAAACGAAAGGAAGAAAAAAAGAGAGGGTTTCAAGAATATTTTTTACAGAGGCTTTGTCTACAGTTGAAGGAAGAAGAAGAAGGGCCAAAAGATGGATATAGGACTTGTTGACACCATAATCATCTCCTCAATGAGCTAGTTCTTCACTTAGGGCTTGGATGAGCCCTAAGTTCATGTAACCCTAACCTTTGTATTTCTTTTCTTTGGGAATTATTATGTTGTAATTAAATTGTATGGCCTTGCGATTTCTTAATATATACATGCTTGATTTGATAAATTAGGGTTTGTATTGATAAATTCTTCCATTGAAATCTCCAATTGATTGTATGTCTATGTATGATTAATTAGGGATTTTATTCTTCATTAGATGATTAGAATTTAATTCTTTCATTGATTCTATATGAAAATTGCATGTCTAGGTGTGATTGATTTAGAATTATACTCTACACTAGATACTTCTTTTAGTTGTGTTTAGTGATGGCCATAGCATGAGACTTAGTTGATACAATTGTCAATTAATTTGATGGATAAAGGCTTAATCATGATAGATTGTTTTACAAATTAGCTTATTTGTCATTAGTTAATTGTAGTAAAGTAGGCAATCTGTGCTTGATTATTTTAATTCATGCTTCTAATTACAATTAGTATTATCTTCTTGATTGATGTGTGCTCTTATTGGATACATTTGTGAATGTGTATGGTGGGTTATGACGTAGTCTTGAATGGGTTCTACACTTTAGTTTAATTGTCATTAGGTAGACAATTCATTCTTGATGTTGATAATCTATGCTTACAATTGTGATTTGTGATGATAATGTGGCTACATCTATAATTACACTAATGAATTCCCCATTAATTGAAAGCATATGGTTAATTGCATGAGCTTAGTGGTGAATCCTAACCCTAAGACTCTCTTCATATCTCTTTAATTCTTAGTTTAATTTAATTTAATTTACTTGCATTGTCATTTCTATTTCCATGCTTTCGATTTAACTCTAGTTTAATCACTTCACCAAAAATCTTTTTCTCTCTCTCTCTTGTGCAATCTCATTAGCACTAAAATCAAGTTTAATCCCAACACGTGTTCAATCCCTTGGGTTCGATCCCTACTCGCTTTATACTACATAGTATAAGTGTTTAGTGGTTTTATAAATTTTAAAATATGATGCCCACTTGACATTATTTCTAAACCTAAAGTGTTGTGCATTATTTTATGCACACGCTCGGGTCGCATCATATTTTTGGCGCCGTTGCCGGGGATTGACGGTTTAGTTGGAATTGAATTAGGCATTATGGTTAATTTGATTGTTTTCTTTAAATTACTATTTTCTTACAAATCCCTCTTGTTCAATTAGGTACTTGAAAAGAAGAGGAGCAAGCATTGGATCTTGGCACGATTGTGACGTTGTTGCTACGGACTTTCATGAGCTTCCTTGAATTTCTTTAACTATAATTGTTCAATTCTCTACATGCTTGCGAGATAGCCCTTGTCGAGGCTATCACATTGTTTAAATTCTTGTCCAAGCATAAGCCCAAAATGAGGCTATTACTTTCTTGATAGAAAGCATCGGCCCGTGTGGAGGCAATTTAATTTTGTGCATTGATATAACATGGGAGTATAGGAACATCGTATGTGGAGGTGGTGAATTGTTGTTGATTGTTGTTGTGGTTTGT
This sequence comes from Cornus florida, assembly GCF_030987335.1. Lineage (NCBI taxonomy): Eukaryota > Viridiplantae > Streptophyta > Magnoliopsida > Cornales > Cornaceae > Cornus > Cornus florida. Next base: position 32,307,236 of record NW_026775576.1, read on the forward strand.
TGTTTCTAGGAGAATTCTTCCTATTCTTGACTATCCCACACTTAATGGAAAATCAATTCTAAGATCTAGGGCATATGGATAATCTAGGTGAGTATCACCCTCTTAATGGGCATCCACCTCATGGTGTGCATCCACCCTTGAGAATTCCACATCCTAATATGTTTCCACAACCCAATCAAATGCAACAACCTCCAATAATACAAATTCATCCTCAAGATCATGTAGTGTATCCCCCTAATCCTCAATTATCTCTTCGGGATCACTACACTCCAAATGAATACAATGCACCAACATGCATCCGGTTGCCAAACTTTCGGGCAACCCATTATGAAATCAAGCCCGCAACCATCCAAATGTGCCCCATTTTCTATGGGGTGAGCCATGAAGAACCACATAAACATTTAGATGAGTTTTTGGAAGTTTGTTCAACCGTGAAAATCACGGACCTTCCAGTAGAAGTCTTAAAAATGAAGCTTTTCCCTTTCACTCTTCAGGAAAAGGCTAAATATTGGTTCAATAACTTGAGGGCAAATTTAATCACATCTTGGGCTCAACTACAATATGAATTCCTAAAAAAATTTTACCCCGCAAGTAGAACCGATGCTATGAGAGCTTCTATCCGTGAATTCTCCCAAAATGAGGGAGAACCTTTACATGAAGTATGGGAGCGTTTGAACGATTTGCTACGGAAGTGTCCACATCACGACATTCCAAAGTGGCAATTAGTTCGCTGCTTCTATGAAAGCTTATCCGATACCCAAAAAGGTATTGTTGATGCTTCATGTGGAGGAGCTTATTTGGACAAAAATGAAGACGATGTGTGGCATCTTTTTGATCGCATGAGCGAAAATTCAATGCATCATTCTTCATCGTCCCGATTTGGCCAAAATTTGAATGAAGGAGGGAAGAAAACCTCCAGTCTTTCTCAAATGGAGAGTTCCATGGAAATTGAACAAGTTTTTCAATTGTCCTCTTGGACAAGTTTTTCCGAGTGAGTATCAAGAACAAGTCAATGCTGTTTTCATTCATCCGAAAAGTAATCCAAATTCTAACTCCTACAATTCCGGATGGAGTGATCCTCACTTCTCTTGGAGAAATCAAGGAGGAGGTATCATTCCTCCTCTTCATAAAAATTCTCAAGAAAAGTATGTACCACCCCACCTCCGAAATGCAAAGTCTCAAACATACCATTCTCCATCTTATCCTCTTCCAAATGTGAATTAATTCTCCAATTCTCATTCTTCAAATCATCAATCTTTTTCTCATCCACCTCAAGAGCCTCCTAGAAATCCCACTTTTAAAGATAAGGTTTTAGAAGCTTTGGGTGATCTTCGAAAGGAAAATCAAGTGTTTCATTCGCATTCTCAATCAATTGCAAAACTTGAAGCCCAAATTGGGCAAATGGTTCAAACAATGAAAGGGAAAGGGCCTATTCAACCCAAACTTAACCAAAAGGCATACTCCATTTCCACTTTGAGAAGTGGGAGAAAAATTGATAACAAAGTTGAGAGACTTAGTAAAGTTAGTGTTCCGGTGCAACCAAGTGTTAGCTCATTTACCATTCCCAATTCCATCCCTACTTCACTAGAGGCAAGTGGTCACATTGAGGAGCCAATTCCATCATCATCATCTTCCTCCCATGTAGAGAAGCCTTTTGAGCCAAAAGCTCCATTTCCTCAAGCTTTTAACTCTACTCCATTTTCGAGGCAAAAAGGAAAAATCCATGACATAATGGAAGTTTTTAAACAAGTTAAAATCAACCTTCCTCTTCTTGATGTTATTCGCCAAATTCCACCATATGCCAAGTTCTTGAAAGACTTGTGTACTCAAAAGATGAAGAACAAGGGACCAAGCCCAAAGAAAGTGCTTCTCACGGAGCAAGTGAGCTCTATCATTAAGCTTAACACCCCACCTAAGTTCAAAGACCCCGGCGCGTCAAACATCTCTTGTACCATAGGGAACCATGAGGTCAAAAGGGCTCTTCTTGACTTAGGGGCTAGTGTTAATGTTATTCCTTATGACGACGGCCGTTCCAATACGCCAAACTGAATGTAGTGAATGTGTGGTTCAAGAAAAGCCTTTTATGTCAAATTTAAATTTATAAAAACCACTACCAACACTACTACTAACGTAGCAAGAGTGAGTAGGGATCGTCCCAAGGGATTATACGTGTTAGAATTTCAACTTCAACTCTAGCGTACCAAATGATTGCAAAAGAGAATTGGGTTGGTTGATTACTTCTAGAAAAGAATTAATTAAAATGCATTAAGATAAAGAGTAAGTAAGAAGGAAAGGTCTTGGGGTGTAGAGATCACCACCAAACAATACTATTCCAAACCATAATCAAGTGACTAGTGAGGGAAATGAATGTGTTGCAACAATGTTGTGTGTGTAAAAGACATTCAATTGGTAAGGGTGACTCAACAAGTGCAAATTGTCTCAATCAACATGTGTGAGGCCACAATACATCTATTGGTAGAGGAATATATTGTCTAGACATAATGTGAAGAGAACAAAATATCAAATCAAGTCATTAAACCTTTCATTAAGCTCATAGTCCAAGTAATCCATAAGGATGACTTAGTTAAACATGCATTATCTAAACATCATGTGAGAGGCCACAATTTATCTATTGGGAGAGGAATAAATTGTCTAAACACATGTGAAAGATACAATATATCATAACTAGTCATTAATCCTTCATTAAGCTCACAATCCACATACAACACAATATTAGAGGAATATGCCATTTGGTCTCACAAGCATGGAACATCAAACATCAAGAGTAGATTGTCCTCCCATCTAACATTATACTACCACTACACTAAATCTACACTACTAGCATGAAAATAAAGCTATCTAGACTAGGGGAGAGGCACAAACCATCAAGAATAGGCATAAACCATCAAATGAACCAAAATAGCATTCATTAAGCATATCATCTTGATAATCTCTAGATCTATAGCATCAATACACATAGACATGCATCAAGAACACTAAATCTAGAGATAAGCACATGAATATCCTACTCTAGCATACATAGACATATGGGTAGAATAGAATAGTCAATTGGAAGCATTAAACCATACAAACCATGAAATAATCAAGATTTATATATACATGAATATCAAGATGTATCATACAACACTAATCCCTCAATAATACACAAGATTAGAGTATAGAAAGCATGCTTGGGGCTAACTCTAGCCCCAAGAGGATGTCTAGACACTCATGGTAGTGATGATCCAACCCTCAAGGGCTAACTCCATGGCTGCTCCTTGTTGGTGAAGATCTCCTCCAATGGTTGCTCTAGCTTCCTCCCTTCTTCCTCTCCAAGAATAGCCTCCAAGATGATTTTCAATGTGTGACAAGAGACTCTAGGCTCCTCCCCAAAAAGTATATCATATTCCTTATATAGGTAGGTCAAATACACCCTATGATGAGCTGTGGTCGTGCAAAGCATATTCTCCAATGATTGGGTGAAGGACGAAATAAATGAGCTGGACTTTAACTTTTTCTCGCTGGAGGAAGTTCGATCGATCGAACCTTAACTTGGATCGATCGAAGATGGGTTCGATCGATCGAACTGCATCTTGGATCGATCGAAGTGGTCTGACTCCTCCGGATAAGGATAAGGCTGAGATATTTCGAAGATATTTATGAGGAAAAGGACAAAAGTGGTTGGTAGGCGTACAGCTGTGGATAAGATCAATCATTTGAATAGGACAAAATAGGGTTCGATCGATCGAAGGTGATGTTGGATCGATTGAACTTGGAATTTCAGCAAAGGCCAAGGTTGGATCTATCGGGAAGTACTGTGATCGATCATAGATGTTCGATCGATCGAACTATAAGTTGGATCGATCGAACTTTTCAGCTGCACAACTTTGATTCCTTTTTGCTCCTTACTTTCTCCACTTTGCTCCCTCCTTTGGTTTATCTCAGGATTGCTTCAATTAAGCTCTTATTTGGCTGAGTTAGCTCAATTTTGGGATTAGTGCCTAAAAATATAAATAACACGTAATAAGTCTAAAACGGCAAAGTAAGATAGATAAAGGTACTAGAATGCTTAAGCTTAACGGGTTTAAATGCGCACTTTTCAGTGCTCATCACCTTACTCCGTGTATCTTCAATTAGGTTTAGGAAACCTTAAGCCAACTTCGGTAGTTATTCAACTCGTCGATAGGTCTACAAAACAACCAAGGGGAATTGTTGAGGACATCCTTATCAAAGTTGACAAATTTTATTTCCCGGTTGATTTTGTTGTGCTTGACACTGAGCCGGTTCCAAATCCTACCACTTACATTCCAATAATCTTAGGAAGACCATTCCTTGCCACTGCTAATGCGACAATCAATTGTAGGTCTGGCATTATGGACATATCTTTTGGCAATATGATGGTTAAGCTTAATGTGTTCAACATGAGCCAACATCCTATCAATGAAGGCGAGTGTTTCATGGTGAATGTCTTGGATGAAATTGTTGAAGAAGTCTTTCCTTCCATTCCTTCTGAAGATCCTCTTGAGGCATGCCTCTCTCACTTCAATATGGACGCATTTGACATTGAAAGCTCCATAGATGAAGTTAATTCTCTAATGGACTCCGTGGCCATCTTAAACTTCTCGCCATGGAAAAACTCAAAAGAACCTCTTCCTCCAATCGCAAGTACTCTTTCTTATCAAAAAGAGGAAGAAATTGTAAGTTCACCAATGGCCAATCCAATTTATGAGGACATTCCTTGTAATATTGAGCATGAAGTCATTGAGGCGACCTTAGTGAAGGAGGAGAAAGTGATCAATGTGGAAGTTGACAAAAAAGATGAAGAGATTGAGTTTTCTAATAATCCAACCGAGTCTTTGAAAGACATTACCTTGCCAAGTGCAAGGCCGATCATGATGGACTTTATCTTCAAGACCGTGGATGAAAGGGAACAAATTGCATCTTCCATCATTTCTTTCCAAATCATTCTTTTAGGAAATGTATTCATTGTTGTGAGAGATGTATTCATTGTTGTGAGAGAACATCCATTGGGGAAAATAGATAAACGGATCAATGAGGATGTCTCATATCCGGTTTTTGATTCTTTCGACTAGTGAGTCGCCCCAACGTCTTGCTAGAGACGTTAAACACTAATTTTTCGTTGATTTTTCTCACATACACAGTGAAGGAGAACTTTTTTGTATAAAATTATCGATCCCAAGCTTAGGGTGATCGAACCCCTTAACCTTGCCCTTACCATCTCTCTCTCGCCTCTATTCACTGCCCAACCCTCAAACTTCACTTCACCCAAATCCAAATTCCCAAGTTCTTAGATCATCCCTCTCTATTCGATCCTCTCTGTTCTATCCTCTCTTGCGCCGTGTTGAAGAGGTCGTTCAATGGCGTCGCTGTTGGGTGGTGGGTTATTTCCTGGCAATTTTACTTCTCCGTTCTCTGTCGCATCTGGGCCAGCGATCGCGGCTGTACAACTTTCCAGTGTCAGCTGGGTCTTTCCGGCGGGTGTGTTAATCGCTGTATTTCTCCGACGAGGTTGGGTCGCCGAGATTACATTGCCGCAGCTGGTTTTTCTTTTCCGACGCGTTTGGCTTGGTTCTCTGGCGTCTGCGGCTGTTGGGTCGCCGAGATTACATCGACACGGCTGTTCGTCTTCCGGAGTCGCCTCTGTTCGTCTTTCCGGCGTCCCATCTGTTCGTTTTCCAGCGATTCGCGGCTGGGTTCGTCAACGATTCATGGCTGTTCGTTCTCCGGTATCGCGGTTGTGTCTCTCTGGCAATTTCGGCTGGATCTCTCCGGCGCTTTCGACTGGGATCTTCGCCGGCGAGTTTGCAGGTTCCTTCCGGCCGTGCTTCATTCTCCGACGAGCACGTGTTGTCAATAAAATAAAATAAAAAAAAAAAAAGAAAAAGAAAAGATAAGAAAAGAAAAGAAAAAAAAAATAAATAATAATAAAAAATGAAAAAAATTTAATTAAATAATAATAATAATAATAAATAAGAAAAAAAAACAAAAAATTAAAAATTAAAAAAATAAAAAATAAAAAAAAAGTGTTAAATTGATGATTAAAAATAAATAAATAAAAACAAAAAAAAAATGTGCATTCATGATAAAAAAAAATTGAATTGTTGATTAAAAAAAAAAAACAAAAAAAAAAAAAAATTTAAAAAAAAATTAATTAAATTGTTGACTCAAACTAAATAAATAATAAAAAAAAAAAAACCAATTCAGTAGATTTTGAAATAATGTTTTTATTTATTTAATTATTTCTTTTAAAATGTCCAAAAAAAAAAAAAAATTTCAAAATTTTTCAAAGTCACATTCCGTCTTACTAAAGACGTTAAATTTAGTCCATGTTATTTATTTATTTATTTATTATGCCTTGTATACTTATTCTTTTTCACAAAAAGAAATAAAAAAAATAAAAAATATGTTACTAGTATACCGTTATGCTTGGTTATACATGTTTATCTTTTATCCAGGGTTTCATCTCATATCTCTTTGCATCATGTTCTATATTGTTTTTGATTGTATGCATTGCTTATCCTATATGATATTTGATGTGAGTTTGCTAGTATGGTTCTACGGCTAGGTTTTTGCATCCAAGTTTGGGGGAGATATCTTTCCTACTGGATCATTGCTGGACTTCATAATCTTTGCCATCACGGTATACTCTTTCCATCATTTTTCATTGTTCTCTTTGCACATTGAGGACAATGTACAGTTTAAGTTTGGGGGTAAGGTTATCATGCTTCATTCTATTTTAAGTCGAGTTTTAAATGCATGATGCAATTTGAGATGTATTTGGCAATGATTTTGAACTTTTGAAGCATAGTACTTTTAAAAAACAAGTTGTTAAAGTCTAATATTTCTTGTATGCTCTAGGATGCCATTTAGGGGTAAATTTTTAATTTTTGATATCATGTTTGGTCTTGTGGTACACATTATCTTGTTAGTTGAAAATGCTTTGAGAGTTGATTCTAGAATTCTACACTTGCACTTGCGCACACTAGCATTCAATTTGTGGGGTACATGCTTAGTTGATTATTGTCTTGGTTTATCCCAATTGAGCTAGTATGCTTTGGAAGCTTTCATTCTTGATAAAATGACCTTGCAAAGAAAAGAAATAAAAGCACTCACCAAAGGTGAGGAGCAAAAAAAAAAAAAAAAAAAAAAAAAACTGCATTCTTTCAACATGTCAACTGATTAAAAAGGAAGACAAGGAAAGAATGTAAGATGTATGATTAGTTTGAGTTCGTAGCCTAGTCATTCTGAGTCATTACGCCCTTAGGAGTGTCTTTACACTTAACGCCCTAAGACCATCTGGTTTGGGAGTCGTTGGCTCAACGCTTGTTACATGGGGTGATTAGAGAGCTTAAGGAACTTGGACATTGCACATGGTCATACATATATATATATATATAATTGATGAAATCAAATAATAAAAAAAAAATGTTTGATTGAATAACAAGGTTCATTCAATGTCTTGATGTCTGGTACTATATCTGTATGCTAGTTTGAGGGTAAGGCTATGCCATTACTTTGATTTGCTAGGATAGCAACACATTTTGATGCCGGTTCACTAAAAAAGGATGATAAAATTGATTCAATTTGCATGATTAACTTGCTTGAGTGTGGAGGACCATCTTTGCTTACTTGATGTTGAAATATTGAGAATAGCTTAGAAATGGCATAAATTTGCATACTTGAAGTAGTCTACTTTAAACACTTATTTGATAGGTGTCGTTACTTCTCAAGTAAGAAAGAGCTGTTGATGTTTGTGAGTACCATTTCTAGAAACCCTCACGAGACTTCACTCGTCCACTAGGGGTAACCTAGGGATTTAAAAGGCTTGTTGCATATGCTAAATGCAACCGTGATCCCTACGAAAGTGGTGTTATCTTTATTTGCTTAATTAGTTCATAGTTGTATATATGTTTGTTTCATTTCCATGTTGTAGTTCATTGCTAGGGACTAGCAATATCTAAGTTTGGGGGTGTGATAAGTACTTAAATGTTGCACATTTCAGCACCTAAGCTAGGGTATTTCAGTCTTTGCATCTATCTTAAGTTTATGTTTTAGTCCTAATTTATGTTTATGTGTATTTCAGGGCAATAAAGTTAAAATGAGCTAAGAACGGTCCAATTAAGCCTTTTTGTAATTAAGCAAAGATTTTCAGAAAATGGCGCAAAGCGGTCAATCTCGGGCCTTAGATGATGTTCCCAAAGATGGATAAGCAAACCAAATAGCCCGGGGCAAAAATGGAGCTGAATAAGGCTTAAAGGAATTTTCCAACTCTGGGGGATCGATCCCCTAGGGTGGGGGATCAATCCCCCAGGACTTGGCAACATTGCATATTTTTATTTTAATGTTTGGGCTTATTTTGTAACCTAGTGGGCTTTAATAGGTTTATTACTTAAGCCTAGTGAGGCCCATTGTTTTTAGGGTTAGTATTTATTAGTTTAGTGATTTATTATTTGGAGAATTAAGTTTTGATTAATTTTTTTTAATCTGTATCGTGATATCGTTCTCTCTGGAAGAAAACGAAAGGAAGAAAAAAAGCGAGGGTTTCAAGAATATTTTTTACAGAGGCTTTGTTTACAGTTGAAGGAAGAAGAAGAAGGGCCAAAAGATGGAGATAGGACTTGTGGACACCATGATCATCTCCTCCATGAGCTAGTTCTTCACTTAGGGCTTGGATGAGCCCTAAGTTCATGTAACCCTAACCTTTGTATTTCTTTTCTTGGGGAATTATTATGTTGTAATTAAATTGTATGGCCTTGCGATTTCTTAATATATACATGCTTGATTTGATAAATTAGGGTTTGTATTGATAAATTCTTCCATTGAAATCTCCAATTGATTGTATGTCTATGTATGATTAATTAAGGATTTTATTCTTCATTAGATGATTAGAATTTAATTCTTCCATTGATTCTATATGAAAATTGCATGTCTATGTGTGATTGATTTAGAATTATACTCTACACTAGATACTTCTTTTAGTTGTGTTTAGTGATGGCCATAGCATGAGACTCAGTTGATACAATTGTCACTTAATTTGATGGATAAAGGCTTAATCATGATAGATTGTTTTACAAATTAGCTTATTTGTCATTAGTTAATTGTAGTAAAGTAGGCAATCTATGCTTGATTATTTTAATCCATGCTTCTAATTACAATTAGTATTATCTTCTTGATTGATGTGTGCTCTTATTGGATACAGTTGTGAATGTGTATGGTGGGTTATGACGTAGTCTTGAATGGGTTCTACACTTTAGTTTAATTGTCATTAGGTAGACAATTCATTCTTGATGTTGATAATCTATGCTTACAATCGTGATTTGTGATGATAATGTGGCTACATCTATAATTACACTAATGAATTCCCCATTAATTGAAAGCATATGGTTAATTGCATGAGCTTAGTGGTGAATCCTAACCCTAAGACTCTCTTCATATCTCTTTAATTCTTAGTTTAATTTAATTTAATTTACTTGCATTGTCATTTCTATTTCCATGCTTTCGATTTAACTCTAGTTTAATCACTTCACCAAAAATCTTTTTCTCTCTCTCTCTTTCTCTCTCTCTCTTGTGCAATCTCATTAGCACTAAAATCAAGTTTAATCCCAACACGTGTTCAATCCCTTAGGTTCGATTCCTACTCGCTTTATACTACATAGTATAAGTGTTTAGTGGTTTTATAAATTTTAAAATATGATGCCCACTTGACATTATTTCTAAACCTAAAGTGTTGTGCATTATTTTGTGCACACGCTCGGGTCGCATCAACCAAAACAAGGAACCCACTTAACATCAATTCAAAAAACAACTGCACAATAATTTAGGGGTTTTTGTATAGATTTCTCTTTAATGGACCAAGGGGTAAAATTGCTATTTTGATTTTACAGTAGAGCTCGCGTGCCTCTGTAAACCCACCTCCATCGTCCTTGGCAGCCACTTCCTTTTTTCTTTTTCTTTTTTTCTTTTTTTTTTTCCCAATCATCAATGGCAGCTTGAGCCACCACCTATATCCTCGATGAAAATTCATGGCAACGGCGAGGATTCGAACTAGAAAGACGAGGATGTCGGAGCAAATTAACCTACCTTTTTTTTTTTTGGCAGAGTTAAGATAGAAATCAAAGATCCCATCCTCTATGATGCACGTGACCGGCTCTCCAATGTTAGAACTGATACGATCAACCTCAGAGACGTGTCTTGGTGACGGCTTCCAAAAGATCAAAGTATGAATCGATCGCCGGAGGGTTTTTCAGGAGTTCATTAGAAACGGTTTGGAAATGGGAATGAACATGTGGGTGTGGCAGAGCGGTGGGCTTGGTCGCTGTTGAAGAAGGCGACATTGATGCCGGCGAGCTTGAGCTTGATTGTTTTGTGTGTTGCTCGAGTTTTTCTCAATTTCGAATGGGTTACAGAGAATGAATGGATTACGATATTTGTTTGCGAACGAAAATTAGGGTTAGAGCTTTTATTAATTTATTTTCCTAACAATAAGGCCAACTCTGTCATATTGGAATTTTTTTTACGTCATGTGATAATCACAGGCCGGAATAGTGTTGCCTGGCTTATTTTTTTGCAAAAAAAAATAGTTCAGGGGGTTTACATTAAAAACAAAAGTTCAAAGGGATTTTTAGGGAAAGAGAGTAAAGTTCAGGAGGGTTATTTGCACTTTACCCTTTTATTAAACAATATAATTTGAACGTCAATTAATTAATTTATTTATATCCTAATATTATACGTATTTATTACAAGTTCGCCTTTGATGGCTACATTTGTTGAGTTGGCTAAACCCTACTATACCTCTTTAGAAAATTTGTCATACTAATTCTGTTCCTACCCTAGTACGGGTTTGTAATTATTATATCATTTTCGTCTTATTTCGGTAGACAGAGTATCGACTCTACTCAATGTACTCCGTTTAATTGCGGGCGCAATGAGAGTAGGTTGGGTTATGCCACTTTTATTATATAGTTAAAAAAAAAAAAAAAAAAAAAAAAAAAAAAAAAAAAAAAAAACCGATCTCAATGTGTTTAAATGAGCTGATAAATAAGTTGACTAACTTTTAAATTATTAAATAATAAATATTAATATATTTTCATTGAATTAAAAATTTACAGTAATTGTCTATTATATTGTACGCCACCGTACGTGGCACATATTAACAACATAGATGACTTTGGGCTTTCACTTTATATATATATGTGCAGTTATTCATTTTTGGGATGTTTATTTTCATCACAGGCCACGTGCATGTGTTTGCAATCGCAACACCTTTGAAATCAATTTGGCCTCTAGTTTCTTCAAAATGAAGTGCCGATTTCAAGCCCCTCCATCTTGGGAAGATTTCATTATCTGGGCAACGCGTCGTTGGAAGGTAAAAGAATCTACAGAACTCAATTAACAAACTTACTCTCTCCACCTTCATCAATCGGATCTGGACTGAAAGAAATGATTGAGCTTTAAAAAAGAAGAGGAAATCACAAGCACAGATCCTCAATGAGACGATGGACATGGTCAAGCAACGCCTTTTCTCTATGAAAGTGAAGGACTCTACAACGGCTCGGAGAGTAGTCGTCGATTGGGGACTCCCTGGAGCCTTCATCAGACCGCCGACAGAGTCTCCTGATTGATTACAGGGGGAGCGTGTTTATCGGCTTAGCTTCTCTATCATTTTGGAACCGGATTGTATTGGATTGTTGGCCTAGACAAGCTTAGTCTAGTGTTTTGTAGACTATCATTGTCTTCGTTCAACATTTGATGGACTTCGGCCATTGTTTTGGTAGCCTTGGGCTCGTCTGTTGTATTGGGCTTTTGCGTAGAGGGTTTTTTTTTTTTTTTGTGTGAACCCTTGTAACCATCCAGATAAACCCCTGACTGCGCCTCACATTGAATTGTGTAAAGTTACTTATTCAATATATCTTAACTTTCGAAAATAATAATAATAAATAAATTTGGCCTCTAGTTTATAAGACCATACATTTACACAAGGGCCTAACCAAGTATTAAAAGATTCATTAAATTTTTTTTCTCAAATATAATTACGATCATTTATTTTTTTTTTTCCCCTTATTTGTCAACTAAACATAATAAGTGATTCTTATCTTTCTTTTATTACTCCGTATTTCATTTATTTTCACCAAGAAAATTTTGAAGTGAGATGGATAAAGGAACTAATTCATATCACTTTGGTCATTAGCATGGCAATTTTGACCCAACCCATCAGTCAAATCAAATTATCTAAAAGTCCAAACCATTTAAAAAATGGGTTAAAGCATAATTCATAAAGATAATTATCATGTATATCTATACTATTATTAATATAAAAATATTTATTAATTGATATAAAATTTTAAAAATTATCTAATAAAATTCAAATTACCTATTTATCTATTTGTTTTTTTTAAAAAATCACCTAATAAAATAATTTCAAATTACTTAATAAAATTCAAATTACAAATTACCTAATAAATCTTTACTATTATTAAAAGAGTTCCTGTAAATTCAAATTACAAATTACCACGATGTTGCCAAAACCAATTGTAGCCACACTCTATATGATTAATAATCTAGGATCTTTGATTTGGAGGGAAAAAATCTATGATCTTTGATCTGTTTCCATTATTGCAAATAAAACGCTCTAAGTAAAAGTACATGTTGGAGCTATCATTTCATGTGGTATATATTTATTATGAATCAATTGGAGTTATTTATGCCTTGGTTTTGTTTCTATGAAATTAAAATGAATAGGGCATGCATATACTGCCTGTTTAAGTTTATATGGTGGTTTGTGGAAGGTATCATGGAGCTAGTTAGCCAGATTCATTATTCATTTATCAATATGAACTCATGCCATATGATGTTGGCAGGGGTTGGAGCAAAAATTAAATCCAGGGGCACAATGTAAAAAAGAAAAAAAATATATCAATAAACATGATAATAAATATAGATTCTTCAAATTAAAAGACAAAGAAGAAAAAATACTCAAAATAATATATCAATTGACATTTAAGAAAGATAAATAGTTAACAAAAATTTTAAAAAGGAAAGAAAAATAAGAGATTTTTGAAAGGGAAAAAAATTAAACTTTGATTCAAAAAGAAAATTTTGATTTTTTTTTTAATGAAATTAAAAAAATTTGAGTAATAAAGAGAAGAAATACAAAATGTAAGAGATAATTTTAAAAAATAAAAATTGATATGATCATATATGAAATTGACAATATGCTAGAAGGGCAGGTTGGATATAGGAGTAAGTAAAAATCAAATAAATATAGTAGTATCCACCAAATTGTAAAAGAATTTGTCTTATATGTATCTTGATGGATCTTAGAACACACTTTAGTGACATAAGCTTAATTGCCAATACCTAGCTATATGCATGCTTTTGCCTTGTAAATTCTAATAGGGACTTGTACGGATGCAATGTATATTATGTTACTATATGTGTGTGTTCTCCAGTGTTTTTATTTTCATTTTTTATTACTAAAATATATTTTCACCTATATCACTGTAGAAAAAAATGGAATTCAACTCCATGTTACCATAATCCCATAATGCCCTTTTGAGATTAAAACTAGCCTAATTTTCATCCCTTTTACTAAGTAAGGAAAGAGGGAAGACCAAGTCCTTCAAAATACCTTTTTTTAATTGGTTCACAAGCACAGTATAAATCAGTCGAATCGGCGGGTTCATAGAAGTGTGCAACGGTATCGAACCTTTGAAAAAATGATACGAAATTGACCGTCGCATATCTACCGAACCATGAATTTTACATAAATATAAGTAGAACCAAAATCTCTTTCAATGATCGCTCATTTATGCTAGCACGGATAACAACTAATTTTTATTATTTATTATCCACGTAATAAAATATTGTTGACTGAATGCCTAACGAAAGTCAATAACAATGGAGAGGATCCTAATATATAGGGATAGCTAAGTTCACTGGTTTTTTGGGTCATGTGATACCGTGACAGACTCTCATCTTATGTAAAAAAAATAATAATAATAATTACTAAAAAAATATAAAAATCAAATTTAACAGTCATTATACTTGGTGTAAAGAAAATACTTGGTGCGGATAAAATTGTGCTCAATTGAAGAAACATATTACTTAGTAATCAAGCATCAAAAGCTTGTAAGCCAAAGTTTTTTTATCTTAATAAAGCAAATTTTTCAAGAGCTTCTGATTTTGAGACCCCTTAAAATTGAAATTAGATGAAAAGTTAAATTTCTAAATTCAAATCACCCATAGAGGCTCCTAAACTATATCTTCGTAATTGTTATAAATTCTTTCCATCACGCCTTTTGTTTCTTTACAATAATAAGCTGTCCTGTTTATATTAATCAAGGTTACTACATGCATGCTACTTTAAAAACCAAAAAAAAAAAAAAAAAACGTACACTTCAAGATCAACAAAGTATATCATGAGTACATTATTGTAAATGATAATTGAATCCACCAAATTCGATTCATGGAATTTATTGAAATCAGGTTATTTCTAGTTTTATCTGCATGAATACTATTGAGGAAATTAAAAGTTAGAACAAATAAAATTAAACACATCTTTTATACAATCCCATAAGTTTGCATACAGCAACAATGTTATTGACAACATGACTCATACGTATTAAAAACAAACTATTTCCTTTTATGTAGTTGATCATATAATCTTTTGTCAAAAATGCCACCACGAGTAAATTGCCCGGAAACGTAACACACGCTTGTCCAAAAACAAAGTAGTAAAACACTTGAGGAGCAAGAATCCATGCTTTCTCTTGTCCAAAAAGAAAGTAGAGTCTACCATCACAACTACTAAGACCAAATATTAATTTTTAAAATAAAGTGTAAAGAAAATCAATATCCGCATGATATTTCGTCCAAAAACAAGTTAGAGAGTGTCTATCATCATATACTATGATGAATTGGGTTAAGAGAACAAAATTTAATCTTTTGCACAGAGAAAATAAAAAAGTGAGAATGTCTCTTATCCAAAAACAAAAACAAGGTAGAGTGTGGCTATGCAAGGTGTAGAGAAAATAAAAAGTGAGGAAATTTAGTAGAGTGCGTGGCTACAATTGGTTTTGGCAGCAGACTAACCAGTTGAACTTGATTCCATCTCCCACCGCTTCAAATTGATCCTCCTGGGTCAATCAGCATATCCTTGACCATCTATGGTCGTGTGCATCAGCTGGCGGTCATCCTCATCTCTCACCCGTGGTCGCTGACTCTGAGGGTTCGGACCAGTTTCAGCCTTTTTCTTGGAGTTTTTCTTGCTTTGATGATCAGAGGCTGCAAACGTTTGAAAAGGATTGATGGCCGACTTCTGGACTATTTGTTATTATGAATTCTGTTAACCATGGGTCAAGAACAATCAGAATAGGAGGAATTTGCTATTACAGCCCAAACGGTTGGGAAAAGGCGGTCGGAGCGTAAAATAACCAGACCTATCTTATGATGTCATTATACAGAGAAATAACAGTTGAGGAGTAATCTTTGATTCCGGAAATAAACTCTATAAATATATCAAACACAACAATGGAGGGCAGAGTTGGCATTTGATGGAATAAATTAAACCCAAATGAAGCAGTAAATGGAACTACTACTATATTAGTAGTAGAAACAGGTGATAAGGTGTTTAGACAGAGAATTGAAACAATGCAAGTACCACCTCTTGAAGACAAGCAAGTACCGGATCGAACCCTTAACCCATCCGAAACCCAGATCCAGCGGGTCACAAGCTGATCTGGTAATACAAGTATCTTTTGGGAGGTAATCATGGTATATCGATTGTTCTCTCACCTGGGTTACGCGCAAATCAAGATCCGATTGCACTGTGAATCGAATACCGAATCATGAGTTCAAGCTTCGACTTCTATCGGATCTCTTTGCCCTTTGAAAGCTTTTTCACTTGCAGCCGCCAATGTGAGAGAGAGAGAGAGAGTGTGTGTTTCTTTCTTATAAAGACGGATGGTTTGCATTTCTCCACGTAGCACCAAAAGACATGTCAGTCATCGATAATATAAATCTATATTGTTATTTATAATTTTATTAAACAATATAATTAGAACGTTAATTAATTAATTAATTTATGAAGATGAAAGAAATTTTCTCTCTAAATTGACAGAGTTTCATTACGCTTCAAATATTTCGATCCTCCCTTTCTTTTATTTTTCACCTATTTATATATTGTTTACAATGTTCTAGAAGATCCCTAACTAATTTCCTCTTTTGGGCTCATCATCGAGGCTTTTGTATTCATGGATCTATTCGTCTTTCAGGCCTTCAGCTTCACTCTTCGACATTGGGCTTGCCTCACGACAGCTTAATTTGGGCCCTGGCCATTTGCCTGACCCATTCTTCATCATGTGGGTTAGATCCAGCCCATGCCGCCTTTGGTAATCCTCAACTAGCCCCATAATCACTCCCTTATTAATTAGGGTGTGATTATCAATAGACCTAATGATGACTTGACGGCTAATGATGATTCGACGGCTCAAGACGATCACATGGGGCATCGAGCGGTCGGCCTCGGAATTAATGTCTTTGAAATTTAAATCTTTTTAACTCCTTGACGTCTCAGTTAGCGGGACCACTTCCCCTTTATATACCACTCCTTCAAATCCACATCTTCCCTTGTCGTACCCCCCACAAATCACTATCAATCGATTTCAGTTTGTTCTCTCAAGGCAACTCAGATTTTTCTAGTCAAGCCAAATATTCTCCGGCGAATCCAGTGAAAGGTTCTTCTCTTTCAATTCTTTTGCAACATCCCTTGCCAATCTTCATCTTTTTAAGGTTAGTTCTGTTTCTTCTTCTTCTTAAAGTATTTACACATTTTCCCAAAGGATCATAATCGTCAGCATCATGCCTATAGATTTGGATATTCTGCGTATGAAGCTCCATCTCCCTTCCGATATTCACCTTAGAGAATGTCCCAAAGACGTTAATGTCAAAACTGGTGCCGGTCTTCTTCCAGGCGAAGTCTTGTTTTCCCTTCATCACCTCAACATTATTAGATTTTTCCCTTCATCACCTCAACATTATTAGATTCCCTCTTCACCCTTTCTTTAGCTATGTGTTTAATAGGTTGAAACTTTTTCCTCTTCAAGTTAACCCCAATTTTTTTAGGGTTCTGTCCATTTTGTTGCTTCTAAATCGTGACAGAGGCCTAGATCTTGACTTAGTTGATCTTCTCCTCTGTTACAAGGTCAGCAAAATCAGGCTAGAGGATGCATATTAACATCTTTACCCTCTTGAAAAGAAATCCATCTGTACAGACAAGCTTAATTCCAAAAAAGGTTGGAAAAAGGGTATTGTTGGCGTTCGGGGTGCTTAGTTTGCTCCGGCTGCCAAGGACTATCCTATCCCTACCGCCTTGGGCGAATGCTCCGTGTCTTCGTATAAGAAATTCAAAACTCATAAGACAGACTGCCCTTATGACACTTGCATTCCTCGATTCTATTCGTTTCTTTGCAATTCTTTGGGTATCCCGCTAGATAACGAACTTAGTTATAACATTTGCAGGGATATGACAAATTACCTGAAGGACTACGTTCTGAATGATATCCCTTCCTGTTCAGAACTCCTCACATCCGAGAATTTAAGTGATATATCTCTCCTCAGCACCACAATGAGCCAATTTCGGATTCCATCCTTCAGCAGGAGGAAGGATCCTCCCAGGGTCAATGCTGCTTCCGCGGCTTCTTCTTCTCCAGCTTTGGCATCTTCATCTGCCACCACATCCAGCACTACCCCAAACGTGGTGACTGTTCACCCGATCATCACCGCTCTACCTGTCAACCAGAACTCTGCCCCTCAAGCTCGGGATACCACTGCCCCCATTGCATCCGTTCAGGATAAAGAACGGGGAAAAAGGCCTCAGCCTGAGAACGAAGGCAGCCCTGATGATATTCCTCTAACAAGGAGGATTCGGACCCCGGGCCAGGTTTGCCTATCCCTCCTCCGGTTAGGCCAACTGCCCCTTTCGGGTCCGGCACTGCAACCAGTTCCTCCTCTGATGAGGCTCCGTGGACCCCCAAATTGGTCCAAGCTGACGGCTCAGTAGTGAAGCCGAGCGAAACCATGTTCAGGGAAGGCCTAACAGCCATAGCCTATTACAAGAACATGTGGTCTCCTAAAGACATTGAGGTCGCCAAATCTCTGTCTAAGAAGGAGGTTTTTAGCCATTTTCCCCTTGCAGACATGAAGGTAATTCCCTACCCTCCTACTTATTGCATTTGAAATGCCTTTCTATTATAATTCCTCTAGACATGCGTTCGGCTTAATTAGTACTCATGTATTGTTTTGCAAACTTTGTTTGGTATAATGGCAATGCAGAAGCATGTTGAGGCTGCCAACGCCAAAGCGCGTAAGTTCGCCAAAGACGTTGAAGTGAGTCACAAAGAGAATAAGATCATCAGCACCAAAAATACTGAACTCGTGGTGCAGCTATACAAGGTTGAGAAGGAAAGGGATGGTCTGAAAAAGGAAACAGACTCCCTTCAAGGCAAAAGAGACGCCCTTCAGATCGAGAAGAGTGTCTGGCAAATCGAGCGCGAAGCGCTCAAGGCCGAAAGAGACAATCTTCAGCGCTTGCTTCATGATAAACAAGCAGAGCGTATGACCTTTGAAAAATGGGCTCTGGATGAGCGTAATACCCTGCTCGGTGTCATCGGCAGGGTCAATGGAGGGATGATGGCTCTGCATAGTCGTTTCTCTCGTATTGAGGCCCTCAGGTATGCCGAAGGATACCAAGAAGGTTTCAACGATCGCCTTCCAGCTGAGGGTCAAACAATCTCAGGCACAGGCCCAGATGATGTTGACAAGGAGCTGGGAATTGATCCTCCAGGAGTCTATGCTGATCCAAACCCCACTCCTACCGAACACATTTTTGAAGAATGTGATGGGATTGCCTCATCTGGAGTTATCCCTATTCCTCCTCCCGCTCAGCCTTTAGACATACCTCCTCTCTCTACTGTGGTTCCCCTTGTGACTGCCGCTGAAGGTGGAACTCAGCAGAATGAAGTGGTGACTCAGCTTGACTCCCCCCCCCCCCCCCCCCCCCCTCACAGGGATGCCGTGACCAATAATGAGGAGGGGAATGCTAACCGTCCTGGGGAGGCTGCCAAGGGTGAGCAAGTGAACGAGGAGACAGACAGAACTTAATTGTACCCATCTTATGTATCTCTTTGTAATCTTTCAACTTATAATGAATGAAAGGATAATTTTTTACTACATCTGATCTGAATCTCTATATCACTTGGTAATACTTAATAATAATAATTTTTTTTAACACAAGTGTATGGCCTTTGGCTAATAACACCAACCACTTGTCTTTTTCATTACTTTTAGTAAGTGCCTGGCGCTCGGCTTAAACGCCACTTGCCACTTGGCTTTTTATTATTTCTTAGCAACTGTTTGGCGTTCGACTCATGGTGCCAATTGCCACTTACTTTGCTTAAGTCCCTAGCATTCGGTTTGAACACCACTTGCCACTTGGCTTTTTCATTATTTTTTAGCAAGTGTTTGGCGTTCGGCTCGTGGTGCCAGTTGCCATTTACTTTGCTTAAATGTCTGGCGCTCGGCTAGAATGCCACTTGCCACTTGACTTTTTCATTATTTTTTAGCATGTGTTTGGCATTCAGCTCGTGGTGCCAGTTGCCACTTACTTTGCTTAAATGTCTGGGGCTTAGCTAGAATGCCACTTGCCACTTAGCTTTTTCATTATTTTTTAGTAAGTGTTTGGCGTTCGACTCGTGGTGCCAGTTGCCACTTACTTTGCTTAAGTGTCTGGCGCTCCGCTAGAATGCCACTTGCCACTTGGCTTTTTCATTATTTTTTAGCAAATATTTGGCGTTCGGCTCGTGGTGCCAATTGCCACTTACTTTACTTAAGTGTCTGGCGCTTGGCTAGAATGCCACTTGCCACTTGGCTTTTTCATTATTTTTTAGCAAGTATTTGGCATTCGGCTCGTAGTGCCAATTGCCACTTACTTTGCTTCAGTACCTGGCGCTCGGCTAGAATGCCACTTGCCACTTGGCTTTGCTCATACTCAGTCACCTTGTTAGAAGAAGATAATACTTTTTTATAAATCTTTCAAAGTTTTGCTCTTTTGCAAGTATACAATTGAAGGTAGACATTGGTTAAACTGAAACTCAATTTTTATTGATAATACCTTTTTAAAGAAGTGGCGTTCCAAGGCTTGTTTACCAACCTTCCAGCCATAGTCTCTGAGACATATGCCCCCTTTCCGATAACCTCTGCAACTCTATACAGACCTTCCCATGGTGACACCATTTTCTTAATAATACCAACTTTTCTTTTCAGAACGAAATCACCAGGTGCAAAACCCCTATGCCTCACCTTTCTGTTGTGACTATTCATGAGCGTTTGTTGATATGATGCGAGCCTTATTGTTGCAGCATTCCTCTTCTCTTCAAGCAAGTTGAGGTTGAATTTCAACATATGATCATTTTGCTCCTGATTCCACGCTAAACTTCGAATGGTAGGAACTTGGCGTTCTACCGGTATTACTACTTCAGTACCATACGCCATGGTGAATGGGCTCTCTCTGGTCGGTCGCCTTGGAGTCGTTTTATACGCCCACAGAACGTTCGGGAGTTCATCAAACCACTTCCCTTTCTCTTCTTCAAGCTTCTTCTTTATGCAAGCAAAGATCTCTGTTTGTGATTTCAGCCTGACCATTCGGCTGTGGGTGGCTGACCGCCGCTAACTTTTGATTAATTCCATATTCGTCCAACAACTCCCTCACCTGCTTGCTATCAAGGTTAGTCCCATTATCCATGACGATCGACCTCAGCCACCAAATCGACAAATGATATTATTCCAGATGAAGCGTCTCACATGGGTCTGAGTCACACTAGGATACGGTTCTGCCTCCACCTATTTGGTAAAGTAGTCTGTTGCAAGCAGAACGTACTTATTTTGCGATCTGGTGGTCGGTAACGGGCCAACCACATCCATCCCCCATTGCCCGAAAGGCCATGGTTTAGCCATTACGTGCAAATCTTCTGGTGGTTGGTGGATCAGTGGTCTAAACCTTTGACACTTATTGCACCTTCGCGAAAATTCTTCTGCGTCTTGTGCCATGTTCGGCCAAAAGTAACCCTGTGTCATCGCCTTGTGTGCTAGAGACCTTCCCCCTGAATGATTGCCATAAACCCCTTCATGGATAGTTCGCAGTATCTGCTGAGCTTCTGCAAGGGTTACACATTTTAAGTATGGTCCTAAATAAGACCTCCTGTAAAGTTGGTTGTACAGTATGGCATACTTTGCGGCATTTGATCTGATCCTTCTTGCTTTATCCCTCTGTTCGGGCAAAACACCATCCCGTATACAAACAGCGCCATTGAACCACGTGGTCGTGGGTTCGATTCCCACAAACGGCGCCATTGAAAATGCAAGAAATTTTCTCTCTCTAAATTGATAGAGTTTCATTACACTTCAAATATTTCGATCCCCCCTTTCCTTCATTTTTCACGTATTTATAGATTGTTTACAATGTTCTAGAAGATCCCTAACTAACTTCCTCCTTTGGGCTCATCATCGAGGCTTTTGTATCCATGGATCCATTCATCTTTCAGGCCTTCAACTTCACTCTTCGGCATTGGGCTTGCCTCACGACAGCTTGATTTGGGCCTAGGCCATTTGTCTGGCCCATTCTTCATCATATGGGTTAGATCCGGCCCATGCCGCCTTTGGTATCCTTAATTTATATCCTAATATTATATGTATTTATTACAAGTTCGCCTTTAGAGTTGAAAACAGGGCTGAGTTGGCTAAATCTGACTCTGCCTCTTTAGAAAATATGTCATGCTAATTCTGTCCTTACTCTGGAACGGGTTTGTAATTATTATATCATCCCTGTCTTATTCCGGTAGATAAAGTACTGACTCTACTCCATGTACTCCGTTTAATTGCGGAGCTTAGTGGGAGCAGGTTGGGTTATGCCACTTTTATTATGTAATAAAATAAAAATAAAAATAAAAAATAAAAAATAAAAACTAGCTCAATGTGTTCAAATTTGAATGATAAATAAGTTGACCCAACTTTTAAATTACTAAATAATAAATATTTATATATTAACGGACACTTCCAATAAAATAATAAGTCTTAAAACTACTAAATATATTATATATATATATATATATATATATAATTAAAAGGTAAATATATAATCGGTGCGGAGTCAGGGTGGGTTCATCACTAAATCCACCCCCCGTCCCAAACCCGCTTCGGATTTTCAATTATTTTACCATATCCGTTCCAAACCCATTTAGGGGAACATCAAGTCCACCCCATTAGGGGCGGGGATGAGGGTAGGGGACGGGGGCAGGGTGGAAACTCGCGGGTCGGAGAAAATTGACATCCCAATGGCTTTGCATTATAATTATGGTACAGTGCAAAAAAAAAAAAAAAAAAAAAAAAAAACACCGAACTGTGTTTGAATTTGTAAATAATCTCTCTCAACTATATTTTGCTCATAATACCCCCTAAATTATCACATTTATTACAAAATACCCCAATATCTATACTCACTTCAAGAATTTTGGGCAATAGGAACAGATAATTAGGGACTGTTTCAAAATTGTCTCAAAAAAGGTAGTTTTTTTTGGGGAAGAGGCTGTCTGTCCCAAATTACCCAAAAAAAAAAAGCCTAAAAGACCAAAAAAAAAAAATCCCCCTTCCAATTTGTTAGCTGGAAAATTTAGCGCCATATTTATATTTTTTTTAGTAAAAAAATTATCAAAATAGATTTTTTGGGACGGTAAACATACCGTCCTTGATTAGGTATTAAGTAATTTTACAAAACTATCCTTCTAAAATGATGTAGTTTTGGTCAATTAGTGTATATATTTTTTACCCACAAGGGACACTTGCACAGAACCCTCTCAATTAAACTTGTTATGCTCTCTTTCTGAAGGCTTGCTCTAGCTCTTCTCCTTCCGTCTTCTCTCGCAGACGATGATGATCCCTCTGCCTTTGCATGACATCTAGTGGTGAAAAACTTGTATTGTCTTCCCCAATATCGATCTCTTTCTTTTCAATTGAAGTCATTGCCAACTGATTTTCTCTTTCTCAAAGTGGGTATCGACATGGAGGTCTTGAAGAGCCCCCAACAACAGCAGTCAGAAACAATCTTTCCTGATATCCTCTGCTCTCCTATCGACGAGTCCTCTAACACTCTCCGCCGTCTTCAACATCAATCCCACCGCCGGTAATTTTCACTTCTCAATTCCCTTATTTCCCAATTAATGAACCCTACCTGCTTATACATTCACTATATACACACACATACACATATAATTAACATGAATGCTTTAAACGCACAAAACTTGAGTGTTTGCTTTATTATTCACTGCTTACCTTTGTCTTTCTTGACATTCATTAATTTAATTTTCTTGCTAGAAAGTCCTTTCTTTTGTGAGTTTTGTTGATTGATCTTAATTGTATATAATTTGCAGTTTATTGGCTTCTTCTTTGTCTAATTGGGTGAACATCTAATTCAATTCAATTGAGAGGCAGCAAAGTCAGTCCATCAGTGGTGGACAAATTAAGCTTCTTCTTCCTTCTTTGCAGGGACAGAGCCAGAATTTTTGTTCAGGAGGGGCACATTGTACACTAAATACATATAAATTAATATTTATGGAGTATATATTCATAAAGAGAAATATGTAGATATATATCGATAGAGATTGATATTTTTAGAATGAGGAAAATTAATAAATTACATATATAGAATAATGAAACAATTTAAGAAAAAAAATTTAAGAAAACATATATAGTATACAAGGGAAGGAGAAATTTGAGGGGGGGCACTTTTGCGCATTTTCAAAAAATATATACCTATTATAGGAAAATATATATATAAAATAAGGAAAGGAAAAAATCCAGGAGGGGCACGTGCCCCCCGGTCCTATACTGGCTCCGCCCCTGCTTCTTTTTATTTTGATCTCACCCACTTTCTCACTCTAGACACTCCTTGTAATAGGTCCATCATCTACTCACAACCCCTACTTTTTCATTTTTGAATATTCTTCTTATGGCTCTGGAAATATTCTAATTTTGCATCAACCTAAATGATACTGATGGGTTTTAACGTATTTTTTTTTTTGGGAAAAAAAAAAAATCATAACAAACTAAATTTAGTATTATTATAAATTATTGGCCTGAGTTGTATCCATCTTCTTTTGGAACTAAATTTAAAAAAAAAAAAAAATTATTGGGCAAGAAAACAGAATGTATAAACAAGACTTTATATCCCATTGATCTTCTTATCCACAAGTGGAGTGCAAGTTAGCTGTAAAGCTAATTAATTGATAACTAGAGACGACAAAACAAAACAAAAACAAAAAAATTTGATAACTAGAGTGTATCATGTACATAAGAAGTGCAGAGTATGTGTCCAACGACAAATGTTATTTTGAAACTGTACAACTTAATCCATCACTCTGCCTTTTCCAATCTGCAGACTTGGTTCTAGTTTCACAAGATGTTTAAGAGAGGGTTTAGTTTTTTTTTTTTTTTAGTTAGTATTATATAAAAAAAATATATGTATATATATATATATATATCTGATAAGGAGAAGGTGTCACGCCCCATCTTGGTGCGCACGAATTGGTTAGAGTGGTGCTGAAAGTCAGACCAACTAGGAGAGTGCCTCCCAACTCACCCCAAATTGATCCAATTTCTGGGACTTTTTCCCTAATTATGCTTGACTTACTAGCTATTTATTAAATTGTTATTAGTCACTAAATGTTTCTTGGGGATTTTTTTTCCAATAATACTTTAAATTCAACAAGTGACTCGATGATCCCTATTATTTTGTATTGCTAATCTTACAGTTTTAAAAATACCAAATTCAAGCTTTTATTTTTCAAAAGATTACTGAGCTATTTTAACAATTTTTTGGTAACCAATTGTTATAGAATGCAACACTTGTGTACTATGTATTTAAGAAAATCTCTAATCCGCTGCGTTACTAATCCACTTGAGTAGCCAAAAATGTTGTCAATTCAATGGATTTGTAAATTTTGCAGTAGCTCAAAATGTTTAGTTGAACACGTAAAGTGCCCGTCCTTTATATTTTTGGAATATACCATTCATTTGTCTTAGTTGATTTGATTGATAGTTTGGAATGTTTTCTATCATTTGCTTGTTTGTTTCGTGCCGCAGATCTTCTCTACAAGGACTACCAGAGCGACTAGAAGTTCAGTGCCACTACTTACTCTTCTACTGGTGTTGTAAGTATTTTTTATTTTTTATATTAAAATTTTTTTTTCCGTTGCTTCTTAGATTTGTTTATTTGCGCTTGGTGAGGCTAGAGTTATCTCTCTTTTTATTGTTTTGTGTGTATGGTGTAATTTGTAAAGTATTTTTATATCTAACTCAATGTGCTTTGTTCAAAAAGTAAAAGAAACAAGTTCAGTAGATTTAATACATATGTTTTTTTATGGCCTTATATATAGTTCACATCTAAATAATGAAGTACTAGGAAATGGGGCTTTTGTTTTTGATCTCTTAGGTTTTGGCTTCGTCTAACATTGTGATATATAATTGAATTTGTGGACAGAACTCTATGATTCTGTTTTGTATTCTATACAGATCTGTTCATGTGTTGCCCAAAATAAAAAATTTGTTTGAATTAAATCTGGAAAAAAAACTTGTTTCTATGATTCTGTTTTGTATGTTTTGCATTCTATACAGATCTGTTCATGTGTTATCTCTGTTGTTAGAACTTAGAAGTATTGGGAAATATAGGAATGATTTATGTTTTTCTACAAATATTTTTTTTTTGGGTAAGTGATCCAATATGATCAACAAACAAGGGTACTTGCTTCATTTGAAAAGCATTGGTCTGGTGATAAATGCGTAATGCATAAGCCTATTTGCCATATAGCGCAACTTGTACATTTTATTCTCTATTAAATTAATTAGCATATAGCGGAACTTGTGTAAACCATGTCATTCATATCTATAAGATTAACCTAGTAATCCTTTGCTAGATTCAATATGTGATTTTGCTTTTATTAGCCAGCAACTAACTTACCTCAGAAAATGCTAACGAACCAAAGCTTCTAGTTTTGTAGGTTTTTAGTATACAACTTTGAAGTTGTGTATAGAATCACGGACTGGTTATATAATTTGAACATTGGCTTAGATTAAAATTGCATTGACTTTTTCCCCAAAGAACATAATGTGGTTATGTTATGACTGCATATTGTATTCTTCATATATAACGTATCATGATCTAGATTTTGAAGGGTTAAGTTCAAACATTATTCGTGATCTTTTTTAATCGAGTATGTTGGAAGGATGGACATTTCATATTGTTTTAGAAGTGGTTACTGCATTTGCTCCCGCAATATTGTCTAAAAAATCCCATGGGTTGCTGTTCTGGGAAACCATGACCAAGAATCCACCCTCTCAACGGAAGGTGTCATGAAATATATTGTTGGCATGAACCACTCCTTGTCTAAGTTCAATCCTCCCGACGCCCACATTATTGATGTTTTTGGAAACTACAATCTGGAAATCCACGGGGTTCACGGTTCCAATTTAAATAAATCACTTCATAATCTCTACTTCCTTGACAGTGGGGATTACTCCACAGTTCCATCCATCTTTGGTTATGGCTGGATCAAACCATCCCAGCAATTTTGGTTTCAACGCACTTCTATCAAACTTAAGGTACTAACCTCACTTTTTTTGGTGCATGGATTTGTATCAGTTCTACCATCCAGCAATACCCCCACATTCTCTTTTAGTTAACTGCTCTCTCTCTGAGATCAACTAACTATGGCCTCCATTTTGTTATAGAGGACATTCAATAACTAAGCAGCAGATAGCTTTTAGTGAACTTCCCCTTTTGCAATATACCTTCATCAACTTAAAAGGTTTTAAGTTTGCATTATGTCATATACTGATGAAATTTCTTCTGGTGGTAGTGTATAACATTAAATCCCTTCTAATTTTAAATATATTTAAGAAACAATGTCATCTCTAAACTGCAATCAATGCTTACAAATAAAAAAAATTCCCTTATAGTTGAAAAATATTTAACTTGATTTCAATTTTTAAGCTTTCAATCTCATTATTAGCATTGAAAAATCAATAAACATGTATCATAATAATTATCTTTCCTTATCTTGAAGCTGCACGGATTAGACAAACACAACAGTGAATCAAATATATAAATTTGTGAGACAATTATGTGCAATTAGTTGGCAAAGAAATAATTTGCACAACACTGTTACAGTATGCACATTGATCTAGTTGATAGGTTTGATATGAATTCTGGACTTCAGATTTGAATACTGGAAGTAGGTGTCATTCTAGGTTGACTAAAGACACAACCCATGAATCAAATAAACATAGTGACTTAGGCCTTTAATTTTGTTGCCATGACCTCTCTGTGTTTGTGCAACTCTGTTTTTGTGTGTTAGTGATGTTGTTACTGGAGGAATTTTTACTACTACATAGCAAACTTATCACTCTTTTCAATTATTTGAACTAAAATTCTCTTCATCCTTAAAGTTAGAGTGCTTCATTTTTGCCTTAATTCTAAATAAAATTGGTTTTCCTGATGAAAGCAATAGAAATTATTACTTATCGAGGTTGCATCAATTTCTCTATTAAATTACTTCATTGACATTTCAAAATGCAGGATAATATGGAGGCCCAATCAAAGGAATCTATTAATGTAGATGCTAGTAGTCCAATTCCAGTGGATGAACAAATATTGGAGAATTGTCTTGGAAAAGGAAAGGGTACTTATTTCCACAGGTTTGGTAATGGAAAGAAGGCTCCACGAGGATGTTAGAGGAGTGCTAATATTGTAAAATTGGTGGCAGAATTAGAAACTGAGAGGAGGAGGGCTGATAGAGCTGAAGAAAAATGTGATGGAATGATGGAGTCCATAAATGATTTGAAGGCAACTGTGACTACTCTTGCGGAGAATCAAAACAGAATGTCTTCTCAGCTTATGTTCACACAATTTGGCGTGCATCGACCTCCGTTTGGTAGCCCACAACAGCAGCAACAACCGTCAACTTATGGACCATTCGACTGTCTATTAAATAGTCCTCAGCCACCTATGTTTGCAGCATTTGGTCATCCATACTAACCATTTCAATCCGAGCCAGCAATACATGATCAATGATTTCAGACATTGAAGTTTACAAACTAAGTTTTTTATAGCATTTCCAAATAACTAGGCACACAAATAGGTGGTAGCTGCTGCACCTTTGCCATGTTTTCAAATTGTCTAAAGGCAGTATAAGAAAGTCAAGTGCAAGGCCAAGAAAGTTTTTGATGATTATATATGATGTTTTTTGGTACTGTTTTGAGAATTGCTGGAAGTGTGATTTGAACTACCTATATAGATTTTAATTAATGGTTATTATTAGTGTTGATATTAAATTTAGTTTGTGTAGAAGTAGATTATGAATGGATATAACATGTATATTATGAATGGATGGATATAACAGGCTAAGAATAGAATATAACATACGCACACAAAAAAAAAAAAAAAAAAAAAAAAAAACAGAATACATCCCAAATACCAATTTGAGATGGCATAAACATATGTCCCAAATGCTCAATTAGGACGGAATAAAACTCCATCCCAAATGTCTCCCCAATACTCAATTGGACGGAATTTTATTCCATTCCAATTAGTCCGTCCCTAACTACCTTTTAGGACGCTATATATAGAGACGGTTGCATCAAACGTCCCAAAAACATATTAGGGACGGTTTGGGCACCTATAGGGTCAATTTTTTTCGTCCCTAATATCACCATTTTTTGTAGTGACTATATTTCATTAAATGACCATAACGCCATTTTCTTATTGAATCACACACTATTTTTCTTATTGAAATAAATCATGAAAAAAATTTTCATACTAATTTGATGACATTTTCTCTATTAAATTTGCATAAATTTACTTTTAATTTTCAAAATTAATTGTTTAAAGAAAAATCTTTAGTAGAAATTTTTTTAAAAAACATTTAATTAATTTTTAGTTTTGCATGAAGATATTACATGAAAATGAAGGTATTTTTATTAAGTAATTTATTAATTTTCATCAATATATTATGTGAAAAATAATATATTTTTCTACTGTAAAAAAAGGTTAAACCAGTAATAATAAGTTTTATTATAAATTTTAAAATTTTAATAATAAATTAATCATTTTAGAAAATGGTAGTTAAATCTATTTATCTTTTATTCATTTTTATAATAAATTGATACTTATAATAAAATTAAGGTAAATAGTATAATTAATAGTTAGACTTTAGATAAGAGAAAATATAATAAAAATAATTTAATAAGAAATTAAAGTTTTAATGAGAAAGAACAAAATAGTCTTTTATTATTTATTATTCACTTGGTACAATATTATTTACCACAACGAAAGTCAATAATAATGAAGAGGATCCTAATATATATGGATAGCTAAGTTCACTCGTTCACAAAATCAGTAACAATGAATGGTACTTTAAAAACCACCAAAAAAAAAAAAAAAAAAAAAAAAAAAAAGAAGGAAGGTACATTTTAAGATCGACAAAGTATGTAATTGAGTACATTATTGTAAATGATAATTGATTCCACAACTTTTATTCAATTCCAGATCATGAGTACATTATTGTAAATGATAATTGATTCCACATTTTAAGATCGACAAAGTATATCACGAGTACATTATTGTAAATGAATGGAATTTACTGAAATCAGATTATTTCTAGTTTTATCTGCATGAATACGATTGAGGAAATTAGAAGTTTGAACAAATAAAAGTAGACACATCTTTTATTCAATTCCACTAGTTTGCATACAACAACAATGTTATTGACAACATGACTGATACATATTAAAAACAAACTATTTCCTTTATGTAGTTGATCATATAATCTTTTGTCAAAAATGCCACCGCCATGCAGAGGAAGATCACGGAACACGGGAACAATTGAATAAATTTTTAATTAAAAATTAAGTGATGAAGATTTATTTAGTCTACTATCCCTCCTCCTCCTTTCGTAGAAAGGACCGAACTCCTTCCTCTCTAGCAAAAATGACTGGAGGATTAGTTGACTCTTCATAATATACCATTCCTTCCTTAGGAACCTACAAAACAAAACATAAATTCTGAAATTGTACTTAAGGATGGGTCCTTCGGTTGGCCGATCATTCCAGTAGGTCCAGTACAGGTCACAACCGGCCGCCGGAAATGACCATTTCTAAAACACTCGGAGGAGCAAGAATCCATGTTTTCTCTTGTCCAAAAACAAAGTAGAGTCTACCATCACAACTACTGTGGAGATGAATAAGGTTACGGGACCAAAAATTAATTTTTTTTAAAAATCAATATCCACGTATTGTGTTTGTGATATTTCGTACAAAAACAAGTTAGAGAGTGGCTCCAAAGTTTATCATATATGATGAATAGGGTTAATAGAGGATGTCTTCTGTCAAAAACTAAGGTAGAGTGTGACTGCAAGATGTAGATAAAAAAAAAACAAAAAAGTGAGGATGTCTTCTGTCCAATAACAAGGTAGGGTGCGGCGGCAAGGTGTATGACAAAATAAAAAATGAGGATATCTCCTATCCAAAAACAAGGCAGGGTGTGACCGCAAGGTGTAGACAAAATAAAAAGTAAGGATATCTTCGGTACAAAAATACCTCGTATAAGGAATAACCTTGTGTCTTTCCAGGAAACCATCTGCAAGTTAAAATAAAATAAACCTTAGCTAAAGTCTCATTAATACAAAGACTAATAAATAATTATTAAACTTACATGTTGGGGAATTGTAACAATCAATCATTGAAATGAAACAAACTATTCTTTACAAAAATAAGATAGAGTATGTATGGCTACAATTGTACAGAAAATTAAAATTATTTTTTTATAACTTGAAGTAAAAGTAAGAATGGATAAGAGCGTATCCGAACCTCGTAGATGATGGCTCTTATGATGTCATTGTACAGAGAAACAACAGCTGAGGGGTAATCTTTGATTTCAATAACAAACCCTACAAATATAGCAAACACAACAATGGATGGCAGAGTTGGCATTTGATGGAATAAATTAAACCCAAATGAAGCAGTAAATGGAACTACTACTACATTAGTAGTAGAAACAGGTGATAATGGGTTTAGACAGAATAGAAACAATACAAGTACCTCTTGAAGACAAGCAAGTACCGGATCGAACCCTTAACCCATCCGAAACCCAGATCCAGCGGGTCACAAGCTGATCTGGTAATACAAGTACCTTTTGGAAGGTAATCATGGTATATCGATTGTTCTCTCACCTGGGTTAGGCGCAAATCAAGATCCGATTGCACTGTGAATCGAATACCGAATCATGAGTTCAAGCTTCGACTCCTATCGGATCTCTCTTCCCTTTAAAAGCTTTTTCACTTACAGCCGCCAAAAAGATATGCTAACAAATGGTAACTGCTATGAATGGAGGAAAAAGGAACCCAGAGAGTGACAAGAAGTTGCGGCTTTAGAGAGAGCGTGTTTCTTTCTTATAAAGACCGATGGTTTGCATTTCTCCATGTAGCACCAAAAGACACGTCAGTCACCAATAATATAAATCTATATTGTTATTTATAATTTTATTAAATAATATAATTAGAACGTCAACTAATTTATTTCTTTATATCCTAATATTATATGTATTTATTACAAGTTGGCTAAATCCGACTCTGACTCTCTAAAAAAAATGTCATACTAACTCTGCTTTTACTTTGGAACAGGTTTGTAATTATTATATCATTACTTTCTGTAGACAAAGTACTGACTCTATTCCATGTACTCTGTTTAATTGCGGAGCTTAATGGGAGCAAGTTGGGTTATGCCACTTTCATTATGTAGTTAAAAAAAAAAAAAACTAGTTCAATGTGTTCAAATTGTGATGATAAATAAATTGACCCAACTTTTAAATTACTAAATAATAAATATTAATATGTTAACGGGCACTTCCAATAAAATAATAAGTATAAATTTAAAAAGTAGATATATAATCGGTGCGGAGTTGGGGTGGGTTCATCACTAAATCCGCCCCCGTCTCAAATCCGCTTCGAATTTTCAATTATTTTACCATATTCTGTAAGATTATTTATTTAATTGTGACCCACATGATTTGGACATGAGACATGTTACTTGGTGAGTAAGTAAATAGATATCAATTAATATTATTTATTTTTGGTCAACTTATAATTACCTTTTTGGTAATTACTTATTGGAAGAGTGTTTTCCTTTCTTATTCCTTACTTTGATGGAAAGTAAAATTATGTTACTATAAGGAAAACTGGTCCTCTCTCTACCTTTATATAAAAGTGCATATACTCCATCAATTATGTACAATTTTAATGAAACAACACGTAAAAATTTTATGTGTGCAAAAGGCCAAGAGAGAGAAACCAGTTTCCACCTTTACCTATTGATCAAAGTTGCAGATTAGTTCGTGACCAAAGGATCTGGACGTTTGACTTAATCTCAACAAGAATTGATATCGTGAATCGAGGTATTTATATCTAACTAGTATTTATTTATGCATTATAGATATGTGAAAATCATGACGTTCTAAGATATGAGATTCATGTAAATTTGTGATTAATGGCTTAACACGAATTATTACAGTTTACATGTGGTATCAAAGCTAACGGTTTAAGAACTCATTATTTTTCATTAAAGTTGCATAAATAATATGTATAAATTTAAAATTAAATGATTGTATAATCCATTCTTTTAAAATCGTATGTTTAGATTAGTCCGTGTGGTTTTTGGGTTTGGCTACCTCAATTCCCGAGCCAAAATTAAATTATGAAAGTTGGTTACTGATACATAGTTTACATATGTGTAATAGTACAAACGTATGCATAATGTGTGTAAGACAAACAACTTCAATGCTTTAGGTTACTGATTTTCGTGTACGACTAATAAAGAACATTGAATTAAAATAATAATAATAATAATAATAGCATTTGTCTTGTTATTGTTTTATAGAAACAGTCAGTTGTGAAAGGATTACAAAGACTCATTATTATTATTATTTAAAAATTAATAAATACATAAAGTTTGTGTATTTATTTATTTTATTAAAGAGGTTTAAATTATTGTTATAAATATTTGTCCAATGATTTGAAGATTCTGATTTTAATTTAAAATAAATTAAAATTAAAGTTATTGGATGCATAAAATATATGTATTGATTTATTTATTTTAGGAATTTGAATTTCTAAAATAATTTGTGAGTTTAGAAATTTAATCTAATAAATTAGACATGCAAATAACTTGTTGTTTCGTACCCAAACATATATACATATTGTAGAATCAATTTTAAATTGATTCAATTATGATCTTTAAGTCCGAAAATAAAATAATATATTTTATTATGTATATAAGATAAAAAGATATTTTCTATGAAATTTCGGACTATTAAGTTTTTGAGATTAAAGTTGCTTAAACTTTAATCGACAATTATGAGTATGTGTGTATAATGTTAAATGGGTAAATTAATAATTAATTAATTACTAGTTAATTTAATATTCATATTATGTGTGGGTTAGTAGCTACCAAAGTGGCCTAACAATAATGGTCGATGAATATTAATTTTAGTAGTAAATATAACTTAATGATGAATTAATTACTGTTTAATTTAATATTCATATTATATGAAGATTGGTAGCTACTAAAGTGGCCTAATCATAATGATTGATGAATATTAATTTTTGTAATAGACATAATTAATCATAAATTAGTTACTATCTAATTTAATATTCATATTATGTAAAGGTTGGTAACTACCAAAGTGGCCTAACCATAATAGTTGATGAATATTAATTTTAGTAGTAAACATAATTGCAATATTTCATGAATTATGATGTTTATAATTTTTTGTGATATTCATGAATATTGATTTTATTTAATTATGAGAAATAATTCCTCAAAGGGAATTGATTTTCAAGTGCTTAAATAAAAATTAAAGGGTCGTATGTATTTTTTTTATTTAGGTAAATATAGGGTATCCAAAGGTAACTTATTTGTTTAATTAAATAATACATTACCAATAAAGGTATACATATAAATACATGTAAGCATCATTATTAGTATTTTATAGTTGCCACCCAAAGGGGTACTATAGTTATACATTGTATTTTTATTTTTAAATTATACATACATGTTGTTAACTCAAAGCATTATTGTTGTTAAGATTTTATCTTATTATATTTGTTTTATTACATCCCTTAATGCGCATGCTAGATCTGTTCTGATTCTCAATATGACTAACTTCTCATAATGAAATGAGTAAGTTGAGTTCAAAATTTAGATGTGTTAAATCTTAATTTAACATTTTAAATTGAGAAATTTACTATTATTACTGATAAAAACAGTGAGGAAGAAAAGATTCTCCATAAAGCTTGGGAGAGATCGAACAGATTAAGCAATATGGTTATGTGAATAATTGTTCCTCATAGTGATAGTGCTAAGGAATATTTGATTATAAGAATGTTTTCGTGTTGTAGATAAATATCTAAAACGAAAATTATTAATTGATATAACTACTATGGATTTTTTGTTGGTATCCGTATCATGTATGATCGTATTTTTAGATGACTAATGTTGCTGCAAAATTGAGAACCTTATGGATGATTGTGAATAGGAATTTTCTTATTCAATTTATTCTCAATTTCTTGTCTATTCAGTATGGGTCATTTCGAATTAACACTATTAAGACAAGTGGAAAGTGATTTAATTGACCATTATGTTAATTTATGAGGAGACAAAACTTAAGTAGTAAGGTAATCATTATGTTCATCTGATGACTCAAGAAGTTAGAAAGAAATTTGGGAATAAGTCAGAAAAGGCAATAAGTGAGCAACACCCCAAATTAAAAGATTTAAGTCAATCTACTAAAAGAAAGTAATGTAATAATGAAAAAGTGTCATTAATGTATTGAACACTTTTAGAAAGATTACATGACATATAAAGAATGATTCGAAAAAGAAAAGTACGCTTTTGGCTTTTGTATATTGCGAATTACTTGTTGA
The DNA here is from genome assembly GCF_030987335.1 of Cornus florida. Classification (NCBI taxonomy): domain Eukaryota; kingdom Viridiplantae; phylum Streptophyta; class Magnoliopsida; order Cornales; family Cornaceae; genus Cornus; species Cornus florida. Next base: position 32,342,332 of record NW_026775576.1, read on the forward strand.
AATTCTTTTTAATACAGGATAGGTTGATTTAAGTACTAATATTTATGTTTCTAATAGATGCAAGAATTTTTTATGGCCTAAACCACAAATTCAAATAAGAATTTCTTATTTATGATAATTGGGAAAAAGTTTTGTTGAAACCATTGTGACACTATGTTTAATGTTAGACAATGGATTTTATTTAAATTATTTTAAAATTTTTATGTTTATTCAATTTTCCATAATTTGATTTTATTTCAAAAACTTTATGTTAATGGTTTTTCATTTAAATTTAGTAATGATATTTATTTAAGAAATTATAATTTGTGAGTTATGGTATTATTGTTGATGATTTCTATAAATTCAAATTTGATGGTTTATTTATTAAAATCATTTTGATCTTGTATCATAATGTTAGAATTAAGCGTAACTCAATTAATAAAAAATTTATCTTTGGCATAAAAGACTAGGTCAATATCTAATGAAAGGTTAGAAAAATTAGTAAAGGATGTGATTCTTCTGAATCTAAACTTTACTGATTTTGATGTGTGAATAGATTGTATTAAGGGTAGACAAACTAAACGCAAAAAGAAATGAGCCACAATAAGTACATAGCTTCTTGAAATTATTTGTAGACCTTCTGATATTCCATCTTTTGGAGGAGAAAAATATTTTATCGCCTTTATAGTTGATTTTTCACGTTATGGATATATCTATTTGTTGTATGAAAAATCTCAAGCAGTGGGTACCCTTGAAGTATACATAAATGAGATTGAAAAATAATTAGATAGAAAGTGAAAATCATTTGGTCATATAAAGGTGGTGAATATTATGTAAAGTATGATGAAATAGGTTAATACTCTAACCGTTTGTTAAACTCCTTGAAATTTATGCCATTTGTGTTCAATACACTTTGCTATACATACCACAGCAGAAGCGTATAGCTGTAAGGCGTAATTGTACTCTTATGGAATTGGTTAGGAGTATGTTAAGTAATTCCTCGTTACCCATAATGTTGTGGATATTAAGTAATCTAAAGGGTACAAGTTTTACTATCCGAAACATAGTACGATAATTATTGAAACCGGTAATGTCAGATTCATTAAGAATGGTGAAATCAGTGGGAGTGATAAAAATAAGAATTTGATCATTTAAGAAGTTAGGGTACAAATATCTTTACCCATAACTTATAAGGAAATAATTGTTCCTTCAGTTGTTGAACCGTATAACAACGAAGAACAATTAAATGATCAACAACTCTATAATGAGATTATCACCAATGAATAGATTGTAGAAGAATCATAAGGAATAACATTAAGACGATCACAAAGAGAAATGAGATCTGCTATTCCGGATGACTATGTGATATATCTGCAATAATCTGATTTTGATATATAGTGAGATATATACGGATCTGGTTACATATTCACAAGCCATTAACAGTAATGATTTTACTAAATGGATTAGTATCATGAATGAAGAGATTATAAAGAAACCTTCTCTCTAGTATTTAAGAAGGAATCTTTTAAAATATCATGGCATTAGTAATTTATTATGATTTAGAGTTACATCAAATGGATGTGAATACAATTTTTATGAATATGAGTTTATAAGAGGAAGTCTATATGGAACAACTTGAAGGCTTCATATTAGAGGGTAAAGAATTCATGGTCCGTAAACTTAAGATGTCAATATATGGATTTAAACAAGTTTCCTAACAATGGTATATTAAGTTTAATGATACCATTATTTCTTTTGGTTTTAAGAAAAACACTGTTGATCAGTGTATATATTAAAAGGTTAGTGGGAGTAAGTTTATATTTCTGATTCTATATATTGATGATATTTTATTTGTTAGTAGTGATCTTAGTTTAATATATGAAACTAAAAGTTATCTCTAAGAACTTTGAAATGAAATATATGGATGAGACATCATATGTGATAGGAATAGAAATATTTCATTATAGATCACATTGATTTGTTTTTAGAATTGTCTTATAAAGCATATATTAAAAGAGTTCTAGAAGATTTGGTTGGAGGAACATTATTATGAAAAAGTGCAAAGTAATTTATGATTACTTTGTCTATTATGAAATTTTAATTTGTAGCATGCTTTGAGGCTATAATTTATGGTTGCAGAATTTATTTCAGGACTTGGAGTTATGGGTATCGTTTTCAGATTGCTGAAAATTTATGCTACAATTGTTGATCTTCTTGTATGAAAAATGATAGGTATTCTAAAGTTGAAATACTTTATCGTTAAAGAAGATATTTAGAAACAACGAATGTCTATTGAAATTATAAGCACACAACCTATGATTGCAATCCATTAATGAATGGACTACCATCCAAGACATTTATGGAACATGTTGAAAGAATGGGTCTTAAATGTAATCAATGATAATTATTTTTTAATTGTGGATTGCTTAAATAGTGCTTATATATATTTGATATTTTGCGCTGATTAAATGTATTTCTGATATTTCCTATTAATTAATGTACATGTACGTATTGCTTTAATAAGTGGTAATAGGAATAGTTTTGGAAAAGACATTATTGTTAGATCATTATTGATACTTCTCATTTATAGACTATGTTGAATAGATTATTAGTGTTGTGGTACATGGAAGGGACTGTGTCATTTAAGGATATATAACTGCCATGACTCACATTGATAATTTATTTACCATAGTATTTATGATGACCAATTTAATGAGTTAATCTGATTTATGGTGCACATTAATGACTATTTTACTAAACCACTACAAAAATTATCATATGTGCCAAGTGGGAGAATGTAAGATTATTTATTTAATTATGGCCCACATGATTTGGACACGTGACATATTATTTGGTGGATAAGTAAATAGATATCAATTAATATTATTTATTTTTGGTCAACTTATAATTACCTTTTTGGTAATTAGTTATTGGAGAAGTGTTTTTCTTTCTTATTCCTTACTTGATGGAAAGTAGAATTATGTTACTATAAGGAAAACTGGTCCTCTCTCTGCCTTTATATAAAAGTGCATTTACTCCATCAATTATGTACAATTTTGATGAAACAACACGTAAAAGTTTTATGTGTGCAAAAGGCCAAGAGAGAGGAACCAGTTTCCACCTTTGCCTGTTGATCAGAGTTGCAGATTAGTTCGTGGCCAAATGATCTGGACGTTGGACTTAATCTCAACAAGAATTGATATCATAAATCGAGGTATTTATATCTAACTAATATTTATTTATGCATTATAGATATGTGAAAATCATGAAGTTTTAAGATATGGGATTCATGTAAATTTGTGATTAATGGCTTAACACGAATTATTACAGTTTACATATTCATCTCAAACTCATTTAGGGAAACACCAAGTCCACCCCATTAGGGCACGGACGAGGGCAGGGGCAGGGCGGAAACTCGCGGGTCGGAGAAAATTGCCATCCCAATGGCATTGCATTATAATTATGGTAAAGTGCAAAAAAAAAAAAAAAAAAAAAAAAAAAAAAAAAAAAAAAACCTAACTATGTTTGAATTTGTAAATAATCTCTCTGAACTATATTTTGCTCATAATACCCCCTAAATTATCACATTTATTGCAAAATACCCCAATGTCTATTATATTTCATTAAATGACCATAATGCCCTTTTCTTATTGAATTACACTTAATCTATTTTTCTTATGGAAATAAATCATGAAAAAAATTTCATACTAATTTGATGACATATTCTCTATTAAATTTGCATAAATTTACTTTTAATTTTTAAAATTAATTGTTTAAAGAAAAATCTTTAGTAGAATTTTTTTTAAAAAAAAAATTAATTAATTTTTAGTTTTGCATGAAGATATTACATGAAAATGAAGGTATTTTTTATTTAAGTAATTTATTAATTTTCATCAATATATTATGTGAAAAATAATATATTTTTCTACTATAAAAAAGGTTAAACCGATTATAATAAGTTTTATTATAAATAATAAAATTTTAATAATAAATTAATCATTTTAGAAAATGGTAGTTAAATCTATTTATCTTTTATTCATTTTTATAATAAATTGATACTTATAATAAAATTAAAGTAAATAGTATAATTAATAGTTAGACTTTAGATAAGAGAAATTATAATAAAAATAATTTAATAAGAAATTAAAGTTTTAATGAGAAAGAACAAAATAGTCTTTTATTATTTATTATTCACTTGATACAATATTATTTACCACAACGAAAGTCAATAATAATGGAGAGGATCCTAATATATATGGATAGCGTTCACAAAATTAGTAACAATGAAGAGATTTCTATTTTATATGGAAAGCCAAGTTCACTGGTATTTTTGGGCATTTTTGGGTTATGTGATATAGAAGGGGATCCCTCGTGGACTTGGATCCTCTTCTGTTAAGGAGGTAGCGTATTTAGACACAATAATTCACCCTTATTGTAACTTTTTAAAAAATAAAAAATTTATCATTATTATATTTATTCTCTTTCTCCTCTATTTTCTTCCATATCTCTATCAGTTTATTTATTCCACCTCTTATAACCCAGCTTCTAACAATGGCCATCTCGACCTCTTACACCTGTACCCTCTAATGATGGTCATCACCCCTCCCTTCTAAACCTCTTACCACCACCCCCTTCTACGCCAACCACCATATTTATAGACGTATATACCTACACCTAAACCCATATGTATAAATCTAATTTGAACAAGAACCAATATATCCGCATAAATACACTCTTGAATTAAAACACACACACACACACACACACACACACACACACACACATATATATAAGGACATATATATAAAATCACACATTGTTCTTCTCTGTTAAAAATTCTTTAATTTATTTAAATTAGTTTCACGTTGATTTATTTGGAGGGCTGATTAATATTCCAAAAACAAAATAGGCTATTTAAAGAAATAAGCAAATACCGCCTTCATCAGTTTTAAGTGACCGCAAACTATGCGTCCAAACGTCACAGGTGGTGAGGAGGGGATCTGGATCCCTCATCTTTAGTATAAAAAAAGTAATTATTAAAAAATGATACTCAGGCAGAAATATTAGACCGATTTGTTAGACAGAATGTACGTTGCACAAAAAGACAAATTACTATGGCAATCAAATGGTTCCACTAGCATGTCCATTAAAATAACATAAATTTTTAAAGACAAAATTACCCTTATATTGCCTTCTTATATTCATCCTCACTTTTTTAGGGTCACTTGATTGAGATTATCATTTAAAAAACAACTATAATTAAAAATCCCTTATATTCCTTTTATAAATTTTATCAGAACATTATCTCTCTCTAGAGAGATGTATAATAATATATAAATTTTTAAAAAGAAATTATCAGAATATATATATATATATATATATAATTATGGGGATTGAATTGCAGTATGTTTAAGAATCTATCTATCTATCTATATAGATAGATAGATAGATTCTTAAACATACTGCAATTCAATCCCCATAATTTTGTTTTTAAAATTTTATCAAAACACTCTCCCTCTCCCTTATATATATATATATATATATATATATATATATAAAAGAATGGAAGAAAATCAAGTACTGTAAATTGATATATTTGTGCATCCTCATCGGGAATTAATGATGGTAATGGAGAAAGGGTGAGAAAAAAAAAATAAAGATTGGTTTGACCATAGGATATAAATGGATGAAGAGATAGATTACTGGTAATTGAAATTCTTTGCTAGTTGAGATTCTGTAAGAATAGTTCTGTCTTTAAAATTTTATCTTTAAGTACAGTTACAGTGACACATCACCATCGACTTGAGTTTTGGGCTGAGTATTCAGTGCAAATATCATCTTCTTTAAAAAAATATAGCAAAAAAATTTATCCGTCATTATATTTGTATTAAGAAAATACTTGCTATGGAGAAAGTTTCTCCATGTACAAAATATCATTTCTGTTATTATTTGTGTAGTTTATATACCACCTAGTAAATGAAGTTCTATTGTGTCTGCATTCTGCACCTAGATCCTCACTAAGGATAATCAAACATCAAAGCTTGTAAACCAAATTGTTTCATCTTAATAAAGCTTGTAGGAGCATAAATTACTATTATGTTATGTATGGGAGTATCAAATCGGTGCCTTGAAATTAGGATTAGAAAAAAAAAAAAAAAAATTTAAAATTCCTCCAACTCTAAATCCAAATCACCGATTCGAGGCTCCTAAACTTTTATTCAAGTTGTTATAAATTTTTTCCATCATTCCTTACCTTAGAGGCTATGTTTGATGCAGTTGAAAAGAAAATAAATGATAACATTACTTAAGAGTGAAAAGAAAAGAAAAGAAAGGGGAGACTAGTGTTAATTGTCGTGTTTGGTTGATTAATAAAAGAAAATAAAAGAGATGATAGTAATCATGTTTGGGAACATAAATGAAACTATTGTAATAAATTTACAACCATCATTTTCATATAATTTTTCTTTTATAAAAATAAAGACAAATTTGATATTAAAAAAAGTTTCATTAAAAATATTAATTTTTCCTACCCTTTCTTTCCATTTCTTTCGTCCAAATCCTTCATTTTCCATTCCTTTCCTTTCCATCAAGCATTTCCTACCATACATATATATATTTTTTTATTTCCTTCCATTATCATTCTTTTCTTTTCCTTTCATTACCTATTTGGAAGTCCAGCCGATGTTATGAACTTATAATGAATACAAAAAGGAAAATATATGTGTGTGTGTGTGTGTGTGTGTGACAAGAAATGCATTTTACTTGATGTTTACATTTTATAAACAAGATTATTACTTGTTGTAGGGGTCTTTTTTAATTAAGACAATAAACAAGTATATAATGGTGATATCATAAATACAAATGTGAAGGAAACATAGAAAATGCTTGGTGAAGGAGGAAAAGAAAGACCGTCCTCAAGATTGAGATGGTGGTAAGGTAAGTATACAATTTCTTTATGGCAGCCCTCTTTTCTGGCCTCTTTTATTTCTTTATGGGATGGTACTATTTATAGGCTTAGGTCCCATTGGTCATTGTCTAATGGTTTCTTTCATAATGGCTCCCCGTCAGGATTACGTGGGCAATCCTGAGGGTTTAGGGGCCTATAAAGTCTAATCCTCCCATCGAGCCTTCCACCATGTCGCCATGTCACTTTTCTTCCAATTGTGGCATTAAATGCTGGTTGGTCGAGCCTAACACAATATTAAATATAATTGTAAGGGTTGCTGCCATAATGTGTATAATCTCATCATCTTGTTAACTGGGCCTTGCTAAGAGCGAATGCACTTCCTGACTTCTCATCCTCCAATCCAAGATCCTTCTAAGTTTCCCAAACTTAGGTTCCTTACAGCTGTGAAGGCCCTACCTTCATTTCATGTTATACCAGAACCCATGGTATTCTGATGGCTAGCTCTCTAGGGCTCTATTCTTTTGATGCATTACTGCCTGACATGGCATCAGGACTTAAGGTGCTCGAGGGTTGGTCCTTTGAAGCTTGATAGGCCTGATGCGATACCAGGGCTTGGGGTGCTCGAGGATTGGTCCCTCAAGGCTTGATGGGTCTGGTGCGATACCAGGGCTTGGGGTGCTCGAGGGTTTGTTCCTCGAAGTTTAATGGGCCTAATTGATAGGCGCTGAATATTGTATATTCAAGCGCCCTAAATTACATTAACAAAGTCCATTAATTGATTATTTTATGTAGATTAACTCCATTTGCATGTTTTTATGCATTTTCAGGTTAAAGTGCAAAAAGGAAGCAAAAATGATGCCTTGTGGAATTTTGAACAAAAAGGGTGCCATTTCTGAATTTCTGGCAGCAGTGATCCTGACTTTTGTCGCCATTTTCGACCTAGCAAACTCAAGAACTGGACTTCCATCATAACATGAAAGATTTAGATCTCTGAATTAGCTTTCTAAATCTTCAAGCGGTTCATCATTCGGAGTTTGGAGTAGAGAGTTATGATCTTCTTAATAGAGGTGTGCAGAACTGTCTGGCAGCACTGAAGTACTGCCTTTCTCCCCATTTTCGACCAACCAAACTTGAGAATTGGGTCTTCATCAAAACATGAAGTTTTTAAAGCACTGAATCATCTCTCCAAATCTTCAAACAGATCATCATTCGGAGTTTGGGGCACAAAGTTATAGCAGTTTTACCAAAGTAGGTCAGCGCTGAGCAAGAAGAGCATGTTGCACATTACACTAATTTAGAGTGCTCGAGACCACTTTTCGAGTGCTTGAAAATCAGGCAGATTGCACTCGGAAATGGCTCAATTTCAGCCACTTGCACATTGGTTTCCTCAATGCCATCTTCCTTCTTTATGAAGTGGTTGGAGGTGTTCCTTGGAGGAGAGAGAGGGTTTTGTTGGAGAATAAAAGGCTACCAAAGGCCACACATTTGCTATCCTACATTTTCTACAAGATTAGAGGAGAGAGAAGGGAGCAAAGGAGGTGTGTTCTTGAAGCTTCAAGGAGGGTGCACGAAAATGGAGATGAGGATGATGCTTCTTCCTTCTTCTAGCTTGGCAATGGGTAACTAACTCCCTATCTAGGGAGGTGATGAAGCCCTACTTTGTAAGCATGTCTTAGTTTTGGTTTAATCTTGGGAAATATGTATATATATGGCACTTTCATGGTCTAGAGCTTGTATTTGATGTAATGAACATAAACTCTTATAAATGATCATGTTGAATATATTATCTTCTCTTAGAGTGTATGTTCTCATGGTTGTATTGCTTTCATTTCCATAGTGACAATGGAAACAAGATTGTGAAAGTGTTTTTATTGGCATGTATTTGAGAATCTTGTTAGTCCATAGCTTAGGGTCCCCCTTTGATGGATTTATTCTTGATTCTTAGCTCCATGTGCTATCACCATAGTTATTGAGGGGTTTGATAGTCCCTAGCTTAGTGAATATGTGAAGCTACAATTTCATTTAGGTAGTCAAGCATGTATAACTTTGAGGGATTATGCTTAAATCTTGATTCTATGAAATTCTTGGAGATAGTGTAGTAATTTTGTATTGCTACATATCATTGCCATATATCTAATTTGTTTCCCAAGTTAACCACATACTAGCATGTTAATAGAGTAGGTAATTGATTCATCTCCCTAGTCTTTTCTACTTGTATCTCACTTCTTTACATTCCTTGAAATCTCCTAGTTTATGCATCTTTACATTTCTAGTTTAGTGACAAACAAACAAACCCTTATTACCCCTTATCATTCTAAGAATGATTCTAGACATTTAGGTTGCCTTAGACTAGCGCAGTCCTAGTGGTTCGACTTATCCGACCAATAGCCCTATTTTACAATGATTCGTGCTATTGCGAAGGTTGATGTATGATTGACCAACCGATCAATTTTTGGCGCCGTTGCCGGGGACTGCAAACGGTTTAGAGACCAAAGTTCTAGGGTTAATTTTAGTTTGATTGTTAATATTGTGTCTTGTGAATATTCCTTGTGTGTTTTGATCATCTTCGTGTTGTAAGATTCTAGGGACTCGAAGCTCGCCGTGGGATTGCTAGCAAATTGTAAGTCTAGAGGACCCCAGGTAAGTCTCGTGACTTTTAGTTTCGAATTGTGAATATCGTGCATGTGTTAAGCTTAGAAGTAGATAAATTGCAAGCCCTTGTCGAGGCTATTTCAATTGTGTATTTTCAATTCCAAGCATCGGTCCTGGTCGTGGCCATTTTAATTTTTGTCTTGATAATTGAGGAGAAAGGGAACATCGTATGTGGAGTTGATGATAAAGATTCGTTGTGATGATGTTGTTGTGAATTGTTGATGTTTGGCCGTAGGTCACTCTCTCTACCCACACTTGACTCGCCTATTGATATAAATTCACTTGAGAGAACTCTTAGACGGAACCTTAGGGAACCCACTCTTACAAGGGATCTTGAAACTGAATTCAATATAATGGGGGATAACGTAGGAAATCCGGGGAATGAAAGGGCTGAAATTCCTAATGTAGAACCAATGACTCTTAGAGATCATTTCATTCCTACCACCTATGCTTCTCTTTCTTGCATAGTCATGCCAAACATAGATGCAGCTCAATATGAGATCAAATCAAGCACCATCCAAATGCTTCCATCATTTCATGGCTTTGATAATGAAGATCCATATAAGCATCTTGATGAGTTCCTTGAAATCTGTTCGACCATCCGGTTGAGAGGTTTTCCGGACAATGCACTTTATCTCCATCTTTTCCCATTCTCCCTAAAGGATAGGGCAAAATATTGGTTGAACTCCCTCGCTCCCAATTCCATTACTTCTTGGGCTCAATTGCAACAAGAATTCCTTAAGAAGTATTATCCGGTGAGTAAAACCAACCAAATGAGGCGCTCCATTCTAAGCTTTTCTCAAGTTGATGGAGAACAACTCCATGAGACTTGGGAAAGGCTACAAGATCTTCTTCGAAAATGTCCTCATCATTTGATCCCAAAATGGCAATTAGTGCAAGCTTTCTATGCCGGCTTGACCGAAACTCATAGATTCATGGTTGATTCTTCTTGTGGTGGGATGTTCATGTCCAAGAATGCGGATGAGGCTTGGACCCTACTTGAGAATTTAAGCGAAAATTCACTTCAACATAATTCTCGTAGGGCTCCGACCGCAACCATTGCAAAGAACACCAACCCTTGTCAACCAAAATCAATAAGGGAGGAATCATCTCAAGTGGATGCCGTCGCTCATAAATTCTACCAATTGATGGCACCACATCTTCCTCCTTCATTGTCTCAAAATTCAGCAAGTTCGGTTTGTGCTTCATGTACTAGTCTATTCCATCTCTCGGAAGATTGCCCCACACCGGAGCAATTTCCCAATCCCAACCAAGAGCAAGCTAATGCCATGTTCTCGCGGCCCGGGAACAATCCATATTCCAACACCTACAATCCGGGTTGGCGAGATCATCCGAATTTCTCGTGGCGGCAACAAGCCCCACAAAATTCCCAATTCCAAAACCAAGGGCGGCAAAATCAGCCCTCTTCTCAATATCAAGGTAGACCTTTCCAAGCCTCTTCAAGCTACTGTCCTCCTTACAATCCAAATGTCTCCAATCAACCTCCTGTGTGTCCGACTAAAGAGATAGTAGCTGCAAACAAGCAAATGATGGAATCATTAAATAAGCAAATAATGGATGCCAACAAGAAACTCTTGACATCCTTGCAGCCTACTCTCCAAATGGTTCACTCTCATACTCAATCCATAGCTAATCTCGAAAATTAAGTGGGCCAAATAGCTAACTCGGTGAATCAATTGCTTCAAAAGGACAAGGGCAAGCTTCCCTCTCAACCTTTTGAAAATCCTAGAAGAATGCATGTGATTGACGAAACCCCTCCTCCGAGTGGGCCGACTCATGAACAAGTTCAAGCTATCACCACCCTTCGGAGTGGTAGAGTGGTTGACAACAAAGTCGATGGAGACAAAAGTGAGGAAGTTTCTCCTTTGAAAGATCCGAATCCAAGCTCTTCTAATCCAAATTCTTGTCCAAATACCATTCACGGAACCCCCTCACATGTCACCCCAAATGTGGAAACTACTTATGAGCCAAAAGCTCCGTTTTCTCAACGTCTTCAAGCGTCGACACATTTTGGGAATAAGAATTGTAAAATTCAAGGCATGTGGGAAGTTTTCAAGCAAGTGAAGATTAACTTGCCCCTCTTGGATGCTATCAAGTAAATCCCTCCCTATGCAAAATTTCTCAAAGATTTGTGCACTCAAAAGTGCACTTCTAAAAATCATTTGCCAAAAAAAGTGAGGTTGACTGAAAATGTTAGTGCTATCATTCAGCACAACACTCCTCCGAAGTATAAGGATCCGGGTGCCCCCACAATCTTTTGCGTCATTGGTGACAACAAAATCGAGAGGGCCTTCCTTGACTTAGGAGCTAGTGTGAATTTAATTCCATACTCAGTCTACCTACAACTTGGTTTGGGAGATCTTAAGCCGACTTCCGTGGTTTTGCAACTTGCCGATAGATCGGTCAAGCATCCACGAGGTATTCTCGAGGACGTTATCATCAAAGTGGACAAATTCTACTTCCCAGTAGATTTTGTGGTTCTTGATACGGAACCGGTCCATGACCCAAAAAAGCACATTCCCGTGATCCTTGGTAGGTAATTTTTAGCTACGGCTAATGCATCAATTAATTGCCGAACCGGGGTGATGGACATTGCTTTTGGAAACATGCAAGTCAAACTCCACATCTTTCATGCAACTCAACATCCCTCCAATGAGGATGATTGTTTTCTTGTGGATGTCATTGATGAAGTGGTCGAAGAATCTCTCCCCTTCATTCTAAGCAAAGATCCTCTTGAAACTTGCATGTCCCATTTTGACTTCTCAAACTTTGATGTTGATTAAGTCATTCAAGAAGTAAATTCCTTGCTTGATATTAATGCTATCATGGATGTACCTCCTTGGAAAATTCCAAAAGAACCACTTCCCCAACTTTCCACCACTCCTCCGGTCCCATCATTGTTATCTCCGCCACAACTTGAGCTTAAGCCGCTCCCGGCCCATCTCAAGTATGTGTTCCTTGGTCCAAAGCAAACCCTTCCGGTCATTATTGCCTCGGATCTTCAAAAAGACCAAGAGACCAACCTTTTAGCGGTGCTCCAAGAGCATAAAGAAGCTATTGGTTGGACAGTGGCAGATTTGAAAGGAATTAACCCCTCCATTTGTATGCACCACATTCATATAGAGGATGACGCAAAGCCTACTAGAGAGGTCCAGCGCCGGTTAAATCTAAATATGAAGGAAGTGGTCATGAAAGAGGTGATCAAATTGCTAGATGCGGGAATCATCTATCCTATCTCTGATAACAAGTGGGTGAGCCCCACACAAGTTGTCCCCAAGAAATCCGGGCTCACCGTTGTTGAAAATTCAACGGGTGAGCTCGTGCCACAACGAACCACCACCGGGTGGCGTGTGTGCATTGACTATCGGAAACTCAATTCATCAACTAGGAAGGATCATTTCCCACTCCCATTTATTGATCAAATCCTAGAAAGGTTAGCCGGCTAAAGCTTCTATTATTTTCTTGATGGTTATTTCGGCTATAACCAAGTGGCAATCGCCCCCCAAGATCAAGAGAAAACAACATTCACATGTCCCTTTGGTACTTTTGCCTATCAACGCATGCCTTTTGGTCTATGCAATGCACCGGCAACGTTCCAAAGGTGCATGATGTCCATATTCTCCGATACGGTTGAAAGGTTCTTGGAAGTTTTCATGGACGATTTTTCCGTATTTGGCTCCTCCTTTAACTCGTGTCTCAAAAATTTATCTCTTGTGCTCCAAAGATGCAAAGAGACGAATCTTATTCTAAGTTGGGAGAAAAGCCACTTCATGGTCCAAGAAGGCATTGTTTTAGGACAGGTCATTTCTAAGCGGGGAATCGAGGTAGACAAGGCAAAAGTTGAGTTACTCTCTAATTTTCCTCCTCCGAATTCCGTCCGTCAAATCCGTTCTTTTCTTGGCTATGCCGGATTCTATCGTCGCTTCATCAAAGATTTTAGCAAAATCTCACGGCCCTTGCGTAATCTCTTAGCCAAGGATGTTCCGTTCAATTTTGATGACGCTTGCATGGAAGCTTTCATCAAACTTCGCATTCTCCTCTCCTCCGCCCCAATCATGAAAGCCCCTAATTGGTCTCTTCCCTTTGAGATCATGTGTGATTCATCCGACTATGCATTAGGAGCGGTTTTGGGCCAACGTGTGGATAAACTTCCGCATGTCATTTATTATGCTAGCAAAACTCACTGCGATGCCCAATTGAACTACACCACCACTGAAAAAGAATTGCTAGCTGTGGTGTACGCCTTGGATAAATTTCGCTCTTATCTTCTTGGCTCCAAGGTCATCGTCTTTTCAGATCATACCGCTCTTAGGCATTTGTTAGCGAAAAAAGAGACAAAACCCCGTTTAATTCGATGGATCCTCTTACTTCAAGAGTTTGACATTGACATCCGGGACAAAAAAGGGACCGACAATGTTGTCGCCGATCATCTCTCTCGTTTACTTATTGAGAAATCTTCAGAGTTCGCAGCCATCCGTGATTCCTTTCCGGATGAGCAACTTCTTCAAGTTTCACATTCTACTCTTCCATGGTTTGCGGATATTGTCAATTATCTTGCGGTTGGCAAAATTCCAGCTCATTGGTCCAAACAAGAGAGGGACCGATTTTTCTCCCAAGTCAAGCATTTCTTTTGGGAAGATCCGGAACTATTCAAGTATTGCCCGGACCAAATCATACGGCGATGCATTCCTGAAACCGAGGCCACAAGCATTCTAAATTTTTGCCATACTCTTGCTTGTGGAGGCCATTTTAGTGCCAAAAAGACCGCTAACAAAGTTCTTCAAAGCGGATTCTTTTGGCCTACCTTGTTTCAGGATGCATACAATTTTTGCAAATTGTGTGAACGATGTCAAAAACTTGGATCCATGTCCCGAAGAGACATGATGCCCCTCACCAACATTTTAATTGTTGAAATTTTTTATGTGTGGGGGATTGACTTCATGAGACCATTTCCATCTTCTTATGGCTATGAGTACATCCTTGTAGCGGTGGATTATGTGTCTAAATGGGTTGAAGCCGAGGCTACCAAAACCGATGATCATAAAGTCGTGATCCATTTCATTCAGTCTCACATCTTTAGTTGTTTTGGTACGCCCCAAGCAATCATTAGTGATGGCGGATCTCATTTCCGAAATCGTTATCTAAAATCCGTCCTTGCTAGGTATTCCGTCATTCATAAGGTTGCTACACCTTACCACCCTCAAATGAGTGGTCAAGTAGAGATTTCTAACCGGGAGATTAAGCACATTCTGGAAAAAACGGTTAGACCGGACTGCAAAGATTGGTCAGTAAGGCTAAACGATGCGCTTTGGGCTTACCGGACAGCTTATAAGACACCCATTAGCATGTCACCATATCGACTTGTCATTGGCAAAGCATGTCATCTCCCGGTAGAATTAGAGCACCGTGCTTATTGGGCTATAAAAAGGTTCAATTTTGATCTCAAACAAGCCGGCTCTAATCGTGCGTTGCAATTAAATGAACTTGAGGAATTGCGTAATGACGCGTATGAAAGCGCAAAAATTTACAAGGTAAAGACTAAAGCTTTTCATGACAAACACATCGTCAAGAAGTCTTTTGCCCCGGGACAAAAGGTCTGGCTTTTCAATTCCCGCTTGAAACTCTTTCCCGGTAAACTCCGGTCAAGATGGGATGGTCCATACATTGTCACTACCATCTTTCCTCATGGAGCAATCGAACTTCATGATCCTGCAAGTGGATCACTCTTCAAGGTAAATGGCCAAAGGCTTAAGCCTTACATTGACGGCACAATCCTAACCCGAAAAGTTGAGGAAGTCCTCTTGACGGATCCAATTTATGAGGATTAGTGCCTGCTCTAGCTTTGTCTAGCTATCGACATTAAATTTAGCAACTCAAGGGAAGCAATTCTTTCAATTTCCAAGCTTCCTTCTCTTTGAAATTGCTCGTGCCTTGCAAATTTTCTGGGAAACGGTGTAGAAATGCCAAAATTTATCTTTCTCTGGAACTATCTTAAGTTGTGTTCCATATTTTTAGACTGGCTTCTTAGACCTTCTCAGCTCTAATTTTCATTCCCGAAAATTTCCATCGCTTTCTAGAAATTTCATAGGATCTTTGGCATGCAACTTATGTGCACAACCTCTCCCTTTCAATGCAATGTTGGATCATGGTTCCCCAAAATTTTCCATGCATTGGAGATGAAATGCAAAGTTTGACAATTTTTCATCCAGGCCTTAGAAATGTTGAGCAATTTGACAATTTTTCCAAAAATATTCCATCCATGCATTACATTGGAATGAATTTACAAAGTTTTAAAATTTTTCTCCAGAAATTTCATTCATCCATGCTATGTGTGATGTTGTACAAGTTGGAAATTTTTCCATGCAATTGAAATTCATACATGCATCATTAAAGGAAAAAAAAAATTTCATGAAAAATTTCAATTTTTCCATCCATGCAACATTTCAACTTTCAAGCCAATGCATCCAGGCAAATTGCAAATTGCATCATGTATACACAGTCTATCTATGCATAGTAATTTTGCATGCATTCACGATACATAAGAATAAAAAATTCATGCATACATCCATGATGAAAAATTTTGCATTCAATGCATAAGAATGGATTCCTGCATGCATAAGAATAAAAAATAAATAAATAAATAAATTTTTAAGGTTTAAATTTTGTATGCATGCCTGTATGAGAATGAAAAAAAATGTTTGCATTCTACAATATGTATGCATAAGATATGTATGCATAAGTGCTCGGTTGGTCACTCATAATGTAAGGTTTAAATTTTGCATTCATACATGCATAAAAATAAAAAAAATTTGCATGCATCCATGCATCCATGTCAGATGAAAAATTCAACTTCTATGATGCTCAAAATTCCAGCTTTCTGTGCTCCTTTCTAGCCTACTGTCCTAATTTTGAGCATTCAAGATCCAAGTTAGAGTGCTCGCAGCTGCACATCAATGTCAGCACATCATCCTGAGGCTACTGTCTCCATTTCACGCACTCGAAGTCCATTTTCGAGTGCTCGAACACTTCATGCATCACAACCCGAGACACTGCCTTCAATTCGAGTGCTCGCAGGCTCAGTTCGGGCACTCGAATCTGCAACCCTCACCTTTCGGCACTTCTCTTTCCTCACCCTCAAACCTCACCACCCCATGCAAACCCAACTTCACCTCCTCCACCTTTTCTCTCTCCTCACTCCAAGCTCCCAACTCTCGGCATCTCACCAACCAAAGCTTCACCATGCAAGCAAGCAACCATGCCACCCTCATTTCCCTCCTCTGCATCTCACCAACCGAGCCTCACACCTCTCAACCAAACCACCCCAACAAGCCACCCCCCCAACCCATGCAGACCAACTTCCACAACCCACCAACCACCATCCATCTTACAACCTCTCTCGGCTGCCTTCAATTCGAGTGCTCGCAGGCTCCGTTCGAGCACTCGAATCAACCTCCTCACCAACCCAGCCTCAACCATGCCAACCAAGCATCAACCAACCTCAAACCTCCAGCATGCAAGCCCCATGCATGCCTGCCCCTCCATATCCTCTCAACCCACAACCATGCATGCAAAACCAAACTCCCTCACCAACTCTCTCTCTCTCCACAACCCAATTATCAAACAACACAACCCACACCTCCTTCTACACCCCAACCTTACCATATTTCTTCCTCCTCTTAACCAACACAGCCCATCCCCAAGGTGCATGCATGCATGCATGCAAGCTCCATGCATGCATGCACCTTCAGCTTCAAATCCATCTTCACTCCTCTCCAACCATCTTCACCATTCACTCTACCACCAACTCACCACTACTCTTCACACCATGCACCTCTACCCCACACAACCAACCCCATCCATGCCAAGCCACCTCACCTCCATAACCAAACCACCCTCAAACCCATGCCACCAACCCCATGCCTGCCCCCAACAACCAACCAACCCCCACTTCACACACCACTACCTCTCATGACACAGCAAACCTCACCCGAGCCCTCTCACTTCCCTCTTGAGTGCTCGAGCTTGTTTGAAGCTCCCACCCGAGCTCACTGCCAAGACTTCGAGCACTCGAAGTCCCATTTCGAGTGCTCGAAGTGTGGAGCACTATGCCCCATCCTCAGCCGAGGCCACTGCCCCAATTTCGAGCACTCGAAGACACCCTTCGAGTGCTCGAACTAAGCTTCCCTCTCTCTTTTAAAACCACACAACCTCTCTCTCTCGACCCAAGCTCTCTCCTCTCTTTTAAACCCCCACAACACCCTCAACCAAACCCCCTTCACCATCCACCTTTCTTCAACCCTCTCAACCAAACCCCCTTCACCATCCACCTTTCTTCAACCCTCTCAACCAAACCACCTTCACCATCCCCCTCACCTCACAACCACCAACTCAATCTCCATCCCCCTCACCTCTCAGCCTCCTTCTTCATCTCTCCCTCTAACCCCTCACCTTTGGCCAACCACCACATACAACCTTCTCTCCCTTCCACCCCACCTTCCCCGTTTTCCCTCTCATTCATGCATGCATTCACTCCATGTGCCTCCATTCTTTTTCTTCTTCGCAAGGTATGTGAGCTTCATTTTTTTTTCTCAATTCCTTGCCTTTATTTCCGTTATACAGAGGATAGGAATGCATTGTGGAGGTTGTGTTGTTTGTGGTTGCTGAGTGCTCTATGCTAGAGCTTGGTTTGATTGTAAAAAATTTTTGGTTTTCTTCATCCCTCCCACTCATCTTCCCATTCTCTCTTTTGTGGTGCACGCCAGGTGCTCGCTGAAAGTCCTCAACCAAGTCCACCTCTCTAAATGTCTCGTGCCGGTTCTTCTCGCCCTCCTCGACCCTCTTCGGGTGCCCGTGCTGTCAATCGTGAGCGACCACGTGATCCTTGGGATCGCAAACACCTCAACTACGAACTCTCATTTCCGCTCACGGATGCCTTTGACATTCTACCCACTACTTCGTGGGCTGTCGCCGAATTGACTAACCGACGTCTGCAGCACATTTGCGCGCCCCTTGCCAGGGTTGCCTACCCCCGTGTAGTGCGCCTCTTTTACCAGAATCTCCAATGCCCTGAAGAGCCACCCATTTCTCTCACTACATCCATTGATGGCACCACCTATGCTTTCACTATGACTGACATCATTCAGGTTTCTAGTTGCCCCATTGAGTGCCCCGATGACATTGTCAATCGTGAGAATCTCCCTTTATATGAGGAACCGGATACATTAACTGTGGAGCAGATTGCCGCTGCCATTTGCACTGTTGACGATCCTACTAGGCCCCGGTCTTTTATCCGCAAAACCAATCTTCCGGAACGCCTGTGGTTCATTGACACTGTCTTCAAGCACAATGTCTGCCCTTTGGTGCATAGCACCGAGCGTCGGGGCCTCTTTCTGCAAGCCTTATATGCCATGGACCAAGGCCAATGGTTCTCCATCCCAGAGCTCATTTGGACCACATTTATGAAGTTTTGGCATGATGCTCATAATGCACGGGTTCCGCGAGTTGAAAATCAGAAATTGTCTTTGCCGTTTTTCATCACTCGGCTCCTTCAGCACAAGGGTTTCATTGTTCCTCCCCATGAACCAAAAGGCGAAAAGATTAAAATTTTTACCCAGCGCCGGTGGATCAATGTTCTTAGCTATTCTAGTACCCCTCAGCCTGCTGCCCCCCTGTTCATCCACGCTCCACCTCCTCCTCCTTCTGAGGATGCTTCCACCGCAGCAGCCGCTGCAAGGGTAGAGCCTCCGGTCGACTCTCACCAGGACCAGGCTTTCATCCGGGCTAGTTTTGCAGGTATTCAAGAGCGACATGATCATTTTGAGAATTCTTTGTCCGCGTACACTCGGACTCTGTGTGAGACTTCTTCACGTGCTGAAGAAGATCGTCGACTTGCTGCTGAAGACCGCCGTGTCGCCACTGAGGAACGTCGTTTGGCCTCCGCTGAACGGCGTAAGACTCAATCTCTCCTCCATTCCATCCTCGCCCGTTTACCTTCTGGACCGTAGCTTGTTGCGAGTGTTGGACCTTATCTTTTCGTTTCATATGTACCTATTTCTCTTGTATCTTTTGTTTTCCTTTTGAACTGTAAGAATTTGCTATGTATAGGTTGCTCTAGTAGACATGATCCCTGTACAGCTCTTTTTGTAATCATGTAAACTCTTTTTGCAATGCAAATTCTTTCTGTTCTGTTAACTTTCGGTACATTCTTTTTCTATATTTATGCTTGTGCTATTAATGCTGTTTGTGGTTGTTTCTTTTTGTTCTTCATGATGCTCTCCAGGTTACGCAGTCCAATTCAAGTTTGGGGGTTTTTGTATCAATATGCCGTTTCCTCCCCCTGGGTATTGTTGTTCCTTTTTATATTCTTTGTCATTTTTGTCTCTAACTTACATCCATGTCCCACATTGAGGACACTGTGGAGTTTAAGTTTGGGGGTGCATCAAAGCATTCTTGGCATAGTTTTGGTATCATATTTTTATAAAGCAATGATAGTGTAACTTGGAACTTATCGGAGACAAAGCATATGTTTAATACCTTGTGTATAGAAGCAATTGAGAAATTTTTGAAAATAAAGAAATTTGAATTTGATGTGATCATGCAAATACAATGTAGTCTGTATAAATGCCTCAATTAGATTCTTGCTGGATTTACACTCTTATAAGCTTCACAATGTACAGATGCACATTGGAAACTTAACTGTGAGGCATGCAACTTGATTGACCTTGACCTTGGCCTAGTTAATCTGATTTGATGAACCTGATAGATGGATACCTTTGGCATGTTTCTATTAAAAAAAAAAAAAAAAAAAATTTTGACCAGTTGACGTTCGTAGCCTTTCCAACTCGAGTTATTAAGCCCTAGGAGTGTCTCTACACTTAGCACCCTAAAGCCGTCTGGTTTGGGAGTTGTTGGCCTAACGCTTGCTACAAGGGTTGGTTAGAAAGCTTAAGGGACTTAAACATTGCACGGTCATTCAAAAAAAAATTTTTGTAATAAACATGGTTCGTTGGAGTTCGTAGCCTTTCCAACTTGAGCTATTAAGCCCTAGGAGTGTCTCTACACTTAACACCCTAAAGCCATCTGGTTTGGTAGCTGTTGGCCTAACGCTTGCTACATAGGTTGGTTAGAAAGCTTAAGGGACTTCAGCATTGTACAACCATTCTATGTTTCGCTTATGAGTTGCAATAAATTGCCAACAAGCAACAAAAGTTGTCTTGTAAATAAAATCATGCCTTAGGGACCTCATTTAAAGGGGAATTCAATGATTTGAAAACTTGTGCTGTGGAATTGGAAAAGAAAGTAAAAGCCGCATGTTGAGAATCCAATTCACTTTCACTGGAGTTTGAGTTATTTCCATTTAAGAGATGACAATTGAATTATTTATATGGACTATGATGTTGATGCATGCATGTTGAAATGGTTTTTCCCAATTTTTGTATCAATGCTTCATATATGCAAGGTAGTCTTTCCAATGATCCCGTCTTCAGCTCTTTATCTGTTTCAAGTTGTATTTGAGCTATGTTTATGTTTATCTTTGCCATGGTGAATATTTTTGTAATAGCATTCCCATGTTTTCATTCCATTGAGCTTTGTATTTTGGTTTTGCTAAGGGACTAGCAAAATGTAAGTTTGGGGGTGTGATAAGCGCTGAATACTGTATATTCAAGCGCCCTAAATTACATTAACAAAGTCCATTAATTGATTATTTTATGTAGATTAACTCCATTTGCATGTTTTTATGCATTTTCAGGTTAAAGTGCAAAAAGGAAGCAAAAATGATGCCTTGTGGAATTTTGAACAAAAAGGGTGCCATTTCTGAATTTCTGGCAGCAGTGATCCTGACTTTTGTCGCCATTTTCGACCTAGCAAACTCAAGAACTGAACTTCCATCATAACATGAAAGATTTAGATCTCTGAATCAGCTTTCCAAATCTTCAAGCGGTTCATCATTCGGAGTTCGGAGTAGAGAGTTATGATCTTCTTAACAGAGGTACGCAGAACTGTCTGGCAGCACTGAAGTACTGCCTTTCTCCCCATTTTCGACCAACCAGACTTGAGAATTGGGTCTTCATCAAAACATGAAGTTTTTAAAGCACTGAATCAGCTCTCCAAATCTTCAAACAGATCATCATTCAGAGTTTAGGGTACAAAGTTATAGCAGTTTTACCAAAGTAGGTCAGCGCTGAGCAAGAAGAGCATGTTGCACATTACACTAATTTAGAGTGCTCAAGACCACTTTTCGAGTGCTCGAAAATCAGGCAGATTGCACTCGGAAATGGCTCAATTTCAGCCACTTGCACATTGGTTTCCTCAATGCCATCTTCCTTCTTTATGAAGTGGTTGGAGGTGTTCCTTGGAGGAGAGAGAGGGTTTTGTTGGAGAATAAAAGGCTACCAAAGGCCACACATTTGCTATCCTACATTTTCTACAAGATTAGAGGAGAGAGAAGGGAGCAAAGGAGGTGTGTTCTTGAAGCTTCAAGGAGGGTGCATGAAAATGGAGATGAGGATGATGCTTCTTCCTTCTTCTAGCTTGGCAATGGGTAACTAACTCCCTATCTAGGGAGGTGATGAAGCCCTACTTTGTAAGCATGTCTTAGTTTTGGTTTAATCTTGGGAAATATGTATATATATGGCACTTTCATAGTCTAGAGCTTGTATTTGATGTAATGAACATAAACTCTTATAAATGATCATGTTGAATATATTATCTTCTCTTAGAGTGTATGTTCTCATGGTTGTATTGCTTTCATTTCCATAGTGACAATGGAAACAAGATTGTGAAAGTGTTTTTATTGGCATGTATTTGAGAATCTTGTTAGTCCATAGCTTAGGGTCCCCCTTTGATGGATTTATTCTTGATTCTTAGCTCTATGTGCTATCACCATAGTTATTGAGGGGTTTGATAGTCCCTAACTTAGTGAATATGTGAAGCTACAATTTCATTTAGGTAGTCAAGCATGTATAACTTTGATGGATTATGCTTAAATCTTGATTCTATGAAATTCTTGGAGATAGTGTAGTAATTTTGTATTGCTACATATCATTGCCATATATCTAATTTGTTTCCCAAGTTAACCACATACTAGCATGTTAATAGAGTAGGTAACTGATTCATCTCCCTAGTCTTTTCTACTTGTATCTCACTTCTTTACATTCTTTGCAATCTGCTAGTTTATGCATCTTTACATTTCTAGTTTAGTGACAAACAAACAAACCCTTATTACCCCTTATCATTCTAAGAATGATTCTAGACATTTAGGTTGCCTTAGACTAGCGCAGTCCTAGTGGTTCGACTTACCCGACCAATAGCCCTATTTTACAATGATTCGTGCTATTGCGAAGGTTGATGTATGATTGACCAACCGATCACTAATACAATACCAGGGCTTGGAGTGCTCGAGGGTTGGTCCCTCGAGGCTTAATGGGCCTGATGCGATGCTAGGACTTGGAGTGCTCGAGGGTTGGTCCCTCGAGACTTGATAGGCTTAGAGCGATACCAGGGCTTGGGGTGCTCGAGGGTTGGTTTGTCACGCCCCAAAATTTTTAAATAAATTTCTTGATTTATTCAAATCCAAATACATCAGTATAACACACAGGATCACAAAAAATATATATATATAAAATCCTTTATTGATACAACAATCAATTTCCTCAATAAATTCAATAAAATCTCTAAATAAATAATTTAATTCCTCAACACCAACTCTTCCACCTAAGCCCAAAACTAGCAATCCAAGCTTATAATCGGTACCTGGAATTGGAAGAGGGTGAGACGGGAGAAATCCCAGTAGGAAAAACCATAACAAGGATTTCAAGAAGTTTGGAAAATTAGCTTCAAAAAAATATACATATACTTTTAAACAAAATACATATATGCAATTTTAGCAAAATATCATTCAATAAAATAATTGAAACAAAATCATTCAAGCCATTCAAGGTATGAAAAACCCTACATTGTAAAATAATAAATCATCTGAGTCATCTGTGCATCAAGCTCGGCCCTCTCTCTGTCTGTGCACTTCTCTCTCACACTAAATTTCCTCTATATTTTCCTTTCTGTTTTACGTACTTACTCAGTGCACAACACTCTTCAATATATAGGCAAATTTATTCCATCGAGACCAGCCCAACAAATATCATTTCTAAACACAATATATGTATATGTACAAGTATACCAAGCAGTACTGAATCCATGGTAGACAAGTATACAGGCTCAAGTATACTAAACCAAAACGAACTGAAATATACAACGCGCAAGCACACTAGGTATAAGTATACTAAACGTAAATGAAACTCCATGCACCAAACAACTAAACACATAGTGTACAAGGGCAATCAAATATGCTACCTATCATATAGGGGTTAAGCATCAGAGACACGTTACACATCACCTATGACGTTAGCATAGTAAATAGATATAGTACATGGAAACACATCATCTATATCAGCACATAACTACCAAATAGTCACATTCCCTAAACATGTTTCTAAGGCACGCTCAAAACAACAAGGCATATAAACATGTAAGAAGGACTATGCAAATAACAATCCCACAAAATCATAAGCAATAAGGGATGAAATGCCTCTTAAAAGGATGAACTCACTGAAAGTGAAGCCCAAAAACCCGGATGAGTCTGATCTCTCAGCGTGAGGAAATGAATTATCTCCTAGAATGAACACTAAGGTTCCTAAAACAAGAAGCTTACAAGTCTTTCCCAAGACTGACTTAAACCCAAGGTAGAGTCCTAACGCCACACAAAACAATCAACGATGTAATGGATAGCTCCAATACTTACCATTACAAGACGCCAACAAGAGAACACCTCTCAAAATGCCGATGAGTTCGATGGGAACTCTAAGGGATCCTATCGGGACTCTAACACACTATCCCAAGTTTCCAATGACGAGGGAGAGTAATTAATTGCACCAAGGTAATTAATTACACGAAACCACTCACACCCCAAACTTAGCTTGTAAGAGTTATCCAAGGCAAGACAAGAAGAATCCTAAGTCAACGCACCTATCAAATCCCTAACCATTACTCTAAGAAGAAAAGACATGAGAACCCCGCCGTTGAGGCTCAAGAAAATAAAACTTCCAATTCCCAAGGAAGGACTCGAGTCAATCCGACTCATCATCCTATGATACTAGAAATAAGACCCCAATGACGTCATCACATTAAGGTCACCACGAAACTCCAAGAGACGATGCCTTAGCATCAATCTCAACCAACTAAGTTGGGACAACCCACAATTCCTAAACAAGACATAGAAATAAACAGCTGCTAAGCAACACAGTAATAGCTACATACTTACACAAGTAGTAAAGAATCACATAAGGCGTGTCAATGTATGCATCATACAATCATGCTAAGAATAACAAGCATATGTAATACGCTAAGGCAAACAAGCATTACCATCATGCTAAACATACAAGCGTAAATCAACATGCTAAGACAGTCACGTATATACAGTGTACTAAAGCCAACAAACATGCACGCTATGCTAAGGCAAACAAGCATATACAATACGCTAAAGCAAACAGGCATATACAATGTACTAAGGCAGACAAGCACATACAATATGCTAAAGCAATTAAAGTAAAATTCTAAACAAATGTCTACATAAGCACGTAAACATGTTATCAAAAAGTAACTAAAAACATAGAGCATGGCAACACAAGCATGATATGCACCCAAACCCGTGGTCCTAAGGTTTTCGAACCTAGGAGCTTTGATACCACCTGTGACGACCCTGGATTTTTCAAACCTAGTGTGTCTTGTGATGACCCAAAACGGATCCAATATGCGGAAGCAAAATAGAAATATGGCCTCTAGAGATGTACACCAACCCTAAGACACAAAAGTGGCTTCCTAAGGAGTCCCGAGGCTCAACAGAAGCAAGACCGAGGTTAGGGTTTCAAAACCCTCCAAGGAATGGACTAAGGGTAAAATGGTCATTCCAAACTAAAATGGGTGCCATCGTGCACACCATTAGAAAGACAACGAAAAATAAATGAAGTTAGACTCAAGAATCACTTGATTCAGAATCCGGACGAGGAAGATGTGAAGATAGAACGAAATGACGTCCTCCAATTAGGAGATACCACAACCTTACAAAGAAGGTCAAATGCGCAAGTCAGTGAGGAAGGGTTGGTCTGCTGATAGCCCTCGGTCGGTTAGTCTAACTTACAAGGTTGGTCGTTCTGACCTATAAGGTCGGTCGGTCTGACCTACATGGTCGATCGGTCTGACCTACAAGGTCGATCGGTTTGACCTACAAGGTTGATCGGTCTGGAGGAAGGGTTATGGCCCAAACTGAACTTTAGTTACTGGAATTGATCTCGAGCATGTGTCAGCCGCTGATGGCTCTTATCAACAGACCGACGTAATAGACAGCAGTAAAAACTGCTGCTGCAATGCATAGGAAGGTGTTCGGTCCAACCTTAAAGCTATACATGCATTCCAAATGATTTGAAACAAGTTTTAAAACATTCTCTAGCCTCACTTAAGCATCCATATCATGCTAACTCAGAAGGAAACTTTAAGCTATATATACAAAATAAGCGTCAAAAAGTGTACTTAGGTACACATTACAAGTCCAAGGCAAAAAATGACATTTTGACCTAACTATGCATTACAACTTTAAAAGTAAAACTTAAACATGCTAACACTTGCATGTGAATAAGAATACATTTAAAAGAACTTCGATCCATTGAAAAGACCTAGGGATATTGTGCATCCCGGAACCACGTCTTCTTACCTGAAACAGGTCGCATTCAGCGAGGGGTTGAGTAAACCGTATTACTCGTAGGGAATGAGCATGCATAGACCTAACTTTTTATAAAGTTATCACATTAACGTGAGACAATTCAAAAAGGTCATGCCACCTAACGTCTATGTCAAAAGTGAAACTAAGGGATCATCTCAAGCTATACTAGCAATTGAAATGAACTACGACATATAAGTATACATGCTTAAGTATACTAAACAATGTTAAAACACGATGTACAACATACAAGCATACACTTTCAAGTATACTAAGCCATATTAAACGAGATAAGCAATATCTAGCATACATACACAAGTATTTAATATATATAGAGTGCTCATGCATCAAGTATACCAACACAAGTATACTAAGCTAAACGAAATTCGCATAAGACAAGTATACACGGCACAAGCATATTAAATGAAATTTAAACTCACAGAGAAAGTATACAAGTTCAAGTATACTAAATAGGATTCAAATATCCAAAGTAAGCATCAATTCTCACGCTACAAGTAATCCATGATTAACAACTTGAAATTAAATGCGAAATCAAATAGTGGAAAGACTAGAACATGCGGTCGTTAGACCAAGCAAGTGTTTCCGACTAATTAAGACCCACAAGGCACTACCTAGTGCGCACATGTATAAGTTATTTTGGGTAATTACGACCCACAAAGTACTACCTAGTGCGCACTTGTGACTTAAAAGACTCTTAGTACTAGAGCCAAACCCTAGCCACCACATAAAGTATGCCCTCACAAGCTTTCCAAAATCAATAAGTTCAAAACTTATACAATATCAAATGTAAGTGTTAGCATGTTTGAGTTTTACTTTTAAAGTTGTAATGCATAGTTAGGTCAAAATGTCATTGCCTTGGACTTGTAATGTGTACCTAAGTACACTTTTTGACGCTTATTTTGTATGTATGGCTTAAAGTTTCCTTCTAAGTTAGCATGATATGGATGCTTGAGTGAGGCTAGAGAATGTTTTAAAACTTGTTTTAGATAATTTGGAATGCATGTATAGCTTTAAGGTTGGACCGAACACCTTCCCACGCATTGTAGCAGTAGCTTTTACTGCTGTTTGTTACGTCGGTCGGCTGATAAGAGCCATCAGCCGGCTGACATATGCTCGAGATCAATTCTAGTAGCTAAAGTTTAGTTTGGGCCATAACCTTTCCTCCAGACCGACCGACCGACCTTGTAGGTTAGACCGACCAACCTTGTAGGTTAGACCGACCGACCTTGTAAGTCAGACCTACCGACCGAGGGCTATCAACAGATCGACCCTTCCTCACTGACTTGCGCATTTGACCCTTTTTGTAGGGTTGTGGTATCTCCTAATCGGAGGACGTCGTTTCGTTCTATTTTCACATCTTTCTCGTCCGAACTCCGAATCAAGTGTTTCTTGAGTCTAACTTCATTCATTTTTTGTTGTCTTTCTAATGGTGTGCACGATGGCACCCATTTCAGTTTAGAATGACCTTTTTGCCCTTGGTCCATTTCTTGGAGGGTTTTAAAACCCTAAGTCCGGTCTTCCTTCTGTTGAGCCTCGAGACTTCTCAAGAAGCCACTTTTGTGTCTTAGGGTTGGTGTACTTCTCTAGAGGCCATGTTTCTGTTTTGCTTCCGCATATTGGATTCATTTTGGGTCATCATAGGACACACTGGGTTTGAAAAATCCAGGGTCGTCACATGGTCCCTCGAGGCTTGATGGGCCTGGTACAATACCATGGCTTGGGGTACTCGAGGGTTAGTCCCTCGAGGCTTAATAGGCCTGGTGCGATGCTAGGACTTGAAGTGCTCGAGGGTTGGTCCCTCGAGGCTTGATGGAACTAGTGCAGTGCTATGACTTGGAGTGCTTGAGGGTTGGTCCCTCGAGGCTTGATGGGCTTGGAGCGATACCAGGGCTTGGGGTGCTCGAGGGTTGGTCCCTCGAGGCTTGATGGGCCTAGTGTAATACCAGGGCTTGGGGTGCTCGAGGATTGGTCCCTCAAGGCTTAATGGGCCTGGTGCGATACTAGGGCTCATGGTTGTCAAAAGCACGCCTAGGCTCAAGGCGCCTACAAGCGCAGCAGTTGCGCCTCACAATAGCCCAGGCGTAGCGACCTCCACTAGGAGAGCACCTGGGATGTGCCTTGAAGCTTGTATGAGGTGCGCCAAAGCGCGCCTCATGTAGTATGCGGCATATATTTTATTTGTTTGACTGTTTGTAGTTTATATTATTATATTTAGTATATATATAGCTTTAGAAACTTAAAAGCAAAAAATTAGAATTTTGACATCTTGTGAGGCAACATATCAAATCAATAAAAATCAAGCTGCAGAAAAAATGTGGAATGCCACTACCCAATCAAAAGTGGGAAAGTCAAAAGTGGGAAAGAGAAGAGAGAAAAAGAAAGAAAAAAAGATAAGAGAAGAAAAGAGAAGAGAAGAAAAGAAAAAAGAAGAATCTGGAATCTATCTTCCGGCTCTGTTTAGGAGTTCTATGTTTTTTTTTCCTCCTCCTCTTCTCTCTCTCATCTGTTTTTTCATTTTTTTTTATTTATTTTATGGGTCTCTGTTTTTCTTTCTTTTTCTTCGAGCTCTGTTTAGGGTCTCAGACTTTTTTTTTTTCTTCTTTATGGGCTCGGTTTTTTTTTTTTTTTTTTTTCCTCCTCTCCTCTTCTATTTCTCATCTGGTTTATTTATTTATTTTAATTTTTTTCTGGGTCTCTGTTTTTCTTTGTGTAGGGCCTCTATATTTTTTTTCCCTCCTTTCTGAGTCTTCTCTCTAACCTAAAATGCTGCTATGCTATGATGGACTAAATATATGCCCTTCATCTAGTCACTGATCATGCCAAATTTTTTTTTATAAAAAAATGTTGCTGTGCTATGATGGACTAAATATGTGTTATTTTTTTTTCTTCTTTATGGGCTCTGTTTGCTGGAATTTGCTAGATTATTTAAATTTTGAATGTTTGTGCCTAAATGTTGTTTGTTGAATTACCTGAATGCTTGTTTGCTGAATTTAACTTGGTCCATTGACTCCATTCTATTTCTCATTGTAAATAGATAGGAAAAAATGTCAAAGGATCTAGGTTGGAATTATTGTTATCTGCAAAACCTACAAGCTAGGAATGCAACAACGTGTAATTTTTGTGAAAAAGGTTATGAAATGAGGTATTTATAGGGCTAAGTAACACATTGTAGGGGGATATAGAAACGTACAAGCATGTAATGTGTAATTTTTGTGAAAAAGGTTATGAAATGAGGTATTTATAAGTAACACATTGTAGGGGGATATAGAAACGTACAAGCATGTAAAAAGTGCCCTGAACATGTGAAAGAAGATATTAGAGAATACATGAGCAAGAAGAAAGATAAAAAAGGAACACACAAATTTGTTGCCTAATTTTAATGACATGGATGATCAAAATGAGGATGATGTAACAATTATTGATGTTGAGGGTAAAAGAGTAGCAAGTGGAACTGGAAGCAATAATATTCAATCAAAAAAGCAAAAATAGAAAGGTCCTATTGATTTGTCCTTCACCCCTCCTCCGAAAGCAGTTGTGCAAAATAGAAAAAATGACAAAGGTAAACAAACAACAATTGATAATGCTTGTAAGAAAGAACTTAGAAACCGAGCATGTCAACAGTTTGCAAGATGGATGTATGATGCTGGGATATCATTCAATGCCCTTAATTATTAGAGTTTTGCACCAGTTGTTGAAGCTATTGGCCAACATGGTCTAGGAATGAAACCTCCTTCTTATCATGAGGTGAGAGTTCCCCTCCTCAAGAAAGAACTGGAGCATACAGACAATTTAATGCGGGATCATAGAGAGGAATGGGCAAAATACGGATGCACAATTATGGTAGATGAATGGGAGGATAAAAGACACAGGTGTTTGATTAATTTTCTGATGAATTATCCTAAAGGGACAATGTTCATTCAATCTATTGATGCTTCCTCTTATTCAAAGACCGGAGAAAAAATGTTTAACTTGCTTAACAAGTTCGTGCAGCAAATTGGAGCATCAAATATGATTCAAGTAGTGACTGATAGTGCCTCTTCTAATGTTGTGGTAGGTATAAATTTCAATATGTACTTGATGTGGAAATTTAGGTTTATTGCTTCTAGCCTTCTATTAATCCATATTTTCTTTCTTTACAATAGGGAGAATGTTGGAGGGAAGGCACCGACATTTGTATTAGTCACCTTATGCTGCACATTGTGTGGACCTGATATTGGAGGACATTGCTAAGATCCCAAATATAATGAGGACCATAAAGAGAGCTATAATGTTAAATGGTTATATTTATAACCGTTCGAGTTTGTTGAGCATGATGAAGCGTTGTACTGGACATAAAGAGTTGCTTAGACCTGCAACGACTCGATTTGCCACTTCATTTATCACGTTATCAAGCATCCATCATCAAAAAGATTGCTTAAGGAAGATGTTCACTTCACAAGAATGGATCTCCAATAAATGAGCGAAAGAGATAGAAGGGAAAAATGTAGCACAGATTGTGTTGATGCCTACATTTTGGACAAGCATTGTATACACTCTCAAAGTAGCAAGCCCTCTTGTTCGTGTACTTAAGTTGGTTGATGGTGAGAGAAGGCTTCCAATGGGATATATTTATGAGGCTATGGAAAGGGCTAAAGAAGCGATAGCTACAGCTTTTGGTGAGAATAAAGAGAAGTATAAGGACATCTTTAAGATCATTGATACTAGGTGGAATATCCAACTCCATCGCCCTTTGCATGTAGCTGGGCATTTCTTGAACCCAGAATATTTTTATAGCAATCCAAATATTGAGCAAGATGAAGAGGTGATGGGTGGTTTATATCAATGTACAGAAAGATTGGTTCCAACCACTGAAGTACAAGATAAAATTTCTTTGGAGTTGAGTAGATATATGAAAGCTGATGGTCTATTTGGCTCATCAATTGCTGTTAGACAAAGAAAGTCAAGGGCACCAGGTAAACAAGTCAATTAATCATTTTTTAGTATATTTGAATTTGAATTTTGTTAATTTTTTACTACTAATATGTAAATAACAGCCGATTGGTGGTCCGCATATGATTCTATAACTCCTAATTTGCAAAAGTTTGCTATTAAAGTGCTTAGCCTTATATGTAGCGCATCTGGGTGTGAACGAAATTGGAGTGTATTTGAACATGTAAGTTTGTAGTATTAGTAATTCAATGATAAAAAATTAGATTATAAATAGTTATACACTTATACTTATTAATTATTTGAATTAATGCAGCTTCATAGCAAGAAGAGAAACCGGCTAACTCAATGTCGATTGAATGATTTGGTTTTCATCAAGTATAATAGAGCACTAAAATGACGATATGACATGCGTGATAGGATCAATCCCATCCTTTTAAATGATATAGATGATAACAATGAGTGGTTGGTTGGAGTAATGGATGAAGATGTAGATGCTGAAAATGAGTTGGTGTTTGAAGATGACTCTTTGACATGGGGTGCAGTTGCTAGAGCTACCGGGGTTGGAGAGTCCAGCCATAATTTAAGATCAAGATCAACTCTAAGGGCAATAAAGAAGACAGCACCTTTATGCTCGTCTTCACTATGAATCATAGATGATGACGAGGCAAACTCCGAGGAGACAGAAGAGGAAGAAGATGCTGAGGGTTACAAATCTTTTGATGGGGACAATGATGAGACTATGTTGTTTGGTGAAGAGGATGATATTTAGGTCCCTTAAGATTGTTTGGTAACTTTGGTTTTAGGAGTCCTTGTCAAAACTCAAAACTGAAACTAATATTTTGTTGCTTGGTTTATAGATTTGGTAGGCTATTAAGTATTGACTATGTTACTTTATAGATTTGGTAGGCTTCTAAGTATCTTTTGATGGATCTGTTTTGGAGTCAAATGATAGCTTTTGCTTAAGACATCAAGTATAAATTTATAATATATGGTTAATTGGTTTATGTTTCGTTTCTTTTGAATTTTTCTTATGAATAAATAGCTTTATTAGTTTAATTGTTCTATTTTACGGGTTGCTTTATTGGTTTAATTGTGATATATTTAGACTAATTTAGTGTTTTATTATTGGATGTTCATTGTTTAATTGTGTTATTTTTACTAAGAATTATTGTTTTAAAATTTTACCTGTGCGCCTCACATCACTCAGGCTCACGCCTCGCGCCTAGGCTTCAGGGGACATCTAGCGCCTCGATGTGCCTTGGGCTTTTAATAACTATGCCAGGGCTTGGGGTGCTCGAGGGTCGGTCCCTCGAACTTTTGACTTTTCAAATCGCCACGAGGGCTTTGGTTAGGTTTGTATTGACTTGTCAACGTGCCATGTCAACATTTAATAAGTGACACCCACATCGGCATTTGAAATGTAGTTTTGTGGGCATCTTTGTGATACCCTCGAATTTCCGAATGCGGGTTGGCCAGGCCCACACCCGAATACCCGAGGATATCAAAACAAATTAATAATAAACGAACACAGAGTACAAAAGAATAAAGAAGAATAAATAAAATGTTGACAAGAAACTAAAATGATAATCTAATAATAAACATCATAATATATTTCCATTAATTAATAAACTCTTCTGATACAACTGATCCTCCAAAATACAACTCGGGAATCCATACTGTGTGGACCCCTAGAAAATCCAAACTAAACAAATGACAGTAATCTAAAACAGGAAACTGAATCATAAAGGAACTCCTATGTAGTATCGGAAGAATGAAGTAGACTGATCCCCACTCAGCACGAACAACCTCTACTCGTGAGGAACACCTGAAAAATAATGGTGGGTCAGGCCCACAAACAAGTTCTACTCTACTACAGTCCAAGTAGAGATCCGATACACGTATACATCCTAGTCAATCCAACAGTAACTAGTAGTCCGTATATATATATATATATATATATACACACTAAAGGAACCTCACTAGACTATAGGGTTGTCTCAACCTGAATAGTAGGCAACATGCAAAATGCACGTATAGTGGGCATGAGTACCTAGACCTACCAGGGTACACAACTACACTATATCTAGTTACACATCCCTGGCGATATACGCGCCCTAACCATTGATCCTGAGACTCAAGCTCATATCATGGCACCATACTTATATATATATAATCTAGTAACCATCCTATTCAGTATAAATTAATCCTCCATAAGTCATTCAACTTGTTCAGCTGACCTGACTTGAATATAAGTAGGACTTAACATTTTAGTTAATCCATTCCCTTATATAATAAATTAATCATCCATAAGTCATTCAACTTGTTCAGCTGACCTGACTTAAATATAAGTAGGACTTAACATTTTAGTTAATCCATTCCCTTATATAAAATAGGTAGGACTTAACTAATAAGTTAATCCGTCCCTAGAATGCCACCGTCCCATACCGGTGCATTAAACCACACAATCCAACAATTGATGTAACAATTAAGGAAATACATCAAACATTCCATAAATAACTATGATAAATATGATATCAAGTTATCACATAATAGGAATGACTTATTATTTCTTTAAACTTCCTATATCATATGTCCTACACAAACTGAATCTTATACATGATGATATTTTATTATACCGTTAAATAAGGATTCTCCATATCCAATTCATCCTACACATTTAATCTCAATTGCTAAAATATTTTAAAAGATTAAATCCATTCGTTTGTTTAAAACATTCAAATAGTAAGTATCATTATGATTGGGTCTATTTAAATTTATTAAAACCCAAACCTAGTCCCTATTTAATGTTCAGGAATCTTAGGCATGTTTCTACGTTCCATCATTCCACAGATATGAAAAATACATAATTTAAACATGTAAAAATTCACATAAGAAATCAAATCAAAATCATACATTTTATCAATTCATAACACAAGAACAGATATGAACCAATTTCATAAAACCTATGTTCTAACCCAATTAAATATGCATAATTATTTAATTTTATGTGTTTAATAAATCCTGGAATTTCCTAGGCATGTACAGAAACACGAATCAAAGGGAAAGAGATAGAAGAAGAACATGCCTTAAACTTTCGGATTGAAAGTTAAATTTCTTCTTCTTTGATCTTCTCTCTAAAGGGTTTTCTCCTCATTCCTTCCTCTTTCTCCTTCTCTCTCTAACTCTCTCTCTTTAGAATACATTACGTGATATATTTTCACTCCTTTTTCAACCTATAGTTGTGTATTTATAGGCTAAATAATAACCCTATTCATTTTCCCAATCCAAGTCAACTTAATAAAGAAAAATAAAAAAATTAAAAATATTAAAAAGGTAACTTAAAATATGTTACGTATATAATCTATATATATCCTTATTAATTAAATAAAATATATACATTAGATTATTTATTAATACTAAAGTTACCATAATATTAAAAGGTAACTTAAAACATGTTACGTATATAATCTATCTATATCCTCATTAAATAAATAAAATATATACATCAGATTATTTATTTATACTAAAGTTACCATAATATTAAAAAGGTAACTTAAAACATGTTATGTATAAAATATATGTATATCCTTATTATATAAATATATAAAATATATACATCAGATTATTTATTAATACTAAAGTTACTATAATATTAATAAATTACTTTCCTTTTATATATATGTATATACATATATATCTATATATATAGATATACAACTATCCATGGGTAATTATCCATACCCATCCAACCTCCTATCCAAGTAGTCCATGGGACCCAATTAGTTAGCCTATTACCACTAACCATAACCATAAAATAAAATAAAATAAAACATTTAATCATTTAATTTATAATTAATTACAATTAATCAAATATATCATTTAAGCGCACAATCTAATTAAACAAATAATACAAATAACACCTAGACAAAATACAAATAACACATAGATAAGTAGCCAATTAATCAAGTAACACTTAATTCAATTAAACACATAAACAATTAGTCAAATAATCAATTAAACAATTAAAAAATAATAATAAAAATAAATAAATAAATACCGAGACTATCCTTTTAAAATTACTATCCTTTTAAAATTAGGGGTATTACATTCTTTTCTCCTAACAAAAGGAATTCCGTCCTCGGAATTCGCCCTTATTTCCTTTCATTATTCTTCCATTATGCTTGGAAACTGTGAGCGAAAAACATCCTCATATTCCCAAGTAGACGCAACCTCACTATGAGGGCTCCACTTAACTCTAATATACCAAGTGGTATACAGGTTTCTATATTTTAAGAAATACAATAATCATACAATACATAAGTTGTATCAAATAACAACGTAATCCTCCCATTTCGACAAGGGAATGATCTACATACCTCCAAGGGCCATAAAATATACACACAAACTCCTATGCACCCAGCGCTAATAATTTGGTAACGCTAATTTAGAGGTAACTGCCTTAATTGCGAAACACAATCCTCTCCAAAAATCAATGTAATAAGTAAAATTGACTTTTCCGACAAGTGAAGTAAACACTTCCAACTGTCTATGAAAATCTAGGATATACACCTCAAACATATCCTTTATGGTCTAATTTAATCTCTCGATTAAGTCCTCCGTCTATAGATATGAAGTAGAGCTGCTGCTCCAAAATCTTCATAAAGCTCCTTCGAAATAGCACTCTGCATCCACTAATATGGACATCCACATGCTATAACACCACTATCATTGAACTATAGAACTACTATGAAGTTCTAAAATAAGTATCACTCAAATTTATGTCCTCAAGCGATCTTTCTCAATCC
Organism: Cornus florida; assembly: GCF_030987335.1. Taxonomy (NCBI): domain Eukaryota; kingdom Viridiplantae; phylum Streptophyta; class Magnoliopsida; order Cornales; family Cornaceae; genus Cornus; species Cornus florida. The sequence goes on from NW_026775576.1 coordinate 32,378,414, forward strand.
ACCACTCAGATTCCATATGGAAAATTGAAATTCCAAATCAATGTCGATCCTTCCCATCGATCGTCACTCCTATTTAATTCAACTTCCATATTTGTTATAAGAAGTGGCTAAAGATTCCTACGATATCCGATGATCAACTTTCCACCTTTGTAGCAGGTTTTACACTTAGGGCAATTATATACACGTCCCTATCCGTACCTGTACACCAAAACTGACATTTGATGTCGTGATGTACCTTTTAACCGTCTGGGTGTACCAAGAAAAATTATAAATTTCCATCTCAGTCGCCCGACAGTCATATCACTATTTATAGAAACTACTAACTCCTCCTCCAGTACCTTAAACTCCATCTGAGTAAGGTAACACATTTTCTAAGGTCAGCTCCAATATTCAAAATTGACCTCCTGAACTACCTTGGTAATAACAAGTGTTATTATTCACACTTTGCATCCATCTAAGCCGTCTCGTGATCCGTTATATTCGTATGAACTGATATCTTACCAGCTCGATCAAAATAGACAAAATGAAACTGATTTAATTTTATCAGTCAACCAATATCCCATCTAGAATCCTGATCCTTACATCAAATCAGCAATCCCTCAACTAAATCCGTGAAAATGCTCTGTCATTTCCACTTTAGTATAGAAAATAGCTGCAAAAATCCAGTGATCTCTGATGGTCCATCTCTACTATTTAATAAATATTAGACTTAGAGAAAAAATACTATATTCCTCTTCCTGCCTGTCCTCCAAACATCTGCTTCATACTGTGAAGCATCATATTTCTACTAAGGTGAATAAAGAACTAAGAGTTGTAAAACTCAATCCTTGCATCCTCCATCAAATTTGTCTACAGAAAGTACCGTTAGTCTGGTACCACCAGCTTTCGTCTGTACCCATTGTTTAAATTGGAGCATCTTCAAAAGTAAATTCTGTAACTAAATCTATCCACCACTGATCCGTGATAAACTTGCCGATATTAAAAATCAATCGGTAATTCAATTTATTAATAGTTAACTATGACTTTAACTCAACAAAAATCAACAAACTATGACCTTTCCATACATACCACGCACCTCATCTTTATATAAGTATTTGGTCTCACCATCTTGTCTTTGACACACCCTGCTTTTTTAAGACAAGTTAATGACAATCCGACTTCTTTATCTAACTTCAAAAGAATATGAAATCTTCCCATCCTCTACAAAAGTCATCAAATTCCTTGCAACAGCTAATTGTTGCAAATTGTGACTAAAAAATAATTCCATTTTATTTATGGAAATGAAGAGACTTAGTTTCCTCCTCCATGTGCAACACCGGTAAATTCCTCCCAATGACACACCCTCTTAAATAAATTCTTGATTAAGAATTTACTGATGAATATTTATTTAGTCTCCTATCCTCACTCGGTGTCATTCCAATAAGTACTTAATCCAGTACTAAATCCTCCTTCTGACTTGGTAACAACTTCTGAAATTTTCAAGAAGATGTTCAGCAAATCCAGCACCTCTGATATATCATCATGGCATTTTAGTGATCTTTATTTGCCACTACCTCACGTATACCGAAACATTAACAATCACCAATATCATGACGTTGTAATATGATACGAATCTATACCTAACGTAAAGTATATCAAATTAATCGTTCTAGATTGTTTGACTCGTAGTGATGGTTTAATTATCCCATCCCAAAACACTCCATAATGACACATGTCCAAGTCCAATAGATTGGTTAACTTTATGTGTATCTACCAAATCCTACGACCGTATGCTCACAAATCTAGCGTAAATAGCGCTATTACACCATGTTATTAAAACAATAATTAGTTGATCACACACTTATGTCCCCAACTAAACCACATACCAAATCCCGAGTAATTAACAAAAAATAAAATAAAACACGTATGATAAACACAATAGAACAAAATATACTCCTACTTAGGACATTGTTCTTTTTAGAAAAGAAAGTCTCCTTTGAAATCAACCTTACTAGATTGTTTCAAAATTTCCTTTTATAGTTTCTTAAATAATCATTCCACCTCGAAACATATCCTTTAAAATATCGCTTAAAAGCACAAATGTTTTCCTAAGCAAATACCAAGGGCTTAACCCTCATCCTCCTTATATGCGGAATGTAAACTGTCTTACTTGACTTTATAAATCAAATTAGAATGTCACAACATAATACCAATGCCTTTTTATATGTGATTTAAAAATTATGTATTTCGTTCTAATAAGAACACATCCGATCCCTAAATTCCTGAACAATACTTCTTATATACCTCTTTTAGAGATGATAAGAAAGATTTAATTATTTGTAGATTGATCAACCCCAATTCTACTAATAACATTCGCTATACTATTAGCAATTCAGATCACCTCGCGCAATCATCCCTCTTCAAGATGTAGTACCCTCTCTCTTGGATACGCTGAAATCTCCTCCATTAGGATCCTCTTTGGACTCTTAATCCCCGCTTGTCTACTTTTTGAGATCAACTAAAGTCGTGTCGGCCCCGATTTGTGGTGACCTATCACGCACATCTAAATCTTTCCTTGGCTTATACTTTAAAGTAGCTGCAAACGAACTTAAACTTTCGATCCCTAATTCTGCCTTCTGGCAACGAAATCGATAACATACTCCTCTACTCCTTTGGGTCTTTATTGCTTTCGCCTTGAACCCATCCTTTTTCTAGTGCCAACCATTCTATGACTACAGAATATAATTGACATCAGCTCCTCCTAACAAACCGTAAATAAAGTACAACGAATCCTAATATGGGTTCTAAGTTTTAAGAGACGCAACGCGGAAGTCACATAACGAAAGACACTCCTAAGGACATTTGAACCTGGAGTGCTCTGATACCAACTGTGATACCCCCCGGATTTCCGAATGCAGGTTGGCCAGGCCCACGCCCGAATACCCGAGGATATCAAAACAAATTGATGATAAACGAACACAGAGTACAAAAGAATAAAGAAGAATAAATAAAATGCTGACAAGAAACTAAAATGATAATCTAATAATAAACCTCATAATATATTTTCATTAATTAATAAACTCTTCTGATACAACTGATCCTCCAAAATACAACTCGGGAATCCATACTGTGTGGACCCCTAGAAAATCCAAACTAAACAAATGACAGTAATTTAAAACAGGAAACTTAATCATAAAGGAACTCCTATGTAGCATCGGAAGAATGAAGTAAACTGATCCCCACTCAGCACGAACAACCTTTACTCGTGACGAACACCTGAAAAATAATGATGGGTCAGGCCCACAAACAAGTTCTACTCTACTACAGTCCAAGCAGAGATCCGATACACGTATACATCCTAGTCAATCAAACAGTAACTAGTAGTCCGTATATATATATATATACACACTAAAGGAACCTCACTAGACTATAGGGTTGTCTCAACCTGAATAGTAGGCAACATGCAATACGCACGTATAGTGGGCATGAGTACCTAGACCTACCAGGGTACACAACTACACTATATCTAGTTACACATCCCTGGCGATATACGCGCCCTAACCATTGATCTTGAGACTCAAGCTCATATCATGGCACCATACTTATATATATAAAATCTAGTAACCATCCTATCCAGTATAAATTAATCCTCCATAAGTCATTCAACTTGTTCAGCTGACCTGACTTGAATATAAGTAGGACTTAACATTTTAGTTAATTCATTCCCTTATATAATAAATTAATCATCCATAAGTCATTCAACTTGTTCAGCTGACCTGACTTAAATATAAGTAGGACTTAACATTTTAGTTAATCCATTCCATTATATAAAATAGGTAGGACTTAACTAATAAGTTAATCCATCCCTAGAATGCCACCGTCCCATACCGGTGCATTAAACCACACAAATCCAACAATTGATGTAACAATTAAGGAAATACATCAAACATTCCATAAATAACTATGATAAATATGATATCAAGTTATCACATAATAGGAATGACTTATTATTTCTTTAAACTTCCTATATCATATGTCCTACACAAACTGAATCTTATACATGATGATATTTTATTATACCGTTAAATAAGGATTCTCCATATCCAATTCGTCCTACACATTTAATCTCAATTGCTAAAATATTTTAAAAGATTAAATCCATTCGTTTGTTTAAAACATTCAAATAGTAAGTATCATTATGATTGGGTCTATTTAAATTTATTAAAACCCAAACCTAGTCCCTATTTAATGTTCAGGAATCTTAGGCATGTTTCTACGTTCCATCATTCCACAGATATGAAAAATACATAATTTAAACATGTAAAAATTCACATAAGAAATCAAATCAAAATCATACATTTTATCAATTCATAACACAAGAACAGATATGAACCAATTTCATAAAACCTATGTTCTAACCTAATTAAATATGCATAATTATTTAATTTTATGTGTTTAATAAATCCTGGAATTTCCTAGGCATGTACAGAAACACGAATCAAAGGGAAAGAGATAGAAGAAGAACATGCCTTAAACTTTCGGATTGAAAGTTAAATTTCTTCTTCTTTGATCTTCTCTCTAAAGGGTTTTCTCCTCATTCCTTCCTCTTTCTCCTTCTCTCTCTAACTCTCTCTCTTTAGAATACATTACGTGATATATTTTCACTCCTTTTTCAACCTATAGTTGTGTATTTATAGGCTAAATAATAACCCTATTCATTTTCCCAATCCAAGTCAACTTAATAAAGAAAAATAAAAAAATTAAAAATATTAAAAAGGTAACTTAAAATATGTTACGTATATAATCTATATATATCCTTATTAATTAAATAAAATATATACATTAGATTATTTATTAATACTAAAGTTACCATAATATTAAAAGGTAACTTAAAACATGTTACGTATATAATCTATCTATATCCTCATTAAATAAATAAAATATATACATCAGATTATTTATTTATACTAAAGTTACCATAATATTAAAAAGGTAACTTAAAACATGTTATGTATAAAATATATGTATATCCTTATTATATAAATATATAAAATATATACATCAGATTATTTATTAATACTAAAGTTACTATAATATTAATAAATTACTTTCCTTTTATATATATGTATATACATATATATCTATATATATAGATATACAACTATCCATGGGTAATTATCCATACCCATCCAACCTCCTATCCAAGTAGTCCATGGGACCCAATTAGTTAGCCTATTACCACTAACCATAACCATAAAATAAAATAAAATAAAACATTTAATCATTTAATTTATAATTAATTACAATTAATCAAATATATCATTTAAGCGCACAATCTAATTAAACAAATAATACAAATAACACCTAGACAAAATACAAATAACACATAGATAAGTAGCCAATTAATCAAGTAACAATTAATTCAATTAAACACATAAACAATTAGTCAAATAATCAATTAAACAATTAAAAAATAATAAGAAAAATAAATAAATAAATACCGAGACTATCCTTTTAAAATTACTATCCTTTTAAAATTAGGGGTATTACAATCTTCTTTAGCCATCCGTATCTGATTGTAATCACTGTAACCATCCATGAAGGAAAAGAGGGAATGCCCGGCCGTTGTGTCAACCAATGTATCAATGATCGGAAGAGGAAAATCATCTTTAGGACATGCTTTGTTGAGATCACAAAAATCAACACAGACTTGGATCTGCCCATTCTTCTTCTTCACAGGAACGATATTGGCCAACCAAGTGGGGTGGAGGATCAGTCGAATGAAATTGGCGAGGAGCAAGTTCTCGACCTTTGTTTTGATTTGAAGCTCGAGCTCTAGACGGTAGACACGAGGCGTTTGCTTAACAGGACGCGAGCCCGGGGTGGTGGCAAGATGATGCGTCACAAGTTGGGGATCCAATCATGGCATCTCGCTGTAAGTCCAAGCGAAAATGTCTGAAAAATCTTGCAAAAGACGGATGAGACTGTCTCGCAAGGACGAGTCCAAATGCGAGGAGATAAAGGTGTTTCGTGGCTCCTGTCCAATAGGGGCGAGATTAATTTCTTCGAGATCGGGAAACTGGGGTTGCTCCACTTCCATAGACGTGGGCTCAACAACTAGGCTAGCCAAAGCTGAGCCCGCACACCATCATAAACGGTAAACATATCGCCCACCTGGCAACCGGGCCCGCTTGCATTCACGAGGGGCCGTGGCACCTGTACTGCGACAAGGTACATATGGCTGGGGAGGATAGAAGATCCCCTGCTGTACTTCCTCCCACTTGGGCAGTAGAGTGCGAATGATGTTGGCTTCGTCCTCATCATACAATTCATCAAAGAAGAGTGCCTCAGCAAAGTAAGCCTCATGCTTGGCGAAAGGCTTGTCTGAGTAGGGGACGGTGATTGCTTTGTAGACCAATATGCCTTTGAAACACTGATAATAGGTTGAAGCTACAATGCCAAAGCAGTGCATCCACGCCCGTTCGAGGAGGACATGGTAAGAGGTGTCTGCCTTAATGACGTGGAACTTAGTGGGAGCTCTAAACTTATCAACTGCCAGGTCGACATTCACATATCCTAGCATCTGGTGGGACTCATTGCCGAATCCATAAACTTCGATGGCTTCCTTGATGAGGTGCTCCTGAGGTAGGCCGGCTTTCTGGAAAGTTTGTCCATGGTATGACATTAATAGAAGATCCATTGTCTAGAAAAGCATGTCGAAACTCCATACAGTTGACATATGCCATGACATAGAGGGGACAGTTCTGAGGGTTGATACCCTTCGATCTGATTCAGAAAAGGAAATGGTTAACGGGGTCGGCCGGGGATGGGCCTGGCTCGATGAAGCTGCGGCACAACATTCGCCTTTACGTGGTGCTGTCTGAACCTGTGAATGTGGGGGATTGGTTTCTTTGATTTTATCATAGTAGGTGACTGCGGCCACACCGTGGTGGCGAGGATAAAGATTGCGCCGTATATCCTTTGGCGTGGTCACCTCGAGGTTACCACTTTCGAGTCGTTGTTGAAAAATTTGCCTCAGAGTTCGGCAGGCGCTTGTCGGATGCGTGATAGCTTGACGGAAGATGCAGAAATTTGGACTGGCGCGATCTTACGCAGTTGGCTCTTTGTGAGGGATGGGTAGCGCGACGACGCCATGCTTAACCCACTGCTCAAGAGTACTGGAAACTTCCTCCATACGCACTGAGAATGGAGACGGATCATTGGCGCGCTCTGTGTGAGGTGCCTTAGCCTTAGGATCGGATTCTTGATGCTTTTTGGCTTTGCCATTGCGGGAAGTGATTGGTGCCTCTTTACGAGTGGCCTGTCTAGCGACTTCTACTTTGGGGGGCGCAAGATCTTTGGAGACATTTCGTACAGCAGTGGTGAGATCGCTGAAGCTGTTGAGTCCCAAATTGACTAAGTTTACGCTATAAGTTCTGTTCATTCCTTGTATACAGATGTCGACCAGATCTCTCTCGCTGCTACCTTCAAAACACTCCCTTGCACGAGCTTGGAACCAGGAGATGAACTTAAGGGGCTCCTCATGGGGCTCTTGCATTTCCTTAGTGAGGGAGAAGGTGGTGACCCACTCGATGGCTTGGCCAAACTTGGCATGGAACTTCTGGGAAAGCTATTACCACGTGGTGATCGAGTTTGGCTCGAGACTCCGAAACCACCTGTAAGCGAGCCCTGTGAGAGACTTGGAGAATTCTCTAAGGCGCAGGGCCTCGTTGTCGCCGTGCTGGCCTAAAGACTCTATGAATCGCTGCAAATGCTCGTCAGTACCTTCTTTTACATAGTCGTACTTTAGGAACTTCGGAATAATATACCCTTGTGGGTATGGAGTTTGAGCAAGACTTTTTGGGTACGGTGGCTCAGTGCGTAATACCAACACGCGCGTAGTAGATGGGGCATGCTTCATGAAGAAGTCTCGTAACATGGATTCAGTGACGTACTCTGGAGAGGGATTGACTGGAGGTGCAACTTGCACTAGGGAGGGAGTTGAGGCTGCCTGAGCCTACGTCGGTGGGTACCACAATGGTGGTACATGGGTGGATGAATTGGCGGGCAGGGTTAATCTAGTGGGAGAGGCAATTCTGGTCCGTACACTTTCCATGATCATGGCTTTCAATCTGTCTAGGCGATCATTGAGATGACGGTTAGACTACAACAGTTCCTCTTGGACGGAAAGGGCTGCTGAGCTCTCCGGCAGTGTGATGTAGGGTGCACTAGCGATGGAGGCATGTGATGGTGCCTGAGACTGGACGAGAGCTTCACCACCTCCCCCAACAGAGGATTCTGAATGGTGAGTCTACATGTTCTGTGAGTCCATCTTTTTGTATTGATATCCCCAGCGGAGTCGCCAAAATGTAGGGGTCCTTTTTTATCAAGACAATAAACAAGTATATAATGGTGATATCATAAATACAACTGTGAAGGAAACAGAGAAAATGCTTGGTGAAGGAGGAGAAGAAAGATTAGTCCTCAAGATTGAGATGGTGGTAGGGCAAGTATACAATTTCTTTATGGCGGCTCCCTTTCCTGGCCTCCTTTATTCCTTCATGGGATGGTACTATTTATAAGCTCAAATCCCATTGGTCATTGTCCAATGGTTTCTTTCATAATGGCTCCCCGTCAAGATCACGTGGGCAATCTTGAGGGTTTAGGGGCCTATAGAGTCTAATCCTTCCATAGAGCCTTGCACCATGTCGCCATGTCATTTTTCTTCCAATTGTGGCATTAAATGCTGATTAGTCACCGGTTGGTCGAGCCTGACACAGTATTAAATGTGATTGTAAGGGTTGCTGCCATAATGTGTATAATCCCATCATCTTGTTAACTGGGCCTTGCTAAGAGCAAAGGCACTTCCTGACTTCTCATTCGCCAATCCAATATCCTCCTAAGTTTCCCAAACTTGGGTTCCTTACAGTTGTGAATGCCCTACTTTCATTTCGTGTTATACATGAACCCATGGTATTCTGATGGCGAGCTATCTGGGGCTCTACTCTTTTGATGCATTACTGCCTGACATGGCATCAAGACTCGAGGTGCTCGAGGGTTGGTCCTTTGAAGCTTGATGGGCCTGGTGCGACACCAGGGCTTGTGGTGCTCGAGGATTGGTCCCTCGAGGCTTGATGGGTCTGGTGCGATACCAGGGCTTAGGGTGCTTGAGGGTTGGTTCCTCGAAGCTTAATGGGTTTAATACAATACCAGGGCTTGGGGTGCTCGAGGGTTGGTCCCTCGAGGTTTAATGGGCCTGATGCGATGCCAGGACTTGGAGTGCTCGAGGGTTGGTCCCTCGAGACTTGATGGGCTGGAGCGATACCACGGCTTGGGGTGCTCGAGGGTTGGTCCCTTGAGGCTTGATGGGCCTGGTACAATACTAGGGCTTGGGGTGCTCGAGGGTTGGTCCCTCGAGGTTTAATGGGCCTGATGCGATGCCAGGACTTGGAGTGCTCGAGGGTTGGTCCCTCGAGGCTTAATGGGCCTGGAGCGATACTAGGGCTTAGGGTGCTCGATGGTTAGTCCCTCAAGGCTTAATGAGTTGGTGCGATACCAAGGTTTGGGCTGCTCAAGGGTCGGTCCCTCGAACTTTTGACTTTTCAAATCGCCACGAGGGTTTAATGGGCCTGATGCGATGCCAGGACTTGGAGTACTCGAGGGTTGGTCCCTCGAGGCTTGATGAGCCTGGAGCGATACCAGGACATGGAATGCTCGAGGGTTGGTCCCTCGAGGCTTGATGGGCTTAGCACAATACCAGGGCTTGGGGTGCTCGAGGGTTGGTCCCTCGAGGCTTAATGGGCCTGGTGCGATACCGAGGCTTAATGGGCCTGGTGCGATACCAGGGCTTGGGGTGCTTGATGGTTGGTCCCTCGAGACTTGATGGGCCTGGTGCGATACCAAGGCTTGGAGTGCTCGAGGGTCGGTCTCTCGAACTTTTGACTTTTCAAATCGCCACGAGGGCTTTGGTTAGGTTTTTATTGACTTGTCAACGTGTCATGTCAGCATTTAATAAGTGACACACACACTTGTTAACAGCAGCTAACAACATGAGCACACAAAGGTATATGATACTTTGAATCCATTAAATTTATTTCATGAAAATCATTGAAATCAGTTTATTTCAAATTTTTTCATATATATCTATTTTTTATTTATTTACAATAATAAGTTGTCCTATTTAGTATTAATCCAAAGTTGATACAAGAATACTACTTAGGAAACTAAAATTTAAAACCAAAAAAAGAGGAAAAAAAAGAGGTAATCGAAAATTTTATCTCTAAATGCAATGTCTAGGATTGGCAAGACAATCAAATACTACATTTAAACTTAAGTCGTCAAAAGAATCTTCTTCAAGGGCTTTTATGTAATGTAGATAATTAACGTGTCAATGGCTTTTTGGCCCAATTGGACTCTCGACCATAAGTCACACTTTAAGATCAACAAAGTATATGAGTACACGAGTGAAAATGACAATCGAATCCATTAAAACTTGGAACCAAAAAAACGTACGCATAACAATCCCATTGATTTCTTTTATACAATCCCATAACAAACGTATCACTTTGAAAATTCAATCCATTAGAAACCAATTAAACAAATTTATAGTTTGTGTACAACAGTCAACAACAATGTTGTGGACAACATAACTGATACATATTAAAAAACAAATATTTCCTCTATGTAGTTGATCTAGAAGAACAGCAAAAGATCATATAATGTTTGTCGAAAATGCCACCACCATGAGTAGATTCGGTCATATCCCAAAACAGAGAAATTGTCAAGATGCAAACAAGATCCCGGGAGCAAGAATTCATGCTTTCTCTTGTTCTCTTGTCTTGTCCAAAAACAAGGTAAAGTGTGGTTCCAAAGTATACCGTCACACATACTATGGAGATGAATACGTTTCCGAGACTAAAAATTAATTTTTTGAGCAAAGTACTGAAAAAATCAAAATTTTCTGGAGGATGTCTTCCATATGAAAGCAAGGTAGATCCAAAAGTGTACCAGGATTTGAATAGGGTTACGAGAACAAAATTTAGTAGTGTCCAAAAATAAGGTAGAATGTGGGTGTATAAAAAATCACAAATCAATTTTTGTACAAGGCAAAGTGAGGATGGATAACAACATCAATAAGAAAGGAATTAGATGAGAATGAGATGAGAAAAAGAAAAAGCCCTGATATAATTAGGATGGACAAAAACATTGTTGATGAGAAAAGAGCAATGGCATCTAATATAATAAAGATTACAAATGCTTTATTTTAGAGAGAATTGGATGAACTAATATTTCCTAAAATTGAGTTAGGGACAGAAACAAAGTTACCATGTATGGAAAATATTAAACTATGCTACTTAGAGAACTTCTCCATAGGAAAAATCATTTTGTCCTGATATATAACCACGTCAAATTCACTCATCAGTTATTACGAGGTTGACATATACCTCATCCATCATTAGGATTTCATTGTACAGAGAAACAGTAGTTGAATAATCTTTCATTCCGGTATTAACCATATTAATTTAGCAAGCACAACAATGGAGAGGCATTTGATGGAATAAATTAAACCCAAATGAAGCAGTAAATGGAACTACTACTATATTAGTAGTAGAAACAGGTGATAATGGGTTTAGACACAGAATAGAAACAATACAAGTACCTCTTGAAGACAAGCAAGCACCGGATCGAACCTTTGACCAGTCCGAAACCCAGATCCAACAGGTACCTTTTGGGTGGTAATCATGGTATATCGATTGATTCTCTCACCTGGGTTAGACGCAAATCAAGATCCGATTGCACTGTGAATCGAATACCGAATCATGAGTTCAAGCTTTGACAGCTATCGGATCAACGTTTTTTCACTTATAGCCGCCAAAAAGATTTGAGGCCAAAGGGCTTACTGAGATGAAGACTAGAAGGAAAGCATTTATGATAAAAAAAAAAAATGGGTTTATGGTGCCTAGTTGTAAATATTTGAATATGTGTGTGTGTGTGTGAGTAATCAAGGGCGGATCCAGAAATTGTGGCTAAAATTAAACATTTTTTTTTTTTTTAGAAGTTAAAACAATTACGCACACACCTTACCTCCACTGAGGTTCGAACCCTCGACCTCTCCTTTGGGGAAGAAGGGGTGATACCGTTGATGAGCGCTGAAAAGTGCGTATTTAAACCCCTTAAACTTAGGCATTCTAGCACCTTTATCTATCTTACTTTACTGTTTTAGATTGATTTCATATTATTTTTATTTTCAGGCACTTTTCCTGAAAATAAGCTAACTCAGCCAAATAAGAGCTTAATTGAAGCAATTCTGGGATTAAACAAAAAAAGGCGCAAAGTGGAGAAAGAAGAAAGCAAATGAAGCCAAAGGTGGGAAGTAGCAAAGTTCGATCGATCTAACTTCAAGGTTCGATCGATCGAACACTGATCGATCTCAGCACTTCAAGATAGATCCAAGCCTTGGCCCAAAAGCAAAAAGTCCAAAGTTCGATCGATCCAACACCACCCTTCGATCGATCGAACACTTTTCTTCTTATTCAAATGATTGATCATATCCATTGCTGTACCACCCACTAACCACTTTTGTCTTTTTCCCAAAAATATCTCCCAAAATATCTCAAATTTGTCTTTTCCCAAAAAAGCTCAACCAGTTGGATCGATCCATCCTAAGTTCGATGGATCTCAGCCAGTTCGATCGATCCAAGTCCAAGGTTCGATCGATCGAACTTCCTCTAGTGCGAAAAAGTTAAATTTCCAGCTTGTGCAATCCGTCCTCTATCTAATCATTAGAGAATATTCTTTGCACGACCCTAGCTCATTTTGTGTGTCACTTGACCTACCTATAAAAGGAATATGATGCACTTTTTGAGAAATATACAATTCTAGGGTTTATTCTCTTGGAGAGCAAGCTTAGAGGAGGAGGAGGCTAAAGACACCGTTGGAAACTCTTCATCAACCAAGGAGCAAATCTCTTTCATGGAGTTAGCCCTTGAGGGTTGGAACAACATCACCATGAGTGGCTAGACATCCTCTTGGGGCTAGAGTTAGTCCCAAGCATGCTTTCTGTTACCCAAGAATTGACTCTAGAGGGGGGGTGAATAGAGTCAATGGCCAATTTTCACAAATTATAGAAATACAATTTCTAATCAACAGTATAACCAATTATGCAATAAACAAGATATAAAAGTAATCAATTTAGCACAACTGTAAAAGAGATAAGGGAAGAGAAATTGCAAACAATAACACGGGGATTTTAGCGAGGTTCGGAAACTCCTACTCCTCGGCTCAAGATCCCTCTTGAGACTTCCCAAATTTCTTAGAGCTTCTCCTTAATGGTGGAGAGCAAACCTTAAATTGAAGTAAGACCTTGTTTCTCTTTCTTGCTAGGAGAACACCCTTCTCCTAGGCTTCCTTTTGGGTCACACCAACCCTTTACAGTATCCTTGCTAAGAGACCACCTCTCTTAGTTTTACATAGGCCACACCAGCCCTTAAAATTTCTTTGCTAAGAGAAACTCTTCCTCCTAGGCTTACAGCAGATTTGTAGATAGAATTTGTAGTAGAAGAAATCTTCTCAAGAATTGATACAAATCAAACCTCACAATAGAGTATATATGAAATCAAGTGAAGCTCAAACTCTAAGTATGAAATGTATGAGAGAAGATGAGGAAAATGTAGAACAAAAGCTCTGATGAAATACTAGAACAAAAGTTTAACAAAGGCTCACTAAATGCTCTCTGAATTAAGTTCACTCTGGTTCAGCTATGAAAGCTTGTATATGAGATGAAGATTGATGTCTGAACAAAGGCTCTATGAGTGAGTAAAACCAGAACAAAAGCTCTGTATAAAGGTAGAGCCAAAAGCTCTCTTTGATGCACTTGAATGAATGTTCTTGAATGCTCTCTCAAGTAGTATAATAGAGCAAAAACTCTATGAAGATTAAAACATGAGCAACAGCCCTTTTAATCTTTACTAGAATCTCTCAAGATAGAATAAGAGTGAAATGAGAGAGATGAAGAGAAGATGAGAACAAAAGCTCTCTTTGCAATGTAATATAATGTCTCTCAAAATCGTGTGTTTTATTCGCAAACAAGCCCTCTGTATATATAAAGCAATTCGTAACTCAATGTGGCTGTTAGAAGTGGTTAGAGGAATTAAATGCAGAAAAATTGCCGTTGTAATTCAAAACCCTCAAAGGAGCCGGCTCTTTGCAAAAGTGGAGGCGGCTCAATTTCAAATGGAGGCGGCTCCATTAAAAAAGTAGAGCAGACTCTTTTTCTAAAATGGAGACGGCTCAATAGAAAAATAGAGCCTTCTCTAGTTTTGTAGAGCCTTCTCTACTTTCTTGAGCCTTCTCTAAAAAAGTGGAGCAGGCTCTTTTTCTAAAATGGAGACGGCTCAATAGAAAAATGGAGCCTTCTCTAGTTTTGTAGAGCCTTCTCTACTTTCCTGAGCCTTCTCTAATTTTGTAGAGCCTTCTCTAGTTTTTCATTGAGCCTTCTCTATTCTTTGAGCCTTCTCTAATTTTTCATTGAGCTTGCTCCATTGGCCTTGAGAGAGCTGGCTTTATTTCTTATAGAGGCTGCTCTTGCTTCATGAAGGCTGCTGCTAAATTAGATTGGACAGAAAAAAGTGCATGACTTCAAATGGACATAACTCAGTCCATGAAACTCCAAATGAGGTGAAATTTGAGCCTAAATTTATTGCCTTGAAGTCAGCTATCTAAAGCCACTGGCCTTGCTCAAAAATTCCAACCATAGAAAAAGTTATGGCTATTTAAGTGCAACCTGGTCAGAATTTTCACAGAGCAGAATCAGGTATTTTGTGAAGCTTATATCTCAGTCATTTTTAATCCAATTTAGGTGAAATTTGAGTCTAAACTCAAGGGCTCGAAGTCAAATTTCCAATGCCACTGGCCTTGTATAAAAATTCCATCTACACAAATAGTTATAGTAGTTTTAGTGCAAGCTGGTCTGAAATTTTTCTGGGCTGAAAATTGCTTCTTTGAGATATCCATCTTTCTAGCACCTAGGACTTTGATGAATGATTCAATTTTGTTCAAGGCCTGTTTCTAAGAGTCTAGGGATATATGAAGATGATAAATTTCAAGTGCATTATGTCCTAGAGTCATTTACCAAATTTTGGCAACAAAGGCTTTAAAGATGAAAAATTAATTCAATGTCTTTTCCTTTTCTTTTTAGAGACCAAAATAAATATTATGATTAATGTGCATGGTCTTAGCATTTCTAGCTTAAGTTGTGAGTTCTTTCAAAGCTTATGCAAGCTTGAACTAACTCATTCTTAGTAAAGACTTCATATGTTAAATATATATGTATTGAAGTTCACAGTATAATGCTAATGATGAAGGAGCATATAAATGATGTATGATATGCATGGTCCTATAGAGATGAGCTTCAAATGTATTCATAAAGACTTTGACATTGAATCTTAAGCTCTCACCATCCTATCTACCCTTTTCTTCATTCTTTGACCATGATCATTTAGGCTTGATGAAGACTTTCTTTCTTTCTTTGAAATGCTTTGTGTGATCTTTGAAATCCGAGTTCTTCTTTAATTTCTTGCAACTTTGAGGCTTCCTTGAATCCATTGTTTGAGTGCTTGGAATGCTTGGAATGGATCTTCTAGTTCATTATTGAGGATTGGATATTGATCAACTGTATATCACTCAATGAAAATATTAGTACTTAAACATCATTAATGATTTGTAATCATCAAAACATAAGATTGACCTTTAAATAAAATCCTTAAGCCAACACTTTCTATATCTTAATCTTGTGTATTATTGAGGGATTAGTGTTGTAATACATGTTTTGACACTTTTATATATATAGATCTTGTTTATTCAATGATTTATGTGGTTTAATGCTTCCAATTGATCATTTCATTCTATCCATATGTCTATGCATGCTAGAATAGATGTTCATGTGTTTGCCTCTATTTCTTATGTTATTGATGCACGTCTATGTGTATTAATGCTATAGATTTAGAGATTATCAAAACATTATGCTTAAAAGAATGCTCTTGTGATTTTCTAAATGGTCCATGCTCATTTCTTGATGGATTATGCCTCTCCCTTAGCTTAATTAGTTTAATTTCATGTCATTAGCTTAATTGTAGTGTAGTGGTAGCATAGTTATTAGATGAGAGGACAATCCATGCTAGTTGTTTGATGTTCCATACTTTTGAATGCAAATAGCATATGTCTCTAACCTTATAGTGTATTTGGCTTGTGAGCTTAATGAAAGGATTAATGACTTGCTAGATATATTGTGTTTTTCATATGCTATTTAGACAATATATACTTAATTGCTAGATATATTGTGCTTTTCACATGTTGATTAGACAATGTATGCTTAATTGGTCACCCTTGCTTGTTGAATCAACTAAACACACACACACACCAATATTGCAACACACATTACCCTCATTAGTCACTAGTTAGAAGTGTAGAAAAGCACTGGTTGGTGGTGACCTCTAAACCCCAAGATCTCTCTCTCTCTTACATACTTTTTATTGCATTCAATTATTTAGTTTAATTTGCTCTCTAGTTTGATCAACCAATTTCTATCTTCTGCAATCTTGTGATACGCTAGAGTTGAAGTTAAATTCCAACACGTATAATTCCTTGGGACGATCCCTACTCACTCTTGCTACTTTAGTAGTAGTGTTGGTAGTGGTTTTTATAATTTGAAACTTGACCCAAAAGGCTTTTCTTGAACCGCACATTCACTACATCAATTTTGGCATATATCAAGCGGCCTCGTCAAATTTTGGCGCCGTTGCCGGAGATTAGGCAACGTCGTATTAGTGGAATCAATTAGGATTTAGTACTCTTTTAATCGTGTCTTTACTTTATTTTTATTTTTCTTTAGATTACTTATTGTGTTTGTTCATCTTTGACAAGGAGCATTGAGCTAGGATCCAAGCAAATGAGCTATCAAGCAAAGGAGCTAAGCAAGCAAAGAAAAGTGCTGAAAATTTTTTTAAAAAAATTTGCTAAGCTAAGCTATAAATTTGGAGTTGAAGTGCTAAAGGACCTTTGTGAGACTTTCTTACTCAATTCCTTAGTTAAATTGTCGGCCCGCGTGGAGGCTAATTTTTAATTTCTTAGATAAATCGTGAGTCCACATGGAGGCAATTTACTTTTCTTTGCATTGTTATCAAAGCATGGAAGTATGAGAACATTGTATGTAGAGGAAGTTTGTTGATTGTTGATTTGTTGCGAAGGAAGAGTGCTTGCTTGTTTTGTTGTGATTTGTGTGTCATTTGTAGTCTTGTATAGACCTTGTCATACCATTCATTCTAGGCTTTCACATGGAAAATCTAGAGGGTAATCTTGGCTACTTAGACCCACGTTTCATACACAACCTACCTCTTAATCAATATGACCTCGGAGTTCAAGCTCCAATTCCTCCAATGGTCCTTCGTGATCATTATAATCTTCATGCATACCATGCACCTACTTGCATTGTGTTGCCTAATTTTGAGGCTAATCAGTATGAAATCAAACCCGAGACCATTTAAATGTGTCCATTCTTCTATGGCTTGGATGAAAAGGAACCATATAGGCATCTTAATGAATTTCTTGAACTATGTTCCACTGTGAGGTACATGGATGTCCCGGAGGAAGTTCTTAAATTACTCCTCTTCCCTTTCACACTTAAAAATAAAGCAAAGCATTGGTTCAATACTTTAGGGGTAAATTCAATAACATCTTGGGCACAAATGCAAAATGAGTTTTTTAAAAAAATTTACCCCGTAAGTTTGACCAATGTAATGTGTGCTTCAATTAGAGAATTTTCTCAAAGGGAAGGAGAATTGTTGCATGAGGCTTAGGAGAATTATTGCATGACTTGCTAAAAAAGTATCCACACCATGGTATTCCAAAATGGTAAGTTGTCAAATACTTCTATGAAAGCCTATCCGACATGCAAAAGGACATAGTTGATACCTCATGTGGAGGTTCATATTTTGGAAAACATGAAGATGACATTTGGCACCTTTTTTGAAAAAAATGAGTGAAAATTCTTTGCACAAATATTACACTTTTCGGTTTGATTGTGGTTTTACTAAAAAGGAGAAAAGTGTAACAGTGTGTCAAATTGAAAATTCAAGGGAAATTGTAGCCGAGGTTAAAACTCTTTCTTAAAAACTTGATCAATTCTTGTTGAATCAAAAACCGGCTACCAATGTATCTCCTTTTCATCATAAAACTCATCTTTGTGAGCCTTGCATGACATGTTCAAGTGTTTTGCATACTACTTTCAATTGTCCCCATGGACATGTTGTTAATGAACACTTTGAACAAGTTAATGCTACACTTGCTCACCCTTATTTAAAAGCATATGTTCTATTGTGGAATAAAAACCCTTATCAAGCTAAAAATCTTCAAAGAAAATACATTCCACCTCATAAAAGAAATGGAGGTTCTCAAGGGTTCGTCTTTTCTTCTTTCCAACATCAAAAAATGAATGACTTCTCACATCCTTAAATGTATGATTCCCAAGTTGGCTTCCATTATCCTCAAGCACTTTCTAGTAATTCCACATTTGAAGACAAGGTTTTAATGGCCTTGGGTAGCTTAGAAAAGGATACCAACTTGTTACATTCCCACTCTCAATCTATATCAAAGCTTGAATCCCAAATTGGGACCATAGCTAATGCATTGAATGCAAGAGAAATTGAGAAATTGCCTAGTCAACCCGAGAGAAATCCAAAGGCCCAATTTTGTGTGGAAGCAAACCCTACATCGGGGTATTCTTCCCAAGCTCAAGCGTAAGCCATCACCACCTTGAGAAGTGGTAAGCAAGTGGACAATAGGGTTGAACTACCAAAGGAAGATAGTGAATCTGTGCAACCTAAAGTTGTCACCCATCCAATTCCCAATTCCAGTCCTACTCCTTTGAATGAAAATGTTCCTAACCAAAATTCTCAATCTTCTCCATCATCCTCTCAAATTGCAAAGTCTTGTGAGCCAAAAGCTCAATTCCCTTATGCTTTAAAAGAAACTTCGCCTTATGGGAGGCAAGAAGGGAAAACACATGACATGATGGAAGTTTTTAAGCAACTCAATATCAATCTTCCTCTTTTGGATGCCATTAAGCAAATTCCACCTTATGCAAAATTCTTGAAAGATCTTTGCACACAAAAAGGAAGAGCAAGGGGCCAAGCCCTAAAAAAGTGTTCCTCACGGAGCAAGTGAGCTCCATTCTTCAACAAAACACTCCACTTAACTTCAAAGATCCCGGTGCTCCGACTATTTCTTGTGTAATTGGAACTCATGAAATTCGTAGAGCTTTTCTTGACTTAGGTGCGAGTGTTAATTTGATTCCTTACTCCGTATATGTCTAATTAGGGTTGAATGAAGTAAAGCAAACCTCGGTGGTGCTTCAAATGGCCGACAGATCCGTCAAAACACCTAGGGCATGGCTGAGGACATTCTTATCAAGGTGGATAAATTCTACTTTCCGGTTGATTTCGTAGTTCTTGATACCGAACCGGTTGCTAATCCCTCCAACTACATCCCAATCATGTTGGGAAGACCATTCCTTGCCACCGCAAATGCAACAATTAATTGTAGATCCGGGATTATGGACCTCTTTTTTGGCAATATAATGATCAAACTTAATGTTTTTCATGCAAGTCGACATCCCATGGATGAAGATGAGTGTTGCCTTGTAGATGTGTTAGATGAGATTGTTGAGGAATCGATTCCAACGATGGTAATGAAACAACTAATTGAGGATAGTCTTTCATCTCTTTTATCCGATGATCCTCTAGCTTCTTGTTTTCTTGAAATGTATGGAAGTTGTGGATTTGATGATGAAAATTCAATAAATGAAGTAAGCAATCTCATGGAATCTGTTGCAAGCTTAGATTTTTCATCTTGGAAGACTCCAATAGAACCTCTTCCTCCACTCTCTAGCACTCCACTGGTCTCATCTTTAGTCTCTCTACCAATTCTTGAGCTTAAAACTCTACCTTCCAATCTCAAGTATGCATTCTTAAGACCAAAAGAGACTCTTCCGGTTATCATTTCTTCAAGTCTTGAAAAAGACCAAGAAGATGCTCTCTTAAGTGTACTTAAAGAAAATAAGGAAGCCATAGGATGGAGTGTGGCGGATCTTAAGGGAATTGACCCTTTTATTTGTATGCATCGCATACGTATGGAAGATGATACAAAATCCTTTAGGGATGCCCAAAGGAGACTTAATCCAAACATGAAGGAGGTAGTTAAGAAGGAAGTTGTCAAACTTCTGGATGCCGGAATCATTTACCCAATCTCCGATAGCAAATGGGTGAGTCCAACTCAAGTAGTTCCCAAAAAATTGGGGATTACAGTGGTTGAAAATGCAAAGAGTGAGGAAATCTCTAAGCGTACCGCCAATTCATAGCGTGTATGCATTGATCACCGCAAATTGAATGCCGCCACTAGAAAGGATCACTTCCCTTTGCCATTCATTGATCAAATTCTAGAAAGATTGGCCGGGCAACAATATTATTGCTTCCTTGATGGCTATTCGGGGTACAATTAAGTAGCCTTCGACCCATTAGACCAAAAGAAAACCACCTTTACATGTCCATTCGGCACATATGCTTATAGACAGATGCATTTTGGTTTGTGCAATGCACCCGCCACACTCCAAAGGTGTATGATGTCAATTTTCTCGGATATGGTGGAAGAGTATCTAGAGGTCTTCATAAATGATTTTTCTATTTTTGGGTCCTCATTTGATGCATGCCTCAAAAACTTTAATCTAGTGCTTAAGAGATTTCGTGAAACCAACCTTGTACTTGGCTGGGAAAAGAGCCATTTTATGGTTCAAGAGGATATTGTTTTGGGTCACGTTATCTCAAGGAGAGGAATAGAGGTTGATAAAGCGAAGGTTGACCTTATTTCTGAATTGCCTCCATCTTCAACGGTGAGAGAGGTTCGCTCTTTTCTAGGTCATGCTGGCTTTTACCGCCATTTTATCAAAGACTTTAGCAAAATTGCTCGACTCTTGTGCAACCTCCTTGCCAAGGAAACTCCTTTTGTCTTTGATCAAGCATGCCTAGACGCTTTTCATAAATTGCGTGAATTATTATCATCTGCTCCTATCATGTAACCTTCCAATTGGTCATTGCCATTTGAAATCATGTGTGATGCTTCTGATTATGCCATGGGGGCAGTTTTGGGACAAAGAATGGGTAAGCTTCCTTGTGCCATCTACTACGCAAGTAAAACTTTCTCGAGAGCTCAATTGAATTACTCCACTACCGAGAAATAATTACTTGCCGTAATATATGTTCTTGATAAATTTCGTTCCTATCTCTTAAGGTCCAAGGTTGTTGTTTATTCTGATCACGCCGCCTTGAGGCATCTATTAACAAAAAAGGAAACAAAACCTAGGCTAATTAGATGGATTTTGCTTCTTCAGGAATTAGATTTTGAAATCAAGGACAAGAAAGGCACCGAAAATGTGGTTGCCGATTATCTTTCTAGATTATCGATAGAGCCTTTCCCTAGTCTACCAATTTGTGACTCTTTTCCGGATGAACAACTCTTTCAAATTTCTAATGGAAAAATGCCTTGGTTTGCCGACATTGTGAATTATTTGGCAGTAGGCAAGCTACCAACTTCTTGGTCGAAGAACGAAAAGAATCGTTTCTTTCCCAACATCCGAAATTACTATTGGGAAGACCTTGTCTTATACCAATATTGTCCGGATCAAATTGTGAGGAGATGCATTCCAGAGAGTGAAATTCCAAGTGTCCTAGTGTTTTGTCACACTCTTGCATGTGGTCGGCATTTTAATGCAAAGAAGACCGCCTTGAAGGTTCTTCAAAGTGGGCTCTTTTGGCCCACTATTCATAGAGATGCTTACAATTTTTGCAAATCATGTGAGAGATGTCAAAAGATGGGGACAATGTCTATAAGAGATATGATGCCCTTGACCAATATACTTGTTGTTGAGATTTTTGATATATGGGGCATTGATTTTATTGGTCCATTTCCTATGTCCTATGGTTTTCAATACATTCTTCTTGCCGTTGATTATGTTTCCAAGTGGGTGGAGGCATGTGCTACCAAAATAAATGACCATTCCATGGTCATTCAATTCATTAAATCCAATATCTTTGCTCGTTTTGGTATGCCAAGGGTTATAATAAGTGATGTTATTTCTTAAGTACTCCGTCATTCATAAGGTAGCCATTCCCTACCATTCTCAAACAAGCGGACAAGTCGAAGTGTCTAACTGGGAAATTAAGCATATTCTTGAGAAAACGGTTAACACCACCCGGAAGGATTGGTTAAGAAAGCTAAATGATGCTTTGTGGGCTTATCGGACGGCATACAAGACTCCTATTGGCATGTCTCCTTATAGACTTGTATATGGAAAGCCTTGCCATATTCTGGTTGAGTTAGAGCAAAAAGCCTTATGGGCAGTTAGAAAGCTCAATTTTGACCTTGATAAAGCCGGAGAGAATAGGCTACTTCAATTGAGTGAGTTAGAAGAGTTGAGACACAATGCTTATGATAATGCCAAAATCTACAAAGAACGAACCAAAGCCTTTTATGATAAGCATATTGTGAAAAATTCTTTGGAACTCGATTAAAAAGCTTGGCTTTTCAACTCTAGACTGAAACTCTTTCATGGGAAATTGAGAACCAAATGGGAGGGTCCTTATGAAATCATCTCTGTTGCACCTCATAGGGCGGTTGAAATCAAAAACTTGAAGAAGGGGAACATTTTCAAAGTTAATGGTCAAAGGTTGAAACCTTACATAGAGGGTCAAGTCTTTCAAAGACATTTTGAAGCTGCACATCTAATTGACCCGGTGTATGAGCACATAGAAGATTGCATTGACAAGGAACCAAAAGCTCCTTTTGAGCTTAATCCAACAAGTTCTTCAAAGAACCATTTATTGGGAAAAGTTCAAAGCATTCATCACCCCAATAAGGAGGGGATGCATAATAAGATCTTTGATCTGGGCTAAAAATGCCCAACGTCTTGGTAGAGACGCTAAAGACTAGCAAAAGCATTCGTAGGGTGTCAAAACCCTATTCCTCCCCCATTTCTATCTTAAATTTCGTTTCTTGCAAAGTCTAGATACTTGTTTTTGGTTCTCATATGCATTGAAAGGAACTTTGGTGAGGATTGCATGAGCTTTCATGTCATTATTGAGCATTCTGCATAGTTCAATCGATCTCAAACCTGAGTTCGATCGATCGAACTCCATTCTGCATCCAACACTTAGAAAAATTTTCGACCTACAGAAACCTGCATCCAAATCACCCCTCTGTCCCATCGTTCGAACTAATTCTTAGATCGATCTGAACTTCTTCGATCGATCCAACTTCCAAGTTCGATCGATCTTCAAGTTCCAACGCTTAGCCAATTTTCTGAACCAAAAACCTGCATATTTTTACTCTCTGTCTGATCGATCGAACTCTTGTTCCGATCGATCTCAGTTCTCCATTTCATTGTTTGACTTTGTTTTGACTTTTCAAATTTCAAAAATCCAAAAATATTTTCATTTTATTTATTTATTTTATTTTATTTTCATTCAGTTCATTAAAAAAAAAAAAAAAAAACTTTGTGAAGAGATCATTCAAAGTTCGATTGATCTGTAATTCTAGTTTGATCGATCTGTAATTCTAGTTCTATCGAACGAACTTAAGAGCGACGGTTTTTAAATGGAACCAAGGATAAGATCTTATTCTCCCTCATTTCTAAACCCTAGTTCCTACGCCGCTGTAACCTCACCCATTTCCTCCATCTCCGGCGAGATCTCCGGAGTGAACCAGGTGTCGATCTCTCCCTCTTCTCGGATCTTCTTCCTCTTCACATTTCATCTTTTCTCTCTTTGATTCAAGGTAAGATCCGAGACCCCATTATTGATTTCACACCTCAATTTGTTAAGAGTATGCTTTAAGTGTTTGATCCGTTCCAATATTCATGATGATTATTGGCCATGGATGAAGTTTTAAGCTTTTCATGTATATATGTCTATATTCGTCTTTATGTTGTGACCATTGTAATGAGTTACTTTGATTTTTGGGAGTATGAGACATTCTAGGTGATTGGGATTGATGATTGTTGTGTTGATGGACCCACGAACATGTTCGTGTGGGTCCCGTGCTCCCACAGTCACAGATCTGTGACTTCTCGTTTTACATAAAACACAATTCGATCGATCGAACTTGTGTCTCAGATCGATCGAAGTTGTGAGATCGATCTCACTTATTTTCGATCAATCCAACTTTTGTGATCGATTTCACTTCATTTTCTAATCGATCGAACTTCACAGATCTCACACACACACTTCATTCTTCATATCTTGTGTTCATGCTATCTCATTTATGCCCAATGCTTGTGATATTCCACATTGGATGCATTTCATACTTACATTGTTTAGCATGCTTCACATCCTGACACTTGCATAGATTCATGTCATATTTGTTTTGCCTATTTTACTTGGTATACATGCTTCTATATTGTGCTTAAAATTTCTTATTCTGGCAATAACTCCCATTGCAAGATTTCCTTTTTGCAGACTATGACTAAGAATGACAGTTCTTCTACTTCAGCCACACTTGAGGCTCATGATCAGATATGTCGCTTAGAAGCGCACCTTCAGAGTTTGGAGGATATGCTGGTTGCCCTTAGAGCTGACATTGCCACCATTCGTCTGAATATGATGGCTGCCATTAGAGCTGACATTGCTCGCCTCCTTACGGAGATCTTGATTGCCATTGATGACTTAGCTAGGAGATCCGCGGAGTTCCCTCTGCCTGAGACTCCCAGTCTCTTTATTTTTTTATGCTCTCTATCTATGTTGTGCGTCTACTACAGTTGTGATTATATTATTTTTACAGTCGGGTCTGTCGGCTTTGACACTAGATATATTGCACTTTATTGTAGTTTCTATCTATGATGGATGTTGTATGCTTTTATTGATACATCTGTCCTTTTAACTCCATCAGGTGCATCTCAGTGACTTCAGTGAGAGAGTACTTCCCGATTTTTAAGACCACCCTTATACCTTTCGTATCTCTTTATCTGTTTATCCCATTTACACTTGCATATCCACTGTGCACTAATTATCCAATTTTGTTATTTGATGAGTTTATCCAAGTGCCAATTTTTAGGACCGCAGTTCATCCCAAGTTTGGGGGGGCCATGCCACCCACTTCGGATACTTCAATCCCGATCATTCTATACCTTAGTTGCACTGGTATACTCTTCCTTTATTCTCTTTGCACATTGAGAACATTGTGCCATTTAAGTTTGGGGGGAATGGTGCTTTGCAGTGTTAGCTTTAAATTTCAAAATTTTGAGCATGACTTGTGTATTTGAGGGATATTTCTATAATTGGTCCATATCTAGCTATGATTTTGATCTTTTGAGGACTATATTGCTTAAAATTTAAAAATTGCTTGACTTAAGAGTCCAATACTCCTTGTATGCCTTATGGAAGCCATTTAGGAGTAAATTTTTCGAAAGATTGATATCTTGCTTGCACTTGTGGTACACATCATCTTGATTTTGTGATTGCTTTGAGATTTATTCTAGGATTCTACACTAGCACCGGCGCACACTAGCATTCATTTGTGGGGTACATGCTTTGTTGATTATTGAATTGGTAATATCCCAATTGGGCTAGTAGTGCGTTGAAAGCTTTCATTTTTGATAAAGGTGGATAACAACCCCTTTTCACTAAGTAGTCGGGATTCTAGCCTCATCAACCACTAAACTTCTCGCGCCGAAAGGTGGAGGGCCCAAAATCTAGGTTAATAATTGAATTCAAAAAAAAAAAAAAAAAAAGAAGTTGCAAAAGTAATAAAAAGTGAAGACTTTTCCCAAATGGTGAGAAATGGGAAATGATTAGATGGAGGTTGTCTTGATTTGTAGCCTAGTTGATTTGAGCTTGTAAGTCCGTAGGGGTATTTGAATACCTAATGCCCTAAAGCCATCTGGTTTGGGAGTCATTGACCTAACGCTCAACCTCATGAATCACTAGAAAGCTTAATAGATCAATACATTGCACCATGCTTCCATCTTTAATCCAATAAAAAAATTAAAAATAAAAATAAAGAATAAGCGCACTTAGAACAATAAAGCTTTAATAAAAGGTCCACTTTTTATCTTGATGATCGGTACTAGATTTGTGTACTAATTTGAGGGTAAGGATGTAATTAATTCTTTAGTTGGCTTAGATAGCAACACATTTGATGCCGGTCCATTCAAAAAGGATTCTAGAATTGTTTTGATTTGCATGATCTTTTTCTTGATGTATGGAGGACCATACTTGTTTGCTTGATGTTGAGATTTTAAGAGATTGCTTGAAAATGTTTGAAAGATTGCATACTTGAGGTAGTTTTCTCCCAATGCTTGTTTGCAATATTGGTACCTCTTTTGAAAGAATGAGCTTAATGTTTGTGGGTACCATTTCTGGAAACCCTCACGAGACTTCACTCGTCCACTAGGGGTAACCTAGGAGTTTAAAAGGCTTGTTGCATATGTTAAGTGTAATCGTGTTCCCTACGAATTGGCGTTATCCATTTATTGTTTTCTAGACTCATACTTGTATAATTGTTTATTTCATTCCTTTACTTTTTAGTTCATTACTAGGGACTAGCAATATTTAAGTTTGGGGGTGTGATGAGCGCTGAAAAGTGCGTATTTAAACCCCTTAAGCTTAGGCATTCTAGCACCTTTATCTATCTTACTTTATCGTTTTAAATTGATTTCGTATTATTTCCATTTTCAGGCACTTATTCCGAAAATAAGCTAACTCAGCCAAATAAGAGTTTAATTGAAGTAATCCTGGGATTAAACAAAGAAAGGAGCAAAGTGGAGAAAGAAGAAAGCAAATTAAGCCAAATGTGGGAAGCAGCAAAGTTCAATCCATCCAACTTCAAGGTTCGATCGATCGAACACTGATCGATCTTAGCACTTCAAGATAGATCCAAGCCTTGGCCCAAAAGCAAAAAGTCCAAAGTTCGATTGATCCAACACCACCCTTCAATCAATCGAACACTTTTGTCCTTACTCAAATGATTGATCCTATCCACAACTGTACCACCCACTAACCACTTTTGTCCTTTTCCCAAAAATATCTCCCAAAATATCTCGGATTTGTCTTTTCCCAAAAAAGCTCAACCAGTTGGATCGATCAAGCCTAAGTTCGATGGATCTCAGCCAGTTCGATCGATCCAAGTCCAAGGTTCGATCGATCGAACTTCCTCCAGTGCGAAAAAGTTAAATTTTCAGCTTGTGCAATTCGTCCTCTATCCAATCATTAGAGAATATTTTTTACACGACCCAAACTCATTTTGTGTGTCACTTGACCTACCTATAAAAGGAATATGATGCACTTTTTGAGAAATATACAATTTTAGGGTTTATTCTCTTGGAGAGCAAGCTTAGAGGAGGAGGAGGCTAGAGACACCATTGGAGATTCTTCATCAACCAAGAAGCAAATCTCTTCCATGGAGTTAGCCCTTAAGGGTTGGAGTAACATCACCATGAGTGGCTAGACATCCTCTTGGGGCTAGAGTTAACCCCAAGCATGCTTTTTATATCTTAATCTTGTGTATTATTGAGGGATTAGCATTGTAATACATGTTTTGACACTTTTATATATATAGATCTTGTTTATTCAATGATTTATGTGGTTTAATGCTTCCAATTGATCATTTCATTCTATTCATATGTCTACGCATACTAGAATAGATGTTCATATGTTTGCCTCTATTTCTTATGTTATTAATGCATGTCTATGTATATTAATGCTATAAATTTAGCGATTGTCAAAACATTGTGCTTAAAAGAATACTCTTGTGATTTTCTAGATCGTCCATGCTCATTTCTTAATGGATTATGCCTCTCCCTTAGCTTAGTTAGTTTAATTTCATGTCATTAGCTTAATTGTAGTGTAGTGGTAGCATAGTTGTTAGATGAAAGGACAATTCATGCTAGTTGTTTGATGTTTCATACTTTTGAATGCAAGTAGCATATGTCTCTAACCTTGTGTGATGTATTTGGCTTGTGAGCTTAATGAAAGGATTAATGACTTGCTAGATATGTTGTGTTTTTCATATGCTATTTAGATAATATATACTTAATTGCTAGATATATTGTTGACCCAAAAGGCTTTTCTTGAACCGCACATTCACTACATCAATTTTAGCGTATATCAAGCGGCCTCTTCAACCGCTGAGCCATTTAATAACACAATTTCTTAAGCAAATTTTTTTATTAGTGTTTGTTTGGCTTGGGCCTTTATTTTAGTATTGTAGCTAAACTAACTTGGGCTTGTTTGGGTGGGCTAATACTAATAATAATTTTTTTTTTTTTTGTTTTTGGTGAGTTGGAGCCCAGCCCAGCCCAGTCTTCCCCTAGATCCGCCATTGTGAGTAATATATCCTAAACATCAATGGGGGCATCTGGCCTGGACAAAAACCTTGTGTAATGAGATTTTAGCGGGAAAGCATATCACACAACCATTTACAGTAATGTATTAGGGCAATACATGTTCATTCTTCTAGACCTCATCATGTTACACTTAACCCTCCTTTTATCCGAAAAGTAATAGAAATTTGACTCTAATCAATTATGTTGGAGGAGGACTCTTGGGTTAAAGTCAAAATTACACCATAATTAAGGCTCCGTTTGTTTCGACGTAAAATATTCTTTTATTTTTACTTTGTCAGTATTTAACAAATGTCCACGTCAAGGTTAAGGTCGAGTTCATCGGGCGGAACATGTAAAATAACTTGTCGAAAATTGATAGATAAGTTATTTTTGTTAAATTTTAATATATTTTTTTCTTCGTAAATATTTTACTACAACCAAACACCAGAAAATAAAAAAAAAACATTTTTAAAAAAATATTTTAAGTCAAAACAAATGGAACTTAAGTGTAATCTTCTTACTTTATTCTTTTTTAGTATTTCAAAGTTGACAAATGTGACTTCTGCTAACTACGAAGAAATCAAATGTGGTGGGTAAGGGGATAATAACAACATGTATATTATATTTAAGGAAAGAAATGGGATCCAATACAGCATTGGACGGATGTCAACATTTGCACCTACGAGCAATTGATTAAACTTCTTAAGTGACACATATCTCATTGGATTGGTGGGTGTTGAAGGACTAGGCAGCAAGGGTGAGCCGTTGAGTTAAGTCAGAAATTCAGAGAAAGATTGTTTTTATTTTTGGCTTAGTGCCATCACAAATCAGAAGATTTGTATTCAAAATCAAGTGACACTAGTTATAGTGAATGCATGAGAAAACAGAAATACACCTGTAAGCGGATCGTATTCAGCCCAGATCAGGCTTGATCTAATCCAAATTCGATAAGCATTTTACTCGATCCGATCCAATCAGTATAATTCGACAGATATTTTGAAAGTCAATCCGAATCCCATTTATTAATAAACGGATATTCGATCCGATAAAAATGTAATTTTTTTATAAAAAATATATAAATTAATGTCCCAAAAAAGAATTAAAAAAAAAAAAAAACAATAATTAGAAGTGTATATATATATATATATATAACAAAAGATAACTAAAATATGAAAGAAAAATAAAAATAAATAAATTTTTTAATAGCAGTATGATATTATTAATATATATATCTTAGGAGAGTTATTAGTATTTGGATGAAAACACCACACTATAGTACATATAACATTATAATTTTTTATTTATTTATTTTTTGTTGCGTTACCTTTGATAAAAATCTGACAAGATTATTTATATATATATATATATATATATATATATCATTATTGATTAATAATTATATACATAATTATTTTTATATATAATTTTATTCGAATTGGATCGAATCAGTATAATTCATATCTGATTTGTTAAATTAATAGATTATTAGATTCGGATCGTAATCCGATTATCAAATTTTTTATTTAATCCAACTTATCGGATCGATTCGGATCAGAATCTATCCCATTGACAAGTCTAAGCATCAGGATCTATCCCATTGACAAGTCTAAGCAGAAGTAATCTTTAGTCTTGTCTATGTAGACATGCAACTAAAAGATTATAATTTTAATTTCTATAATAAAAACAATTATGGTGTCAACTTCTGTTTTGATTTTGCTCGAGTTGGGTCCACAACACTTCTTGTAGTAAGAGTAGCATTGGCGTGCGGTTTTGAAATGCCAAATTTATTTTTGGAGAATTTGAATGTGTATTATCTTTTAAGATTTCTTTTTTTATTCTACAAATTTCATAAGATGCTAATGAGATTAAAATTACCGTAGTAGTAATTAATTTTGCTGTACAGAAAAGAAAAGGCGAGGAAAGATCAAAGAACAAAGTTGTCCAAAAATCCTTTCAACAAAAATTTTCCTATTTTGGCTTTGTAAGCCATGTCATACCCCATTGGACTGTTGTTATTTATATGTATTTTTTAGAATTTCTTATCTCATTTTTTTATTTTATTATTATTATTATTATTTTTTTTATCAATTATAACATCTACAAGTACAAATTAAGAAGGGTTAAATAATCATGGTTTTTCTTGTTTTTTAGTTGAACAAAACCATCTTTTAGACTCATTTACCACGATTTAACTAGTCACAAGCCATAATTAATGAAGAGAACAGTATTTGTATTTGGTTCAAAAATCATTATTTTAATAAAGAAAGTACCGAACTTTTTTAATTGGAAAAGGTAAGAAAACAATGGACATAGAGTCATTAATTAGTTTTTGGGTAAATTACACTTATCTCCTATAAAATTTAGACAAATATCACATGGTCGGGTAGAGTGTTTAATGTTTATTATTCTGACTTCCTTTAAGATTATAAAAAGTTAATTATATCATAATATATTTTTATAATACAAAATATATTATAAAATCTAAAAAAAAAAAAAAATTAATTTTCTATCTCATCTCCCAAAAATTAATTTTCTATCTCATCTCCCTTAGTACTTTTTCTCTCATCTCCGTCAAAGATCAGGAATTGACAATGAAGTTGGCTAAAATTAAACATAACTTTAATAACACAATTTCTTAAACAATTTTTTTTTATTTTTTTATAACATAATCTAGATAAATAATTAAATTCAAATATTACAAAATATCTATTTAAGTTATGCTCGACAAGTCTTTAAAGACTCGAATTCGTCGATAATTGACGACATAGGACTGAGTCGTCTGCGAATTGCAATTCTTAGGGTACCATATAGTACTAGTTCATGTATTATGGCCTGTTTGGAATTGCAATTCTTAGGGTACCATATAGTACTAGTTCATGTATTATGGCCTGTTTGGATTAAGCCTTGACTTGAGCTCGTTTGGATAAGCTAATTCTAGTAAATTTTTTTTTTTTTTTTTTTAGACTGGGCTAAATTTACCCATAGTAATTAATAAAAAAATAAAAAAAATTGGGTTGCCTGGAGCCTAGCTCAGCCCATTGGATCTGCCACTGCCACCACTATTACCCCCTCCTAAAAAAAATTATTGTAAATAAAAATAAATAAGTGAAAAGATAACCAGTCATTTTATGAAAAAATTTTTTTTACAAGTTTTGGTGAGAGGTGAGAGGAGAGTTTGTTGAGCATACACCCAAGAGACCCAACAAAAGTGATAGGTCTTCCGACCTCAATTGCCGATTCCTCCTCCAAATACAACGTAGTTGGGAATGAGTCGAAGAGAAAGAGATATTTACGAAATTTTTTTTTTAAGAATTCCAATGTGATCCAACCACTTATCATTTTTCTACACCCAAAAACTCAAGGGAGTTTAAGTACAAAAAAAAATAAAATAAAAAAAAATAGTTACTAAAAAAATATAAATATCAAATTTAACAGTCATTATACTTGGTATGAAGAAAATACTTGTGTGTATAAAATTGTGCTCAATTTTGTCCTCAACTGACGAAACATATTACAAAGTGGGTAATCAAAGCTTGTAAACCAAGCAAAGTTTTTCTATCTAAAGCATATTTTTCAAGAGCAGCTGATTTTGGGACGCCTTAATTAAAATTAGAGGAAAAAAATTAAATTTCTAAATCCAAATCACCCATTCGAGGCTCCTAAATTATATCTTTACTACAGTATATCTTTGTAATTGTTATAAATTCTTTCCATCACGCCTTTTGTTTCTTTACATCCTGTTTATATTAATCCAAGGTTACTACATCTACATGCATGCTACTTTTAAACCAAAAAAATAAAAAGGTACATTTTAAGATCAACAAAGTATATCATGAGTACATTATTGTAAATGATAATTGAATCCACCAAATTCGATTCATGGAATTTATTTTATTGAAATCAGGTTATTTCTAGTTTGATCTGCATGAATACTATTGAGGAAATTAAAAGTTGGAACAAATAAAAGTAGACACGTCTTTTATACAATCCCATAAGTTTGCATACAGCGACAATGTTATTGACAACATGACGCCTACATATTAAAAACAAACTATTTCCTTTCTAGTTGATCATATAATCTTTTGTCAAAAATGCCACCTCAAATTGGCAGGATGCAAACAAGATCACGGAACATGCTTTGTCTAAGTCCAAACAGAGAGTATAGTCTAACCATGAATAAGGTTACGAGACCAAAAATTAATTTTTTAAATAAAGTGTAGAGAAAATCAATATATGATGTTTCCTAC
The DNA here is from genome assembly GCF_030987335.1 of Cornus florida. Classification (NCBI taxonomy): domain Eukaryota; kingdom Viridiplantae; phylum Streptophyta; class Magnoliopsida; order Cornales; family Cornaceae; genus Cornus; species Cornus florida. The sequence continues at coordinate 32,411,060 of NW_026775576.1, forward strand.
AAAAACAAGTTAGAGAGTGTCTATCCAAAATTTAATCGAAAATCAAATAAAAAAGGTAGAGTGTGTCTGTAAGGTGTAGAGAAGGAAAAAAAAAAAAAAAGTAAGGATATGTGTGGCTACAATTATACAGAAAATCAAAATTATTTGAGAATTAGATAGGAGCCTAACTAGATGAGAGAAAATACAAAAAAATATTATTTGGTTGACAAAATTGTTTATTTTATGAAAATTCAGTTAAAAATTATGTTTTATATAGTTTTTAAAAACAGTGTTATGTTAGTTACCCACAATATATATATATACATATAACAAGTTCGAAGATTTGAGAGTACCTCCTACTCTGTTGCAATATTTGCTCCCTCATTTGTGGTAGTAGTGCTGCTGAGAAATATACAAACATGGCTACCACGGAAGTCATCATTTTTGCATAGTGGGTATTGAATGTAGAATGAGCAGTATTCAACTGAAGAATTTCAAAATAAAAAAGTCTAAAGGATTTTATGTATTTGATGATTTTTCAAGTGAGCAAGGTGTGATTTGGTCTGGGGAATTTCAAGCTATCTACGGTGGGTTTGTTGCTATATTGGGTGTCTTTATTCAACCGAAGATTCAGGGCACTACAGCTATTCTCCATTCAATACCCACTATGCAAAAATGATGACCATCATGTCGAGGACTAACCAGCACGTGAACTTGATTCCATCTCCACGCTTCAAATTGATCCTCCATTCCTTCAAGTCCGGGTTCAATACCAAGCCACTCAAAAAAAATTAGTACCAAAAAGATAATGCAGCCACTCAGATCCGACCCCCCATGGATTCTTGGTTCTTTGCACCACTGTCTTTCTTTGCACCACTCACGACGGAATTCCTTCCCTTCCACAATTTCTCGAGCGTAAAGATGTTTCCATCTTGGGCATGTTCAGAAAGGGATTGATGGCCAGCTTCTTGACACATGCGGATTATAAATACTAACCGCTATCTTACCATGTCATTGTACAGAGAAACAACAATTGAGGAGTAATCTTTGATTCCGGTAATAAACTCTATAAATATAGCAAACACAACGAGGGCAGAGTTGACATTTGATGGAATGAAGCAGTAAATGGAACTATATTAGTAGTAGAAACAGATGATAATGGGTTTAGACAGAATAGAAACAATACAAGTACCTCTTGAAGACAAGCAAGTACCCGATCGAACCCTTAACCCATCCGAAACCCAGATCCAGCGGGTCACATGCTGATCTGGTAATACAAGTACCTTTTGGGTGGTAATCATGGTATATCGATTGATTCTCTCACCTGAGTTAGGCGCAGATCAAGATCCGATAGCACTGCGAATCGAATACCGAATCATGAGTTCAAGCTTCGACTCCTATCGGATCTCTTTTCCCTTTGAAAGCTTTTTCACTTACAGCCGCCAAAAAGGGTTACTGCGATGAATGGAGGAAAAAGGAACCCTAGAGAGAGATGGGGAAAGAAATAGATGATAATGGGTTTAGACAGAGAATAGAAACAATACAAGTACCTCTTGAAGACAAGCAAGTACCGGATCGAACCCTTGACCAGTCCGAAACCAAGATCAGGATCCGATTGCACTGTGAATCGAATACCGAATTATGAGTTCAAGCTTCAACTCCGATCGGATCTCTTTTCCCTTTGAAAGCTTTTTCACTTACAGCCGCCAAAAAGATATGCTACCAAAAGGTTACTGCGATGAATGGAGGAATAAGGAACCCTAGAGAGATGGGGAAAGAAACAAGAAGTTGCTGCTTTAGAGAGGGTGTGTGTGTTTCTTTCTTATAAAGACCGGATGGTTTGCATTTATCAATGTAGAACCAAAAGACACGTCAGTCAGCACTATTATAAATCTATATTACTTATAATTTTATTAAACAATATAATTAGAACGTTAATTAATTAATTAATTTATATCTTGATATTATATGTATTTATTACAAGTTCGCCCTTTAGGGATGGCAAACGGCAGAGTTGGTTAAATTGTACTCCGCCCGTTAGAAAATCTGTCATGCCAACTCTGCTCCTATTCCGGAACATGTTTGTAATTATTATACCATTTTGGCCCTACCCCGGTAGACAAAGTACCAATTTCGCTTCATGTACTCCGTTTAATTGCAGAGCGCAGTGGGAGCGGGTTGTATTATGCCACTTTCATTATATAGTAAAAAAAAAAAAAAAAAAAAAAAAACAAACTAGCACAATGTGTTCAAATTGGACTGATAAATAAGTTGACTCAACTTTTAAATTACTAAATAATAAATATTAATATATTAACGAACATTTCCAATAAAATAACAAGTCTTAAAAATACTAAATATATATTTTATATAAAAAAAAAAAATTAAAAGGTGCATATATAATCAGGGTGGAGTTGGGGTGGGTTCATCACTAAATCCGCCCCCGTCCTAAACTCGCTTCAAATTTTCAATCATTTTACCATATCCATTTCAAACCCTTTTAGGGGAACACCAAGTCCACCCATTAGGGGCAGGGGCAAGGCGGAAACCCGCAGGTCGGAGAAAATTGCCATCCCTATTCGCCTTGCATTATAATTATGGTAAAGTGCAAAAAAAAATCCTGAACTATGTTTGAATTTGTAAATAACCTTCCTGAACTATATTTTGTGCATAATACCCCCTAAATTATCACATTGATTACAAAATACCCCAATATCTATACTATATTTCATTAAACGACTATGATTCTCATTTCTTATTGAATTATACTTAATTTATTTTTCTTATTGAAATAAATTATGAAAAAAAAAATTCATACTAATTTGATGACATATTTTCCATTAAATTTGCATAAATTTACCTTCAAAATTAATTTTTTAAAATGAATTGTTTAAAGAAAAATCTTTAGTAGAATTTTTTTTAAAAAAGTAATTAATTTTTAGTTTTGCATGAAGATATTACATGAAAATGAAGGTATTTTTTATTTATGTAATTTATTAATTTTTCATCAATACATTATGTGAAAAATAATATATTTTTGTACTAGAAAAAAGGTTAAACCGGTTATAATAAGTTTATTATAAATAATAAAATTTTAATAATAAGTGAAGATGCAACAAAAAGCTCTCTCAATTTAGAAAGAAATCTCTCCTTAATTGATTAGGGTGAGATTATCGAAGAGACTTAATCATGATGAGACTGCTCAAGGCGATGACGTGGGGAAGCAAATGGGTGGCTCAGAGACCCACATTTTGAAATTTGAAACACCATCATTGCCATGAATTTTTGGATACTGAACCACTTTCCCTTTAAAACTTCAGCCTCCCATCTTTTGCCCTCACTCAATCTTTTTCATTTTAATCCTTGAGCATCGTCCCTGTCAACTATCAATCTTCTCTGGTGAGCTCTCCCTGTCTTCTCCGGTGAGTTCTCCCTTTGCGATTCTTTATCTTCCACTTTGTTGCGGTGTACTCTGCTGATCTTCTTCCTAAGGTTAGTTCCAATCCCGAGTTATTTTTTGAGGATTTTGCTCTTTACCACTTTTCTTAGAAGAAAGAAACCCTAGAACTAAGAATTTCCTCCACCATTATAATGGCTCCTGACTTAGAGGCTCTTCGTTTGAAGAATAAAATCCCTAACAATGTTTCCATTAGGGTCTATCCCGAGGACTTACATGAGAGATCTGGTGAAGGTCTTCTTCCCGGAGAGGTCCTCTTTTCTGTTCTTCACCTTAATGTAATTAGATTTCCCTTGCACCCGTTCTTCTGTTACGTCTTTAGCAAATTGGGGCTTACCCCTCTTCAAGTTAACCCCAACTTCCTTAGGGTAATATCAGTTATATTGATCTTAAATCGTGATAGGAATCTAGATCTTGACATCATAGATCTTCTTCTCTATTATTGAGTCATTAAAATTAGAACGAATGACATGTATTTCAGCTTCTTTCCCTTTGAAAAACGGCCCTTATGCACCGACAAACTTGCCTCTGAAAAGGGTTGGAGAAGCAATTTGATCGAGCTTAATAGGGCTTGGCGAACACCATATACTCAGACTTTCCCTATCCCGACCACTTTTGGAGAATGCTCTGTCCCCTTATAGAAAAAACCTAAAAAGCATAAGAACGATTGCACTTGTGAAACTTACCTTCCTCTCTTTTGCACTTTCTTTTGTCGTTGCCTTCACATCCCTCATAATGAATTGGTTTACAGCATTTGAAGGGCTAGACTTGATCTTCTGCAGGAGAAAGTACTAAACAACATTCCCTCTACTATCGATCTGTTCACTCCGGACAACCTTTCTGACATTTCAGTTCTTGGTGCCACCATGGAGCATATTCAGATTCCTTCTTTTAGCAGAAGAAGGCCCCCTTCCGCAGCTGCTCCTTCGGTTACCCCAGCCGCCTCTGTAGCCATTCCAACCATCCAGGTTATGGCTCAGAACGTTGGGTAACCTGCCTTCGAACCCTTTGTATCCACTTCATCCGGATTACAAACCATTTTGTCAACTGACGATTCCTCTGAAATTCCAACTAAAGTTTCTCCTCCTGCTGCTCAGAACGCTGAGGGATCTTCTCAGAACATCGAGGGATCTTCCCTTGTCTGAACTAATGTTTCGGAGAAGAGCCTGGGCAAAAGACCTCAGCCTGAGGGTGGCTTTGACCAAAATAATCTTCTTTCAGCTCGAAGGGCTAAAACTCACAGGGTCACCACTACTCTCCCTTCACCTCAAATATCCATTTCGGAGGGTGAATCAGCCATAACTTCTATCTCTTCCCCAGCAGTGGTTTCATGGCGCCCCTTGCTCAAACGGGAGGATAGGTCAATTGTGGCCCCTACAGATACTATATTCAAGGATCCTGTCACCTCATTTGTTTTCTATAAGGGCATTTGGACCCCTCAGGACATTGAGAACCAGGAAAAAATGACCTGCAATGAAATGTACAATCGTTTTCCTACTGTCGCTGTTGAGGTTGCGCCTTTTTCTTTTGTACTATTTTCATTCACCTTTCTTATTCAGATTACCTTGCACTTGTACTTACCAGTACACTTGTGTCTTTGTGCAGACTCTATTTGGGATGATCACCTTTCAGAGAATCTTGAAATGGAAAATAAGAGAGTTAATGCTCTCTCTCTTGGCCTTGATAGATTTGTAAAAGGACTAAAGGCAGTTGAAGCCAAAAACACGGAGCTGTTGGTTAAGCTGAATGAATCGGAGAAGGAGATAGATGCTCTGAAGGCTGAGAGGGATGCTATGAAGAATGAGCGAGATTCTCTTCTCGATGAGCTGGATGTCTTGAAGACAGAGAAAAATGTCATGCAGACCGAAAGAGATACTTTGAAAGTTGAGAAGGGGGGATCTTCAGCGCACTCTAGTTGCTGAACGGTTAATGCATTCCATTTCAGAAGAAAAATTCTTGAACGAACGCACTACCTTACTTAATGTCGTAGGCAGAGTTGATGGTGGTATGAGGGCTCTTCATGCCCATTTTTCTCAGATTGGGGCTCTTAGATATACCGAAGGGTATAGAGATGGTTTTATTGACTGATTTCCTCCCGAAGGAGAATCAAGCTCCTATGCAAGACCATATGAGCTAGATGCATCTCTCGATATTGACCCGCCGAACGTTTACAAGGATCCACTCCCTGCTCCTACCGAGAATATATTTGTTGAGTGCAATGAGATTGCAACCTCAGGGGTTATCCCCCCTATTCATCCTATGAGTATCTCTCCCATTACCACCATTTTCCTTCCAGCCATTATTGCAACTGAAAGAGCTCTGCCAGCTGAGGAGGTTATCCACCTTGACTCTCCCTTCAGAGGCGAGGAAACAATCAATAATGGGAAAGGAAATAGTGAATCGGCTGGTGGTGACGAAGCAGCCAATGATGGTGGAACGGGCAATGGATCAGGCCCAGGAGAAGATGTGATAGAATAAAGTTCTACTGGCTTTTATACTTGTTTCTTTTCATTTCAATATCGCTCCTTGTGTATCAAGAACTCTTTTATGACTATGAATGAAAAGATAATTTAATTTTGCAAAGCATCCATACTTCAATATGTGCTTAAATGAACTAACAATTTAATTTTTCCATTTGATTTTTATTTTGCGCAAGTGTTTGGTGTTCGGCTCATAGTGCCATTTGCTATCTACTTGACTAAGTGCTTGGCGCTCGGCTAGAATGCCACTTGCCACTTGATTTTTTATTTTGCGCAAGTGTTTGGCGTTTGGCTCATAGTGCCATTTGCCACTTACTTGGCTAAGAGCTTGGCGCTTGGCAAGAATGCCACTTGCCACTTGATTTTTCATTTTGTGCAAGTGTTTTGCATTTGGCTAAGTGCTTGGCGCTCGGCTAGAATGCCACTTGCCACTTGACTTTTTTTTATTTTGAGTAAGTGTTTGGCGTTCGACTCATAGTGCCATTTGCCATTTACTTGGCTAAGTGCTTGGCGCTCGGCTAGAATACCACTTGCCACTTGACTTTTTTTTATTTTGAGCAAGTGTTTGGCATTCGGCTCACAGTGCCATTTGCCACTTACTTGGCTTTTACTAAGTGTTTTTAACTCAAACAATTTTTGAAACAGAATGAGCTCTTTTTTATAAATCTTGAAAGATTGATACATTCGTATAAGCACAATTCTAACTGAACATTGTTCGGAATGAAATTTAACCTCTATTGGTAGTACTTTTTTAGAAACGTGGCATTCCATAGCTTATTGACCAATCTTCCTGCCATGGTCTCCAAAATGTATGCCCCCTTCCTATAGCCTCTACAACTCTGTATGGACCTTCCTAGGGTGACATCATCTTTTTGACAATTCCCACCTTCCTGTTCAAAACAAAATCACCAAGTGCAAAGTCTCTGTGCTTCACCTTTTTGTTGTGGCTATTCACAAGCGTTTGCTGATAAGATGCGAGTCTTATTATTGTTGCATCTCTCTTCTCTTCGAGCAAATCGAGGTTAAATTTCAACATACTATCGTTCTGCTCTCGATCCCATGCCAAACTTTGAACAGTTGGAACTAAATGTGATAAGCGCTGAAAAGTGCGCATTTAAACCCCTTAAGCTTGAGTATTCTAGGACCTTAGTCTATTTTATTTTCCCATTTTAGTTTAATTTTATGTTTTTGCCTATTTCAGGTCAATAATGTTAAAATGGGCTAAAAATGATTTCTTACAACCTTTTTGGAGTCAAACTAAGTCTTGGTGAGAATCTGGAGCAAAAGGAGGCTGATGCTGAAAACTGCCAAGTTGGATCGATTGAAGAAAAGTAGGATTGATCGAACCCTGATTGATCACACCATACCTCTGATCGATCACACTGTTGGTTGGATCGATCAAACTATTCACTGAAGTTATTAAAAAGCATATCTAAAGCTCATTTCGAACCAACTCGGGCTGTGCTTAAAAGAGAAGATGCTAGGGCCGGGTTCTCACATTTTTGGGCTCTAAAAGCCTTGTATATAAGAGGGATTGAACCATTTTTGCAGGGATATCCATATTTTTTACATTGTAATTTCTATATTATTGTAGTTTTTCTCTCTAGAAAGTTAGAGATTAGGATTAGAAGAAAAGAGAAAAGTAGAGGCACATCTCAAGAACACATCTCTAGATCCACATACTCTCTATCTCTTGAACTTCGAAGAAGAAGAAGAAGAAGATAAAGAAGAAGATGAAGCCATATTTGGAGCTTGCCCTTGAGGGTTTCATGACCACATCCACCTCCTCCATGATTGGCTAGATCTACACTTAGGGCTTGGATGAGCCCTAAGTCTTGTGTAATCTAAACCCTTGTATTTCTATTTTTGGGGATTTATATATATATTGTTGTGATTTGTGGTTAGTCTTGTGATTATTGATTTAATTCTTCCTTATAATTCTTTATTTTAATTACATGTTGTCTTATGTATGATTATCTAGGAATTAATTGATAAGCGCTGAAAAGTGCGTATTTAAACCACTTAAGCTTGAGTATTCTAAAACCTTTATCCATCTTATTTTCTCGTTTTAAACTAATTTCATGTTATTGCCCTTTTCAGGCGCTTATCCCCAAAATAAGTTAATACAGCCAAATTAGAGCATTAAAGAAGCAACCTTAAGTTGAATGGAAGAAAGGAGCAAAAAGGAGCAAAGTGGTGGAAAACAACAAGTTTCGATCAACTTAACCAATCTTCGATCGATCTCATAGTGATCAATCCAGCCTCATCAAGATGGATCAAACCCCTTGTCCTTATCCTCAAGAATTTCTATCTTTGATCAATCCAACTTTTCTTCCGATCGATCAAACTTCTTTAATCTTATCCACACCTACCACTTTTGTCTTTTTCCCAAAAGATCCCAAAATATCTCAGAGATTTTTCGTATTCCAAAAAGGCGCCGCTAAGGATGGATCGATCTGGTCATAATTCGATGGATCTGGCCAGAGATCAATCGATCTCATCGGAATTCGATCGATCGAACCTCCTCAAGTTCGAAATAAAGCAGAGTCCAGCTCATTAAAAGATGGCCCGTGGTGTAATCATTGAAAGGGCCCTAGTGCACGAGACCTGACCATTGGGTGTGACACTTGAGCTACCTATATAAAGATTTTGAGCCATTTTACATACATACATTCATATAGAACTTTAGACTTTTACACAATCTTGGAGAGGAGGCTAGAGATTAAAGAGCTATACACCATTTTGGAAGTTCTTCCATTCTTCTAGGGTTTCCATCAAGAATGAGATCATTCCTACCATAGAGATAGCCCTTGAGGGTTGGATGATTACTTCAATGAGTGGCTAAACATCTACATAGGGCTAGAGTTAGCCCCTAAGTTTGCTTCCTAGACCTAGTCTTTTGTATATTTTTGGGGATTTTATTGTAACAAATGTTTTGATCTTGGATCTTTATATATATCTTGTGATTTCTACTTGGTGTGTATGGGTTAATGCTTTCAATTGATTATCTATTTTTAATCATATGTCTATGTATGCTAGAATGGATGATTCATGTGCTTTTCTCTAGATTCAATGGAATTTATGCATGTCTATGTGTATGGATGAAGTTAATCTAGTGATGATCAAAACATAGTGCTTAATTAAACACTCTTGTAATTTATTTGATGGTTCATACTTGTTTCTTGATGGATTGAGCCACACTTTTAGCTTAATTAGTTTAATTTTCATGTCTTTAGTCTAGATGTAGTGTAGTTGCTTTAGATTCATAGATAGGTGGACAATCTATTCTTGTTCCTTGGTGTTCCATACTTATAAATGCAAAGGGTGTATGTCTTTGGATAGTTGTGTGTGCATAAATTGTGATTTCATTGAATGGATTTTGGTTTCATTTGATAGGTTGTGCTTTCCATTTAAATTGGCTAGACAATCTATGCTTATTTGCCATCCATGTTTAGTTTCAATTAATGTCACGCACACTGGTCGTCGTCCTACCATAAGCTTAAGAGTGTGCATTAAGGCGAGGGCCAAGTTTTACATTTATAGAAGCCACTACTACCTTTCACTATACATATAGCTAGGGAGAGTAGGGATCGTCCCAAGGGATTGTAAGGGTCGAACAAGGTTGTGGAATCGCTATTAGGGCTAGTAGGTCGAGTAATCAAACAATTGGTTGGTTGGTTGATTAGACTAGAGAACAACTAAATTAAACTAAATAAAAACAAAAGAATGCAACTAGGAGTAAGTAAGAGAGAAAAGAGTCTTGGGGTTTAGAGATCAACACCAAGCAATGCATTTCCATACCATTGATAAGTGACTAATGAGGGCAAATGGTGTGTTGCAATATTGGTGTGTGTGTGTGTGTTTGGTTGATTCAACAAGCAAGGATGACTAGTTAGGCATGTATTGCTAAACATCATGGGAAAGGCACAATATATCTAAGCAATGAAGTATATATTGTCTAAACAACATGTGAAAGGCACAATAGATCAAAACAAGTCATTAATCCCTTCATTAAGCTCACAATCCAAATACAACACAAGGTTAGAGACATATGCTACTTGCATTCAAAAGCTTGGGTCATCAAACAACAAGCATAGATTGTCCTCCCATTTAACAGTACACTATAACTACACTACATCTACACTACTAGCATGAAAATAAACTAGGGGAGAGGCACAATCCATCAAGGAATAAGTATGAACCATCAAGAAAATCACAAGAGCATTCCATTAAGCACTATGTTTTGACAATCTCTAAATCTATAGCATCAATACACATAGACATGCATCAATAACACAAAATCTAGAGACAAGCACATGAACATCTATTCTAACATAGATAGACATATGGATAGAATGAAATGATCAATTGAAAGCATTTAGCCACATAAATCATTGAACAATTAAGATCTATATATATTAAAGTGTCAAAACATTAATTACAACACTAATCCCTCAATAATACACAAGATTAAGATAAAGAAAGTATACTTGGGGTTAACTCTAGCCCAAGAGGATGTCTAACCACTCATGGTGATGTTGCTCCAACCCTCAAGGGCTAACTCCATGGTTAAAATCTGCTCCTTGTTGATGAAGAACTCCAATGGTGTCTCTAGCCTCCTCCTCTTTTCTTCTATACTAAAGCTTGCTTCCTTTTGAGAATAATCCCTAGAATTGTATATCTCTCAACAAGTGCATCATATTTCTTTTATAGGTAGGTCAAGTGACACACCAAATGAGCTGGGGTTGTGTAAAGAATATTCTCTAATGATTAGATAAAGGACGGATTGAACAAGTTGGTTTTTTAACTTTTTTGTACTGGAGGAAATTCGATCGATCGAACCTTGGACTTGGATCAATCGAACTTGGCTGAGATCTATCGAACTGAGGCTAGATCGATCCAACTGGTTAAGCTTTTTAAAAAAAGACAAATCCGAGATATTTTGGGAGATATTTTTGGGAAAAGGACAAAAGTGGTTAGTGGGTGGTACAGCTGTGGATAAGATCAATCATTTGAATAAGGACAAAAGTGTTCGATCGATTGAAGGGTGGTGTTAGATCGATCGAACTTTGGACTTTCTGCTTTGGGTCAAGGTTTGGATCTATCTTGAAGTACTGAGATCGATCAGTGTTCGATCGATCGAACCTTGAAGTTGGATCGATCGAACTTTGCTGTTTCCCACATTTGGCTTTATTTGCTTCTTTCTTTCTCCACTTTGCTCCTTTTTTTGTTTAATCCCAGAATTGCTTCAATTAAGCTCTTATTTGGCTGAGTTATCTTATTTTCGGGATAAGTGCCTGAAAATGGAAATAATACGAAATTAATCTAAAATGGTAAAGTAAGATAGATAAAGGTACTAGAATGCCTAAGCTTAAGAGGTTTAAATACGCACTTTTAAGCGCTCATCACACCCTCAAACTTAAATATTGCTAGTCCCTAGCAATGAACTAGAAAGTAAAGGAATGAAATGAACAACTATACAAGTATGAATCTAGAAAATGATAAATGGAGAACGCCACTTTCGTAGGGAACACGATTGCACTTAGCATATGCAACAAGCCTTTTAAACCCCTAGGTTAACCCTAGTGGACAAGTGAAATCTCGTGAGTGTTTCCAGAAATGGTACCCACAAACATTAAGCTCATTCTCACAAAAGAGACACCAATATTGCAAACAAGCATTGAGAGAAAACTACCTCAAATATTTCCGAGCAATCTCCCAAAATCTCAACATCAAGCAAGCAAGTATGGTCCTCCACACATCAAGAAAATGATGATGCAAATCAAAACAACTCTAGAATCCTTTTTGAGTGGACCGGCATCAAATGTATTACTATCTAAGCCAACTAGAGAAATGATCACGTCCTTACCCTCAAACTAGCACACAAATCTAGTACCGATCATCAAGACAATAAGTGGACCTTTTATTAAAGCTTTATTGTTCTAGGTGCGCTTATTCTTTTCACTCGATATATATATATATATATATATATATATATATATATATATATATATTAAAGATAAAAGATGAAAGTATAGTGCAATGTGTTGATTTATTAAGCTTTTTAGCGATTCATGAGGTCGAGCGTTAGGTTAATGACTACCAAACCAGACGGCTTTAGGGCATTAGGCATTCAAATACCCCTACGGATTTACAAGCTCAAATCAAGACAACCTCTATCTAATCATTTCCCACTTCTCACCTTTTTTTATTGCTTTTGCAACTTCTTTTTTTTTTTTTTTTTAACATTGAACAATCAATTATTAACCTAGAGTTTGGGCCCTCCACCTTTCGGCGCGAGAAGTTCAGTGCTTGATGAGGTTAGAATCCCGGCTACTTAGTGAAAATGAGTTGTTATCCACCTTTATCAAAAATGAAAGCTTTCAATGCACTACTAGTTCAATTGGGATATAACCAATTCAATAATCAACAAAGCATGTACCCCACAAATGAATGCTAGTGTGCACCTGTGCTAGTGTAGAATACTAGAGTGAATCTCAAAACAGTCACAAAATCAAGATGATGTGGATCACAAGTGCAAGCAAGATATCAATCTTTCGAAAAATTTATTCCTAAATGGCTTCCACAAGGCATATAAGGAGTATTGGACTCTCAAGTCAAACAATTTTTAAATTTTAAGCAATATAGTTCTCAAAAGATCAAAATCATAAGCTAGATATGGACCAATCATAGAAATATCCCTCAATTACACAAGTCATGCTCAAAATCTTGAATTTAAAACTAACATTGCAAAGCACCATTCCCCTAAACTTAAATGGCACAATGTCCTCAATGTGCAAAGAGAACAAAGGAAAGAGTATACCAGTGTAACTAAGGCATAGAATGATCGGGACTGAAGTATCCGAAGTGGGTGGCATGCCCCCCCCCCCCCCCCCCCCAAACTTGGGATTAACTGTGGTCCTGAAAAGATGGCACTTGGATAAACTCATCAGATAACAAAATGGGATAATTAGTGCACAGTGGACATACAAGTGTAAATGGAATAAACAGATAAAGAAATGAGAGAGGTATAAGGGTGATCCTGAAAATTGGGTAGCACTCTCTCACTGAAGTCACTGTGATGCACCTGATGGAGTCAAACATACAGATATGAGAATATAATATATGACATCCATAGCAAAAATAAATATATAAAACAGATAAAGTGCAGGTACAACAGAAATATCAAAGCCGACAGACCGGCTGCAAAAATAATAGTACTGTACAGTGAAAAAATAGAGATCAGAGATCAGAGATGGATTAAAAGATAGAAGGAACTGGGAACTCAGGACGACGAGGAAGGACGGGCAGGTCGGGCTCCAAGGATATCTCTGGATAGATCTCGGAATATAGTCGCGACATCCGTACGGAAGGTAGCAAAATCAGCTCTGTGGGTCGTAAGATCAGCTCGTATTACAACAACAGCATCCTCAAGAGTTTGTAGACGTACACCAAAGCCGGGGGTCAGATTTGGAGCCTTAGGTATAGATGAATCAGAAGAAAACTTCTAAGTCTGCTCCTGGTCGTGAACGGGCGACCCAGCTGGAGAGTGCTGCTCTGTAGCATCTGCAAGGCACTCTAAATCGATGTCTATATGCTCGGCAGCTAGATCGACTGGTGTGTCGTCCGCTGCGGGATCTGCTGCTGCTGCCTGAGCTGCTACCTGAGTTGCTGCCTCTGCCTTCTCAGCCTCTAGCTCCTCTGCAGCCACTACTGCGTGGTCTTACAGTCTAGTAATGATGGCATTGTAGCTCTTGGTCCAGTCCTTCTTCAAGAAGTGACAGGAATCTCTCTTAGGGTGCTCCTGAGGATAAATAGGGTAGCGCTGGTTAATAAGAATCTGGGTGATGAGGTGGCCGAATGGGAGAGACTTAGCCCGTCCGGGCTTCTCCTTACTAATATAGTCGTCAAATAGCTTCCTCATCACGCTCCAGATGAGCGCGGGAATAGATACCCAGTGACCCGTGTAGAAAGTATAGAGGGCTGTTAGATAGTCTCCTCTCCGCTGGATCTTGTGCTCGGCCATATATATATTCCGAAAGAAAACGAAATCGAAGAACCATAGGTTATCTGGAAGGAATGTACAGGTGGCGAAAGTCTCGCCATCGGCATGGTGACCTATAAGAAATACCGCCATATCAGCATAAGAAGGCCTGTATAGCCTCGGATATAACTCCTGTAGCTCCGGAGGGCATCTATGTGGACAATGGCAAGAGCGGGCTAGCGAGTCCACAGTGATAGTGATCTGATGGCCATCTATAGAAGTGACCAACTCTGCTGTGGTACGCGGGGATGGTTGGAGGTTCTGGAAGAACAACTGTACCAGCCGCGGGTAGACTGGCTCTGTAACTGGGGCAAGAATAGCTGCAAGGCCCCTCTGAATGATATCGTGGTAAGCTGATCGGGTCAGCATCGATCTGGAGAAAAAGGCTATGTTGAACATCGACTCATGGTCGACTGCCATATAGGCATATCTAGGCGCGGGCCTATCACGCTCCTGAACTGGCTAGCGTGGTGGAGATGGTACTGGTGAATGCTCAGCTCCAGCATGTGGTGGAGATGGTGATGGTGTAAATGCAGGATGAGCCGTAGAGGTGGACAGAATATGATCATCCTCGGCCTCATGAGTAGGTGACTGAGGTGGAGTAGGCTGTACTGGCTCCTCCTGTGCATGAAAGGGCTCTGCTGGCTCCTCTATCCGTGGTCTGATATGTCTCTGAGGCCCGTGTTGCCTCTTGTCAATAGTCTTTTGCTTAGTCATAGCCTGAAAAAAAAAAAAAAAAAACTTGCAAGGGGAGTTAGTACCAGAATTAAGAATTGAAAGCAGAAAATAGAAACATGCATGTCAAATAAGATAGACAAAACATATATGACATGAATCTATACAAGTGACAAGATATGAAACATGCTGAATAATGTAAGTATGAAATGCATCCAATGTGGAATATCATAGGCATTGGGCATATATGAGATAGCATGAACATAAGGCATGATGTGTGTGTGAGATCTGTGAAGTTCGATCGATCACAAAAAGGTTTGAGATCGATCTCAAAACTTCGATCGATCTGAGGTATGAGTTCGATCGATCTCTCAAGATCGACCTGAGATACAAGTTCGATCGATCGAACTGTGCGATGAATGTAAACAGTCACAGATCTGTGACTTTGGAAGCACGGGGCCCATACGAACGTGTTTGTGGGCCCATCAACACAACAAATCAACAATAATCATCACCCAATCATGGCCTATCCTCCCAAAGATAGATCAAACACATATATATACATACAAAGCATATACACATATATATAAACATGCAAACTCAGTGCTTCAAAGCTCAATAATGGCGAATTTCATCATCATTCATCCTAGATCTAGCATGTAGGCAACATATATTATCAAAGTAAAGCTTGAAATGACAAAGTAGGGTTCGAATCTCACCTCTAGTCACGAGAGAAGAGGAGATGAAGAGGGAGTGAGATCCGGGGTGAGCTTGATGTTGCTGGAGGTGTCACCGGAGATGAGGAAGATGGAGAGGGTGATTGGGGTTCACGGTAACGATGAGGGAAGCAAGGGCGTAGGGTAAGGAGTTATTGGATCGATCTTTGTAATCGATCTTATAACTCTCGGTTGTATTTTTAAAAACATTTCCCTATTAGTTCGATCGATCGAACTGAGATTTCAGATCGATCGAACTTGATTTTTGAAATACATATATATATATATATATATATATATATATATATATATATATATTTTTGGATAAACAAACTAAAATTAGAAATTAAAAATAAAATTAAAATTGAAAAATAGAAAATATTTTTGAATTTTTGAGAAATAAAATAAAATAAAATAAAATAATATTTTTGGATTTTTTGAAAATTGAAAAAGTTAAAACAAAGTTAAACAATGAAATGGAGAACTGAGATCGATCGAAACAAGAGTTCGATCGATCAGACAGAGAGCAAAAATATGCAGGTTTATGGTTCAAAAATTTGGCTAAGTGTTGGAACTTGAAGATCGATCGAACTTGGAAGTTGGATCGATCGAAGAACTTTAGATCGATCTTGAAATGTTTTCGATCAATCAGACAGAGAGCTGAAATATGCAGGTTTATGCTGGCTCAAAAATTTTCTAAGTGTGGATGCATGAGATCGATCAAACCTTGAAGTTGGTTTGATCGAAGGTCTCCTAATCGATCTAAGAATAAGTTCGAACGATGGGACAGAGAGGTGATTTGGATGTAGGTGGATGCAGGTAGAAATTTTTTCTAAGTGTTGAATGTAGGTGGAAGTTTGATCGATCGAACTCTCATTTGAGATCGATTGAACTTATGCAAAATGCTCAATCACAACACAAAATTTCATGCAATCCTAATCACAG
This sequence comes from Cornus florida, assembly GCF_030987335.1. NCBI lineage: Eukaryota > Viridiplantae > Streptophyta > Magnoliopsida > Cornales > Cornaceae > Cornus > Cornus florida. The sequence goes on from NW_026775576.1 coordinate 32,427,356, forward strand.
TTCTTATCAATGCATATGAACCAAAAATAAGTATCTAGACTTCGCAAGAAATGAAATTTAAGATAGAAATGGGGGAGGAGTAAGGTTTTGACACCCCCGAAATGTTTTTGCTAGTCTTTAACGTCTCTAGCAAGACATTGGGCTCTTTTAGCCTGGATTAAAGATCTTATAATGCATCCCCTCCTTGTTGGGGTGATAGATGCTTTAAACTCCACCCAACAAATGGTTCTTTAAAAAACTTGTTGGATTAAGCTTAAAAGAAACTTTTGATCCTTTGTCTATGCAATCACAACCTTTGGGCTTCCATGCCCTTTCGAAGCAAGAATTTGAAGCAAGACTTTTAGAATGCAAGGTTGAAGATGATCCCTTTGAAGTTTTAGTCTTACACAAAAACTCACTTCCTTGACATTGAAGATCATGACATTTATCTACAACATTAACCTCTCCTTCATATTTGTCAAATGAATTGGGTGTGGGATTGAAGATATTCAACTTCACTTTCATGTGGCCAAATGAGATCTTCATTATCCCCATCCTACAATTGATGTTGGCATTAGCGGTTGCCAAGAAAGGACAGCCAAGGATAACGGGAATTTGGCTCTTAGGATTGGGGACCGATTCAGTGTCAATGACCACGAAATCAACGAGAAAGAAGAATTTGTCAATCTTTATCAATACATCCTCAATTATACCCCTAGGCTTTTTAATGGATCGGTTGGCAAGTTGCAAAACTACCGACGTCAATTTCAATTCACCTAGGCCCAATTTGACATAAACCGAGTATGGAAGAAGGTTAACACTTGCTCCTAAGTCAAGAAGCGCCCGATTAATGATATGATCACCAATGATGCATGAAGTAGTAGGTGAACCGGGGTCCTTAAACTTTGGCAAAGTGTTATGTTGCAAAATTGAGCTTACTTGCTCGGTCAAAACCACTTTTCTTAGTGCTTGGCTCTTGTTCTTCCTCTTTTGGGTGCACAAGTCTTTCAAGAATTTGGCATAAGCTGGAATTTGCTTGATTGCTTCCAAAAGTGGAAGATTAACTTTTACTTGCCTAAACATTTCCATAATTTCATTGGTTTTTGCCTTTTGCTTTTCCTTTGAAATGGATCTTTTTAAGGCATCCAGAAAAGGAACTTTTGGTTCAAACACTTTTTTAGAATTTTCTTTTGAACTCTCTTCAACACAAGAAGTTTTTAAATCATTTTGTTTCAAATCATTTTTCAGCGAAACTTTTTAAATCATTTTTTTTCAACATCATTTTTCAAAACTTTTTTTTCAAACACATTTTTCAAGACTTTCTCATTTACAAGGTCATGTATATGTAATGAAGGAGGAGTGGGATGTGAAACGGGATGGGTGACAACTTGAGGTTGCACCGGTTCACTCTTTTCATTGGACATTTCAACTTGATTGTCCACAATTCTACCACTCCGCAAGGTAGTCACCGCATTAACATGTTCAATGGTGTGGCCTTCCGATGAGGAATGGGTTTCCACAACACATTGTTGCTTAGGTGGGGCATTAATAGGCATCTTTTCCTTCTCTCTTGCATTAAGAGTGCTTGCTATTTGCCCTACTTGGGTTTCTAGCTTCGTAATAGATTGAGAGTGAGAATGAAACAATTGAGTGTTAGCCTCTAAAGTGCCCAAAGCATTTAAAACTTTTTCTTCAAAGGCGGGACTTCTAGTATTTCCTTGGGAATAAGATTGGTTGGGAAAATGAGAATTAGCAAATTGATTCCTTTATGATTGATAAGGTCTATAACCTTGGGATCCTTGGTTTTGAAGTGGAGGTGAAATGTACTTCCCTTGAAAACCGCCTTGGGAAGGGTTTGAGCCCTCTCTTTGGTTTTTCCAAGAGAAATTCGAATGATTCCTCCAACTTGGATTATAATGAGTACCATAAGGATTGTTTCCTTGGTTCACAAAAAGCTACATTGACTTGCTCATTAGGTTCATTTTCCACTTGTCCGTGAGGACAATGAGAAGTAGAATGAAGAACACTAGAACAAGTTATACATGTTTCATTTGATGTACGATGAGAATGGTTAGGGAAGGAAGATACTTGGTTCGCTGAGTTTTGGTTAATCAAAAATTGGTCAAACCTTTGAGATAAAGACTTCATTTCTACGGTTGTTTCATTTGAATGGTCGACTTGATGTAAGCCAACACTCTTCCTACCTTGTGAATTTCTACCTTTCTTAGATGATAATGTTCTATACAAAGAATTTTCACTCATGCTATCATAAAGATGCCACACGTCATCCTTATGCCTATCAATGTATGAGCCTCCCATGGAAGCATCAACCATACCCTTATAGTTGTTCGATAAGCTCTCAAAGAAATATTGAACTAATTACCATTTGGGCATGTCATGATGTGGACACTTCCTAAGCAACTTATTGAAGCGTTCCCATACCTTATGAAATGTTTCTCCATCCCCATGTGAAAATTCTCTAATTGAGGTTCTCATGGCATTGGTTTTTGAAACCAGATAGTACTTCTTCAAGAACTCTTGTTGCATTTCTGCCCAAGAAGTGATTGAAAAAGGCCTAAGATTATTAAACCAATACTTTGCCTTGTCTTTTAAGGTGAATGGAAAAATTTTGAGTCTTAAGACCTCTTCCGGCATGTCCGTATATTTTACGGTGGAACATACTTCAAGAAACTCATCCAAATGCTTGTAAGGTTCTTCATTTGGAAGTCCATGATAGTTAGGAAGCATTTGAATGGTTTGTGGCTTAATTTCATAATGATGTGCTCTAAATGGATGCAATTGGATGCATGTAGGTGCATTATACTCATTAGGCACATAATGGTCTCTTAAAGTAAGAGGTGGATTAGCTACTTAAGGTGCAACATGAACACCTTGGTTTTGAATTCCTTGATTGATGATGGGAGGTTGTGGAGTATAGATTGGCCTTGGCATTCCATATGGAGCTTGGCCTTGTTGTTGTGGTGGTTGGTGAATGTATGGCCTAGGCATGCCTAATGTTACTTGTATGTTCTCATTGTGCACATTAGGATGAAGAATACCTTGTTGGTCTATGTGACCAAGGTCCTTAACATGATCATTATTATGGTCATCCATTGATAGATTGGTTCTATTAGAATTTACTCTTCCCCTAGGATTTCTAACGACGGATTCAAGATGCAAATCTAAAGGGACAAGAGTGGGTCTCAATGAACGAGGTCCAAGCATGCATAATGCAAAACACAACAAGCATAAAGAATGACAAACACTGTGCCTTCACAACAATGCAATTAGACTTCTTCCACAAACACTTAATTCATACTCCCATGCTTTAACAACAATGATGTAAAGAACAATTAAAAACAAGCCTCCACGCGGGCCGACGATTTAACTAAGGGATTGAGTAAAGAAAGTCTCACAAAGGTCTTTTAGCACTTCAACTCCAAATTTAAAGCTTAACTCAACAAATTTTTTTTAAAATTTTCAGCTTTTTACTTTCTTTGCTTTGCTTGAATGTTCCTTTGCTTACTTCCTTTCCAACAATGCACCTAGTCAAGTAAGAACAACACAATAAGTAACCAAAAAGAAAAATAAAAGTAAAGTAAAGACACGATCAAAAGAGTACTAATCCTAATTGATTCCACAATTCTGACGTTGCCAAATCAAATCAATCCCAGGCAACGGCGCCAAAAACTGGACTATGGCCGGGTGTCGCTACCCTACCACAAGCTACTAAGTTTTACATTTATAGAAGCCACTACTACCTTTCACTATAAATATAGCTAGAGCGAGTAAGAATCATCCCAAGGGATTGTGAGGGTCGAACAAGGTTGTGGAATCACTATTAGGGCTAGTAGGTCGAGTGATCAAACAATTGGTTGGTTGGTTGATTAGACTAGAGAGCAATTAAATTAAACTAAGTGATAACAAAAGAATATAACTAGGACTAAGTAAGAGAGAGAAGAGTCTTGGGGTTTAGAGATCACCACCAAGCAATGCATTTCCATACTATTGACAAATGACTAATGAGGGCAAATGGTGTGTTGCAATATTGGTGTGTATGTGTGTTTGGTTGATTCAACAAGCAAGGATGACTAGTTAAGCGTGTATTGTCTAAACATCATATGAAAGGCACAATGTATCTAAGCAATGAAGCATATATTGTCTAAACAACACGTGAAAGGCACAATAGATCAAAATAAGTCATTAATCCTTTCATTAACCTCACAATCCAAATACAACACAAGGTTATAGACATATGCTAGTTGCATTCAAAAGCTTGGATCATCAAACAACAAGTATGGATTGTCCTCCCATTTAACAGTACACTACAACTACACTACATCTACACTACTAGCATAAAAATAAACTAGGGGAGAGGCACAATCCATCAAGGAATAAGTATGAACCATCAAGAAAATCACAAGAGCATTCCATTAAGCACTATGTTTTGACAATCTCTAAATCTATAGCATCAATACACATAGACATGCATCAATAGCACAAAATCTAGAGACAAGCACATGAACATCTATTCTAACATACATAGACATATGGATAGAATGAAATGATCAATTGAAAGCATTTAACCACATAAATCATTGAACAATCAAGATCTATATATATCAAAGTGTCAAAACATTAATTACAACACTAATCCCTCAATAATACACAAGATTAAGATAAAGAAAGCATGCTTGGGGCTAACTCTAGCCCCAAGAGGATGTCTAGCCACTCATGGTGATGTTGCTCCAACCCCTAAAGGCTAACTCCATGGTTGAAATCTGCTCCTTGTTGATGAAGAACTCCAATGGTGTCTCTAGCCTCCTCATATTTTCTTCTACACTAAAGCTTGCTTCCTTTTGAGAATAATCTCTAGAATTGTATATCTCTCAAAAAGTGCATCATATTCCTTTTATAGGTAGGTCAAGTGACACACCAAATGAGCCGGGGTCGTGCAAATAATATTCTCAAATGATTGGATAGAGGACGAATTGAACAATCTGGCTTTTTAACTTTTTCGCACTAGAGGAAGTTCGATCGATCGAACCTCAGACTTGGATTAATCGAACTTAGCTGAGATCTATCGAACTGAGGCTGGATCGATCCAACTGGTTGAGCTTTTTAAGAAAAGACAAATCCGAGATATTTTGGGAGATTTTTTTGGGAAAAAGACAAAAGTGGTTAGTGGGTGGTACAGCTGTGGATAAGATTAATCATTTGAATAAGGACAAAAGTGTTCGATTGATCGAAGGGTGGTGTTGGATCGATCGAACTTTAGACTTTCTACTTTGGGTCAAGGTTTGGATCTATCTTGAAGTACTGAGATCAATCAGTGTTCGATTGATCGAACCTTGAAGTTGGATCAATCGAACTTTGTTGCTTCCTACCTTTGGCTTCATTTGCTTCTTTCTTTCTCCACTTTGCTCCTTTCTTTGTTTAATCCCAGAATTGCTTCAATTAAGCTCTTATTTGGCTGAGTTAGCTTATTTTCGGGATAAGTGCCTGAAAATGGAAATAATATGAAATCAATCTAAAACGGTAAAGTAAGATAGATAAAGGTACTAGAATGCCTAAGCTTAACGGGTTTAAATACGCACTTTTAAGCACTCATCACACACACACAAGTTGCAATTCAATTTCCCCATTGATGTACAATTGCTAGTGTCTAGTGAAGTCAAGCTTAGTGGTGAACTCTAGAACCCCAAGTCCTCTCCTCTATATCTTTTTCCCTACTTTCTAAATTATTTCCTTTTGCTTGCTTTAATTAGTTTACATTGTAGTTTAATTGACCAAACAAACCACATTTTGATCACTCGACTTACTAATCCAACCTTGTTTCCATTTTAAACACACAACTAATCCCTTGGGACGATCCCTACTTACCCCTTCTATATTTTTAGTTACAGGTGGTAGTGACACTTTATAAATTTAAATTTGGCCACACTTTACATTGTAATTTGGGGTGTTATGATGACCGACCCACACCATTAATCTTTACACTAGATTCTCTATGTTGGTTGTATGTCTATGTGTGATTAATTAAGGATTTAGTGATAGCTAAGCATGGTTTTCATTGAATGGGTTTGCCAATTAATTTGATGGATTATACTTATTCTTGATGGGTTGTTCTACAATTTAATTCATGTTTGTAGGTAGGTAAATAATCTTTCCTTGGTTTGATACTCCATACTTATTATTGCAAATTCCATGATTCTCTAGATTGATGTGTGCTCTCATTAGACCCATTTGTTAACTAATTGATGGATTATGCCTTTTTCTTGGTGGGTTGTTCTACACTTAGTTTACTTATTGGTTAGGTAGACAATTCACTCTTGCATTAGATAGTTCACACTTTTACATACAAATTGTGTTTATGTTTGTGGCCACATCTTGATTGCAACAATGTATTCCCCATTAATGGAAAGCAAGTGGTAAATTACACGAGCTTAGTGGTGATTTCAACACCCTAAGACATCTCTTCATATCTCTTAAATCCTTATCTCTCACTAGTTTACTTTAATTGCATTTTAATTTAATTTATTTCTAAAGTAATCAACCAACCCAACCCTTATTTGCAATCTTTTGGTACGCTAAAGTCAAAGTTAAATTCCAACACGTATAATCCCTACGGACGATCCCTACTCGCTATACTTCATTAGTTGTAGTAGTGGTTTTTATAAATGTAAATTTGACTAGAAAGGCTTCCGAAACCACATTCATATTTTGACCTTGCGAAGCAACCTCTCGCATTAAAAAGTCCGTTTTCTGAACACATAGGAAGGGGCTCGTCAAATTTTGGCGTCATTGCCGAGGATTAACGGTTTTGTTGGAATTAGACTAGACAATAGTGTTCATTTGATTGCTTCTATTTTTATTTTACTTTCCATTGTATATTCATTTCTCATTCTTGATATTATTTGTTCAATTAGGTACTTGACTACAAGGAAGGCAAACATTGGATCTTAAAGCAATCATTGGAGTTTAAAGCTAGCATTGGAATTTGAAGTTGCTTAAGGACCTTTGTGAGCATTTCTTGAAAATCTCATAGTTTAATTGTTTCACTTCTTTACATGCTTGTGATAGCCCTTATTGAGGCTAATTAAATTGCTTTATCTTTGTCCAAGCATCGGCCCATGTGGAGGCCAATATTTTCTTGCATTTGGATTTTGAGTGTGAATGGAGGAATTGTTTGATCCAAGTTTGAGGGGAAATTACATTCCTTCACCTTATGCCCCTCCATCATATTTTAATCCTTATGAGATTGAGTCTAATGTTCAACATGCATCATTTTATCATGGACTTGATCACTCTTTTAATCCTTCTTATGACTATTACCCCCCCCCCCCACCATTTTATGAAGAACCACCTCCATCACCTTATCCACCCGAGTTTCAAGAAAAAGTGTTAGCTTTACTTGATGGGCTTAATTCACAAACCCAACTTATTCTTTCACATTCTCAAATTTTAGCCAAGCTTAAAGCTCAAGTTGAGCAAATTGCAAGTACTCTTTCTCGTCAGGAGGAAGAGGAAGATGCAAATGAAAATATGGAAAGAACTTCAATGTATATAGATGAGGATGATGAGAGTGAAGGGGAAGAAATAACAAGTAAGCTAATGCCTAGTTGTTACGGGGTTGGGACCTTGACAAGCCCCTTGACAGCCGTGGGATGCTGTAAGCGTGCACTGGGGTGGCCCAGTGGCATTTTGGTAAATATGGCAAAAAAGTGAAGCTTGGAGTTTTGGCTCGGGATCTTTATGGGAGGTACCTTGAGTCCATAGAAGATGGTTGGCGCAGACGACACTCAATTTGGATATCGTGCACTTTGAGACATTTATATGTGGGTGCAGATTAGTAGGCTTGGCATGGGCTAAGTTCACAAGGTTGGCTTAGATGTTGCTTAAAATATGGACCACACAAGTCATGGACGTGTGGCATAGTCAAGTAAGGGAGATGGGCATAAGGCAGTGGGCATAGGTAAGGCTCAGCGTGCAAGGTTGGCTCAAGGGACTCAGACATGGCTTATGGTTACAGAAGATGGCTAAGTGGGCTCAGGTGGTTGGGGGAAGTTACACTTCCCACTAAGTGGGCTTAGTTGGTTGGGGGGAAGTTACTAACACTTCCCACTAAGTGAGCTCAGTTGGTTGGGGGAAGTTACACTTCCCACTAAGTGGGCTCAGTTAGTTGGGGGAAGTTACTAACACTTCCCACTCGTGTGCATATATTATGGGGAGTGGGGGTGTTCTGAGTAACTTCCCATGCATGTGGCACAGATCTGAGAGGACAACACATAGGTGGTTAGAGTCGGTTTTCTTCCACTATGCTGATATATAGAAGGTGGCAGATAATGTGTAACTTCCTGTAGACAAGTGGCACGAGCAGAGCATGCCAACAAGCTATTATTTAGGTTTGTCAACTACATATATAGTGTTGGCACACTTAGTGGGTGCTAACATGACCTTAGGTGGATGGGGGTGTCATCCACCACTTTAGTGGGTACTTGTGGGTGGATGGGGGTGTCATCCACCACTTTAGTGGGCAGTTGTGGGCTGTTTTGAGAGTTTGCCTATATATTGCTAATGTGGGTTCTGTAGAGAGGGCAGATTGAGAGTGAGACATAGAGTTATGTTATGAGAGACTCTTGTATGCTTCTGGAGGTTGAGGCCTTTCCTTGTACTGTTTTGTGAATAATAGTAAAAGGTTGGAAGCCTTGTGCTTCTGTAAATTTATGGGTGTTATTGTCTTTACATTCTTGTAACTATACTTGTGTGTGAGAGTGTTTTACTTGCTGTGTGTTTTAGGCAGCAAGTGTGAGTTGGCTGAGCTAAGTTAGAAATTCAGAGAAAAGTTGTTCATATTTCTGGCTTAGTGCCATCACAGGGCACTAGATTCGTGTTCAGAATTTACCCATGTGACAATTGGTATCAGAGCCCAGAGTTGGGTTCATCATGGCCTGTGGTAATGCTACAGAAGCTCTCAAAGATTATGTGACTTGTTTAGAGGCCTTGGTGGGTGCTCCACAATCTGACGATGCTGCTGCCTTGACGGAGTAGATGGAATTGTTTTCAGTTAATTTGTAGACAATACGATCAATGCTTGAAGAGTTTGTAGGGGAGGCAAACTCAAAGATGCAGATTATGACGAATGATGTGATGTCCATGACAGACCTCTTCAAAGATCATGTGAAGGATTTGGAGGGCAAGGTGGATCTGTTGAAGAGGGCCATGCACAATTAGACTGTTGTAGGAGAGAAACCATCATCTTCCAAAATCAAAATTCTAGAACCAAAGTCATTCGGGGGTAAGAGGAGTGCCAAAGATCTGGAGAATTTCTTGTAGGATATGGAGCAATATTTTTGAGCAGCCCACATTCTAGATAATGACAAGGTAACTATTACCAGTATGTATTTGTTTGGTGATGCTAAATTGTGGTGGCGGACTCGGGTGGAAGATGAGTTACGCCCCAAAATTACTGTATTTGCAGAGCTGAGGAAAGAACTGAAGGAGTAGTTTCTTCCAGTAAATTCTGGCTGGGTGGCTCATGAGTTATTGAGGAGACTTAAGTATATAGGTACAGTGTGTGAATATGTGAAAGAGTTCATATCTTTGATGCTGGATATCAAAGATATGTCTAAGGGGGACAAATTGTTTAATTTCATGGCAGGCTTGCAATCATGGGCACAAATTGAGTTAAAGAGGAGCAGAGTGATCAACCTCTCTTCTGCTATAGTTGCAACAGATAGCCTGGTGGACTTGCAGATTAAAAAGTCTGACTCTACTACCGCCAGCAAACTGAAGAAGAAGGGCAAGTTCGGTGACAAGCCCGAGAGGTATGGTGTTGCTGAGGAAGAGAAAGATAAAGGTAAGTTAGAGGCGACATTCATCCAACAGAGGCCAAAGCTGGACAGTGGTTGCTTCATTTGCAAGGGTCCACACAGAGCGAGGGACTGTCCTAAGAAGGAGAAGGTGAATGCTATGGTTGCTGAAGAAGCCAATGGAGGAGATTCAGACTCGGATGAGGGTAATGTTCGGGTCAATCCTCTTATCATGCAGTCATGATAGGTGCAGGTGAGCATGTGGCTTCGGGGGAAGGCTATGCAGAGATGCTCACGGAGTTATTGCCAAGGTTGGTAATGGTGAATTTCCTCTTTATTTGTTTTTCTGATTTGGGTTACTAGTTATGAGGACAGAATCCAAAGGTGTTCAGAATTCATGTCATGAATCGAAGCAGAGGTTGGGGTTTATGTCATTATTTAAGTGCAGCAGTGGAGTTGTTGCAGTGTTAATGTTCAGCATTCAGGTTGGTCGGGGCCAACATGCTAAGTTGCAGGCAGAGACTTGTGACACTTTGTGATTGCTTCAACGAGGACGCTGAAATTCTTAAGTGGGGGAGGTTTGTTACGGGGTTGGGACCTTGACAAGCCCCTTGACAGCCATGGGATGCTGTCAGCGTGCATTGGGGGTGCCCAGTGGCATTTTCGTAAATATGGCAAAAAAGTGAAGCTTGGCGTTTTGGCTCAGGATCTTTATGGGAGGTACCTTGAGTTCATAGAAGATGGTTGGCGTAGACGGCAATCGATTTGGATGTCGTGCACTTTTAGACATTTATATGTGGGTGCAGACTAGTGGGCTTGGCATGGGCTAAGTTCACAAGGTTGGCTCAGATGTTGCTTAAAGCATAGACCACACAAGTCATGGACGTGTGGCATAGTCAAGTCAGGGACATGGGCACAAGGCAGTGGGCATAGGCAAGGCTCAGCGTGCAAGGTTGGCTCAGGGGACTCAGACATGGCTTATAGTTACAGAAGATGGCTAAGTGGGCTCAGGTGGTTGGGGGAAGTTACACTTCCCACTAAGTGGGCTTAGTTGGTTGGGGGGAAGTTACTAACACTTCCCATTAAGTGGGCTCAGTTGGTTGGGGGAAGTTACAATTCCCATTAAGTGGGCTCAGTTGATTGGGGGAAGTTACTAACACTTCCCACTCGTGTGCATATATTATGGGGAGTGGGGGTGTGCTGAGTAACTTCCTATGCATGTGGCACAGAATTGAGGGGACAACACACAGGTGGTTAGAGTCAGTTTTTTTCCACTATGCTGATATATAGAAGGTGGCAGATAATGTGTAACTTCCTGTAGACAAGTGGCATGAGCAGAGCGTGCCAACAAGCTAGTAGTTGGGCGTCAACTACATATGTAGTGTTGGCACACTTAGTGAGTGCCAACATGACCCTAGGTGGATGGGGGTGTCATCCACCACCTTAGTGGGCAGTTGTGGGTGGATGGGGGTGTCATCCACCACTTTAGTGGGTAGTTGTGGGCGGTTTTGAGAGTTTGCCTATATATTGCTAATGTGGGTTCTGTAGAGAGGGCAGATTGAGAGTGAGACACAGAGTTGTGTTATGAGAGACTCTTGTATGCTTCTGCAGGTTGAGGCCTTTCCTTGTACTATTTTGTGAATAATAGTAAAAGGTTGGAAGCCTTGTGCTTCTGTAAATTCGTGGGTGTTATTGTCTTTATATTCTTGCAACTATACTTGTGTGTGAGAGTGTTTTACTTACTGTGTGTTTTAGGCAGCAAGTGTGAGTTGGCTGAGCTAAGTTAGAAATTCAGAGAAAAGTTGTTCATATTTCTGGCTTAGTGCTATCACAGGGCACTAGATTCGTGTTCAGAATTTACCCCTGTGACACTAGTCCTCTATCTTGTATAAAAGTGGAAGTGGCAAGTGAGTTAGTGGCTTATCCAATAGAGAGTGAGGAGAGCATAACATGATTAATGAGGACTTTCCTTATTTTGATCATGATTCAATTTTGACCTTTGATACTTTAGAGAGTGAGGAGATGTTGACTCATATAGAGGTAGGAGATGAGGAGGAGGAACTTGTTGAAGAGAACCTTCTTTCTATTATCTCCAAAGACCCTCTTGAGACATGCCTTTTTGAAATGTATAAAAATTGTGGTTTTGACCTTGAAAGCTCCAAAAATGAAGTGAACTCTAAAATGGACTCCTTAGCTAACTTAGAAAGTGAGGAGATGGTGATCATAGAGGAAGAGGAAAGGGATGAAGAGAGTGCAATTCCCATTAATATATCCAATTGAGTCTTTGAAAGACTTTGCCTTGCCAAGTGCAAGGCCGCCCATTATTGATTTCATTTTCAAGACCGTGGATTAAAGGAAACAAATTGCATCTTTCATAATTTCTTTTCAAGTCGTTCTTTTGAGAGGTGTTTACATTGTTGTGAGAAATGATCCACTTGGGAAAATTGGCAAGAGGGTCAATGAGGATGTTTCATATCCAGTTTTTGATTCTTTTGATTAGTGAGTTGACCTAACGTCTTGTTAGAGACGTTAAACACTAGTATTCGTAGAGTTTTAAAACTCTATTCCTCCCTCATTTCTTTTTATTTTTCGTTCTTGTGTACATTCTTCCATCCATTTTTCAATCTTCATTCTTGTTACCATAATTGGGGCTTAGCACATGATTTTCTGCACTTTCAGCTCAAAATTAGGTATTTGGTGCCTGTTCAATCATTTACAAGTGTACCCTGGATCGATCGAACCACTCCGCAGTCAATTCTCTATAGATTTTAGGTCTCTGTCCATCGTGCGAACTTTCTATTTGATCGTTCCAAGTGCACTTTGATCGATCCGGTTGTCCCTGTGATCAATCTCACTTCCATACTTAGAAAAAATTTCAAGGCTTTGCAAATTTCAGGCCTCTGTCCTATCGTGCGAGCATAGAGATCGATCATCGATCCAAGTCAGGATCGATCACAGCTTTGCCCTTTGATTTTTTGACTTTTTCCTCTTTCTATTTCTATTTTTTTTTATTTTCTTTTACATTTGTCATTATCTTTTATTTTATTTTGTTACTTTTCTCTTTAAAATTATTAATTTTTTTTATTTCTTTACATTCTTTATTTCCTTGCATTTTTACTTCTTGCATTTTTATTTACTTGCCTTTTTATTTTTGTTTGTGTATATATTTGTTTTTTCTAAAAAAAAAATAAAAAATAAGAATAATAAAAAAAAACACCAAAAGCACCAAAAAAACAATTTTTCAAAGTACTATTCCGTCTTGCTAGAGACGTTAAACTTAGAACCCACATGATACATTGTATCTTTTATCTCTTGTATCGTGCATGTTCATTTTTATTTATATTTCTTTATCTTTCTTGCATTTTGTTTCATTGTACATGCTTCCATAAAAAGAAAAATATAAAATTTTTTCAACATTGTGCCCTTTTGTGTAGTCATGCATACTTTATGATTTATCTTGGGCTTGATCTCATATATCTCTTTCATCTTGTGCTATATTGCCTTAGAATGCTTGATTTACTTATCTTATCCCATTTAATATTTGATGTGAGTTTGCTAGTATGGTTATTCAAATAGGTTGTTGATTCCAAGTTTGGAGAGACCCTTTTTATATTGGATCATTATCGGGCTTCATACTTTCGCCACCACGGTATATTCTTTTCATTTTTTTCATTACTCTCATTACACATTGAGGACAATGTGCGGTTTAAGTTTGGGGGTAAGGTGAATTTGTTGCATTCTGCTTAAGATTTGAGCTTTAAATGCATAATTGAGATTGGAGATCCATGTTAGCTATGATTTTGATCTTTTAATGACTATATTGCTTAGAATTTAAAAATTGCTTGACTTGAGAGTTCAATACTCCTTGTATGCCTTGTGGATGCCATTTAGGAGTAAATTTTTCGAAAGATTGATATCTTGCTTGCATTTATGATCCACATCATCTTGATTTGTGATTATTTTGAGATTCACTCTAGGATTCTACACTAGCACAGGAGCACATTAGCATTCATTTGTAGGATACATGCTTTATTGATTATTGATTTGATTATATCCCAATTGAGCTAGTAGTGTATTGAAAACTTTCATTCTTGATAAAGGTAGATAACAAACTCTTTTCACTAAGTAGTCGGGATTTTAGCCTCATCAAGCACTGAATTTCTCACGTCGAAAGGTGGAGGGCCCAAACTCTAGGTTAATAATTGAAAAAAAAAAAAAGAAAAAAAAAAGAAAAAAGCAAAGTTGCAAAAGCAAATAAAAAAGTGAGGACTTCTCCCCAAAGGTGAAAAGTGGGAAATGAATAGATGGAGGTAGTTTTGATTTGTAACTTAGTCGATTTGAGCTTGTAAGTCCTTAGGGGTGTTTAAACACCTAATGCCCTAAAGCCGTCCGGTTTGGGAGTCATTGACCTAACGCTCGACCTCATGGATCGCTAGAGAGCTTAATAGATCAACACATTGCACTATGCTTCTATCTTTGATCCTTAGGATTAGAAAAAAAAAAAAAATGAGTGAAAAGAATAAGCGTACCTAGTTGAATAAAGCTTTAATAAAAGGTCAATTCTTTGTTTTGATGATCGGTACTAGATTTGTGTGCTAGCTTGAGGCTGAATGTGATCATTTCTTTAGTTGGCTTAGATAGCAACATATTTGATGCCGGTTCACTTAAAAATGATTCTAGAGTTGTTTTGATTTGCATGATCATTTTCTTGATGTGTGAAGGACCATATTTGCTTGCTTAGTGTTAAGATTTTGGGAGATTGCTTGGAAGGGGTTGAAAAATTATATACTTGAGGTAATTTTCTCCCAATGCTTGTTTGGAATATTGGTGCCTCTTTAGTGAGAAAGAGCTTAATATTTATGGGTATCATTTCTGGAAACCCTTACGAGACTTCACTCGTCCACTAGGGATAACCTAGGGGTTTAAAAAGCTTGTTACATGTGCTAAATGCAATCGTGTTTCCTATGAAAGTAACGCTATCCATTTATTGCTTTCTAGTCCATAGTTGCTTAGTTGTTCATTTCTTTCTTTACTCTGTAGTTCATTACTAGGGTCTAGCAATATTTAAGTTTGGGGGTGTGATAAGCGCTAAAAAGTGCACATTTAAACCCCTTAAGCTTGAGTATTCTAGGACCTTATTCTATCTTATTTTCCCGTTTTAATCTAATTTCATGTTTTTGTCTATTTCAGGTCAATAATGTTAAAACGACTAAAAATGGTTTCTTACAACCTTTTTGGAGTCAAACTAAGTCTTGGTGAGAATCTGGAGCAAAAAGAGGCTGATGCTGAAAACTGCCAAGTTGGATCGATTGAAGAAAAGTTGGATTGATCGAACCTTGATCGATCACACCATACCTCAGATCGATCACACTGTTGGTTGGATTGATCGAACTGTTCACTGAAGTTATTAAAAAGCAGATCTAAAGTTCATTTCGAACTAACTCGGGCTGTGCTTGAAAGAGAAGATCCTAGGGTCGAGTTTTCACATTTTTGGGCTCTAAAAGCCTTGTATATAAGAGGGATTGAACCATTTTTGTAGGGAGATCCATATTTTTTACATTGTAATTTCTATATTGTTGTAGTTTCTCTCTCTAGAAAGTTAGAGATTAGGGTTAGAAGAAAAGAGGGAAGTGGAGGTACATCTCAAGAACACATCTCTAGATCTACATACTCTCCATCTCTTGAGCTTCAAAGAAGAAGAGGAAGAAAAATATAGAGCCATGTTTAGAGCTTGCCCTTGAGGGTTTCATGACCACATCCACCTCCTCCATGATTGGTTAGATCTACACTTAGGGCTTGGATGAGTCCTAAGTCTTGTGTAATCTAAACCCTTGTATTTCTATTTTTGGGGATTTATATATATATTGTTGTGATTAATGGTTAGCCTTGTGATTGTTGATTTTATTCTTCATTGTGATTCTCTATTTTAATTACATATTGTCTTATGTGTGATTATCTAGTAATTAATCTTTATACTAGTTTTCTATGTTGGTTGCATGTCTATGTGTGATTAATTAAGGATTTAGTGATGGCTAAGCAAGATTTTCATTGAATGGGTTTACCAATTAATTTGATGGATTATTTTTATGCTTGATGAGTTGTTCTACAGTTTAATTCATGTTTGTAGGTAGGTTGACAATCTTTCCTTGGTTTGATACTCCACACTTATTATTGAAAATTCCATGATTCTCTAGATTGATATGTGCTCTCATTAGACCCATTTGTTAACTAATTGATGGATTATGCCTTTATCTTGGTGGGTTGTTCTACACTTAGTTTACTTGTTGGTTAGGTAGACAATTCACTCTTGCATTAGATAGTTCACACTTTTACATGCAAATTGTGTTTATGTTTGTGGCCATATCTTGATTGCAACAATGTATTCCCCATTAATGGAAAACAAGTGGTTAATTACACGAGCTTAGTGGTGATTCCAACACCCTAAGACCTCTCTTCATATCTTTTAAATCCTTATCTCTCACTAGTTTACTTTAATTGCATTTTAATTTAATTGTTTTCTAAAGTAATCAACCAACCTAACCCTCATTTGCAATCTTTTGGTACGCTAGAGTCGAAGTTAAATTCCAACACGTATAATCCTTGCAGACGATCCCTATACTTCATTAGTTGTAGTAGTGGTTTTTATAAATGTAAATTTGACTAAAAAGGCTTCCGAAACCACACTCATATTTTGACCTTGCGAAGCGACTTCTCGCATTAAAAAGTCCATTTTCTGAACACATAGGACGAGGCTCGTTAAAATGCTCAACTGGTATTACTGCCTCAGTGCCATACTATGATACCCCTCAATTCTAGAGCCACGGGTGATCAAGTCCGAATACAGATCTGAGGGATACCAAACAATTAAGTATATAAATAAGCATTTATTACAAAAGAAAAACTAAGAATAAATAAAATAGCAGAAAAGAAAACTAGATAATAAATCCTCCAAATGAATTATCCAAAACCTTTAATATCATTACAACTCGGGAATCAATCTAGTGGACCCCTAATGATAACCCAACTAAAACAATTGAAAAGAAATAAAATCCCAAAACCAAACATAAAGAGAATCCTACGTAGAGTCGAAAGAGTGATGTGGACTGTCTCTGCTCAGCATGAACAAGCTCTGTCTGAAACTGACGAACACATTAAAAATAATACTGGGTCAAGCCCACGAACAAGTTCTTTCTACAACAACCCAAACAAAGACCCGATAAACTATATATCTATAGCTAACCCCTACAATAACTACATAGTCCATAATACATATACACACTAAAGGAACCTCACTAGACTATAGGGTTGCCTCAACCTGAATAGTAGGCAACATGCAAAATGCACACATCGTGGGTATGAGTACCTAGACCTACCAGGGCACACAACCATACTATATCTAGCTACACATCCCTGGCAATATACGCACCCTAACTACTGATTCTGAGGCTCAAGCTCATATCATGGCATATGTCTATATATATATAAAATATATTCTATCTAATCTAAAGTAATCCACTACGTATCATCCAACTTGTTCAGTTGACCTGACACCAATATAAGTAGGACTTAATATTTTAGTTAATCCATTCCCTTATAAAATAAGTAGGACTTAACTGATAAGTTAATCAATTCCTAGAGTGCCACCATCCCATACTGGTGCACTACATCCACACAATCCAATAGTTGATGTAACAATTAAAGAAGTACATCAAATAATCCAGAAATAAACATAACAATGTAATATCATGCTATCACAAAAGTAGGAATGACTTATAATTTATTTAAGCTTCCTATATTACATATCCTACACAAACTGAATCTTAAACATACTGATATTTTACTATACAATCAAATATGCATTCTCCCAATACAATTCATGCTAAACATTTAATCTTAAATGTTAGAACAAAATAAAGATTAAATACATTCACTCCTCAAACAATCAAATAGCATGCATTATTATATTTAAGTTTGTTTAGAATTTATTTAAACTCAGATCTAGTCCTTATTGCTCGAGCTTCCTGCTTTAGGCTCGAGCTTCTTATTTCAGGCTCGAGCTTTTCACCTATGGCTCGAGCTTTTCTTTTCAGGTTCGATCTTTTCACCTATGGCTTGAGGTTTTCACCTATGGCTCGAGCACTGAATCAACGAATCAAGCACTATTTACGCGATTCAACCCAGAATTCTATTGTGAACCCAATCTTTATTGTTTAAGAATTCTAAGACATGTTTCTAAGTTCCATCAATACTTAAATATCAAAAATATCATTTTAAACATGTATAAACTCATAAAGAAATCAAATCAAATCCATGAATTTATCAATTCATACAACAAGAACAACCATGAAAAATATAATTTATAAACCTTATGTCCTAGATCAATTAAATTATAAATTTCAGTTTTAATTGTTCTTTAAATAATCCTAAGATTATACTGGAGATATAAATTCCACAGATCAAAGGAGAAGTGTAGAACAATAACTTACCTTTAGGGATTTGATAAAAACCTAAACCTCCTTCTTCGTCTTGCTCTTCCTTCTTTCTCTCTCTCTCTAAAATATATTACGTGATATATTTCTAGTCCTCTTTTTAACCCCATAGTTATATATTTATAGGCTAAATAATAACCCCTACTCCTTTTCCCAATCCACATCAAATTAATAAAGAAAAAATTATAAAATTAAAATACTAAAAAGGTAACTAAAATATATGTTACGTATAATCTATGTATATTCTTTTATATATATATATATATACACACACACACACACACACACACACTATCCATGGGTAATTATCTATACCCATTAAACCCTTTCTCCAAGTAGTGCATGGAACCCAATTGGTTGGCCCATGACTATTATCCATAACCATTAGAAAAAAATAAATAAATAAAAAATAAAATAACCATTTAAAATATTTAACTCATAACCATTAATTACAAGAAAACACCTAAAATTTAAGTAAACAAATATACATCATCTAACACATAATTCAACAAAATAAGTATTTCAAATAAACACATAATCAATTAATTCATATAAACAATTAAACAAATAGCTAATAAATCAAATAAAGAATTAAAAACACAATTAAAACAATTAATAAAATACCGAGAATATTCTTTTAAAATTAGGGGTATTACACATATGCCATAGCGAACGGACTTTCACCGGTTGGTCGTCTAGGGGTTGTTCTATAAGCCCACAAGATGTTCAGAAGCTCATCCAACCATTTACCCTTTTTATCTTCAAGCTTCTTCTTGATACAAGTAAAGATTGTTCTGTTTGTGATTTTGCCTTGACCGTTCGACTGCGGATGGCTAACCGCTGCCATCTTTTGATTAATTCCATACTCTTCTAGCAGGCTCCTTACTTGCTTTCTGTCCAGATTGGTTCCGTTGTCCATAACGATCGATCTTGGCATGCCAAAATGACAAATGATAGTGCTCCAGATGAAGCGTCTTACTTGAGTTTGGGTTACAATAGGATACGGTTCGGCTTCTACCCATTTGGTAAAATAATCCGTTGCAAGTAGAACGTATTTGTTCTATGATCTGGCCTTTGGCAGATTGCCAACCACATCCATCCCCCATTACGCGAAAGGCCATGGTTTGGCCATTACGTGCAAGTCTTCAGGTGGTTGGTGGATCAGTGGTCCAAACCTTTGGCACTTATCGCATCTTCTAGAAAATTCTTCTGCATCCCGCGACATGTTTGGCCAAAAATATCCTTACGTCATTGCTTTGTGCACCAGAGATCTTCCTCCCGAATAATTGCCACCCACACCTTCATGGATAGCTCGCATAATCTGCCCAGCTTCTGAGGAGGTAACACATTTCAAATATGGGCCTAAGAAAGACCTTCTATATAATTGGTTATAGACAATGGCATACTTTGCAGAATTTGATTTGATTTTCCTTGCCTCATCTCTTTGTTCGGGTAACACACCATCTCGTATAAAAGTCATGATTGAATCGATCCAACTCGGCTCATACGGTATGACATTCACTTGTCACGGATCCGCACCGAATGGTTCTTCGAAGATGGAGGGTTGAGATAACACATCAATTGGAATCACCCTTAACAGTGTTTCTCCAGAACTCGACGCACTGTAGGCTAACCGATCGGCATCCTCATTATATTCTCTTGGCAATTGAATGAACTTAATCTGATCAAAGCTTTTTATTTCACACATAACGGCAAAACGGTATGCTTCCATTATTTCATCTTTGGTACCATACTCCCCAGTAATTTGCCGAATGATTAGCTATGAATCGCTAAAAGCAACTAGACTTTTAACCTTCAGTTGTTTGGCCAGCCTCAGTCTTGCTAGTAATACTTTATTATTAGTTGCTTTGAATTCAAGTCTGATCGCTTGGCTTAGCGTGGTGCCTTCTGGTGTCTGTAGTTTGATCCCAATGCCTGCCCCCATTTGATTTGAAGAGCCATTAATGAAAAGCTTCCAAGGTTTTCTTCCATGTCTTTTACATCATATTCCAATAGGAAATCAACAACCGCTTGCCCTTTTATGGCCATTTGGGGTTCATACGTTATATCAAACGAGCTCAACTCTATAGCCCACTTTGTCATTCTTCCTGACAGATCAGGCTTATGTAGGATCACCCTTATTGGAAAGGTGGTAAGAACGAACGATGGGATAGAATTCAAAATAGTGCCTGAGTTTCCTCTTTGCTTTCACTAATGATAGGATTACTTGTTCCGCCTTTGAATACCTTCTTTCTGGCTTAGTTATTGTCTTGCTAACGTAAAACACTGGAAACTTATTGTAATGCTGGACACACCCAGTTACATGAAAAGCTTTTCACCAGGTTTTGGGGCAGATAAGAATGGAGGGTTCCGTATATACTCTTTCAACCTGGTTAACGCCCCCCGTTGTTCGTCTTTTTGATACTCCCTGATTTTTGAATGCAGGTTGGCCAGGCTCATACCCGAATACCCGAGGATATCAAAAACAAATCAGTAATAATTGAACACAGAGTACAAAATAGATAAATAAGAATAAATAAATTTCTGAAAGAAAACTAAAATGATAATCCTTTAATTGAAACCTTAGAATAAAATTTCATTAAATAATAAATTATTCTGATACAATTAATCCTCTAATAATATAACTTGGGAATCCATATCATGTGGACCCCTAGAAAATCTCAAAACAAAATCAAAAGTAAACAACTATCTACTACTAGATACTGAATCATAAAGGAAACTCCTATGTAGATAATCTAGAAGAATGAAGTAGATGATCCCTGCTCAGCACGAACAATCCCTACTCTTGACGAATACCTGAAAAATAATAGTGGGTCAGGCCCACAAACAAGTTCTACTCTACTACAGTCCAAGCAGAGATCCGATACACGTATACATTCTAGTCAATCCAACAATAACTAGTAGTCCGTATATATAGATACACACTATAGGACGCTCACTGGACTATAGGTTTGTCTCAACCTGAATAGAAGGCGACTTGTAAATCGCACATAAAGGGGGTATGAGTACCTAGACCTACTAGGGCACCTAGATGTCTACTATATCCAATTATCCAGCCTAGGTAATATGCACCCTATCCATGATCCTGAGACTCAAGCTCATATCATGGTACCATAATTATATATATATAATTCAGAAACCATCCAATCTAGTAAAAAGTAATCCTTCATAAGTAATCATCTATAAGCCATTCAACTTATTCAGCTGACCTGACTTGAATATAGATAGGACTTAACATTCTTTTGGTTAATCCATCCCTTTACAAAAATAGGTAAGACTTAACTGATAAGTTAATCCGTCTCTAGAATGCCACCGTCCCATACCGGTGCATTACATCCATACAATCCAGTTAAGAAATAAAATAATACATAAATAAATTCGGTAATAAGCATAATAATAATACGATATAAAGAAACATATTATGCAACCGACACAAGATTAAAATCATATGATTTCCATTTAATTTGCTGAAATAGTTCAAAGCAATTAAATCATCTGTTATCAATAATTGATGAAGAAATAAAACGGTACATCAATTAAATCCATAAATAAGTATAATAATATTGGAAACAATACCTGATTATATTATACTGCCAATCTAAGACTAACAACCTCCAATATCCATTTATTTTGCTAAAATAATATTAAACAAATAAATCATCCATTAACAATATGCTAATTTAATTAAAATTACATATTCTTCAAATTGTTAGCGTAAGAATATAAATTATGTTTTCTGGGATTTTAACATGTCAATTGATATTACTTGAAACCACTAACATCATCCAAACCATCACTGGAACGTTAAAATCCTAAAATAGTATCAAAATATTTATCACGTAGAAGTCCCAGCCATGGAGCATGCTCCCTTATGAAAGGAGCAAGCTCTTCCCACAATGGAGCCGCCTCCATTCGAATGGAGCCGCCTCCATTCGAATGGAGCCGCCTCCATTCGAATGGAGCCACCTCCACTTTGAATGAAGTCGCCTCCATTCCTGCTACTCTCTGTCTTCCTCATCTCCAGCGTCCTTTGATTATTCTAATCATCTTCCTTAAGGTTCATAACCTTCTGTTCTAAGGCCCAGATGATCCCAATAAATTTATAAACGACATACACATCTTAAACACGAATTAAAACAAGGTTTCATACAAGAATTTTCAAGATTAATCAAGAACACCTTAAACTTATAAACTCAGTTTTAATTCTAATTAAGCATGCATAAAAGATTAATTTATTATCTGATTACTCCTGGAATTAACCTAGGCATGCATGGAACACGAAATCTAGGGGAAAGAGTTAGAAGAAGAACTTGCCTCTGGGTTTCGGATTGAAACCTTAACCTTTTCTTCCTAGCTTTTCAGACGATCCTTGGCCGCCATCAAAGCCCTTGCTGCTCAGTCCTAAACCCTCTAACAGCCTCCCTTCCTTCCTCCTTGATCCGGCCTTAACCTTTGGCCGAGCCTCTCTTTTTCTCTCTCGGTTTTCCTCTCTGAAACCTTTTCTGTATCTCTCTTTCTCTATGTACATAATATCACGTAATATAAACCCTAGCCTCCTCTACAGACTACAACATATATATATATATATATAGGCCTTATCATAATTGACCTAATCCTATATCAAAACTAAGTCTGCTAAGGAAAACAAGGAAAATAAAATAAAATATCATAATATATATACTAACTATATACGTGATATAGAGATACATACATACATACATACATATATATATATATATACATATATATATATATATATATATATATATAAAATAATAATTACCTTTAATTATATATATATAATTCTGACTATCATACCATATTATTATTAATATTTTATAATTAATATTCTAATAATAATAAACAATCCTTATATATATTATATATCCATATATATATATATATACTAATATCCATGGGTAATCATCCATACCCATCAAACCTTCTATTCAAGTAGTCCATGTGACTCTTTGAGTTGTCCATTACTACTATCGAAATCCATCTCCTTTTAAAAATATAAAATAAATTAAAATAACATTTAAATTAATAAATAACTATTCATCATCAAACAACACTTAAACAAATAAATACAATCAAATAAGTACATCAATAAAGCAAACACATCAGACGACAATTTAATTCAAATAAACCATTTAAGTACATACAATTTAAATTAAACAACTAAGTCTATTAAACATATAACAATTAGCCAAATAATCAATTAAACAATTAAACAAATAAATAAATACCGAAACTATCATTTTAAAATTAACAATTAAAAACGCAATTAAAACAAATAAATAAATACCGAGACTATCCTTTTAAAATTAAGGGTATTACATTCTTCCCCCTAACAAAAGGAATTTTATCCTCGGAATTCGCCCTTACTTTATTCCATTATTTCTAGAAACTATGAGCGAATGACATCCTTCTATTCCCAAGTAGACTTCACCTGATTAGAATGGCTCCACTTAACTCCAATGTATCAAATAAGATACATGGTTCCTATATTTGAGAAACACAATAACAATACTACTAATAGGTTGTATCTAACAACAACTCCATCTTACCCAATATTTATTCAAGGATAACGATCCATATTCCTCCAAGTGCCACAGAATATATGCACAAAATTCCTATGCACCCAGCGCAAACGATTTGGTAACGCTAATCGATAGGCAACAGTCTCAAATGATAAACACAATCCGCGAAAAGTCAATATATTTAAATAAAAATTGACCATCCTCTAAAATCGCATTTGTTCCTATATGGAAGACATCATGAACAAACTACTTCTTGATAGAAAACTCTAGTATAGGAGTTTGACTATTTACGTAAATCTATTGTCGCTTCCAAATCGCGCGCAACCCACTACAAAGGAGAGTATTTCTCTCCAACGTATCTTTAAATGAGGTCAAGGTCTGATTGTACAACTCTTACTTCCATTTAAAACCAACAAATGAGAAGTCTGTACTATGTAATATACAAAACCTCAAACGTTGTCACACCAACCTCCTTGTACTAATAATATGACAGACAAAAATCTGTAAAGCAAAGTAAATACTTCAATTATCTACGAAAACCTAGGATATATGCCTCAAGCATATCCTCCACTATTAAATTAAATCTCTTGATCAATTTCTCCATCTAGAGATATGAAACAAAACTGTTGCTCCAACATCTTCAGAAAGTTCCTTCGACATACCACTTTTATCCACTATAATGGATAACCACATGCTATAATTCCGTTATCAATGCAATGTAGAATTGAGGTGAAACTCTAAAGTGAACATTTCTCTAATTAATGTTCATAAGCGAACTTACTCAATCCATCACTCTTATCCCATATAGAAAAATTTCCAATTCAATGTCGATAATTCCTACCGACCATCCACTCCTGATTAATCCTACTCCCATTTTGATATAGGAAGTGGCAAAATCTCCAATAATATCTGATTATCAATTTTATACCTTTCTAACAGGTGTTACACTTAGAGACAGTTATGTAGATGTCTCTATCCATACCGGCTCACCAAAACTAACATTGAATGTCTTGATGTAACTTATAATCATCTGAGTACACCGTAAAATTATGAATTTTACATTTCAGTCACTCCGACCTCTATAACATCATTTACGGAATTGACTAAACCTCTTTAAGTACCTTAAACTCTATCTGAGTAAGGTAATACCTCCTCCTAGGTCAGCTCCGATATTTGAAGTTAACCTCCTTAAATACCTTGGTAATAACAAGTGTTATTATTACTCATGCTAAAAACTTTAATTGATAACTCAACTACTAACCGAAAGATTTAAATATCAGATCGGTTGTTGAGAGCATCCGCTTCCATATTCTCTTCCATCACACAAAACTTAATGCAAAGTGTGAATCACCACTTTGATTCATTTAAGTCGTCTCGTAATCCATTCTATTCATATGAACTGATGTCCTACTAGTTCGAAATAAACAAGAATTGAGTTAGTTTAATTTATCAATCAACTAATATCCAATCCTGACCCTTTTGTAAAGTCAGCAATCCCTCAACTAAATCCGTGAAAAATGCTCTGTCATTTCCACTTCAGTTTAGGAAATGGCTGCAAGGATCTAGTGATCTCTGATGGTCTATCTCGACCATCTAATAAATATTAAACTTGGAGACAAAATATCTATGTCCCTCTCTCTGTCTGTCTTCTAAACATCTGCTTCATACCGTGAAGCATCATGTTTCTACTAGGATGCATAAAGAACTAAGAGTTGTGAACCACAGTCCTTGCATTCTCCATCCAATTTGTCTACAGAAAGTACCGTTCGTCTGGCACCACCAGTTTTCGTCTGCACCCATTGTTTAAATTGGAGTATCTTTAAAAGCTAACTCCACAACTGAATCCATGCACCACTAATCCATGATAAACTTACCAATAATGAAAGTCAACCGGTAATTCTATTCATCAAAAGTCCACTAACTACAACTTTCCCATACACATTGTGCACCTCTTCTTTATATAGGTGTTCGATCTCACCATCATATCTTTGACACGCCCTATTTCTTTAACACAAGTAAGTGCCAATCAGACTTCTTATTTAACTTCAAAAGAATATAAAACTTTTCTATCCTCCAAACAAGTCATCAATTTCCTAGCAACAACTATTTGTTGTGAACTGTGACCAAAAAAAAAAAAAAATTCTCCATATTATTTATGCAAGTGAAAAGACTTAGTTTCCTCCTCCATGTGCAACACCGACAACTCCTCCTAATGACACGCCCTTGTAAATAAATTCTTGATTAATGATAGACTAATGAAGATTTATTCAATCTACTATCCTCACTCTGCGTCATTCCAATAAGTACATAAACCAGTACGAAATCCTCCTTCCGTCTTGGTGACAACTTCTGAAATTTCCAAAAAGATGTTCTGCAACTCCGACACCTCTGATAAACCATCGTAGCGTTACAGTGGTCTTTATTTACCACAACCTCGCGAATACCGAAATATTAACAACCACCATCTTCATGGCATTGTAATATTATACGAATCCATAACTAACTTAAAGTATATCAAACTAATTGTACAAGATTATTTGACTAGTAGTGATGGTTTAACTATCCCATCCCAAATAACATACCATAATGACGCATGTCGAGGTTCAATAGATTGGCTGGAATTATGTATATCTACCAAATCCTATTACCATATGCTCACAATCCTAGCGTAATATAGCGCTATTATTCCATGTTATTAAAAACAATAGTTGACTGATTATATAATTGTTTCCCCAACTAAACCATATACCAAAATCGCAAATAATTAACGAAAATAAAACATATATGACAAACACAATAACACAAAATATACTCTTACTTAAGATATTGTTCAATCTAGAAAAGAAAGTCTCTTTTGAAATTAACCTTACCAGATTGTTTCACAATTTTCTTTTATAGTTTCGTAGGTAATCATCCAACCTTAAAGATCCTTTAAACATATCTTAAAAGCAACATATGTTTGCCTAAGCAAATACCAAGGGCTTAACCCTCATCTTCCCTACACACGAAATGTAAACTGTCTAACTTGGTTTTATAAAGCGAATTAGAATGTCACAACATAATCCCCATACTCTCCTGAACGTGATACAAAATCATAGGTTCCGTTCTAATAAGAATCCCATCAAATCCCCAAACTCCTGAAGAATATTTCTTATATATCTCTTTTAGAGATGATAAGAAAGTTTAATCATATGTAGATTGATCAACACCAATTCTACTAATAGCATTCACTATACTACTCGTAAATAAGATCACCCTCGCGCGATCATTCATCTTTAAGATTTAGTACCTTCTTCCTTGGATACTCTGAAATTTCCTCCATTAGGATCCTCTTCGGGCTCTTCCTCTTCGCTTGTCTCATTTATGAGAATAACTGAAGTCATGTTGGCCCCGATATACGGTGACCTATCACATACACTTAAATCCTTCCTTGACTTATACTTTAAAGTAGCGCTAATCAGAACTAAACCTTCAATCCCTAATTATGCCTTCAGGCAAAGAATCGATGACGTACTCCTTTACTTCTTTGGGCCTTGGACCCTATCCTCCTGCCAATGTCAACCATTCTGTAACTACAGAATATAATTGACATCAGTTCCTCCTAACGAATTGTAAATAGAGTACAACGAATCCTAATATAGGCTCTAAGTTTTAAGAGACGCAACGCCGAAGTCGCAAAACGAAAGACACTCCTAAGGACACTTGAACCTGGACTGCTCTGATACCAACTGTGATACCCTTGGATTTTCAAATGCGGGTTGCCAGGCCCACGCCTGAATACCCGAGGATATCAAAAACAAATCAGTAATAATCGAACACAGAGTACAAAATAGATAAATAAGAAAAAATAAATTTCTGAAAGAAAACTAAAATGATAATCCTTTAATTGAAACCTCAGAATAAAATTCCATTAAATAATAAATTATTTTGATACAATTAATCCTCCAATAATACAACTTGGGAATCCATACCGTGTGGACGCGTAGAAAATCTCAAAACAAAAATCAATAGTAAACAACTATCTACTACTAGATACTGAATCATAAAGGAAACTCCTATGTAGACAATCCGGAAGAATGAAGTAGATGATCCCTGCTCAGCACGAACAATGCCTACTCCTGACAAATACCTGAAAAATAATGGTGGGTCAGGCCCACAAATAAGTTCTACTCTACTACAGTCTAAGCAGAGATCCGATACACGTATACAACCTATTCAATCCAACAATAACTAGTAGTCCGTATATATATAGATACACACAATAGGATGCTCACTGGACTATAGGTTTGTCTCAACCTAAATAGAAGGCATCATGCAAATCGCACATAAAGTGGGCATGAGTACCTAGACCTAACAGGGCACCCAGATATCTACTATATTCAGTTATCCATCTTAGGTAATATACACACCCTAACCATGATCCTGAGACTCGAGCTTATATCATGGCACCATAATTATATATATAAAATCTAGTAACCATCCTATCCAGTGAAAAGTAATCCTCTAAAACTAATCCTCTATAAGTAATCCTCTAAAAGCCATTCAACTTATTTAGCTGACCTGACCTGACCTGAATATAGGTAGGACTTAACATTCTTTTGGTTAATCCATCCCTTTACAAAAATAGTTATGACTTAACTAATAAGTTAATTCGTCCCTAGAATGCCACCGTCCATACCGGTGCATTACATTCATACAATCCAATTATTGATGAAAAAAAATAAAACAATACATCAATAAATACGAGAATAAGCATAATAATAATTAGATATAAAGAATCATATTATGCAACCAACACAAAATTAAAATCATATAATCTCCATTTAATTTGCTGAAATAGTTCAAAGCAATTAAATTCTCTGTTATCAATAATTGATGAAGAAATAAAATGGTACATCAATTAAATCCATAAATAAGAATAATAATATCGAAAATAATACCTGATTATATTATACTGCCAATCTAAGACTAACATCCTCCAATACCCATTTATTTTGCTAAAATAATATTAAGCAAATAAATCATCTATTAACAATATGCCAATTTAATTAAAATTACATATTGTTCAAATTGTTAACATAAGAATATAAATTATGCTTTTTGGGATTTTAACATGTCAATTGATATTAATTTAAACCCCCAACATCATCCAAACCATCACTAGAACCTTAAAATCCCAAAATAGTATCAAAATATTTATCCCGTAGAAGTCCCATCTATGGAGCATGCTCTCTTCTGAAAGGAGTAGGCTCTACCCACAGTGGAGCCGCCTCCATTCGGGTAGAGCCGCCTCCACTTCAAATGGAGCCGCCTCCATTCCTGCTACTCTCCGTCTTCCTCATCTCTGATGTCCTTTGATCATTCTGATCATCTTCTTTAAGGTTCCTAACCTTCTGTTCCAAGCCCCAGATGATTCCAATAAATTTATAAAGTCCATACACATCTTAAACACGAATTAAAACAATGTTTCATACAAGAATTTTCAAGATCAAGCAAGAACACCTTAAACATATAAACTCAATTTTAATTCTGATTAAACATGCATAAAAGATCAATTTATTATCTAATTACTCCTGAATTTAACCTAGGCATACATAGAACACGAAATCTAAGGGAAAGAGTTAGAAGAAGAATTTGCCTCTAGGTTTCGGGTTGAAACCATAACCTTTTCTTCCTAACTTTTTCGGTGATCCTTGGCCGCCGTCAAAGCCTTTGTTTCTCAGTCCTAAACCCCCGAACAGCCTCCCTTCTTTCCTCCTTGGTTTGGCCTTAACCTTTGTCCGAGCCTCTCTTTTTCTCTCTCAATTTTCCTCTCCAAAACCCTCTTTCTATCTCTCTTTCTATATGTACATAATATCATGTAATATAAACCCTAGCCTCCTCTACAGACTACAACACACACACACACACACACACACACACACACACACACATATATATATAGGCCTTATCATAATTGACCTAATCCTATATCAAAACTAAGTTTGTTAAGGAAAACAAGGAAAATAAAACAAAATATCATAATATATATACTAACTATATACGTGATATAGAGATACATATATATAAATATAATAATAATAATTAACTTTAATTATATATATAATATCGACTATAATACCATATTATTATTA
Source organism: Cornus florida (assembly GCF_030987335.1). Taxonomy (NCBI): domain Eukaryota; kingdom Viridiplantae; phylum Streptophyta; class Magnoliopsida; order Cornales; family Cornaceae; genus Cornus; species Cornus florida. Next base: position 32,457,334 of record NW_026775576.1, read on the forward strand.
ATAATTTACAATTAATAATACTAATAATAATAAACCATCCTTATATATATTATATATCCATATATATATATATATACACACACACACACACACACACAGACTAATATTCATGGGGAATCATCCATACCCATCAAATCTCCTATCCAAGTAATCCATGTGACCCTTTGGGTTGGTCCATTACTATTATCCAAATCCATCTCCTTTTAAAAATATAAAATAAATTAAAATAACATTTAAATTAATAAATAACTATTCATCATCAAACAACACTTAAACAAATAAATACAATTAAACAAACATATCAATAAAGCAAACACATCAGACGACAATTTAATTCAAATAAACCATTTAAGCACACACAATTTAAATTAAACAACCAAGTCAATTAAACATATAACAATTAACCAAATAATCAATTAAACAATTAAAAACGCAATTAAAACAAATAAATAAATACTGAGACTATCCTTTTAAAATTAACAATTAAAAATGCAATTAAAACAAATAAATGAATATCGAAACTATCCTTTTAAAATTAGTGGTATTACAGTCCCCCTAGGCTTGTCTTCCATGGCCTCTTATTATATCGAAGAACGGTTTGCAGCGATTTGACAGCTTTGAAATGAATCGACTCAGTGCTGCTATTCTCTTAGTGAGTGCTTGCACCTCCTTTATTGTTCTCGGTTCTGCATTTTTTATCAAGGCTTCTGATTGGGCTAGGCTGACTTCAATTCCTTTGTTATTGACCACATGCCCCAGGAACTGCGTAGAACCCACACCGAACGAGCACTTGGTCGGGTTAAGTTTCATACCGTACTTTCTCAATACCTCTAACATATCTTGCAAGTGTTGCAAATGATGGTCCTTTCTTTTACTTTTCACTACCATATCATCAATATAGGCCTCTACAGTTTTGCCCATTTGACTTTTAAAAATCCTACTAACCAGCCTTTAGTAAGTGGCTCTAGCATTTTTTAATCCGAACAGCATGACCTTGTAACAATAGATCCCTCACTCGGTGACAAAAGAAGTTTTTTCCTCATCATTCGGATCTATAGGGATTTGATTGTAACCTGAATAAGTATCTAGAAAAGTAAGCCGTTCATACCTAGTAGTGGCATCCACCATCTAGTTAATTTTCGGTAACGGGAAGCTATCATTCGGACAAGCTTTGTTCAGGTTAGTGAAATCAATACAGACTCTCCATTTCCCATTCTTCTTCTGTATTACAACCACATTTGAGAGCCAAGATGGGTATCGAACTTGTCTGATGAATCCTGCATCCAACAATCTGTTAATTTCATCAGCTATAATTTGATTGCGTTCTGGAGCGAACCTCCTCTGCTTCTGTCTAACAGGCTTAGCATTTGGATCTATATTAAGGGAATGACATAATATAGAGGGATCAATTCCTGGCATATCTGAATGGCTCCAGGAAAACACATTTGCATTCTGAGACAAGAAATCAACTAGCAGCCATTTCTCTTCCTTTGCAAGCCCTAATCCTATCCTCGTGGTTCTGTCTGGCCTCAGAAGATCGATCTGCACATCTATGAGGGGTTCTTCAGTAAGCACCGAAGGTTCCTCCTCCTCCCCAACCTCTTTGGGTGGAGGCCTCTGTAATTGCTATCTTAAACTATCAGATCGGACGGATGCTTCCCCCTTCCCAGCGGCTTTCAACGTTACAGAATAACACTCCTTTGCTGCGATCTGATCCCCATGGATACCAATCACTTTGCTTCCATCTGGGTTCAAGCATCTCATCACCTGGTGCAAAGTCGATAGGACACCTTGGACCTTGTGAATCCATCCTCTTCCCATCAAGAGATTAGAGGACGGGTGAATTTCAACAACCACGAAGCTCTCCATCAATTCTCTCTCGACGGCAAACACCGGCAGCTCCACTATACCAATAGGCTCTACTCGCTTCCTAACGAATCCCAATAGTGGATTTCTCGTGGGTTTAAGCTTTTCTGGTTTAATCTCGAGTCGGTCAAATGTTATTCTTGGCATGACATTTGCGCTACTCCCTGGATCAATCAAGACTCTTCGGATCAAGCATTCTGCTACCCTTCACCTAATGACAAGGGGATCTTTATAAGGGATCTGAACTCGCAATAGATCCATTCTGTCAAACTTTATTTAAACTTAGGTGTTTTGCTGGTGTAGAGCGTTTACACTGCCTATTCTCCTCTTCATTTGTGCTTGACGAAGACGCTTTTGGAGTAGTTCTTCTGATTCTTTGGTCGGCTTAGGCCGGCCATGAATTGCATTTATTATCCGAATAGGCTGAGCGTTGTGGTAGTTCGGCTTTTGATCTCTTTTCACTTGCTCAGCCGGCCAGTTCTACTCCACTGCTGGTCCTTGAATGTACCCAGCGAACTCTCCTTTTGCAATCAGCATCTCCACTTATTTTTCTTAAATTCATGCATTCATTAGTCAGATGGCCAAAATCACTATGAAAAGCACAATGTTTAGATTGATCTCTCTGTTCGAGCGGTTGTCTAATCGACAGGGGAAGGCGAAACTTATCTTTATTTTCTAAGAATAACCTTGCCAAGGTGACTTTGAGCGGAGTGACCGATTCCTCCTCTCTAGGCCTCTTTTATGCTTTTCAGGAGGTCTGACGTTGTGGTGCAACTTGTTTTTGCCTGATCTTTGTTTTGGTATTCTCCTTCGTCGCGACCATGGACGTCTTCCTAGCATTGGCAGCTTCCTCTTCTTCCAAGCGCACAAAACCATCAGCTCTTTCATTTAGCTCGTTCATAGTCCTCGGCGTATTCACCACTAGATTTGTGTGGAACGGAGTCCCTAGAGTCATGGCCAATTTGAACGCCTGAACCGCCATGGACGAATTACACTCTATTACTATGCTCTTCACTAGGTTAAATCTGGTGGGGAAAGCTTGGAGACGTTCACCTTCCAACTATTTCATTGTAAACAGACTCGAGATATCCTTGGCTGAACGCTTGTTTCCATAATACTGGCTTATGAATCTGTCACGTAGGTTCTGCAAGCTGTCCATTGAGCCCCTTGCCAAGTTCTTAAACCAGTTGAGCGTCGGTTTGGTCAGGCTTGTAGGAAAAACCTTGCACATTAGGGGATCATTCTCCGTATTTAGAGCCATTTTCAGTTGAATATGATAAACATGCTCAATTAGATCATTTGTCCCATCGAACAAAGTAAAACCTAGCATGGAGAACTTTCTTGGATTTGGAGCATTCAAGATTTCATTTGAAAATGGTGAATCGACAGTCTGAGCTGCCGAACGTAGGGCTTCATTTTCCCTCGGTAGTACCTTCTGCTCAGCAAATCTCCTGTTTAAGCTTCTATAGTCATGCATTGCCATTGATGGGTGGTAGATTGGATCGAACAACCTTTCCTCTGTCAACTCTCTTTGCCATGATGACATGGCCTTATTGCAACCGACTTCATGGCTTCCTCTCGACTAAGCTTTCTTGATACGGATCAAACGCCATAGCTTCTTCTCGCCTACTTCTTTCGTGGTGCGGATCGATCTTCATGGCCTCTTCTCGCCTGATCCGTTCATGATGTGGATCCAAATGAACAGATCTTTCTCGATCATCCATATGATGAACAATTGGCGGTAAATATTCTGGCCTAATCTCTTCATGACGAGGATCCATATGAACGCCTCCTTCTTGCTCACCCTGGTGAGCAACATTTGGTTGCAGAACTCTTTCTTCTACCGGAGGCAGTCGTGGAATTACCCAAAGTTCTCGATGCTCTATTCTGGCTCTCAATTCTACATTTTCTCTTCTTAGAACTTCAATCATACTCATCAATTCATCGAGCTTTGAGCGTTGTTCATTATCCTGTGGATAAGAACTCTCATCTCCTATCATCGTTCCTGACCAGAGCAAAGTCATCAACCAAGAACTCTTGATTGGATCTAAACCCTAACGATGTGAACGCACAAGATCTGGCCTTAGAGTGGCTGAATTCAGACCTCCGTCAGCTAGATCTAAATCTTTGCTGTTGTGAACTCGTTGGATCTAGTCTTCGTCGATCAAGATCAAATTTCCTCAAAACAGATCACAGTCTTCCAGACCAAGATCCAATTTCCAGAAATCAAGCTTCTACCTTGTAAATCAATCTTGATCTTCCGAAAAAATGATCAATTTGCTTATAGAGAACTCGATGATCAACTGAATCCTTCCTTCGTTTCCTATAGATGGCGCCATTGAAGATGCAACAAAAAGCTCTCTCAATTTTGAAAGATTAGTTATTACACCTAAAAAAATCTCAACCATTTTCCCTTTCTTTTCAGTCTATTTATAGACCTTTACAATTGTTCTAGAAGCTTCCTACTTAATTTTTCTCATTGGGCCAGTCCCTTGGGCTCATCCTGGATATGGGCCCACTTCCTTTGCTCTGAGATTGGGTTTTAGGACTGATCTTTTGGTAATGGGCCTGATAAATGATGATCTGTCCGGACCAAGTATTCTTCCCAAACCCGTTTCTAGTAATCTGGGTCATGTCCGGCCCAGGTCATTTTTGGTATCCTTAATAAGTTAATCATTTTAGAAAATGGTACTTAAATTTATTTATCTTTTATTCATTTTTATGATAAATTGATACTTATAATAAAATTAAGGTAAATAGTATAGTTAATAGTTAGATAAGAGAAAAAATAATAAAAATAATTTAATAAAAAATAAAAAATAAAAATTTTAATGAGAAAAAGCAAAATAGTCTTTTTATTATTTATTATTCACTTGACACAATACGACTTACTTAATGCCACAACGAAAGTCAATAATAATGGAGAGGATCCTAATATATATGGATAGCTAAGTTCACTCGTTCACAAAATCAGTAACAATGAAGAGATTCCTAATTTATATGGATAACCAAGTTCACTGGTATTTTTGGGTCATGTGATATCAAGATGGGCTCTCATTTTTGGGTCATGTGATACAGGAAGGGATCCCTCATAGACTTAGATCCTCTCCTGTTAAGGAGGTTCTGTAGTCTTGTCATGTGCTTCAAAACTTTAGCGTTTTTAGGCTCAATAACTTACCCTTTATTATAACTTTTTAAAAAATAAAAAATTTATTATCGCTATTTTTATTCTCTTTCTCTTCTCTCTCCTTCCATATCTCTATCAGTCTATTTGTTCCACTTCTTACACCTCCACCTTCTAATGATGGTCATCTCCCCTCCCCTCTCAACCTCCTACCACCACCCCCTTCTCCACCAACCACTATATTTATAGACACATATACCTGTACCTAAACCCATATGTATAAATCTAATTTGAACAAGAACCAATATATCCACATAAATAGACTCTTAAATCAAGACATCACGTTGATTTATTTGGACTATTTAAAGGAATGGGCAAACACTACCTTAATTAGTTTTAAATGACTGCCAACTATGCGTCCAAACGTTAACTTTTTATGGCACACGATAGGTCCAGTTGTGAGGACGAGATTCGGATCCCTCATCTTAAGTATAAAAAAAGAAATTACTAAAAAAAATATAGAAATCAAAATTTTCGATCATTATATTTGTGTGAAGAAAATACTTGGAGAAAGTTTCTTACTTGATGTACAAAAGATCATTTTTGTTATTATATGTGTAGTTTATATACCACCTAGTAAATGAAATTCTATTGTCTGTATTCAGCACCTAGATCCTCACTAGGTACCGTTTAATCAACTTGGCATGAATTAGTTTTGTGCTCAATTGGTGAAGCATATTAATGAGTGGGTAATCAAACATCAAAGCTTGTAAATGAAAGTGTTTCATCTTAATAAAGCATGTTTTTCAATGTAGGAGCATAAATTACTATTATGTTATATTTGGGAGTATCGAATCGGCCCTTTGGAATTGCAATTAGAAAAAAAAAAAATTAAAATATATCCTTTAATTCTATATCCAAATCACCGATTCGAGACTCCAAAACTTTTTTTTTTTATAAATTCTTTCCATTATTCCTTGACTTTTAAGCTATGTTTTGTGCATTTGAAAAGAAAAGAAATGATAACATTACTTAGAAGGGAAAAGAAAAGAAAAGAAAGGAAAGGAGAGACTAGTGTTAGTTGCTTGTCTTGGTTGATTAATAAAATAAAATAAAGGAAACAGTAGAAATCATGTGTGGGGGCAGAAAAGAAATTAAACTATTGTAATGAATTTACAACCATACCTTTTCATACACTTTTTCTTTGGGTTAATTTCACCTACACCCCCTGACCTTTGCCAATATTCCACTTACACCCCCTTTACATTTCATAATTCCACCTGCCACCTTTCTCAGTAAGGGCCGTCACTGATATTGCCCATAATTATATATTGATATTTATATAGAAATTTGTAGTTTAAATGAAAAAGACTAAAACCTAATCTTTCTCAATATACCACATTACATATATGTATATATGTCTATTTCTCTCTCTGCAATCTGTGCACACAGAGGATCGCTCCCAAATCATCAAGACTTTAATTTTTTTAAAGACCAAATTGCGTCCCAAATAATCTTGCTCTACATCGACGAGCTGTTCCTTGGCCGCTATAGTTACAAAAACTTTGTTGTTGCCCAACGATCGTGTCGTGGTTCTTGGCCTCACCACTGTCACTCTAGCTCTTAACTTGAGCTTCCACAGATGAATCCGTATGACCCAGAAAATTGAGACCCATCAAGCCGTGAACTATGATCTGATTGAGGCTTATGACGATGGCAACCAGTTCCTGCCATTGCTCTGTTTGAGTGAGGTTTACAGAGAGATAGAAGGTGGGTTTAGGAATTGGGACCCACTAACAAAAATTAGTTCTTCTATTTCGAGTGAACTTCGATAAAACCTCAGAGTTGTAGCGTCGAGTTTCAGTGGTTCGAGACGGCCAAGTTTGGCTTACAGGATTTCATCGAAGTCGAAACGGTGATGCCAACATCGTTTTAATCGATGCCGATGGCAATGCTATCGTTTCGGTTCACCTTTGTAGTACCCCATCGCCAGCGAAACAGAGACGACGTTAGATCAGTGGTGGTGGCGATGGTGCTGCCGCCGCTCCACTGCCGCTTTTGCTTACTCCTTAATGGCATCGCAATCCATGTTTATCGGCAGTGGGATGTCGGATTACTCCTTGATGAAGTTGCAGTCGATGTCTCTTGGCAGTGAGATATCAGATTATAACATTAATGGCATCACAATGATGTCTCTTGCCGGCGGGATGTCGGATTACAGCCTCTACGGTGTTGTAATCGGTGTCTCTTGGTGGCGGGACGTCGGATTACAGGCTTACAGCCTCGACGGCATCGCAATCAGCAGTGAACATCTGCGTCTCGTGCTCCGTTGGGAGGGCAGCATCCACATCCGCGTCTCGTGCTCTGTCAGAGGGTCTGTGCCTGTGTGGGACGAGGAAGACAATATATATATGTGTGTGTGTGTGTTTAAGTGAAATAAGGCTAGTTAACAAATTAAGGTTAGTTTTGTAATTATGTATTGGTCCACGAGGTTAAAGATGTCATTTTAGTTATTAGAAGGGTAAAATTAACCTTTTAACAAATCTATCATGTTGATATCAGCACACAGCGTTAGTTGCATAATGGCACGGGGTAATTTGTTACGTAAATCAAAACCTCAGGGGGTGTAGGTGGAATTTTGAAACATAGAGGGGGTGTGAGTGGAATATTGACAAAGTTCAAGGGGTGCAGGTGGAATTAACCCTTTTTCTTTTATAAAAATAAGGACAAATTTCGTATTAAAAAAGTTTCATTAAAAATATTAGTTTCCCTTCCATTTTTTAGAAGATAACAAAAGTTACTATTCATACCTTATTCTATTCCTCCAAATCCTTCATTTTCCTTTTCTTTCCTTTTTTTTTTTTTTTCCTTTTCATTTATTTACTTACCCTACCAAACACATTTATTTATTTACTTTTTATTTCATTCCATTATTATTCTTTTCTTTTCTTTTCATTTCCATTCTACCAAACTCGCCATTAAATATTTGGAGTTCCAGCCTAAGTTATGAACTTATAATGAATACAAAAACGAAAAAGGAAAAAAATGTAACAAGAAATGCATTTGACTTCATGTTTACATTTTATAAACATGATTATTACTTGTTATAGTTAGTAAAATACGGTACGGGGAAAATATGGGTATGAAAACGTACGAGTATAATTTGATTTTTTTTTTTTGTAAAATACGTTTAAAAAAAATGAAAACGTGTATAATACGTTATATGCACTAAAAAATTGGAATAAAAAATTCGGCTATACAGATCTTATTATTTTCTTATATATCATATATTTGTCAGGACAATGAATAATAGGTAACAAATAATAAAATAAATATATTACAATTAACACTATCACAATAATCATAACAGGAAAAAAAACTATCTAAATATAATTAATCAATAACCATAGGCCAATAACATGATCAATTCATCACAAAATTAATGAAAAAAAATCTAATTCAATTAATCAACTATGTTGCCTAAATTAAAAATAAAATTAAGTTGTTTGAACCACTTAGGATACTTTTGAATAAATTTCAATATTTATACCTTTTAGCCGGATAAATATGATTTGACTATTGAAATACCTCCTCCATGATAGTTAGAGTTTTGTTCAACATGATCCCAGAATGCATCCCTTTTTTTTTTTTTTTTTTTTTTTTTTTCGTTTTTCTTTGATAGTATATATATTTATAATAAATGCATAAGTATATGGTGTGATATTTGTGAAAAAATCTTTACATTTTACTAAAATATCTAGTGAATGTGGTGATTTACACATTTCCAAAATAATAATAATAATAATAAAGATACTAACAAAATTTAAAAGATCTCAAAACAAAACAAAAAATTTATAAATGTTTATAAACATCAATAAAAATCTATGATTCTTCAAAACTATAGTATTCCACAAGGTATATATATATATATATATATTTCATTACTTTGATTAAAGATTAATCATTGGAATGACAATAATAAGAGATTAAAAAAAAAAAAATAGAGTGATGGTAGAAAAACTGAGTAGTCACAGCCTTTCCCAAGATTGCAGAACAAATAATATTATTTTGATGGTGTGAAAGAGAAGGGTTATACCAAACAAAAGATGGTAGTTTGTGTTAAAAATGTGTGTTTGAGAAAAATACACCATTATAAATGTGAACGAAATAAAAAAAAAAAAAAAAAAATTAGGTTACCCTAAAGTATAAACACGAATTAAATGGAGCGAACAAAACGAAACGAAAGTATTTTTTCAAAATTCGTATGTACATGTTTAATTCGCATATCATACGCAAATTTACCAACTAATAGCGAACATCATGAGAGCACAAAGGTATATAATACTTGAATCCATTAAATTTATTTCATGAAATTCATTGAAATCAGTTTATTTTTAATTTTATCATATAAATATATCCATTTTTCTTTTTTACAATAATAGGTTGTCATATTTAGTACTAATCCGAAGTTAATACAAGAATACTACTTAGGAAACTAAAATTTAAAACCAAAAAAAGAGGGAAAAAAAACAAAGGTAAACGAAACTTTTATATCCAAATGCAATGTTTAGGGACGACAGAACAATCAAATACTACATGAATAGTTAAGTCATCAAAAGAATCTTCTTCAAGGGCTTTTCTATAATTTAGATAATTAATGTGTCAATGGCTTTTTGGCCATGTCATGCCCAATTGGACTCTCAACCATTAAGTCACACTTTAAGATAAACAAAGTATATCACGAGTACACGAGTGTAAATGATAATTGAATCCATTAAATTCGATTGAAGAAAATAGAACTTGGACCAAAAAAAGTAGACACATCTTTTATACAATCCCATAACAAATGTATCTTTTTGAAAATTCAATCCATTAGAAACCAATTTATAGTTTGTGTACAATAACAATGTTATGGACAACATGACTGATACATATTAAAAACAAACTATTTCCTCTATCTAGTTGATCCAAAAGAGTATAAAAAGTTACAAAGCTTGTGTCTGAGCCACTCCTCCAAGATTCTCAAATTCCAAAAAAAAAAGAACAGCAAAAGATCTTATAATGTTTGTCGAAAATGCTAGGAGTAGATTCGATCATAGCCCAAAGTGGAGGAATTTGTCAAGATGCAAACAAGATCTTGGAAGCAAGAATCTATGTTTTCCACCATAGATTGTCAAGATGCAAACAAAATCTCGAAAGCAAGAATCCATGCTTTCTCTTGTCCAAAAACAAGGTAGAGTGTGGCTCTGAAGTATACCATCACACATACTATGCAAATGAATACGACTACCAGACTAAAAATTAATCATTTGAGCAAGATATAGAGAAAATCAATTTTTACACGTAAAATGTGGCTCCAAAGTTGTACAGAGAAAATCAATTTTTGAATGATGTCTTCCATATAAAAACAAAATAGAGTTCAGCTCTAAAGTCTACCATACGAGACCAAAATTTAATCCATTAAATTCGATTAAATAGATACTCTTGAGGAAATTAAAACTTGGACAAAAAAAAAAGTAGACACATCTTTTATACAATCCCATAACAAATGTATCCTTACTATTTTCTTGACTACAATGAATTAATAATTGGTCCGGTCTATGAACTTAATTAAATTAATTCATTAATTAATTTCTACTCCATTAAAAGAAATTAATTGAACTCCAATTAAATAATAAATAACCTCTAAATCAATGTTGCACATTGACCCCTCTATGCATAATTAGTTATCGGATGAATAAAGCCATCAATTCGACTACTTAATTAATACATTTATTTTGGTACCTTTGATTATTTATGACTTGATCACAATAAAACATTTGTTTAACAAAAATAATAATTTAAATAAATAAATATAGAATAAATCATTTTATCTAAAAACACATGAAGGCCTTCGAATTTGCTTTGTGATCAACCATAATCAATACAAAATAAATACAAGTAGCAATGATGCAAATATTAAAAATATAACCCTCTAACTATTAATTACATAATTACCCAAAGTGACGGTCTATGGATTCCGAAGATTCTGCTGAACAAATCAAAGTAATTACTAATTAATAAAAGAGTCTATACTTCTCTCATACTTAAGAGTCAAATGCCATGACAATGATAGGGAGCAATTGCATTCGATGACTCTCGCAATATATCTCAACCTAACGCGGATTCAGTTCAAGTTTTAGTAAATAATGAGTCCATCCATAATTATCGACTCTGAACTATTTATAATTACTATTTATATTCATGTATTAATGGCCATCACATACATATATAAATATCTCTTGTAATCAAGTAGACACAATCAATTCCACAATGAATCGAAACATAATACATTGAATTCACCAATTGTGTAAATCATAAATATTTCAGATATGTTAGGAGCATACGTCTCTTTAATCCAAATAGGAATTCGCTATGCTAGGGCATATAAATCCCAACACAAACATGTTAGAGTAAATATTAATTTACACTTATGCATAGTTTGTTTGGGCATAAAAATAAAAAAATATTTGTTCAAACAGGAAAAAAATGAAAAAAAATATTTTACATCGAAACAAATGGAATAGGAGAAAAAAATATAGGCATGCATACGAAGCAAGTTACTCTGAGAGCAAATAAATTTGATTAATTTGAATCTATACTTTGGGATCAGAACTTGTAAATTTCTCTATTTTCAAGTGGAATACTCACCAAACCAACACTAGTAAGTAATCTTGTTTTTTTTTTTTAGTTTCATGTATGCCGTTTACAGTATCAGACTTTTAGTTCACAATATTATTGAATTGCTAATAAGAACTGTTAGGTAAAGAAAACTACACAAATAAAGGGACATTGCTTGTACAAACACCAAATCCCGAAACATAAGACCAACAGAAACCATATTACATTTCAACATAAATTTCCAATCTTCTATATAGTTTGGGGCATCAGAATTATCATTATTTTGGGTGTGATTGCATGAAAACGATTTAAAATGAGGATAATTGAAACAACATCAAAAGATAATTTCCAGGTTGAGTGACACTACCACTTGCCTACATAAAAATTCTTTTGTCAAAGACGAAGCATTAATCGTCCCATGAGATGAGACACAATATTGAAGACAAAAGGTTTTATATTGTAAAAGAATGCAAATGATGTATAGAAGACAAATGGTTTTGGTGATTTCTTCCTCAACTAAGGAGTAAATCAATAATTATTGTATTTTTATATAGAAAAAAATATTACAATATGGAAATAATCCACCAGAATTAATTTACATGTATTCTTGTTCAACAAGAATTCTTGATCTACAAGATCTCAATAATTAAGGAAATAATTATACCTAAAATAAATCCTATAATGAAAGTCAACTATAATACATATATGGTAATACGTTAACACTTCCTCTCAAGGTGGAGCGTGTATGGAAATAATGCCCAGCTTGCTTATCAAACCATGAAACGGATCTTTCCCCAACGGTTTGGTGAAGATATCCACAAGTTGACCAGTAGAAGAGATATATCTAGGAACAAGAAGCTTGGACTAGATCTTTTCTCGAACAAAGTGGCAATCAAGTTCAATATGCTTCGTGCGTTCATGAAAAACAGGATTGTTGGCAATATGCAGTGCAACTTGATTGTCACAAAATAAAGTCATAGGAGAAGAATGAGAAATACCAAGATCGCTTAACAAGTATTTCAACCACTGAAGTTCATATGTTAAAGTTACCATAACACGATGTTTGGCTTCAGCAGAAAAATGAGAAAATGTAGCTTGTTTCTTGGTTTTCCAAGAAAAAAGGTTGGAACCAAGAAAAGTGCAATACCCAGTGGTCGATCATCGAGTGACAAGACAACTTGCCCAATCTGAATCACATTAACCTCGCAAATGAATACTGCTAGACGATGACAAAAGAATTCCTTTACCAATAGAACCCTTTAAATAGCGAACCACATGGTGCGTTTCATCCATATGAGCATTACGAGGAGAGTGCATAAATTGGCTTAAAACATGCACTGAATAATTAATATCCGGTCTTGTAACAGTAAGGTATATATATAAGATGTCCCACCAATCGACGATGTGGAGTGGGATCAGGAAGTAATGTCCCATCATCGGGTGATAACAGCAACTATTGTTCCATGGGAAAACCTGAGACACATATATACCTCTTCTTTAAAATCACCTTGTAAAATTCTGCGTTTCCCCTTGTCGGGAAAATCTAGATTTATATAACCGCAACTGTTGTTCCATGGGAAAACTTGAGACACATATATACCTCTTCTTTAAGATCACCTTGTAAAAATCCGCGTCTCCCCTTGTCGGGAAAATCTAGATTTATTGAGTTTACAAATCCACGTCGCCCCTTGTAGGGAAAACCAGGCAGAAGTGCTATTTATACGTCTTCTTTGAGATCACCTTGTAAAAATGCATTATTAACGTCAAGTTGATGAAGAGGCCATTGCTTGACGGAGACAATGGAAAGCAAAGCACGTACCGTTAGTAATTTCACAACGGGTGCAAAAATATCATGATAATCTAGGCCTTCAACTTGGGTAGAACCCTTTGCCACTAAACGAGCTTTATGACGCTCTATTGTACCGTTTGATCGATACTTCATCTTGTACACCCATTTACAACAAATGGGTTTTTTATTGGGTGGAAGAGATGTAAGGGTCCATGTAATATTTTTCTCAAGAGCTTTTATTTCCTTTTCCATGGCTACTCTCCACTGTGGTGACTTCATAGCCTGGGAGAAGGTTTTAGGCTCACTTATGGAACAAATTATAGAAAGGAACCCTCTGTGTGCAACTAAAAAGTTAGAACTAGAGATCTATTGATGGAGTTGGTAAGGTGTACCTACCAACTTGGAATTAGATGGAGAGGGCACACGTTTATGAGTGGTAGTGGAACAATGATAATAATACAAGTAAGGTGGTGGTCGCCGATTACGACTAGGCCGAGCAATTGGCATTGTACCTGCAGAAGAAAGTATGGGATTTGGTTGCACACTAGGTGGTTCAGAATTATTAGATAAATTTTGATCAACAATAAGTGGTACTATTGGATTATTTTGTTCAATAATATTTGTATCAACAACTAGTGGTATAATGGGAGAAGAAGAGGCACCATGCTTTCCAATTGGAAAATCAAAACATGGGTTATCAATCAAAGGCAAAGGAGTGACATCAGAAGGTGATAGTACCGATTTAGACAATCATGAAAAGGAAAAATTCCTTCATAAAATATGACATCACAATAAGTAAAAATAGTTTTAGATGCAATGTCAAAAATTCTATAACATTTTTTAGCATAAGGGTAATCGACAAAAATACCAGGTTTGGCATGATGGTCAAATTTATTTTTAATAAGGTAAAATGCAAGAAACCCCCCTGAACTATGGGGGTTTTGCAACTAACCCCCTTGGACTACAAAAAACCCCCCCTGGACTTTGATTTTGTTGCATATTACCCTATCAGGTCACAGGAAAAGATAAATGACATTTTTGCCCTTACTATGAAACTACACTGTTCGAAGCATTGTCATATTAATTTGCTAACATGGCCAAAAAAAAATCTCAACAGCCAATGGAATATTGATAGCACACCAAAGAGAGAATGTACGTACTCTCTTTTACTCCATCACATCATCAACCAGCTCTTATTTGTGCCAGAGACACACATACATCCTGTTGTGACCCGAGTTTTATTCAGCCCGGTACGTCAGTGATGACCTGAAGATTGACCCGTTAACGGATCCAGATGCGGAAGCAAGAAACAAAACGATGGTCTTCCAAGGCACAAAAAACCTCTAAGACCCTAAGATGACCTTCCATGATGTCAAGGAACACAAAGGAAGAAAATGTAGAAGCAAAAGATAAACCAAAGTCTTAAGAGATATATAGATCATCACTTAAATGTAAGTGTGATCTTCCACGAAGTCACGGAGCCCAAGGAAATAACCAGAAGCGGAAACTAGGATAAAAGGGTCAAATGGTACCCCATAGCACCAATGACACCCAAGGAAACAACATCTAGTTCAAACTGGACCACGTACGTCATTAAATGACTCAGATGAGATAAACAAGGTCCTATGAGAACAAACAAACGGAGTTAACCTGTCTAGGCAACAAACCAAGCAAAACTCATAAGGTAGCTCCATTTCGGCCGACCGAAATGGAGCTTCGGTCTGCCGAAATGAGCTAGGAAGAGAAGGGGAATGAGCCTTCATTTCGGTCGACCGAAATGACAAACCGGTCGACCGGTTTGAGGCTCGAAGTGAAAAATGGCTACTGGAATGACAAAACACTGTTCAAATCAAATTGAACAAAGAATCGATCGACCGAAACAAGCCAGGTTGACCGAAATAGGTCAAGAAGGTGAAAAAGCCTACTGGAATGCATGATTTTACTGTTCAAATGAATTAAACCAAGAACCGGTCGACCGAAACAAGCCATCGGTCGACCGAAACATGTCAAAAAACTAAAAATCAGGCCTGCTATGCACCAAGGCTGAAATGAATTCCTAAGTTTCCTTTGAATCCACCATGGCATGATCTATTTACATTATATGCTAATGTGTGATGATTCGAACATACACGTAAGTGTAATATGGCATTTTAAACATGCTACAATGGCCTACGGCCTCATTACATTTCATTTACAAGATTTGATATACCAAACCTTAAGGTTAGCTAAAATACGTTTCAAAGGCAAAAATTGAAGTTTTAAATGCATACACTTGAACTTTAAAATTTGTGGCCCTTAGCCTCATTTCATACATATCAAATACATTGTAAAGAGTGTACTTATGTACATATTACAAAAATAGAATCAAATTTACACATTTTGACATATAAAGCTATATATGGCATTTCAAGCCAACATTTACAAGAAATGGGAACTTCAAGTCTACAAATCATCCAAGGATGATGTGAATCCCGAATCTTGATCCCGGTACCTGAAAAATGTCCCCACTACGTAGGTGAGTAACATAAAGCTACTCGTAGGAGATGAGCATGCATCGACCTAACATTTTACAATTCTATCACCTTAAGGTGAAACATGTTAAAGGGACTCATGCCACCTAACGTCTATGTTAAGTGAGACTCAGTGAGCATCCTAAACTACTCATGCAATTGAATTGAACAACGACATACAATTATACATGCTCAAGTACACCAAACCATATTAAAACATGGTACACGACATACATGTTTAAGTACTCTAAATCATATTAAACAAGATAAACAATATCTGACATACATACACAAGTATTCGATATAAATATAGAGTACTCATAAATTAAGTATACAAACACAAGTATACTAATCTAAACAAAATACGCATAGGACAAGTATACATGGCACAAGTATACTAAATGCAATCTAAACTCACGGAGCAAGTATACAAGTTCAAGTATACTAAATAGTATTCAAATACCCAAATTAAGCATCAATTCTCGAGCTACAAGTAATCCATGATTAACAACTTGAAATTAAATGCGAAGTCAAATAGTGGAAAAATTAGGCAATGCGGTCGCTAGACCAAGTAAGTATTTTCGGGTAATTACGACCCACAAGGTACCACTTAGTGTGCACTATGACTTAGAAGACTCTTGTCTCCGTACTAGAGCCAAACCCTAGCTATCGCATAAATTATTTCCTCATAAGCTTTCCAAAACCAATAAGTTCAAAACTTATACAAAATCAAATGCAAGTTACCACATTCCATGCACAAGTAAGGTTGAGTCCAAACAAACCATGTTCTAGAATACAAGTCTAAATAGCATATGACAAGTCATGTCCTCAATATGCAATTTATACACAAAGCAAAAATATTTTACAACGATTGATCCACATTACCATCCTAAGCCACAAGTACTAAATAAGCTTCAATTTAGTAACTAGCTTCCAAGGTAAACAATTGTAATATTCCAACAAGCTATATTCCTACACAAGATATATTTAAACAAGCTTTGCAAGACAATGATATCCTATATCATGCTAAGTCCAATTACCATTTTAAGATGCCACAAGTACTAATTCTACATCTAATTAGTAATATGCTCACAAGGTAATTTGTTGCACTACATTTCATGAGATTATCACCTTGACATGAAAGGTCTCTAGATTTTAAATAAATTCCAATTAGGCTCAAATTAATATATGTAAAAGGATATAACATGGTCTTCACATATATTCTATCTAAAATCAATTTAAGTGACTACAATACTTAAAATTAAATTAATTAAGCTAATTAATTAATTTTCTCTACATTTTTAAATAACTTCAAATATCCTCAATTTAACATATGTTAAAGAACTCACCAAGGCCTACTTTAACATCACATTACAAGTTGATTTTATACTTGATACAACTATGTGAATTAAACTTTCATAAAAGTTAAATATTAAATAAAATTTGCAATTCTTATTCAATTGCTCCCAATTTAACCAATTTAATATATGTTGATAAACATACCAAGGCCTAATTTACTAGCATGCCACAATTTAATTCCAAGTTACACACAACGATATGAATTAAATCTTAAATATAGAAATTAATTAAATTAAATTTTAAAACTTAAACAAAGGTATGCTTCCATGTTGTATATGCTCATATAACAATCAATGCAACATAAATATAAACCTAAGACATCCCCTACCTCAATTTGAGATGAAAATCTCAAAAGTCACCAAAATGAAACCGCTCCGAATCCGACGATACTCCTAGGTTTTGTCGGGGACAACGTCGTGATCATTAATCCCAAGGAAGCCCTATCAAAATCACAACTTGGCTTCAAACCCAAACTCAAAAAATGGCCAAAATGAGATTCCAATTGGTGGAATCGAAGGCCTCGCCAAGACGAACACAAAACACTAAGGCACTACGGCGTTTCACTAAAGGGAAGAAGCTCAAAAGAGGAGAGAGAAGGTGGCAGCCCATGGCTGCCATGGAATCCGGCCAAGAGAGGGGAGAGAGTGAGAAATCTGATTTTTCATTCTAAGACCCCCTAATTATACAAAAACTCAAAAAGTGCCCCGAAAGGGCCTCGCCGGGTTCGGAAAAGTGAAATCTGAGCAAACGCCCTCAAACGGCAAAACTCCGTGAATGAAAAAGATTCAAAATGAGAAAAGATGAACAACGGAAGAAATGGCATCAGAAACCGAGTCCCATGTAGAAAGATATACCCTGAACGAGTTTGGCGGCAACTAGGGCCAGAAACCCTAAAACTGGAGAAAAACAACCAAAAGGAAATTCTAAGAGTACGCAACTTGATGAAAAGTGAAAATGAATCTCGTACAAGCATCTAAGCTCAAATCAAGGCATTTTGTAATAACTTTCATTAATTACATAATGGCCCCTCCAAAAAGTGAAAACTGCACTAATAACCCAGAATGAAAATATCTTCCAAAAATATTTTCTTAAAAACCCCTGAAATAAAATATCTCCAAAATATATTTATGAAAAACACCCTAAGAAATAAAAATATTTCTGAAGAACTTTGCATCCATGCCCCTATAGACACCGGGAGCAACCAGAGTACTTTTCTACAAAAGTAAAGATACGTATTTCGTGGAAACCACTTAGGATGAAGGTACGTGAAGTCGAAAACCAACTCCGAGCATGAAAAGTGAGGTTATGCCAACAACGTGACAAACGGGGAAAAGACAAAATAGGCAAAAGGATGAAAAGTCTATAGTGTCGAAAAACGAAAAAAGTGAAATGACTCGGTCCTCAAAGGAAGTTGTCAATTCAAACGAATGAGTCTCAAAAACCATTTCCGAGCACTCGAGACGACACTAAGTGATAAGAAACCGAACTCAGAAAAGGAATTTCAACGAAAAAAATTTATCCGTATAATTCTGAGGAAAAAGAAAAGGAAGGAAATGATCGGGTCATTACAACCTACCCTCCTTAAAGAGATTTCGTCCCGGACATCAGGAACATTCCCAACAGAACTGAACAAGGACCGTACACAAGGTCACACCATGGAACAGATCATAAAGTACCCAAGGACAACTCCAAGGGTCTCAAGATCAACGAAGAGACACGAAACCGCGAACAGTGAGACACCTCTCCAAACGAATTGACATACTAACCCAATGTCAACCACCCAAGGGAGATCAAGGCAACAACACATCAAAACAAGGAACACAACCAGAAACAACATGGTGGTACGAACAGTGACTAGAACCCGCCTACAACGTACTCAAGGTGCGGTAGCATCGACAGCATCAAGTGCCCGCCCACATTCACATTACTAGCTAGGTATTGCAAGGTAGCATCGATGGCAACTAGCACTCGCCCACACACAACCAGTACGGTAGCATGACAGTATAAAGCCCTAATTTGTCATCTGGCCCCAATAAGTTTACCCGTGAAACTTATCGATACAAATGACATCAATGTCAAACAATCATTACCAAAAGCACCACGGGAACCAGGCATTCTGTGAGAGTTGCGATATGGTCCAAAATGTCCGGCTGGACCATTCTAGCCAATCCAAAACCCTGACAACAATGTCATAGGCACCGCTATGTTTAAGGCCTTAAATCCTCAATACTGGAAAACTAACAATCCCAAGTCCCAAAACACCATTGTCTACTACATCCGTCACGAATCCAAAGCCTGACAAGTCTATGCCCTTAAGCCAATGGATCGGACTTTACAAAATCAAACAACATCACCTCCACCCAAGTCACAACGACTCCTAACAAGACAATGCACCCAAAATCCTCCACGTCATCCTAAAGCTAACTTACTACAAGGCTACGCCTAGGAATCAAGACATCGGATCAAGCTCACACACACAATCTCGACAACCAAGGTCATATAACCCCAAGCACAGTGCGGAATGATAAAGGAAATGAACTAATAAAGCAATTAGTCATGAAACATATATATACATATGCAAGTATACATTCACAAGTATACTAAGAAATATCGAAATGGAAATACAATTTATATATATGTACAAGTATACATTCGCAAGTATACTAAACAGTACTAAATCCATGCTAGACAAGTATACAGGCTCAAGTGTACTAAACCAAAACGAAATGAAATAAACAACGTGCAAGCATACTAGGTACAAGTATACTAAACGTAACTGAAAATTTATGCACCAAGCAACTAAACACATAGTGTACAAGGGCAATCAAATATGCTACCTATCACATAGGGGTCAAGCATCGGAGACACGCTACACATCACCCATGACGCTAGCATGGCAAGCAGATATAGTAAATGGAAAACACATCATCTATATCATTACATAACTACCAAATAGTCACATCTCCCAACACATTTCTAAGGCATGCTCAAAACAACAAGGCATATAAACATGTAGGAATGATTATGTAAATAATAATCCTATAAAATCATAAACAAAAAAGGAGGAAATGCCTCTCAGAAGGACAAACTCACAAAAAGGAATCTAAAAAACCCGGATGAGTCTGATCTCTCACCATAAAGAAATGAATCATCTCCCAGAATGAACACTAAAGTCCCTGAAACAAAAAGTCTACAAGTCTTTCCCAAGACTGGCTCAAACATAAGGTGGAATCCTGACGCCATACAAAACAAACAATGATGTAATGGATAGTCCCAATACTAACCATTACGAGACACCAACAAGAAAACTTAACTCAAGAAACCAATGAGTTCAATAGGAACTCTACAAGATCCTATTGGAAGCTTAAACACAAAATCCTAAGTCTCCAAGGACGAGGGAGAGTAATTAATTGCACCAATGTAATTAATTACACGAAACCACTTACACCCCAACCTTAGCTTGTAAGAGCTGTTCAAGGCAAGACAAGAAGAATCATAAGTCAACGCACCTATCAAATCTCCAACCATTACTTTAAGAAGAAGAAACGTGAGGACCTCGCCATTGAGGCTCACGAAAATAAAACTTCCCAATCCCCAAGGAAGGACTCAAGTCAATCCGACTCGTCGTCCCATGACGTTAGAAATAAGACCCCAATGATGTCATCACATCAAGGTCACCACAAAACTCCAAGATACGATACTAACACCCTAGACACTCCCCGACCATGTCGTGAAGCCACGAAGGAAAAAGGAAAATGAAATAGAGCCTCCCTGGCCACGTCTCATTCCACCAGACAAGAACTGCGATTCTACACTCACATGAGCCTTACTCGCATCAACTGTCAGACCAAGGTCTTGAAACACCCAAACCAACAAAACAGACAAGAAGGTTCCCGTCGTGGGTTCCTTACAGAATGAATTTCTCCTACATAAGGAAGAAACTCCGCAAGACAAGAATGCATCCAAGGGACACAACGGACTCCAAGAGACAATGCCCTAGCATCAATCTCTACTAACCAAGCTGGGACAACCCATAATGCCTAAACAAGATATAAAAATAAGCAGTTAACACGTAACACAGCAATGGACTACATACTCACAAAAGTAGTAAGGTCACATAAGGCATGTCAATGTATGCATCAAACAGTCATGCTAAGAATAACAAGCACTTGCAATACGTGAAAGTAAACAAGCATAACCCTCATGCTAAGTAGGCAAGCATAAATCAACATGCTAAAATAGACAAGCATATACAATGTACTGAAGCCAACAAGCTTCCATAGTATGCTAAGGCAGACAAATACCTACAATATGCTAAGACCTACAAGTATATACAATGTACTCAGATAGACTAGCACAAACAATATACTAAAGCAACAACCATATATATCATGCTGAGACAGTTGAAGTAAACTTCTAAATATACGTCCACATAAGTACGTAAACATGTGATCACATTCAACATGTTATCAAGAAGCAAATAAAAACATAAAGCATGGCAACACAAGCATGATATGCATCCAAAACCCGTCGTCTTAAGGTTTTCGAACCTAGGAGCTCTGATACCACTTGTTATGACCCGAGTTTTATTCAGCCCGATACATCAGTGATGACCCTAAGATTGACCCGTTAACGGATCTAGATGCGGAAGTAAGAAACAAAACGATGGTCTTCCAAGGCACAAAACACCTTTAAGACTCTAAGACGACCTTCCATGAGGTCAAAGAACCCAAAGGAAGTAAATGTAGAAGCAAAAGATAAACCATAGTCTTAAGAAATATATAGATCATCTCTTAGATGCAAGTGTGACCTTCCACGAAGTCACGGCGCCCAAGGAAATAACCGGAAGCGGAAACTAGGATAAAAGGGTCAAATGGTACCCCATAGCACCAATGACATCCAAGGAAACAAGATCTAGTTCAAACTAGACCACCTATGCCATTAAATGACTCCGATGAGATAAACAAGGTCCTATGAGAACAAATAAACTGAGTTAATCTGTCTAGGCAACAAACCAAGCAAAACTTACAAGGTAGCTCCCTTTCGGTCGACCGAAATGGAGCTTCGGTCTGCCAAAATGAGCCAAGAAAAGAAGGGGAATGAGCCTTCATTTAGGTCGACCGAAATGACAAACCAGTCGACCAGTTTGAGGCTTAAAGTGAAAAATGGCTACTAGAATGACAAAACACTGTTCAAATCAAATTGAACAAAGAATTGGTCGACCGAAACAAGCCACTGGTCGACTGAAACAAGTCAAAAAGGTGAAAAATCCTATTGAAATGCATGATTTTACTGTTCAAATGAATTGAACCAAGAACCGGTCGACCGAAACAAGCCATCGGTCGACCGAAATAGGTCGAAAACTAAAAATTAGGCCTGCTATGCACCAAGGCTGAAATGAATTCCTAAGTTTCCTTTGAATCCCCCATGGCATGATCAATTTACATTATATGCTAATGTGTGATAATTTGAACATACACGCAAGTGTAATATGGAATTTTAAACATGCTACAATGGCCTACGGCTTCATTACATTTCATTTACAAGATTTGATATACCAAACCTCAAGGTTAGCTAAAATACGTTTCAAAGGCAAAACTTAAAGTTTTAAATGCATACACTTGAACTTTAAAGTTTCTGCCCTTTGGCCTCATATCATACATATCAAATATATTGTAAAGAGTGTACTTATGTACACATTACAAAAATAGAATCAAATTTACACATTTTGACATATAAAGCTATAAATGGCATTTCAAGCCAACATTTACAAGAAATGGGAACTTCAAGTCTACAAATCATCCAAGCATGATGTGAATCCCGAATCTTGATCTCGGTACCTGAAAAATGTCCCCACTACATGGGTGAGTAACATAAAGCTACTCGTAGGAGATGAGCATGCATCAACCTAGCATTTTACAATTCTATCACCTTAAGGTGAAACATGTTAAAAGGGCTCATGCCACCTAACGTCTATGTCAAATGAGACTCGGTGAGCATCCTAAACTACTCATGCAATTAAATTGAACAATGGCATACAATTATAGATGCTCAAGTACACCAAACCATATTAAAACATGGTACACGACATACAAGCATACATGTTCAAGTACTCTAAATCATATTAAACAAGATAAACAATATCTGACATACATACACAAGTATTAGATATATATAGAGAGTACTCATAAATTAAGTATACAAACACAAGTATACTAATCTAAACAAAATACACATAGGACAAGTATACATGGCACAAGTATACTAAATGCAATCTAAACTCACAGAGCAAGTATACAAGTTCAAGTATACTAAATAGTATTCAAATACCCAAAGTAAGCATCAATTCTCAAGTTACAAGTAATCCATGATTAACAACTTGAAATTAAATGCGAAATCAAGTAGTGGAAAGACTAAGACATGCAGTAACTAAACCAAGCAAGTATTTTCGGGTAATTACGACCCACAAGGTACCACCTAGTGTGCACTATGACTTAGAAGACTCTTATCTCCGTACTAGAGCCAAACCCTAGCCATCACATAAATTATGTCCTCACAAGCTTTCCAAAACCAATAAGTTCAAAACTTATACAAAATCAAATGCAAGTTACACATTCCATGCACAAGTAAGGTTGAGTCCACATAAACCATGTCCTAGAATTCTAGTCTAAATAGCATATGACAAGTCATGTCCTCAATATGCAATTTATACACAAAGTAAGAATATTTTACAACGATTGAACCACATTACCATCTTAAGCCACAAGTACTAAATAAGCTTCAATTTAGTAACTAGCTTCCAAGGTAAACAATTGTAATATTCTAACAAGCTATATGCCTACACAAGATATATTTAAACAAGCTTTGCAAGACAATGATATCCTATATCATGCTAAGTCCAATTACCATTTTAAGATGCCACAAGTACTAATTCTACATCTAATTAGTAATATGCCCGCAAGGGAATTTATTGCACTACACTTCATGAGATTATCACATTAACATGAAAAGTCTCTAGATTTCAAATAAACTCCAATTAGGCTCAAATTAATATATGTAAAAGGATATAACATAGTCCTCACATATATTTTATTCAAAATCAATTTAAGTGACTACAACACTTAAAATAAAATTAATTAAGCTAATTAATTAATTTTCTCTAGATTTTTAAACAACTTCAAATATCCTCAATTTAACATATGTTAAAGAACTCACCAAGGCTTACTTTAATATCACATTGCAAGTTGATTTCATGCTTGATACAACTATGTGAATTAAACTTTCATAAAAGATAAATATTAAATAAAATTTACAATTCTTATTCAAATGCTCCCAATTTAATATATGTTGATAAACATACCAAGGCCTAATTTACTAGCATGCCACAATTTAATTCCAAGTTACACACAACCATATGAATTAAATCTTAAATATAGAAATTAATTAAATTAAATTCTAAAACTTAAACAAAGGCATGTTTGCATGTTGTATATGCTCATATAACAATTAATACAACATAAATATAAACCTAAAACATCCCCTACCTCAATTTGAGATGAAAATCTCAAAAGCCACCAAAATGAAACCGTTCCAAATCCGACAATACTCCTAGGTTTTGTCGGGGACAACGTCGGGATCATTGACCCCAAAGAAGCCCCATCAAAATCACAACTTGACTTGAAACCCGAACTCAAAAAATAGCCAAAACGAGATTCCAATCGGTGGAATTGAACGCTTCGTCAAGACGAACATAAAACACTAAGGCACTACGGCGTTTCACTGAAGGGAAGAAGCTCAAAAGAAGAGAGAGAAGGTGGCAGCCCATGGCTGCCATGGAATCTGGCCAAGAGAGGGGAAAGAGAGTGAGAAATCTGATTTTTCATTCTAAGACCCCTTATTTATAGAAAAACTCAAAAAGTGAAAACTGAAAATTGCACTAATGACCCAAAATGAAAATATCTTCCTAAAATATTTTCTTAAAAACTCCTGAAATAAAATATTTCCAAAATATATTTATGAAAAATAACCCAAGAAATAAAAATATTTCTGAAGAACTTTGCATCCATGCCCCTATGGACACCGGGAGCAACCAGAGTACTTTCCTACAAAAGTAAAGATATGTATTTCATGGAAACCACTTAGGATGAAGGTACGTGAAGTCAAAAACCAACTCCGAGCATGAAAAGTAAGGTTATGCCAACAAAATGACAAACGGGATAAGACAAAATAGGAAAAAGGACGAAAAGTGAATAGTGTCAAAAAATAAAAAAAGTGGAAATGACTCGGTCCTTAAAGGAAGTTGTCAATCCAAAGGAATGAGTCTCAGAAACCATTTCCGAGCACTCGAGAAGACACTAAGTGACAAGAAATCGAACTCAGAAAAGGAATTTCAAAGAAAAAAATTCATCCGTAAAATTCTAAGGAAAAAGGAAAGAAAGGAAATGACCTGGTCATTACACCTCCATTTATGGAGTTAATATAAATGAAGCCAGAATGATTGCCTTGTAACCTGCATGATTTCAAGCAATACACTGTGTGGAATAACAAGTGGCCAACTATAATTATCCTGCCTTTTTTGTTCTAAGCCTCTAAGGTAAGGGGTAAATCTTCTATTTCAAGCATCCCATAAATTTTCAAAATTCAATAATCAACTAGACCAATGAAATTAGATTCAAATTGATCAAAAAGGAGATTAAATATTCCATAAACATGCGATTAGTAAAAGCAAAAAAGGAACCCAGTACCATAAATTGAAATTATTGGATCCTTTTTTGCCAATAAAAATAAATCCTTGTCCGCCGTTGAGAGCAATAGTCCGGCAAGCCATTTTATGCTTTTTAACAATCTTTGGTGACCTGTTCAACCAACTGCTATCGCCATCATCACCAGTCGTTCTTGCTCAACTGTAACCAATCGCCGCTGATCCGTCCGTGTAACCCTCTGCCTTGCCGTCTCCGGACCAGTAACCCCATCCCCAACGACCTGTTCCTCTCTCTCCAGAACTCTTCTCAGTTCATGACACACCGTTTCACCACTATCCTTCCACAACATGACGTCCGTGTTCACTGGCAATTCTTACTGCTCGCCATTCCGTCCTCTGTATATTCACCGAACCATTCCGTCCTCTGTGTTACAGTTTGACATGCAGTGAATCGACTAGATCTTAGTAAACTTATCCTTGCCGTAAAACCATACAATCCCCCAAACTAGGAATTTGAGAACGCTTTAAGACCTTCACGTGTTACAGGGACGATTCAGAGTTATGGATTTAGGGAAATTTTGATAAAGGCTTGTTTGGTCGATGTTCTAAAATGAAGGTCCTTTGGGTCAACTGTTGGAAATTAAGGGCATTATTATCCTTTCATGCTTTAATGGGCAGTATGGTCATTTAAATTTAAGAAACCAATTTTAACGGTCATATATTACCAGACATTGAACGGATGGAGTGTTCTGCAATAATTTTGCATAGTGTAGGGGGTTTCTTGCATTTTTGGAAGTTCAGGGGGTTAGTTGCAGGTTTTTCCATAGTCCAGGGGGGTTTCTTGCATTTTACCCTTTTTAATATTATGATTATGTGCAAAACATAAACTACCAAAGACACGCAAATGGGAATAATCCAATTTTGAGTTGAATAAAATTTCACATCGCGATTTTCCGGATAAAATAGGAGTTGGAATTTTATTAATAAGATATGTCGTTGTGAGAACGCACTCACCCCAAAATTTGAAAGGCAAATTGTAATACCCCTAATTTTAAAAGGATAGTCTTGGTATTTTTAATCAACTATTTTGTTGCATTTTTATTTGATTATTTGTTTAATTGTTTATTTGTTTAATGGTTTAATTATTTAATTGAATTATGTGCTTATTTGGATAATTGTATTTCTTAATTATTTAGTTGCTTTATTTGTTTTCATTAATGTGTGCTTATGTGAAAATTCAATTAAGTGTTTTGTGGGATTAAATTCGTTTTATTTGTTTATCGTAAGGGTTGAATTAAATGTTTTATTTAGGGTTTTATATATATGAAATTGTCGATTGTATTTTATATTTTTATTTCAGTTTTCGGTTTCGTCTCCTCATAAGATTAGAATTAGGGTAGAGTTTATTAGTCTATAAATATAATTGTATAAGTCTACCTAGGGTTAAGAAAACCTATTCAGTTTCACGAACATAGGGAGTTTTGAGAGAAAAACTGAAAGAGGAAAGTTAGGGTTTGGCTAGGGACAAGGGCTGAACCAAGGAGGGGTAATTGAAGCTTGCTCGTGAGTTGAACCAGGAGCAACAGAGGTTGGTGAAAGCAATTAAGGTCTCCAGAATCACTAGAGAAGACGGTTTAAGGTTTCAAAACTGAAACTGAAGGCAAGTTCATATTTTAACTCCTTCCCTTAAACCTATGTTCTGTGCATGCCTAGGTAGTTTCTAGGGTTTAAATTGACGTTAAAAATTGATCTTTTAAGCATGCTTAAATTGAATTTAACTGCGTTGAATTAAACTGTTTTATGGTTGATAGATGTTGTTGATTAAATATTATTTTCGTTGATTATAAACTTGTTTTAATTCATATCGGTGATGTATGATAACTTCTTATAATTAATTTAGGGACATAGATTGAACCCTAGGAATCTTAATAAAGTAGTAAAGAGGGTTCTGCAAATTGCCGGAGGCGAAGAAGATGAACATAATGGTTTTACGGCTCTCAGAGGGAGAAAGTCGGCTCTCTAAATGAGGGAGCCGACTCTAGGGATGAGAGAGCCGGCTCTCATAAGGGGAGAGCCGGGTCCATCAAGGGTAGAACCGGCTCCCCATGGGGGAGAGCCGGCTCTCTTGTTTAGGGAGGCGGCTCCTTCTCCAGTTTTTTTTTTTTTTTTTTTTTTTTTTTTTTTTTTTTTTTTTCTTTGGGTTCTATTTGGCCGTTTGGAGTATTCTGAAGTTGTTTAAATTGCGATTAATGGTCTAAATAATTGTTTCGGACATAAAAAAATACTTGGAAGTATTATTACATTAATATATTAAGGAATGGAATAATATGAAGTTATTCAGAAAACCTGCATGTTGAGTATCGAATAGTTGATTTAATTGCTTACTGAAATTTTAGCAATTCTTCTTTACATGATTTAATAATGTTAATCATTTTTCAGCAGTGTTATAAGCGTAGTTGATTATCTGAAAATAATTATGCTTAGATTTAATTAATTGATGTTTTAATTTAATATATACTGCATCAATGATTGGACTGTTTTGTGGATTGTATGCATCGGTATGGGATAATGGCATATTAGGGATGGATTAGTTCAAAACACTAAGTCCTACCTATTCTAGATTGAGGTAAGGATTAACTATAAAGGTTAAGTTCTACTCATATTTGTGTCAGGTCAATAAACAATTGAATGACATACTTTGGTTTTTAGGATGGATTTTTATACATATGTCAGGCCACTGTATCAGATGGATGATATTTTTGTATTAGGCTTATACAGACTTTATATATATATGATTATGGTACCATGATATGAGCTTGAGTCTCAAGATCATGGTTAGGGTGTGTATATCGCCTAGGATGGATAACTGGACATAGACACCTGGTCCCTGGTATGTCTAGGTATACATGCCCACGTTATGTGTGATTTGCATGTTATCTCTACTCAGACTGAGACATACCTATGGGCTAGTGAGCGTCCTATAGTGTGTAAGTATACATAAATGGACTATTTTTAGTTATTGCTGAGTTATCTAGGATGTATCTGTGTATCGGGTGTTTGTATGGATTGTAGTAAAGTAAAACTTGCTCGTAAGTCTGATGCACTCTTATTTTTTCAGGTGTTCGTCAGTTCTAGGCTTAGAGCTTGATCGTGCTGAGCAGATACAGTCACTCACTCCTCCGACTACGTAGGATTTCCTTTCATGTTTGAGTTTTGGATTTTATTTTTGTACTTTACTTTGTATTTGGATTTCTAGGGGTCCAATTGATGGATTCTCGAGTTGTACGTTTATTTGAGGTTTTGGAAAGTTTGAATTATATTACTTTTATTACTTTTGAGGATTTAATATTTAGAATTCTTTTCAGCCTATTTAATTATTTCTTATTAATCTTTTGTAATCTGTGTTCATTTAAATATTATTTGTTTGGAATCCCTCGGATCTGTGCTCGGACTTGATCACCCGTGGCTCTAGAATCGAGGGGTATCACACAAATATGCCTGAAAACGAATAGCATGCGTAACTTCAAAAAGGTGACGATGCTTGTGCTCTACAACACCATTTTGTTACGGAGTGACAATGCAACTATGTTGATGAATGATGCCCTGGTCGGAAAAAACTTTTGCATATCTTTGGAAATAAATTCGGAACCATTGTCCGATCGAACTTGTTGTATTTGTGAACATATTTCAGCACCACTTCCTGAATAAAGAGAGTATATACAAGAGTGAAATTGAGTCTTAACCATCTCAAAAAAAGATTGCAAAATATTTTTAGTTTCAGATTTGACATGTATAAGATAAATCCAAGTACATCGGCTAAAATCATCAACAATAGTTAAAAAATAGTGAGATCCATTCAAAGATGCATGGTTGAGAAAAAGGACCCCATATGACACAATGAATTAAAGTGAAAGGCCTACTAGTAGTGATAGAACTAGAACGGAACGACAAACGCCTTTGTTTTGCTTGTGAACAAATTTCACAAACGTTATTTTGTAAGCAAGATATAAAGGAAACATCCTTAGTTAAATTCTACAAAGTATGATAAGATAAGTGCATGTCCAAGCCGCCAATGCCAAAGATCAATGGATGGTGGTTTAATAATTGTCATTGCTGAAGCCGCTAGAAAGTAGTATAGCCCCCATGAACATTACTCTGTCTAATCATCCTCTTCATTGAAGGGTCCTCAAATAAACATTGATTAGAAGAAAAAGTCACTAAGCAATTAGTGGTTTTTACAAATTGACTCACAGATAAAAGGTTAAACTTGAATAATGGGATAAAGAAAATATATATTTTCAAGTTTAATAGTAGAAGAAAGATGTACACTTTCAATATACGTGATAGGGGCATTCAACCCATTCGAAAGTTGAACAAACGACAAAGTTGGACATGATTTATAAGAAAATAACGATAAAGTGGAATACATGTGATTAGTTGCTCCTGTATCAATAATCCATATTGAATTGGAGGGAACTGTAAGAGCAATACTTGCCAGATGAGCATTAAAATTGATGCTACCTGAAGAGAGCCTACACAATAAATTTGTTGGACTAGCAGAGTAATGAGCATAAAGAGGATCATTAGTTAATCCTTTCAGTTTGTTAGTTTCAGATGAACTGCTTAAATCAATTTATGTTTTGGTCATTAAGGAAGAACTGAAAAAAAATAAACAAAGAGGAATTAATTAATAAGGAAGTGTTGATAATGGATCAATGACGATTAGCTCTGATACCATGTAAAGAATGCAAATGATGTAAAGAAGACAAATGGTTTTGGTGATTTCTTCCTCAACTGAGGAGTAAATCAATAATCATTGTATTTTTATATAGACAAAAATATTACAATATGGAAAGAATCCACCAGAAATAATTTACACTACATATATCACTAATTCCCAGAGACACAAGTAAACAGACATAAATACACATCTTTGAATTTAAGAATAGGAAAATTTTACAGTAGAGAAACTCATTTTAAAAAGAAGCTGCCAAATAACATGTTAAAAATGATTTTAAAATAAATAAATATATATTAATACAGTAATTATCAAAGAATAATTAATAATAATACAGTGTGCCACTTTAACTTTTCATAGAACCAGCGAGTTTGAAACAATAAAAAATTATAGGAACTTAACTTATATCAGTCAAATAAGCATATGCTTAAATTGTACAAACCACTAGAGGCTGCCAGAGTATAAAAAGAGTTTACAAACTTGTGACTAAAGTAAAACAAATAAATTTAGAGCAAAAACCAAACGGAAAAAGGGAGCATTTGTCAGCCTTTGTGAGTAATCCGTATACCTTCGTAGCCTCCCCTTGGAGAATTTAAGTAATAATTGGAAAATTAATAACAAAGCAATAAGCTGCAAATTTAATTAGAAGTTAGAAGGCACGTAGGAGGTGCATGGTCCAAAAGTGATATGAGGATACAATAAGTGATATGGGCCGGTTATAGTCCGCGGACGTGGCATTGGGGCAAACAATTGAAATACAGCCCATACAAGAGCACCATAGAATGGGCCGAGCTCAGAGGATCCACCGAAGAAGACCAAGCCTATTGGAAAGAAGGCCCAAAACTGATAGTCTAGCAGCACTTGTAATTGCCTATAAAAGGGCAGTGAAAAGAGTGAAAGAGGAGGAGATTTATTTTTAATTTAAAATGTAATGAGATTCTGTCCAAATAGAGAGAGAAAATTCCTTGCATCTTCAATTGGCGCCGTCTGTGGGAAACGTTGGAGGTTGATTCTTGTTTGATCAACGTCATGTTGATTCAGATTGATTGGTGACGACGAAGCTTGATTTCTAAAAGTTTAATCCAGATCTAAGAGATTGCGGTTTGCTCTTGAGAAGTTCTTGATTCTTGATTGATTTTGAGAAATTGGCGTTAGGTTTACGCATCTGTGATTCACTCTATCGCGGCTCGATCCAGCAAGCTCAGACGCCGGAAAAGCTCTGATCTATCGAAGGGAGAACATAACTCGTAAAATTTGAGTCCAGATCTGACGTGATTCGCATCAGCGAGACTCAGATCTAACTTAGAATTTGTGATTCATGCCTTTACTCCGTTCTGGAATGATGACTGGGGGTGAGAACTCCAATACGGTAGAGAATGTTCAGCAGATGAAACTTCATGAGTTGATGAGCATGATCGAAGCTCTCAGGAGAGAGAATGCAGATCTAAGGACTGAAATGCAGCGTCAAGAAGTTCTGGTGATTCCACAACCGCTCCCGGCAGGAGAAGAAGTTGTATGTATCGATGTGGCACATCACGGTGAGGAGGTAAGGAACAATCAGATAGATCTTCAACGCGAGGAGGTCCAGCCAAACGATTTGCCGCCAAATCCTCGTCTTATTGATGATCGTGAAGGATCAACTCACATGGATCCACGGCGTGAACAGATCAGGCGAAACGAAGCCATGACTTTCGATCCACATCAAGAAACCCTCAGCCGAGGAGAAGCAATGGAGTTTGATCGCCACAAAGCTATACCGCCGTGGCACAAAGATTTTGTTGAGGAAAGATCATTCGATCTGACTTATCGGCCTTCCATGGCGACACTCGACTATCGCAGCTCAGAAAGGAGATCTGTAGATCAGAGAGCAATCGCGAGGTTCCAGAGGGAAAATGAAGCCCTCCGTTCAGCAGCTCGAATGGTTGATTTGCCGTTCACCGATGAAATTCTGAATGCTCCGAGTCCGAGGATATTTTCTATGCCCGTTTTCATTCTGTTCGATGGAATGACCGATCCGATTGATCATGTATATAATATCCAGTTGAAAATGGCTCTGAACACTGAGAATGATTCCTTGATGTGCAAGTGCTTCCCTATAAGTCTAGCAGGACCAGCGCTCAATTGGTTCAAGAACCTGCCGAGGGGCTCAGTGGATAGTTTTCGAAGCTTGTGTGATCGGTTTATAAGCCAATATTATGGAAATAAGCATCCAGCAAAGGACATTTCGAGCCTATTCACAATGAAGCAGCATAAGGATGAGCGTCTCCAAGCTTTCCTAACAAGGTTTAACCTTACTAAGAGCATGGTGATTGAATGTCATCCTCTATGGCGGTTCAAGCGTTTATATTGGCCATAACTCGGGGCACTCCATTCCACACAAGCTTGGTAGTGAATACGCCGAAGACTATGGATGAACTTAATGAAAGAGCTGATGGATTTGTGCGCTTGGAAGAGAAGAGGCAGCTAACGCTCGAAAGGCATCCGTCATATCAACAGAAGAGAAAAACCAAAGCAAAGATCAGACAAAAGTAGGTTCAGCCACAGCGTCAGACCTCATGGAAATCTAAGAAGAGGCCCAGGGAGGAAGAGCTGGTTACTCCATTGAAAGTCACCTTAGCAAGGTTGTACAAAGAAAATAAAGATAAGTTCCGATCTCCTTTACCACTCAGACAACCCCTCGAGCAGAGGGATCAGTCTCAGCATTGTGCTTTCCATTCTGACTTTAGCCATCAGACTAATGAATGCAGGAGCTTAAGGAGATAGGTAGAGATGCTGATAGCCAGAGGGGAGTTCGCAAGTTATATTCAAGGCCCGACGGTGGAACAGAACCGACCGATGGAGCACGTGAAGAGGAATCAGAAGTCGAACTCTCACAATACGCAACCAGTTCGAATAATCAATGCAATTCATGATCAGCCTGAACCTACTAAGGAGTCAGATGAACTGCTTCGAATACACCTTCGCCAGGCACAGATGAAGAGGAGGACAGGCAGTGTAAACACTCTAAACCAACAGAGCGCATCAACATAGATAAAGTTTGACAGAACAGATCTATTTCATGTTCAGATCCTTCATGAGAACCCGTTGGTCGTCAGTTTGACAGTGGCCGAATGTTTGGTACGCAGAGTTCTGATTGATCCTGGAAGTAGTGCGAACGTTATGCCGAGGGACACATTTAATCGGCTCAAGCCCACTAGGAATCCTTTACTAGGGTTTGATGGAAAACGAGTGGAGCCCATCGGTACAGTGGAGGTAGCAGTACATGCTGCAGAGAGGGTTCTGATGGAAACCTTTGTAGTTATCGAGATTCATCCCTCTTATAACCTTCTGATGGGCAGAGGGTGGATCCACAGAGTTCAAGGTGTTCCTTCCACTTTGCATCAAGTAATGAGATACTTGGGGCCAGACGGAGCCAAGGTGACTAACATTCATGGGGACCAGGTTGCAGCTAAGGAATGCTATTCAGTAACGCTGAAGTATGCTGGAAAAGGGAAAGCACCCATCCGTTCGGCAAGCCTGAGATAGCAATTACAGGCTCCTCCTCCCCAAGCAGAATGGGGAGGAGGAGCCAGTGGACTTGACCGAAGAACCACTAGTTGATGTACAGATCGATCGGTTTCGACCAGAACGAACAACCAGAGTAGGGGAACGACTTACTGTGGAGGAGAAACAGGAGTTAGTTGATTTCTTGTCCCAGAATGCCGATGTATTTGCATGGAGCCACCTAGACATGCCTGGAATCGATCCTTCCGTATCCTGTCACTCCTTGAACGTTAATCCCAATGTAAGACCTGTAAAGCAGAAGCGGCGAAGGTTTGCTTCAGAGCGTAACCGGATCATAGCCGAGGAGGTTGAAATGCTGCTTGATGCGGGATTTATAAGAGAAGTGTATTATCCTGACTGGTTGTCAAACGTTGTTGTTGTGCAGAAGAAGAATGGGAAATGGCGAGTATGCATTGATTTCTCCAATTTGAACAAAGCCTATCCGAAGGATAGCTTTCCGTTGCCAAAAATTGATCAAATGGTGGATGCTACTACTGGGTATGAGCGTTTAACCTTTTTAGATGCTTATTCAGGTTATAATCAGATCCCTATGGACTCTGCTGATGAAGAGAAAACTTCTTTCATTACCGAGCGTGGGACCTATAGCTACAAAGTTATGCCATTCGGACTGAAGAACGCCGAAACAACTTACCAAAGGCTTATTAGCAAAATTTTCAAGGGTCAAATAAGGAAGACCGTGGAAGCTTACATTGATGACATGGTAGTAAAAAGTAAGAAGAAAGTTGACCATCTGAAACATCTACAAGACGTATTTAATATGCTGAGACAATATGGAATGAAGTTAAATCCTACTAAGTGCTCATTCGGCGTGAGTTCTGGTCAATTCCTGGGACACGTGGTTAATCATAGAGGCATAGAAGCTAGCCCTGCCCAAGCAGAAGCTCTGACTAAGAATGCCAAGCCGACGACAGTCAAAGAAGTGCAAACACTTACGGGACGGGTCGCTGCATTGAGCCGGTTCATTTCCAAATTGTCAGATCACTGCAAACCATTTTTTGACACAATACGAAGCCATGGCAAACAAGTTTGGGGGGATGAACAATGCCTAGCATTAACTAGTCTGAAAGAATATATGCAGAAACTTCTGGTCCTGTCAGCTCCGGAACCAGGAGAGAAGCTATTTTTATACCTCGGGGTATCCAGCATCGCGACAAGTGGCATTCTAATCCATTGTATAGAGGGAAGCAATGTCCAGTGTTCTATGTTAGCAAAACGATGACTGAGGCCGAACGACGTTATTCAAAGGCGGAGCGGGTGATACTCTCACTAGTACATGTGAAAAGAAAGCTCAGGCATTATTTTGAATCCCATCCTATCATCATTCTAACCACTTTCCCTATCAGAATAATCCTGCACAAGCCAGACCTCTCAGGAAGGATGACGAAGTGGGTCATAGAGTTAAGCTCATTTGACATAACATATGAACCCAGAACGGCAATCAAAGGGCAAGCAGTGGCAGATTTTTTACTAGAATGTGATTCAGAAGACATGGAAGAAGACCTTCGTGGTTGCATGTGGAAACTCTTTATCGATGGATCCTCAAATCAGATGGGGGCAGGCATTGGGGTCAAATTGCAGACACCAGAAGGTACGTCCTTAAATCAAGCGCTCCAGCTTGAATTCAGAGCCACCAACAATGAAGCGGAGTATGAGGCACTGCTGGCAGGACTTAAGCTTGCCAAGGAGCTGAAAGTCGGGAATTTGACTGTCTTTAGTGACTCACAGTTAATTGTTCGGTAGGTGAATGACGAATATGAAACCAAGGATGAAACGATGGAAGCATATCATTCTGTTGTTATGTGGGAAGCCAAAAACTTTAAAAAAATTGAATTCATCCAAATACCGAGAGAGCATAACGAAGATGCCGATCGGCTAGCATGTAGCACCTCGGGTTCTGGAGAAACATTGGCAATGGTGATTCCAGTAGGAATACTGAACCAGCCATCCATTTTTGAAGAACCTTTGGGCCCAGATCCTTGGCAAGTGAATGTTATTCCATATGAGCCAAGTTGGATTAATCCGATCATAACTTACATTCGGGATGGTACTCTGCCTAAGCAAAGAGATGAGGCTAGGAAAATCAAATTGAATGCTGCAAAGTACGCCATAGTGCATAACTAGTTATACAAGAGGTCTTTTTTTGGGCCGTACTTAAAGTGCGTCACCCCCACAGAGGCTCGGCAAATACTGCGAGCTATTCATGAAGGTGTGTGTGGAAATCATTCAGGGGGAAGATCTTTAGCGCACAAAGCAATGACGTAAGGGTACTTCTGGCCGAACATGTCACGAAATGCGGAGGAATTCTCCAGAAGGTGCGATAAGTGCCAAAGGTTCGGACCACTGATCCACCAACCACCTGAGGACTTGCACGTAATGGCCACACCATGGCCTTTCGCACAATGGGGGATGAATGTGGTTGGTCCTCTGCCAACTGCAAGAGCTCAGAACAAGTATGTATTGCTGGCAACAGATTACTTTACCAAATGGGTAGAAACAGAGCCATATCTGAGCGTAACGCAAACTCATATAAAACGCTTCATTTGGAGTAATATTATTTGCCGTTTTGGTGTCCCGAGGTCAATCGTTATGGATAATGGGACTAATCTCGACAGCAAGTAAGTCAAAGAATTGCTGGAAGAATATGGAATTAACCAAAAATTGGCAGCAGTAAGTCATCCCCAGGCCAATGGACAAGCAGAAATTACGAATAGACCAATTTTTGCTTGTATCAAGAAGAAGCTGGAAGAGCATAAAAGGAAGTGGATGGATGAACTTCTGAACGTCCTATGGGCTTACAGAACGACCCTTAGAAAGCCGACCAGGGAAAGCCCATTCGCCATGGCTTATACCGGTTGAATATTTGGTTCCGACTGTCCGAAGCTTAGCATGGAATCAGGAACAGAATGACAAAATGCTGAGATTTAACCTTGATATGTTAGAGGAAAAGAAGGATGCTGCGGTAATAAGGCTTGCATCCTATCAGCAGATACTGGCTAGTAGCCACAACAAAAGGGTAAAGCACAGGGATTTCGCACTTGGCGATCTGGTTCTGAAGAAGTAGGTAGGAATGGTTAAAAAGATGATGTCACCTTGGGAAGGACCATATAGAATTGCAGAGGTCATAGGGAAGGGGGCATATATATTAGAGACCATAACCGGAAGGTTGGTCAACAAGCCATGGAATGCTATATCTTTAAAAAGGTATTATATGTAGAAAGTTTAAAGTTCTAATTCTGGGATTACTTACTTTCAGTTGTACAGAATTGCGAAATTTATAAAAAGCTATCTTCTTTTAAAAGAAAAATCGAGTTTATGGAAGCAGCAAAGTAAGTGGCAGCTGGCACTATGAGCCGAACGCCAAAAACTTGTTAAGAAATAAAAGAGTGAAAGTGGCAAGTGGCATTCTAGCCGAGCGCCAACCACTCAGCAAAGTAAATGGCAGCTGGCACTATAAGTCGAATGCCAAAAACTTGCTAAAAAATAAAAGAGTGAAAGTGGCAAGTGGCATTCTAGCCGAGTGCCAACCACTTAGCAAAGTAAGTGGTAGCTGGCACTATGAGCCGAACGCCAAAAACTTGCCAAAAAATAAAAAAGTGAAAGTGGCAAGTGGCATTCTAGCCGAGCACCAACCACTCAGCAAAGTAAGTGGCAGCTGATACTATGAGTCGAATGCCAAAAACTTGCCAATAAATAAAAAGAGTGAAAGTGGCAAGTGGCATTCTAGTCGAGCGCCAACCACTCAGCAAATTAAGTGGCAGCTGGCACTATGAGCCGAACGCCAAAAACTTGCCAAAAAATAAAAGAGTGAAAGTGTCAAGTGGCATTCTAGCCGGGCGCCAACCACTCAGCAAAGTAAGTGGCAGCTGGCACTATGAGCCGAATGCCAAAAACCTGCCAAAAAAATAAAAGAGTGAAAGTGGCAAGTGGCATTCTAGCTGAGCGCCAACCACTTAGCAAAGTAAGTGGCAGCTGGCATTATGAGCCGAACGCCAAAAACTTGCACAAAAAATTTGTTGTGTGGTAAAATGGCACACTAGTCGAAAGCCAGCCACTGACATACAGAGAAGAACCAGATCAAATAGCATTAAATCATTAAGTTAAAGGATTTATGGAAATAGTTCAATCAAAAGTCAGCCATCTCATTAATAATGAAGTTTCAGAGTTACAAAAAAATGAGGTATACTGATGGCAAAAATACAAAAGAAAGAAGGTCAGTACATCAGAAAGGTTCTAACTAAAAGCATTTACCCCGTCAGCTTCTTGATGGTGCTGAACGGCCTCCTCATCATTGTTGGCGTTACCATCCTCACAGGAAGGAGAATCAAGCTAAATGACAGAATCATTCTGCTGAGTTCTATCCTCAATAGCATTAGAAGAATCATTCTGCTGAGGGTCATCCTCAGCAGTAGTGACGGATGGAGTCACGGTGGACAGATGAAGAACATCTAGAGGCTAAGCAGTATAAGGAGTAGGAGTGATCCTGGAAGAGGCGATCTCTTGGCATTCATCAAATATGCCCTCAGCAGGGGTGGAGTCTGGGTCAGCATAAACACCCGGAGGATCAATCTCCAGCTCTCTGTCAACCTCATCAGGGGTAGAACCGGTCTGACCCTCATCTGGAACACGATCGGTATAACCCTCTCGGAACCCCTGAGCATATCTGAGGGCCCCAACCCTGGAAAATCGAGCATGCAGAGCTAGCATACCGCCATTTACCTTACTGATGGTGTTGAGTAAAGTATTACACTCGTTCAGAGCCCTTTTCTCAAAGGCCATTCGAGCAGATTGCTCATCACTCAGAAGGCGTAGAAATTCTTCCTTTTCAGCTTTAAGGGATTCTCGCTTGGTATGCCAGACACTCCTCTCAAGCTGCAGAGCGTTCTTTTCATCCTGAAGAGAGTCCGTCTCCTTTTTCAGAGAGTCCTTCTCCTTTTCAACTTTGTTGAGCTGAACCATCAGCCCGGTATTTTGAGCACCTAAAGCATCGTTCTCCTTGTTAGCTGCACCAAGGTTATCAAAGAGCATGCAAACCTTGGCATTTACCAACTCAACCTGTTTCTGCAAGGCCATCATCCCATACAGGGTTTGTAGAGATATATATGATAACTGATTAAGCCGAGCAGATGGTCAGAAGAAATCAAATGTAAAGACTATGTAAAGATTCATTGATTGAGGGACAGAAGTTACCTCTATGGCAGATAAGGGGAACCGGCTGAACACTTCCTTCTGAAACAGACCATTGGCTACCTCAATATCCTTAGGAGTCCACATGCTCCTATAGTATGCCATAGCGGTCTGACCGTCCTTGAACATGGTCTCGTCCGGTTTTATAGAAGATCCGTCTGTTCAAATGAAGCGAGGGTTCCATGGTGCCGTTCCAGAGGCAGAGGCATGCCCAGAGGGGGTAGGAGGCCTAGTCAGAGGAGGCCTTACTAGAGGGCGCACGGACACATTCGTCCCAGAAGGCCTACTAGTATGACCTCTTGTTCCACCTACTTTTCTAATTAGACTAGCTCTTGTTGCTAATGAATCACTAACTAAAATCCTAGTTGTATTTTCAGTGATTGCTGATCTATTATTCACCTACCATTTAATGTAAAAGCATCAACATTGTTAGGTAAACAAAATACTAAATTTTAAAAATGGGCTAAGTAGTTAATTAGAAAAGGTTGAACTCAGTTTGTCTCACTTGAATGAGCTCAGCATGCCCCACACCATTACTTAATGCAACTGAAGTTGCATATCTTCCTCTTGATGCAACTAATGTAGTTTTTCCTCTCGATGCAATTTTTCCTCTTGGTGTAGTTTTTCCTTTGTAACTCACCTACCATTTAATGCAAAGGCATAAACATTGTAAGGTAATCAAAGTGCTGATTATTTTTTTGTTTTAAAAAAAGGGTAAAGTACTTAATTTAAAAAAATTAACTTAATTTGTGCCACCTGATTGAGCTTAGCATGCCCCACACCACTAGTTGATGCAATTGAAGCTGCATCTCTTCTTATGGTACTCACCTACCAAGCAAAAAAGTAAAAATAAATAATGAAGTAAAATAAAGTAAATATTCAAAAGAAAAAAAGTCATGTATATTGATTTAAATAAATACCATACCTCAACATGCCCCACATTACTATCAATCCCAAGAAAAGTGGGTTTACTCAAAGAGGGTCGACCTTCTTTACCTCTTTGGGATTTTTCTCTAACTATTTTTGTTATTTTACATGTCCTTGAATTGTGTCCACACTGTAAGCACTTAGTACATGTCAAACTCACACATGATCTACTAAATTTGGTTGGTTTTGTAACTTCATCACTTAATTTTTTCCTAGCTTTTTAAAGCCTACCAGGTGGCTTAGGGTATAAAGGTGGAAAGATCAAATCTTTGCTATATTTGCTCATCATATGTAGGGGCATGGGATATATGATATGGCAACATGTTTTAAGGTAAGTCTCTTTAAGATAATAATTGGCAACATACATCTCTAGAAAGGAATAACAGTCACATTCCACTCCCCACAACTGCATGTCCACATCTACGTTCTTACCTCTAATATCAACTTCATACCTAGACCCCTGAAAAATCAACAATACACTCTAGTGATTCAATTTTTTATTTATTGAACTATGTTTGTATCTCAGGACACAACACTTCATTGTATGATGATCCAGCAGCTCTATTCTTTTGAAATCTCCTCATTAGATATTTACGGATCCACTCCAACATGGTTATTATAGGTATCTCCTTGGCTTTTCGAATGACATAATTCCATGATTCCACCATGTTGTTAACTACTAAATCACACTTTAAAATGGTTGCAAAATGTGCCATTGCCCAATGATGGAATGACACCTTCAGAAGCTAATCATATGCATCACCATCTATGTTCTTTATGTTTTGCATATGCTTGTTAAAGACATCCTCATTTTAAGCTTTGGTAGAATTCCATAGCTCAACTTTCAATTGCAACCCCCTAAATTTCTTTTTGAAATTGTTATACATATGTTAAAAACAAAATCTATGATCAGCCCCTTCTAAAACATCTTCAAAGGTCTGAAGTAGACCTTAAAATAAATCAAACAAGTTAATTAACACTTAGATATATAGTGTATTAGTTAAAATAATAATTAAAAAAAAATACCTTTTGTTAATCAGACATAAATGTCAAGCCATGTGGGGGACCAACAATTTTCATCAATTCTTCTATTAACCATGACCAGTAGTCCCTATTCTCAGCCTCAACAATAGCAATAGACAAAGGGTACATCTTGTAATTCCCATCAATCCTAATTACACTAAGCAAATGTCACCAAAAATCCCTTTAAAAAACGTTCCATCAACACCTATGAATGGTCTTACACCATTCTCTAAAATGTCTATGCATAGTCATAAAATATAAACAGTCTTTTGAATCTTCGAGGTTCAGTCTCACTAAGATAATTACTTATGAATGCAACTGAACCATAATTGGTTTCTTGAATCAATTGGCAATACTTTCTAAGATTTGAATATTGTTCCCCATGGTTCCCTTTAATCATCTATTTTTGCTTTTCTCATTGCCCTATAAATCTTGTGCATGGAGTTGTCAGTTCTCATCTGCCTTATAACAGTTTGTCTCATTAAAGCATATTCTCAATTTGGATTCTCTCTAGTTGACTCTACATACCTGTTTGCAATATACGTTGATGTTGCAAGATGATTTGTATCAATTCCAATACAATTGTGGTCTTTCAAAAATGTCTTAATGCTCAAACAACTCTTATTTTTATTTTGAGATGCACATATTCTCCACCCACACTCTTTTTTACTTATGGCAGTGATTAAATCTCTATCATTTTTTTTTTTAAAAATTAATATCAAATTTGTTTTTCACTACATAATGCTTTAAAGCCATTCTAAATTCAACAGCTATTGCAAATTTTTGGCCCACTTGAAGTTCTACATCCTCCAAGTCTCTTTGTACCACTTCATTATCTTCAGACCCACAAAGACTCCTTAACTCATCATTGGGAGTATACTCTAAAACTACATCTTCAAAATTGTATTCACTTTCCATTGGATACTTTGCATATTGTACCATTCGATCCTCTCCAAAAATATCAAATTCCACATCTTCTGCAAGTGGAACATACACATCATCAGTTGTGGCTTCTTCATTAAGCACTAGAACATACATATCATCAGATGTGCCTTCTAGTGTGAAAACCATTCTACATAAACGATGTC
Source organism: Cornus florida (assembly GCF_030987335.1). Lineage (NCBI taxonomy): Eukaryota > Viridiplantae > Streptophyta > Magnoliopsida > Cornales > Cornaceae > Cornus > Cornus florida. The sequence continues at coordinate 32,499,867 of NW_026775576.1, forward strand.
CAAGTCAATACCAAATAAAAACAGAGAGAATCAAGTATAAAGAAATTTATGTACCTTTAAACAAATAAAATTAAAATGTTTGTTGGTAAAGAAAAGGAAAACCCATTGTTGTGTTGTGTCAATTATAAATAACCACTTACAATAGTACGAATCTTTATAGAATAGCACTATAGAGAGGGTGTCGAACCCACAGGGAGATGAGTTACTATGTTCGACTTTTAACTAATCGTTATTGGTTTACAGGTAACTGGTTGAATTGATTGATTGGTTGTCACGATTATAAACTAAATTGAAATTAAAATTAAACTAGAGTGATCAGAGAGAGAAATGTCTTAGGGCTTTGACTTCACCACAACCTTCAAACTATGGTTAACTATTTTAACTCTGGGGATTTAACAAATTATATTTCAAATGAATTGAACTCAATAACATTCATTTAATTTGGGTTTTAAAGAAAGATATTTTATAAATTGCAGTTAACTATAACCTATCTGCAATTAACATGGATTATCCACCTACCTACTCTAACTACTTTAACTAATTTGTAAACAATCCATCTTTCCTAAGCATAGACTATGAAAACATTCTTTTATAAAAAATATTAGAACACCATTACATGACCTCCATTCTTATGTATGGTAGGGCTCCGCCAAATACCGTCCAATAAGAATGGGTTGAGAATAGAAAACGAACAGTTATATCTAAGACACAGTAATTACAATTCAAAAACTATTTAAAACATTAAATCCAATTGAGTTGTCTCAATTGCTCATAGTCATGTAATCAGAAACATAATATATATTACAAGTATTCCAGAGTTAAAACAATCAAACCATAGTACTAAATTGGGTTACATCAAAGCCTTAAGAGAGGAATTAGCTACTCATTACGATGCCGAATATCATCTGTGCTGTAGTCGTCTTCATCGTCATGGATGACACTTCTCTTCTCTGGATCTTCACCTTCTAAGGTTACAAAAACCCTAAAAGCCACCACCACAGTATCATCCTTTTGAATAAAACGAGAAAAAGAAACTTCTTCTATCAAGGCCTGTGCCTTCTTTTATAGAAGAAAATAAAGGTCTGGTAGGCTTTTAGGTCTTCTGGCCCATCTGGAATAAAATAAGACTTTAAAAAGAACAATCCCGTAACTTAAATCTAATTTGTCATGGAAACCACAAGCTTTGAGGTTCGGGCTTGAGCTTTAGGAACAAGGCTCAAGCTTCGTTGAGTTATTGCTCGAGCTTCAAAAGATGGTGCTCGATCTTCACTTTTACACTTAGCCAAATTTCTTCAACTATTTTCTGAAGCGTCTTTTTCTTTAACACTTAGAATATTTTGGGATTCATCTCTTTTAATATTGCTCGATCCAAGCTTCATGGGCTCAAGCTCTAGGTACCAAGCTTGAGCTTTAGGTACTCAAGGCTCAAGCTTTGAGTGATGGTGCTCGATCCTTGAGATCTAGCATGAGGCCCTGGAAGATTGGTTCTTCTATTAAATCAACTCTTCAAATTTCGACGCCTTGTGCTCGAGCTTAAGGGTCAAGGCTCGAGCACCTGAGGTTAGGCTCGAGCACCCTGAGTAGGGCTCAAGCTCTGAAAGTACAAGACTCAAGCTTCAATGCCTTGGTGATTTTTTCTTCCTTTTCTTGTAGGGCTCGAGCCTCAGGACTTGGGCCTGAGCTTTGGCTCTTGAATTCTTCCAAACTTCACCATTTAAGCTCTCGGCTTGCTCTGAATGACTGGTAACGACTATGTAAGCTACGATATCAGTATTTTCATTATAAAGTCCTAGTTTTAACCGTTTCACAGGGAAAGTACCTATAAACACACATTAAACATAAATCAGTCTAATAGTGGATAGAAGTATCACTTTTAGGCCTTAACATACGTATATTTAGGGGCTCAAATATGCAATATTCAGTACTCATCACACCCCCAAACTTACATATTGCTAGTCCTTTAGCAATACAGAACTAAAAAGCCTCTTTCGTGAGAATCACGGTTACATTTAGCCTATGCAACAAGCCTTTTAACCCCTAGGTTACCCTTAGTGGACAAGTTATAGTCTCGTGAGGGTTTCCAGTGATGATACCCATAAACATCTCAAATAGTGCCTTAATTGTACAACAAGCTCATTCAAGGCTGTTTTCAAATCATAATATCCCTGCAGTTCATTAATCAATCAAATATAGCAAGTACAGCCAATTATATAATCAGAAAAACTTTCAACTTCTAGTTTCAATTTAGTAGCCATGGTCCACATATGTCAGTTTAATCATTCATTCAACAATCTTAATCTCCAAAACTCTTTGAAAGTGATCTTACAATTAAACATATGGCTTACAATCCTTGCTTGCATTTATTCCTTGCAATTCCTCAATTCACAGGCAAACTTTCCAAATTCCAACTCCCAAGGAATTATTATTTTTTCTACAGTTATACATTTTTTTAAAAGGATACTGTGCAATGTTCAGGTCTATTAAGCTTTCTAAATCACCCATGCAACAAACTTTCAGCCAATGACTCCCAGACCAGATGGTCTTAGGGCATTAAGTGATAAAATACCCCTCCGGACCTAATTGTTCAAGTAATCTACGTGTGATACCTCTCGATTCTAGAGCCACGTGTAATCAAGTCTGAGCACAGATCTGAGGGATACCAACTAATCAATATGTAAATAAGCACAAAATATAGATATGAAATAAGAATAAAATAATAATACGCTGAAAGAATTCTAAATTAAAAATCCTTAAAATTTAAATAATAAATTCCCAGCTTCTCAATATCTGTACAACTCGGGAATCCATCTAGTGGACCCCTATTCTAATCCCAAACTGAAAAGTAGGACAACTAAAATAAAAATACAAAGCTAAACATATAAAGCAGTCCTACATAGTCGGAGGAGTGAGTGTCTGTATCTACTCGGCACGATCAAGCTCTAAGCCTGTAACTTGCAAACACTTGAAAAAATAAGAGTGGGTCAGGCCCACATGCAAGTTTTATCCTACTACAATCCATACAGAAACTCGATACGCAGATACATCCTAGATAGCTCAACCATATCTATATAGTCCGTAAATATATATATCCACACTACAGGACTCTCACTGGACTACAATGGGGGTCTCAACCTGAATAGAAGGCAATATACAAAAACATACCCAAAGGTGGGCATAAGTACCTAGACCTAACAGGGTATACCTCAACCATCATAACCAGTTACGTATCCCAATGCATATACGCTCCCTAACCAACGATCCTGAGACTCAAGCTCATATCGCGGTACCATAAATTATATATATACATTTCCATCCAAAACCAATGCAGTGCCGCTCAACTGTTCGTTGCCAAGACATGACATAAAATTAGGATTTAAATATTTTAATTAAATCCATTACCTTCCTAATACAGATATATAAACAAACATCCAATATGTCATTCAACTGTTTTAGTTAACAGGACATGAAACCATGTAGGATCTAACTATTTTAGTTAATCCATTCCGTATGTATGAATATGTAAGAATTAACGTTTTGAAATAATCCATCTCTAGAATAGGTAAGTCTTAGTGTTTTGAACTAAGCCGTTCCTAATATGCCACCGTCCCATACCGGTGCATATACACATATATAAGTAAGACTTAACTTTTATAGTTAATCCAACTTATTTCCAAATAGGTAGGACTTAGTATTTTTAATTAATCCGTCCCTAGTATGCCACCGTCCCATACCGGTGCATACACACACAACCAATCCAATAATTGACAAAACAGTACAAACAGTTCATCAATTATAATCTAGAACAATATAATAATAATCAGAATCGTTATGAACACATTATAGTGAAATTCTTAAACGTAAATTTTATAACAATCCATAAATCCAACAATTGATTCAATCTAAACCGTTAAAACATCAATTAACTCCATATAAGCATACCACAGTTTTAGTTAATCAATTATGCTTATTTCAGTGCTTAAACATGATTAATACTGTTTAATCATACATACACAAAATGCTAGAATTATAGTAAGCAATTAAATCCTCCAAACAGCCTAGAAATTGATACCGTTTTTAATAAATTAAATATCCATTTAATCCAAACCAAGCCTAGTTAATTGTCGGTATTCCATCACCCTTATAACACTGTTGAAATATGATTAAATATTATTAAATCATATACGAAAGATTTGGTAAGTTTCAGTAAGCAAACAACTTAACAAAATAGTGCTCAACATGTAGGCTTTTCTTTATCTTCATGTTGCTTCATTCTTTAATACACTAATGTGATAATGCTTCCTAATATTTTCATAGGTCCATCATAATTAATTACATCCTTCAGTGCAATTTAAATGGATAAAAAAATACTCCGAATAGCCTAACAGCCTCTAAAAAGACCAAAACTGTGCGTTTCGGGCGAAAGCAGGCTCTCATAAGTTGAGAGCCTTCTCCATTAACTTAGGAGCCTACTTTAAGGAGTTGGGAGCAGGCTCCATACTCCTTGGAGCAGGCTCCATCAATGAGGGAGCTGGCTCCTTCCTTTTGGGAGCCTACTCTTTTACTCCCTGAAGCTGTTATGTGTTTCTGCTTCGTCTTCCTCGCCTCCGGCTATACTCAGGGCCTCTATAATGTTTTACATACTTGTTCTAGTGCTCATTCAATGTCTCAGATTAATTATAAGACATCGACATGCATCAATGATCTCAATTAAACAAAGCGTAAACTCAAAGACAACACAAACCAGTTAACAGAACTTTAAGAATTTGCAAACCAGTTTAATTCAACGAGTTTAAATATAGTTTAAACATGCATAAAAGATTTGTTTTAACATTAATTAAACCCCTGGAGTCTACCTAGGTATGCACAGAACACAAGTTTAGGGGAAAGAGTTAGAATAAAGACTTGCCTTTAGGTTTCCGTTCAAAACCTTAAACCGTTGTCTTTAATAATTCCGGCGACCTTACTACTTTCACCGACCACTGTTGCTCCTGGTTCAACCCATGAGCAAGCCAATTTCCCCTCCTTGGTTCAGTCTTAGTCTAAGCCAAACCCTAATCTTCCTCTCTATATTTCTCTCTGTCTCTCTGTATGTGTAAACAGGGTTTACAAACCCTTGGCAGACGTATAATATAGGCTTATACAAATACCAACCCTAATTCTCATTATATTGAGAGAAGGAAAAGAATACTAACCTACTTACATAACCAAGTCAGCTACATCTGTGAAGAAAATAAAACCCTAAAACTATTAAAACATTTAATTCACTAATCCACATAAACATATAACAAGGAAAACAAATAATTAAAACAAACAATTAAACCAAACATTTAAATAAAATAAAGAATACAATTAATTCAAAAAAAAAAAAAAAGTACAATTAAATAAACACTTAAATAAAATAATTCATTTAAATAACATAATTCACAATTAATTCCAATAAACAAGCAAATAAACAATTAAATAATTAAAAAAAATGCAATTAAACAATACTTAAAGTATCGAGACTATCCTTTAAAATTAGGGGTATTACATTCTTCCCCCCTAACAAAAGGAATTCCGTCCTCGGAATTCGCTCTTACCTTCTTCCATTATGTTAGGAAACGGTGAGCGAATGACATTCTCCCGTTCCTAAGTAGAGTCAGCTTTATTATGATAACCCTACTGAACATGCACTACAGGGATAAACTTATTACGAAGAATTTGATCCCGACGGTCAACAAGACGACACGGTGGCTCTAAATATGTTGCATCCGGCTGCAACGTAATCTTTCCAGCATCAAGATGCGGATGTCGATCCTCATTTTAAACTCCAATGCACTAGTACGATGATCGGCGTAACTCTGTACCCAAAGCCTACTGAACACTCTTCCAAAATCCTGACACAAAACTCGAATCCCTGTCTGATATAGTAGACAACAGAATGCCATGCAACTTTACAATCTTTGCAATGTAAAGTCTCGCCAACTGCTCCGAAGTAAAGTCAGGCCAACTGCTCTGAAGTAAAGTCAGTGCGAATAGGTAAGAAATGAGCTGATTTAGTTGATCTATCAATGATGACCCAAATGGAATTGTGATCTTTAAAGAAATTAGGCAATCCCTCCACAAAATCAATAGAAATACTTTCTTATTTCCACTCTGGTATAGGTAATGGCTGTAGAGCTCCTAGCGGCCACTGATGATCAATCTTGACCAGCTGACAAGTACTACATCGAGAGACAAAACAATATATATAGCAATGTCCTTTTTCATACTTGCCCACCAAAACTGCCGCTTCATATCCTGATACATTGTGTCTCTACCTATATGAACAGAAAACTAAGAGTGGTGAGTCTCAGTCATCACATCATTCCTCAAATCATCAGCAGAAGGTACCACCAACCATCCCATGTACCTCAAACCTCCATCAGTCCCAGCATAGTAAAATGGGACCTCCCCAGAAGTTATCTTTGCAATTTTATCAATGCACTGCTGATCCGTGAGTTGTGCCTTCAAAACTTTGTGAATAATAGAAGGTGTAACTACCACGTAAGCCATGAAAGCATCCGACAACTCATCCACCGTCTTCAAAGTATTACACTCAATGGTGAATAAAGCAGAAAGACTAGTAGCGGGTCGGCAACTGAGTGCATCTGCCACCACATTCGCTTTCCCTAGATGGTATTGTATAGAGAAGTAATAGTCTTTTACAAACTCTAACCATCGGCGCTGCCTCATACTCAGCTCCCACTGAGTGAACAAATACTGCAGACTCTTGTGATTACTAAATAATTTGAAGAATTCTCCTAACAGGTAATGCCTCCAAATGCGTAAGGTAAAGACTACAGCTGCCTCCAAATCATGTGTTGGATAATTAAGCCCTCGAGGCTTAAGCTTTCGAGATCCATATGAAATCGGTCACTTTTCCTGCATCAAAACACATCCAAGACCTTGCCAAGAAGCATCTGTATAGACAAGATACTCAATCCCGCTCTATGAAGTTGATAGAACCGATGCAGAAATCAACTTGTGTTTTAGCTCATCCAAAAACTTTCTAACAGTGTTTATCCCACACGAATTGTACACCCTTTTCAGTCAGGTGAGTGAGTGGTCCTACCATCTTTGAGAACTCCTGGATGAACCTACAATAATATCCAGCCAATCCGAGAAAACTCCGAATCTCGGTAGGTGAAGTAGGTTGTCCCCACTCAACCACTGCTGAAACCTTAGCTGAATCTGCCGCTATCCACCTTTCTAACACCACGTGACCCAGAAACTTCACTTCCCGCTGCCAAAATTCACATTTCTCAAACTTGGCATAAAACTAGTGCTCACAAAGCATCTGTAAGACAATCCGAAGATGTTTAGCATGATCGTCCTCTGATTTTGAATAAATCAAAATGTCATCTATAAAGACAATGACATACTAATCTAAATAAGCCCTGAAAACTCTGTTCATTATGTCAATGAAGATTGCAGATCAATCTTAAAAAAAAATATGTAGCTTCCTTCAATTGATCAAGAAGATCATCAATCTTGGGCAAAGGGTACTTGTTACGAGTAGTAACCTTGTTCAACTCCCTGTAATCTATACATAGGCGAAGCGAACCATCTTTCTTCTTCACAAACAGAACTGGTGCTCCCCAGGGTGAAGTACTCCTATGAATAAAACCCTGACTGAGTAATTATTGAATCTAATCCCTCAGCTCTCGCATCTCCACTGATGCCATCCTATATGGTGCCCTAGCAATAGGCATAGTGCCCGGAGCTAAGTCAATCACAAAGTCTATCTCGCGACTAGGTGGCAACCCTGGAATCTCCTGAAAAACATCCAGAAAGTCCTGTACGATTGGTATGCTATCTAATGCCACAGTAATCTCCTCATCTGTTTCCTCCTCCACATAGAACAAATAAGTGCTAGTGCCCCCCTTAGAACATGGCATAGTGATGACGTACATATCCTGACCAGGTATGGTGAACACAATAATCCTATCAAAACATTTAACTTGGGCATGGTAGTGATATAACCAATCCATCCCAAGTAACACAGCATAAGTTTACCAAATCTAATGTCACAGGCCCATCACTCTCATATACAATGGCAACATCGCCTAAAGGTGTAGAAACATCATGAAATCTATCAACATACCTATGTCCACTAAACTATAAAACCCAAAACTCCTGAATACATCGTAAAGCAAAACATATAAGGTAATACAAAATGCTCTGAAATCTACTCACTTTTAGATCATCGCTCCATCTTGATGATGATTCCAAGGTAGGAAAATTGATTAACTCATCTTCTGTGTGAATTCTTCCTACTGCATTACTGCTGCTGTTGAAATTGCTGATGAAAAAGCTGGTGTGAGTAGTGAGATTTTGTTGCCTGCTGTTATTGTCAGTTTTGAAGACTTTTATAGGTACAATTAATGTTTTCACATTTGCTCACTACCTGTTTTTGAACTGAAACATGCTGAAATGGATTTTGGACTTTTTGATCAGTTGTTAAGCTTGATTTTCTACTGTTTGCTGTGATTCAAGTACAAAATGGTTATGGCTAGCTATGTTATGGACTATCTATGTGTTACCAAGTTTATTTTGATGAATCTCAGTTGTTGAAATTGACCATGATGCAAAATTTAGACAGTGCCTGATTGTGACCTTGCAAAACCTCTATTTCAGCATAGTAGTGTGCTGCTCAAGACCTGAGACTGAACCTTGATTGGTATATTCATGCTATGCTTGATTGTTTAAAGTTATGAACATGAATAATTCAGTGAGTCAAGACTATGGAAGCTACTGGTGAATTGATCTCGAAGAGAAATTCCAATTTTACCCCTCAAACCCTAGCTGTAGCAGTAGAGTGTTTTGGAGGCAGTAACTTGGTGTTTTGTGCTGAATGATTTGTTTTTACTTGTAGAATATATTGAACATTGTATTTACAACCTGTAATGATGTATGAGATGAGATGTACGAGCTTTGTTGGTCCTAGCAAGGGTGCTTAGGACAGGGGGAGTGTGTATGTGTGCTGAAATCATCTAGTGTATGTATTGGTTGTGAAAACTAGCTTTCATTCTTGTGCTTGGGTGTGTGCAGAGGGTGAGACAGCTGAGCTTGTAACAAAATACATACAACTAGTAGTGGACTTTATTGGCTAAAGCCAAGAACCAAGGTTTTCCCTTGTTGGAAGGGTGTCCTTGTAAATCTGTGTTAATGCTTGAATGTGTATTATCTACCTACTTTGCTGACTTGTAAAAAGAAAGTTTAACCAATTCACCCCCCCCCCCCCTCTTGGTTCAACAATTGGTATCAGAGCTTGGTCTGCATTGGAAGGTTATAACAAGCCTGCAGCTGATCCTAGCTATGGATGTCACACCCCTAGAGACTCTTTTAACAACATATATAAAGAACAATGCAATTCATTGGCTGCATTTCATCTCAGCTCTAGCTATCACCTCTCAACCAATGATTATGCATGGGCCCTACTGACATTCTCTCAGTGAAAGGACAATATTACCCTTAATTTCATACCATACAGTGACATCTTATGCACCAACAAAAAAGCACTATATAGGTGAGGTACACTGAAGAACATTTCTTTGCTTAGCCTCTAAGCTTTGCAGCATCATTGGAGGACAATATTTTAGGACCACCACCACGTGTCACACTCTTGAATATACCAGATCAGCTCAAAAACCACCCATGCACCAGCTGTATATACCATGCAGTACACTACATATGTTGAGGCTGTATTAATCACAATGTAGATTAAGGTACTGTTCTTCAGTGCAATGCAGCTGAATAGGCAAACGAGACTTAATGGAATACATCTAAGAAAGTACTAAACTGCCCCTGTAAGCACCTGTTGCAGAATCCTTATATACTGAATTCTGCTATAGACATCCAATTTAGTTAAATGAGGAGAGAAGAATCTGCCACACTCATGTAAATGGCATTGCTGCCCCATAACATATAATAACCCACAATACTGATGGACAAGCATTTAAACTCACTGAACCAACACCTTTTTATTGCTTTTTGACATTAACAGGCAAACAAGTCTTTAGAGAACCATAGGACCAACATAAACCCACATATGAACCCGAACTTTCTAGTAAAGTTAAGTATCCCATGAGCAATTATGTGTCGATCCATCATTTGTCAGAATCAAATTTGTCATTTGTAAATCAATTATCTACTGTATCTATTCCTAACAGTGTGCAGGAAGCCTTAGCTGACCCTAGGTGGAAGGCAGCTATGAATGAGGAGATGAAATCCTTGCAGAAAAATGAAACTTGGGAACTCATTGATCCTCTACCAGGAAAGAAACCAGTTGGACGTCGATGGATTTACACTGTGAAATATAAAGCCGATGGCACAATTGAACACTTTAAAGCAAGATTAGTGGTGAAAGGTTATACCCAAACCTATGGAATCGATTACACAGAGACGTTCGAACCTATAGCCAAAATCAACACAGTTCGAGTTTTGTTATCTTTAGCTGCGAACTTGGATTGGCCATTGCAACAATTCAATGTGAAGAATGCATTTCTGCATGGTGAATTATCTGAAGAAGTCTACATGGATCTCCCACTAGGATGCATGATACCCGAAAAGTATAGTCGAAAGGTCTGCAAGTTAAAGAAATCATTATATGGGTTGAAACAATCTCAAAGAGCATGGTTTGAAAGATTCACAAAGTCTATGATAGCCTTTGGTTACCGTCAGAGCAATTCAGACCACACGTTATTTCTGAAGAAACAACAGGGTAAGATAACTACACTCATTGTATATGTAGATGACATGGTGGTTATAGGGAATGATCATGAAGAAATGAAGGCTCTCAAGAAGTACTTGTCCAGATAATTTGAAATGAAAGATTTAAGTCATTTGAGATATTTTCTTGGGATTGAAGTGTCTCGATCTAATAAAGGAATCTTTCTATCTCAAAGAAAATATGCCTTAGATCTATTACAAGAGACTGGCATGACAGCATGTCAACCAGCTGAGACACCAGTGGAAGAAGGACTGAAGTTATGTGTTGAGTCCAACCAAGTACCTGCTAATAAAGGAAGACACCAAAGACTTATAGAGAGATTGATGTACTTAACACACACGAGACCGAATCTGGCTTATGCATTGAGCATTATGAGCCAGTTTATCCATGATCCTGGAGAGCAACATATGAATGCAGTTATGCGCATTTTGAGGTATTTGAAATCTGCTCCTGGAAAAGGAATTTTGTTCACTAAAAATGTTAGTGATCAAAACATAGATGCATATACTGATGCTGACTGGGCTGGAGCTATAGATGATAGGCGATCTACCTCTGGTTACTTCACTTTTGTGGGAGGTAATCTTGTTACATGGAGAAGTAAAAAACAAAATGTTGTTGCTCGCTCGAGTGCAGAAGCTAAATTCAGAGGTATGGCGCTTGGACTTTATGAAACTTTGTGGTTAAGACATCTCTTGTGAGATTTGGGTTATTTACCTGGGCAACCGATTCGACTATATTGTGACAATAAGGCAGCATGTGATATTGCCCATAATCCAGTTCAACATGATCGTACGAAGCATGTCGAAATAGATAGATTCTTCATTAAGGAGAAGTTGGATGGAAAAATTGTTGAGTTGGCTAAGATTCGATCTGAGGAACAACTAGCTGACATTCTCACCAAAGCAGTCTCAAATCAAGTGTTTTCAAAAATTTTAGACAAGTTGGGTGTGTGTGACATCTATGCACCAACTTGAGAGGGAGTGTTGAGATTTTATCTCTTATAGTACAGCTGTATGATTGATTTATTTTTTCCCTGATTTAGGGCTAATTGGTAGGTAATTAGTTACCTACTTTAGCTAGGTTTTATTCTATAAATTGGATGTAATACCATCACTGAAAAATAGAATATAATTTTAATCTCTATATTTTTTCCACTGAATTTCAAGATTTCACTGAAGATGGCACATCACCCTTTTTACTCTCCATGGACACCCTCCGGTGAGAGGTGACCAGGAGATGATTTTTTCCCTAACTTACAACATGTTCCTTGAGGAAGTTTCCAAAATCTTTTCCATGCAAGTTTATAGCAATTTAGGGAATCTAAATGATTGAATTAACGTAAACACTGAAACCCTAGATATGCAATTCATGAACCCTAATTGGTGAATGTATTAGTGTGTAACTTTACCTTTACACCCTTGTAGACAAAGATTACCAATATACCCTTTGAATACATCACAAATCTCATATTTGACCATGGGAGGTTACTAACACCAACTAACTTTTGAACAGTTTCAAAACTAAATTAAAACAAAAGACAAACTCAGCTTTGTTCTACAAAATTTGTCATCCTAAGTCCTAATGACCTAACACACTCCATTAAATCAAACCAAAAGACATGTTTAAATTAGTTGACAAAATTGAAATTAAACCCTTTAGGGCTTAAGTATTGTAGCAAATAAAAATGGGGTTACACATTTGTGCCATGGGAACTAACAATAGTAATTAAAGGTTATAAAGGCACATGAAGAACAGCTTGAAGGATACATAGTAAGAGAAATACAGAGTAAGAGAAACATTTTTTCTCGAGAACTCATACAATTGTTGTTGATGGTGGATTCTACACAACCTGAATCTAATCTGACTTCCTGAACAAAGAGAAGAAAAGGTGATCCTACCAACACCGGTGTGTTACCGGTGGAGTAGACTCCGACGAACAAGTCAGTGTGCGAAGTAATATCTCTCTGGAAAAATCAAGAAATTGAGTTAGGATTTATTGCGTACCTCAAAACGTTGATTAGCCCCCTTTATTTATAAGGCTTAGGTCAAGATGTTACATAGAGTTCCCGTCGTCTTAATCTTTATCATACTCCGTAGGCTTAATTCTTATCGTAATCTGTAATCCTTATCTTAGTCTGTAATCCTTATCGTAATCTGTAATCATTATCTTAGTCTGTAGAGCATATCTCAATCTTGTGAGATAGTGCGTTACTTTAACATTCTTTCCCTATCCATGGGTATTTAAATTATACATCCATCACTTGTAAAATCAAGCAAGAAACTCTGTTCTACACTCAGCTCAACCAAATGCAAAGGACTCAATGGATCTTTGGCTTTATGACATACTTTGCTAACAGAAACAAATGCAAAGAAATGATAATGGAGACCACATGCAGAACCTGTACATTAAAACAATTAAATCAATGCAAGACATTCTTCTTCTAGTCATCATATGATATTCAATTTAGAAGATTTCAGTCGATTCACAATTCTAAACCTCAACTATTGTAATAAACTTTTTTGTAATTATGGTAAGTGCCTGTGATTTTAATCAAAGATTTGAAATTCGAACATAATATTCAACTTCTAAAAAGTGATGTAAGAATACTCTTAGGGCCCGTTTGTTTATCTCTTTGCTTTCAATGATATCATTCACAATCTACTTAGCATTTTGGTGTAAAACTTCCAATCATCTTGAATTGGACCATAAATAAATAAAATGAACTTCACAATATCTTTTTCGCATAGGTTCATTTTTGAGGTGGCTACTATTTTCTTAGATGAATCCATTCACAACGCTAAGTTTCTACATTGGAGTACCATGTAAAATTGTGAACGAATCCATTAGATTCAAGCAGACATGTAAAAACTCTTTAAAATTTAAGATAATTACATATCAAATTCAATTAATAACGTTAAACTGAACCAGTAGACACTGAAGTACGTCTAGGGGTGGAGCTAGGGGTGGGCCAGGGTGGACCATGAACCCCTTCCCCACCCAACAAAAATAATATCAGCTTTGGATTTGTAATCGGAGGATTAAGTGCTCCCAAACATGTTATTATATTAATTAAATAGAGAAAAAAATAAAAGGGAGAAAAATCCCTAATATTCCCTCTTGATTAAGAAAAATTCATGAATATTTTTTGTCAAACATTTTTGTAAAATGGTATTTCCAAAAAATATTGAAAACTATATATCAATCTCCATTGGGGAGTCCTAGGTGCATGGAAAAGAGGATAAACTATAGTATTTGTGTGTATATAAAAAACAACAATAATATCATATATGCTTATAATGTCAAATTTAAGTTATATAGTACTAATCACCCCAAATTAAAATTTCTGGCTACCCCTGGTACATCAAGCGAGCTACCGTCTCTTCAACACTTAGCACAATATAATAGGGCACATGACTAGGTCAATTTCTAGTGCCATCTATCATTTCTAAATAACAGCAACTGTTGCTATCACAACTTTACTCTTTTTCAGTAAAATATTCTGTCATAATAGCAACTGTTGCTATCACAGATTGACTCTTTAAACCATGTAGTTGATATAGATGAGAAATTGGTGTTCTGCTTCTAGTTAACATATATAGTTCCCAAACGTATCCACAAATAAAACATAAAATTCTTTCAAGCCCCAAAAGGAGTCATGACTCAAGCATGAAAGTGTCACCATCTTCATCAACCGTAGCATCACTCTCCCTTTGCACCAACGGGCTTGAAACCGAGTCCTCACTATTTCCAGCCGCTGCCAAACCACTCCCAATCTGCCCATTAAGCGACCAAGAAGAAGAAGACGACCGTATCCTTGCCTGAACATACCCATTCCTTAACATTGCATCATGAAATCCGCCCTCCTGATCCCCCAAACTCACCGCATACCTCTTCAACTTCTTCGGATTTTGCTCCGCCGGTAACTTGTACCGACACAAGGGACACGAATTGCTCCTACGAAGCCACGGAACGATACAATCTGAATGAAAAACATGCTTACACGGCAATTGATTCACCCCTGAATACAATTCGAAGTCATCCATACAGATTGAGCAGGATCCATGGCAAGAATTGGATGAAGAAACACCGAAAAATTTGAGGATGGGAAGCCAATTGATGAATGATTTTGATGTAGGAGAGGAGCGGCTGCCTTGGTGTTCGTGGTGTTGATCGGCGGTAAGGTCGATGATGGAGTTGAAGAGTTCTTCGTTGTCGAAGTCGATGTAGTCGGAGGTGCGGAGTTGGTGGGTTTGGGTAGGATTTGGAGAATGAGAACCGTGTCTTGAGATAGAATCACGATATATTTGTATATGTGGAGTGGGGTTTGGTCCGGTGGTGGTGGCATCGTCGCCGGTCGACATGTTGCATTGCCGCGAGCTTGGAACAGTGCGCCTGTGTATGAGAGAGCGAAAAATAATGCTACGAACTCCTGGTCTAATTTTGAATCTTGGTGGACTGGTTTACGGTGATAACCACTTTCTATGGTACTAGTAGTAAACGAGGGTTGCGTCAACCTTGCGTTCCAAAAAAGGTGGGATCCACATTTTAAGGCTTCAAAGATAAGCCTCATACCTCTTGGCGTGGGGAGAAAGGCTACATTAGGAACTTACATTGAAAGCTTCTATTTTTGTCCATAGATGTCTCCCTCAATAATATTACTTTATATATATATATATATATATATAAGATGTTATAAGACATTATCAGCACAGGCTTTAGTCATCTAAGATTTGAATAAAAAAGCTCTCTCCCTGTCTTAAATCTATATATTCCTTTTGTGATATTAATTTTGATAGATTGTTAAGAGTAAAAAAATCTTAATTATTGATTATTATTCATGAAATTAATTTGTCCACTTAAGTGATATATGTGGTCACACTATGATAGGTTTTATCACCTTTATTATTTAATGATCTACTATCTATGGTCAGTTCTACCGCCTTTATTATTTAATAATCTACTAACTATGGTCAATTTTACCGCTTTTATTATTTAAAACTATGTTCAGTTCTAGCGTCTTTATTATTTAATGATCTACTAATTATGATCGGTTTTATCGCCTTTATTATTTAATGATCTACTAATTATGGCCGGTTTTACCTCCTTTATTATTTAATAATTTATTCACTATGGCTGATTTTACCGTCTTTGTTGTTTAATTATATTGAAATTATAATAATTCATATTATATTCTTGTTTCACTTAATGCCATTTTATTATTAAGATATATGTTTATTTTAATACTATGCTAAATTGTATTTTTATATTGTTGTTACATCTAGTTATTATGAAAATATTAAACTTAACAAAGCTGGAATTCGTGGCCTTGGATATTTTTGGCAAAAATTATTTATCTTAGATTCTGGACACTCAGATCCATTTAGATGCCATGGGTCTTGAAAACATAATTAAAGAAGAGAATGATTCATCATTACAAAATAAAGCGAAGGCTATGATTTTCCTTCGTTGCCATATTAGTGAGAAACTAAAAACTGAATATCTCACTGAAAGAGATCCACTGAGTTGGTTGAAAAAATTGAAAGAAAGATATGATCATCAAAAAACAGTCATCTTCCCAAAAGGTCGAGTTGATTGGTAGCAACTGCGGTTGCAAGATTTTAAAACTATGGCTGAATACAACTCTGTCCTATTTAAAATCAGCTCTACACTAAAATTGTGTGATGATACCATAACTAATGAATTTTTGTTGGAAAAAATATTTACCATATTTCACGCCGCGAATGTACTCTTACAACAACAATATCGAGCATGTAGATTTGAAAAATATTCAGAGTTGATATCATGTTTACTTGTGGCAGAGCAAAATAACAAGCTTTTGTTAAGAAACCACCAATCTCATCCAACTGGATCGACATCGATCCCTGAAACATATGTTGCCTCATCCCGTGGACGTGGATGTGGTAATAGACATGATCGTAGTGCTAGAAATGGCTATAATAATGAATATAGTCGTGGTAAAAATAACTACCACAATAATGAATATGGTCATGGTAGGAATCACTCCTATTACTGTGAAGGATATTAATCCTTAAACTTTCGCAATCAAAGATTCACACCATATCCCCAAATGAGGGATTAGAATGAAATGAAACAAGTAAAAGGGAATGATGTGGCCCAACCTCCCATGGCACATGATAATACTTGTTATCGGTGTGGAATGACAGGGCATTGACGAAGTATTTGTTGTTTACCTAAGTATTTGGCTGAACTTTACCAAGCCTCTATGAAAGAAGAGGGAAAACAAAAAGAAATGAATTTCATTGATCATGACGAGCCAGGTTAACAACATAAATCTGGATGTATCATATTTTTTTGATGACCGTGATGGAAAGATAGACCACCTGATTGGTGATGGAAATGTCCATACTAATTAATCCTATTTTCATTTCATGTTCTTTCTACTATGTTATCTTCAACAAGATTTTATTTTCCTTGTATTAAAGTTTTTTTTTTTTTTTCTTTTATATTAAAGTTTCTTTTATTATATCTGTTTCTTTTCTAATAAAGAAATTTGCACGAATAGGAATGGATCTGACTGGTTCCAAAATAAATGGTGAAGATATATGTCTTGATGATAGTAGAATGACACATACAATCCTTTGAGATCAAAAAGATTTTTCTCACCTAACTTTGACAGACGTTAGTGCCAGTACAATATCAGGTCACACCGACTTAATTGAAGGCTCTATATGACGTTGACCCTTGATTTTTAAACCTAGTGTGCACTGTGATGACCCAAAACAGATCCAAAATATAGAAGCAAAACATAAACAAGTCTATAGAGATGTATATCATCCCTAAGACACGGGAGTGACCTTCCGAGGAGTCCCGTGACTCAAGGGAAGTAAAACTGGAACTAGGGTTTCAAAACCCTCCAAGGAATGAACCAAGGGCAAAATGGTCATTACGAACTGAAATGGGCACTACCATGCACACTATTGGAAAGACAATGAAAATGAATGAAGTTAGACTCAAGAATTACCTGATTCGGAGTCCGGACGGAAAAGATATGAAAATGGAACAAAAAGGCATCATTCGTTTAAGAGATACCACGACCCTATCTCAGTAAAATTGAAATAACTCTCACTACAGTTGGAGTTTTGGAGTGTGGTTAGTATCATTGGAAATCTATCTTCAAGCTCTTGAATTTAGACTCATGAACGACCAGATTTGGATTAAGAATGAAAGAGATATGACCCTCTAAAGTCGATGCAACAAAGTTGTCCAAGAAGAACTGAAATGGAGAAGCTCCAGGGAGGATCAGCCGACCGATGGCAAGGACCAACTGGCCGAATCTCAACCATTAGCCGGCTAAACCCCAATCATCAGTCGGCTGAAACGCCATTTTTCACAAAAAGGCTACTGGAATGAGTCTCGAGGGCTTGTTAGCCGGTTGATGGCTCTCATCAGCCAACCGACACATCTACTATAGCAGAAAAAGCTGCTGCAATGTGTATGGAAAATGCCCGGTCCGTTTCTAAGACTACGCATGCATTCTACATGATCCGTACAAGTTTTAAAACCTCCCATGGACTCAAACAAGCATTCATAACATGCTAAAACAAAGAGGAACTTCAAATGACACTCTTATGTATGAATTTTTCATAAAAATTCATAAAATCACCCAAAAATAGTTCTAAAGTTGAAACTTAAGAGTTTTGTGAAATAAGGACATGCACGCAACCGTAAAAAGACATTTAAGACGCATCCCAGTGGCCCACGACTTCAAAATACCCCCATTGCACAATATGACCCCTCAAACCTCTATTTTCCATAAAATTACCTTAAAATGTAATAAATGAAACAAAATGCAAAGCCTAAAACAAAATGGTATTTGGCCCTTGGCAACACCTCATACATGATCATAAAGACCTTATGAAAGAAAAAGAATGGAATTCTCACACCCGATACAAACATGGTGAAGCAAAAACTTAACATTTTCCATTATTTCCATAGTAAACCTTAAAAACGAAAGTGCACAAAATACAAATTAGATATCATTGGCCTATGGCCTCAACTCATACATGACAAATACATTGAAAAGAGTGTACTTATATACACATTACATATATGGAATCAAGGGTATAAGTTTTGATACACAAGGCTACAAAATGACATTTCATGCTAACATTTGCATAAAATAGAAACTTGAAAGTTACAAGTCATCCAAGGAATGATGAGCATAATGAACCAAGTCTTTGTACCTGAAAAATGTCCCCGGTAACTTTGGGTCAGTAACATAAAGCTACTTGTAGGAGATGAACATGCATAGACTTAGCATTTTACAAAATTATCACCTTAAGGTGAAACAAGTCAAAGTAGCTCATGCCACCTAACGTCTATGTCAAGATGAGACTCAGAGAGCATCCTAAGCTACCTTAGATCATTTTTAGCATAAATCACATCATTCATGCAATTTAACACAATATAGAAGCATGTTATACAAAGTAACAAGATATAGATTCTTAAAGTCCTCAACTTGAAATCTAAAATATGAAAATAACTAAAGTGGATCGTGCAACCTAACGTCTATGCTCTAAATGAATCTATAGGATTGTTCCTAAGCTACATTTGAACATCAAAGCACAAATCACAATATCGATGCAATTTAACCAACATTAGAACTTCTAATACAACGCATAAAACATGATTTCTCAAAGTTAACATTTTGAAACTTAAAATGGGAAATCAAATAAAGAACAACAAGTTACAACATTATATAGTTATCAACTTAAAATAAAGTGCGAAATCAAACAAGGTGGATACTTGGACATCACGCCGGATAAGACCAACACCATAGTTACTTTAGGGTTACTAGCCCACGGGTAATCTCCCTATGTACGCACTAGACTATAGAGGGACAATTCCCCGTACTAGAACCATGTACTAGCCGTAGTCAAACAATGACATCCCCAAGTTTTTAAAATCAACAAGTTGTGCAACAGCATATATATCAACATATATATACAAGATAATCAACTATCTATCACGCATAACTAAATTTGAAAACACATACAATACATGCTCTAAATCCACAACTACTATGGCATGAAAGATGCCAAATACAAAGTGTACAACTCATTACACAAGATAACAATATATTCAATAATGAAAACATATTTTCATGAACATAAATATAACAACTATGTTATCTCATGCTCAAAACATAACCAAGTGAATATACAACAAGTCCAAGTCCATGATTTAAACATAGAAACAACTTTCAAAACACAATTAAATCCATGGAGCAATTAGATAGAATTTAACTAAATAAAAATAATTAAATTCTCTAAATTCCAAATCAATTCCAAATAATCTCAATTTAATATATGTTAAAGGACATAGTATGGTCATCACATATAAAATATCAAATAACTAATTAAGTGATTAAAGAACTTAAAATAAAATTAATTAAGATAATTAATTAATTTCCTCTAGATTTTTAAACAATTTCAAATGTTCTCAAATTAACATATGTTAAAGAACTGACCAAGGTCTACTTTAATATCACATTACAAGTTGATTTCATGTTTGATACAACTATATGAATTAATCTTTCCCAAAAGAAAAATATTAAATAAAAGTTGCTATTCTTATTCAAATAATCCAATTTTAATATATGTCAACAAGCCTACCAAGACCTAAATTACTAGCATGTCACAATTAAATTCTAAGTTGTATATCATCATGTGAATTAAATCTTAAATAAAGAAAATAATTAAATTAAATTCTATATCTTGAACCAAAGCATGCATACAAGTTGTATAAGTATCTAAAATCATCAATACAATATTTAAATGAACCTAAGACATTCCCTACCTCAATTTGAGATGAAACTCTTAAAAGCCACCAAAATGAAACATCTCCGAATCCGACGAAAGTTCGGGGTTTTGTCAGGGACAACGCCGTGATCATAAAACCTCAAGGAAGTCATACCAAAATCCAAACTTGACCTCAAACCTGAACTCAAAAAATGGCCAAAAACGAATTCTAATAAGGGGGAAAGATGCGCGTCGTCAAGACAAACATAAAACACAAAGACACTACGACTTTTTAACATAGGGAAGAAGTCCAAAAGAAGAGAGAAAAGGTGGTAGCCCCATGGGTTTCCATGGCTGCCGGCCAAGAGAGGGAGAAGAAGAGAATATTTATAGAAAAATCCTAAAAGTGCCCCAAAATGGCCTAGTCGGGTCCGAAAAATGAAATTTGAGCAGACGTGCTCAA
Source organism: Cornus florida (assembly GCF_030987335.1). Lineage (NCBI taxonomy): Eukaryota > Viridiplantae > Streptophyta > Magnoliopsida > Cornales > Cornaceae > Cornus > Cornus florida. Next base: position 32,520,866 of record NW_026775576.1, read on the forward strand.
ACAAAAAAACTCTATGAACAAAAAGATCCGAAATGAGAAAAGATGAACAACAAAAGAAACGCGTCAAAAATCGAGTCTCGAGTAGAAAGATATGCCTCGAACAAGTTCGGCGGTAACCGGGGCCAGAAACCCTAAAACTGGGAAAAAATGACCAGAAGGAAATTCTAAGAGTATGTGACTCAACGAAAAGTAAAAATGAATCCCGTACGAGAATCCAGGCTCAAAACGAGGCATTTTTGCAATAACTTTCATTAATTGCACGATGGCCCCTGTAAAAAGGGTTAACTACACTAATGACCCAGAATGAAAATATCTTCCAAAAATATTTTTTTAAAACCTTTGAAATAAAATATCTTCAAAAGATATTTATGAAAAACACCCAAAGAAAAGAAAATGTTTCCAAAGAACTATACTTCCATGCCCCTATGGACACCGGGAGCAACCAGAGTACTTTTCTACAAAAGTAAAGATACGTATTTTGTGGAAACCACTTAAAATGAAGGTACATGAAGTCAAAAACCAACTCCGAACACGAAAAGTGGGGTTGTGCCAAAAAGTGACAAACGGACAAAAGGACGAAAAGTGAACAGTGTTGAAAAACGAAAAATGTGGAAATGACTCGGTCCTTAAAGGAAGTTGTCAATCCAAATGAAAGAGTCTCGGAAACCATTTTTTAGTACTCGAGATGACACTAAGTGACAAGAAACCAAATATAGAAGAGAAAATACAACGGAAAAAATTTATTCGTAAAATTTGAGGAAAAAGGAAAGGAAAAAAATGACCGGTTCATTACACTCTGGATGAGCCAACATTATTTTACCACGTGTAACAAGATTACAAATTAATGATACCTTATATTCTATAAGATCTCGAAGAAATCTGTTGAGTTTTAAAGACTTGCGTCGTATGGGTATCATATTGAGACTGCAAATGAAAGAAATGTGGAATATCCCTACATTACTTCCATTACCTCATACAAAAATCTAATATTAGAAAAATTCTATATTTTCTTTTCTGGGCTATACTATACAACCATTAAGTGAATTGAGTCAAATGCTGTGATACATAAAAAATCTTGTGATCCAAAACTTTTTATGTTTTTGTATGATCGACTTGGTCACCCGGGGAGTACAATGATGCTTTGAATTATTTAAAATTCACATTAACACCTACTAAAGGATCAAAAAACCACCTTACCAAATAATCATCTATGTACTGCCTACTCACAAGGTAAGTTGATTATTAGACTATCATCCCCTTCAAAAGTCATTGCTGAATCTACCATATTTTTACAATGAATTCACGGGGATATATGTAGGCTAATTCATCCACCCTGTGGACCATTTCGCTATTTTGTGGTCTTAATTGATACCTCAACATGATGGTTACATGTTTATTTACTTTCTACTCATAATATTACATTTGCTAGAGTTCTTGCTCAAATCATCAAATTGCGAACACACTTTCTTGATTATCTAATTATGACAATCCATCTTGATAATGCCGCTGAATTTTCTTCTCAAGCTTTTGATGACTATTTCATGTCAGTTGGAATTAATGTTGAACATCCTATTGCACACACTCATACTCAAAATAGTTTGGCAAAATCTTTTATTAAAACTTCAGTTAATTGGTCTTTCTTTGCTTATTGATAAGTGCTTAAATGTTGCACATTTCAGCACCTAAGCTAAGGTATTTCAGTCTTTGCATCTATCTTAATTTTATATTTTAGTCCTAATTTATGTTTATGTGTATTTCAGGGCAATAAAGTTAAAATGAGCTAAGAACGGTCCAATTAAGCCTTTTTGGAGTTAAGCAAAGATTTTCAGACAATGGCACAAAGCGGTCAATTTCGGGCCTTTGATGATGTTCCCAAAGATGGAGAAACAAACCAAATAGCCCGGGGCAAAAATGGAGCTGAATAAGGCTTAAAGGAATTTGTCAACTCTGGGGGGATCGATCCCCAGGGTGGGGGATCGATCCCCCAGGACTTAGCAACATTACAGTTTTTATTTAATTTTTGGGCTCATTTTGGGAACTGTTGGGCTTTAATGAGATTGTTACTTAAGGCCCAGTGAGCCATTAGATTAGGGTTAGTTTTAGTTTTTATTTAGGTAAAGATTATTTAAAAAAAAAAAAAAAAAGTTTTATTTTATTTTTTTTTCTGTATCGTAGTATCGTATTTTCTCTCTGGAAAAACACGCGAAGAAAGGGAAAAAGAAGAACAGGCTAGGGTTTGGAAGAAAAGTTCAGAGAAGATGAAGCAGATGATGGGGATTGTCCTATCTTCGACTCCATCAACCATGAGTGGCTGATTTTTCTACTTAGGGTTGGATAAACCCTAAGCATGTAACCTATTCTCTCTCTCTTTTCATACTTTTTGGGGATTAATTTATGTAATTAGTGTATAGTCTTGAATATTATGAATTAAATTCTTCCAATTGATTATCTGTATTAATCTCATATTGTCTTATGTGCGATTGATTGATAAACAAATTTTACACACGAATTCTTTGTTAATTGATTCTTGTGATGGCTATGCATGGTATTGCTTAGTTGTAATTGTGTTTCAAATTGATGAAAAATGCTTACATTTGATGAATGGTACTACATGTTTAGGTTAATTTGTTGTTTAATTAGTTTTAAATTCATGTTTAATTAGTTTAATTTAAGTTTAATTAATTTAATTGCAATTCAATTATTAGGTAAGTAGACCATCCATACTTATGTTTGAATTCCATACTTTTTGTCACAATTGCATTATCTTCTAGATTAATGTGTGTTAAATTTGTAACTTGGATTGATAAATCATGCTTTGAATGGGTGAATTGCACTACACTTAGTTTAATTGTCATTAGGTAGTTGATTCATGCTTGAAATTGATGGTTTACACTTTTCATTGCTCTTGTTAGCCACATATAGATTACATAGTATTATTTCCCCAATTAGTTGAAAGTGAGTGAGTTAGGGAATGTGCTTAGTGGTGAATCCTACACCCTAAGTCTCTTTCCAATCTCTTAAACTCTATTTCTTTATTGCAATCATTTAGTTTAAAATTAGTTTTAATCACAAACAAAACCCTTTTGGCAATCACAGAAGCACTAAAGTATAATTCAATTCTGGAAAACCTATAATTGTTTAGATCTCTTGGGACGATCCCTGCTCACTTCATACTCCATAGTATAAGTGTTTAGTGGTTTTATAAATTTTAAAATATGGTGCCCACTTGACATTATTTCTAAACCTAAAGTGTTGTGCATTATTTTGTGCACACGCTCGGTCGCACCATAGTTTTGGCGCCGTTGCCGGGGATCTAACGGTTTTAAATAATTGAATTAGACATTAGTTCTTTGTTGATTGTTTACTTTTAAGTCATTTTAATTTTTATTTTCTCATTTAATATGCAATTAGGTATTTGATACAAGAAAGGTGAACATTGGAGCTTAAAGCAATCATTGGAATTTGAAATTGCTTAAGGACCTTTGTAAGCAATTCTTACCCTAATTGTTCATTTTTCTATGCTTGCGAGATAGTCCTTGTTGAGGCTTTCATAATGCTTAAATATTTTATCCAAGCATAGGTCCTTGTCGAGGCCATTACTTTCATTGTTATATGCATGAGCCATTGTCGAGGCAATTATTTTATGGTTTTTGGATTGTGAATGTGAATGGAGCTCTTATTTGATCCAAGTTTGGGGGAAAATTTTACCCTTTATCCTTATGCATCTCCATCATATCATGATCCTTATGAGAGTGAGTCCAATGCATTTCATGAATCATCATCATATAATGGACTTGATCACTCTTATGACTACTACCCTCCCCCACCATTTTATGAGGAACCATCTCCATTAACTTACTCTCCCGGATTTGAAAATAAAATGTTAGCTCTAATTGATGAACTTAATGAAAGGAAACAACTTATTAATTCTCATTCTCATAGGCTAGCCATACTAAAAGCTCAAGTGGAGGAAATTGCAAGTACTCTTTCTTGTCAAGAGGAAGAGGAAGAAGAGGCAAGTCAATTAATGACTAATCAAAGTGAGCAAAACATGATAATAGAAGAGGGTGAGGCAAGTAAGTTAGTGACTAATCCAATAGAGCATAAATTGAATTATGAGGACATTCCTTGTAATCTTGAACATGAGGAAATTGATACTATAGAGAGTGAGGAGTTGTTGACCACTATAGAGGTAGGAGAGGAAAAGGAGGAACTTGTAAAAGAGAACCTTCCTTTTATTATCTCCAACGACCCTCTTGAGGCGTGCCTTTTGAAAATGTATGAAGGATGTGGTTTTGACATCGAAAGCTCCACGTATGAAGTGAACTCTTTAATGAACTCCATAGCTAACTTGGAAAGTGAAGAGATGGTGATTAGTGAGGAAGAGAAAAGGGATGAAAAGAGTGCATTTCTTAATAATTCAATTGAGTCTTTGAAAGACGTTGCCTTGCCAAGTTCAAGACTGCCCATTATTGATTTCATTTTCAAGACCATTGATGAAAGGAAACAAATTGCATCTTACATCATTTCTTTTCAAGTCATTCTTTTGGGAGATGAATTTGTTGTTATGAGAGAGGATCCACTTGGGAAAATAGACAAACGGATTAATGAGGATGTCTCATATCCGGTTTTTGATACTTTTGATTAGCATGTTGCCTCAACGTCTTGCTAGAGACGTTAAACATTAGTATTTTTTGTAGAGTTTCACAACTTTATTTCTCCCTTATTTCTTTTTGTTTTTCATTTGCATTTTTATTTCTTTGTATTTTTATTTTGCTTATATATACTTTGTTGTAGTTTTTTTTAAAAATAATAATAATAAATAAATAAATAAATAAAAATTTTGCCTATCAGGTGTCGGGCAATCATTCACCCGGCATTGGGCGGCCATCGCCCAAAGAAAACAAAAAAAAAAAAAAAAAAATTCTTTTACCCCTTGTATAGTGCTTGTTTACTTTCCTTTTTTTATTTTTATTTTTTATTTTTCTTTCATTTTGTTTCTTTACATGCTTTCATTATTTTAGTATATATATATTTTATTTTAGTATATATATTTCATTTTAGTTTTGATTTATTCAAAAAAAAAAATTAAAAAAAAAAAGGTAAAAAAAAAAAATAGTACTAGTTAATTTAGGCTGGTATGTGATTTTATTTCAATTATATTTATTATTTTTTTTATTTTTTTTTATTTTTATATATTTTTCATTTTAGTGTATATAATCTTTGTAGTTTTGCTTTAAAAAAAAAAAAAAAAAAACAATTGGGAGATCAATCCCATTCTTTGGAAGAGAGCAACAAAAAAATGGCCCATGTGGATGGATCCCTCAATCATGTGGATCGATCCCTTTTTCCATGTATCTCCCCTTTCGCAGTCCACAGTGGAGCGAAAATTTTTTGCATAAAATTAACGATCCCTCACTTAGGGTGATCGAGCCCCTTAGCTTGCCCTACTCTCTGTGCCCAAACAAAATTTTCTTCCTTTCCCCGCAAATCTCTTCAATCCAAATACATCAATCTTCTATTTCCCAGCAAACCCTTAACCCACATCCAAACCCAATTTCTCATCCATCCCTCACTGTTTTCTTCTTCTTTACCGCGGCATCAAAAGCTTCAAATTCCGGCGCCATGGACTGAGTTCTTCTCCGCTGACGGTTTGAGTTCGCCGTTTGCTTCGCCTTTTATTTTCCGACGCGGTTGGTACTTCCAACGGCGACTGGCTATTTTCTTCAGCGATCGCGGCTATCTTTCCGGCGATTTGGATTGGGTTCTTCTCCAGCGATCAAGGCTGGATCTTTGCGGCGTCGCGGCTTGTTCCTTCCGGCGAGTTTCTGCATCACCGTTTTCTCCGGCGTTTTCCGGCGAGCTCGATCAAGGCTGGATCTTTCCAGCGCCGGCTGGGTTATTTCCCGGCGATTTCGATTTCGACGTTTTCCAGCGCCGGCTGGGTTCTCTGTCGCGCGGCTGGATCGTTCTCTGGGGATTTCGGCGTCGTTCTTCTCCGGCCGTGATTCGCCGTTTCTTTCCGGCGTGTTTGTGAATCACGGCTGGTTTGTTCTCTGTCGATTCCGGCGGCTGGTTCATCAAACGGCGTCGCGGCTGGGTTCGTCGTCGATTACAGCTTCGCATCTGTTCGCAGTTCTCCAGCGATCTCGGCGTTGCATCTGTTTTCTTTTCGGGTTGCATCTGTTTTGGCTTTAATTGTTCGTTTTTTTCGGCGTCGGATCTGGGTCGTTCTCTACGGCGATCGTGGCTTCATCTCTCCGGCGTTGCGGCTGCTTCTTCTTCAGCGATTCCGGCGTCTGGTTCTTCCAACAGCGATCGCGGCTGGGTCGTTCTCTGGCGATCATGGCTGTTCGTCTTTCTTCGCGTCGCATCTGTTCATCTTCCAGCGCCATTTCCTGGTTCTTGTTTAATTCGTCGGCGTCGCGGCTGTCCGTTTTCTTCCGGCCGTGCTTGAATCAGTCCGATTCCGGATTGGCCCTCTCCGGCGAGCTTGTGACTCGTCGTTTTCCCCAGCGATTCCGGCGGCTGGTTCATCAAACGGCGTCGCGGCTGGGTTCGTCGTCGATTACCGCTTCGCAGTTCTCCGTCGTCGCTGCTGGCTCTCGCCGGCGATTCTTGGACTGGGTTTACCCAGTTTTGCCGGTTGTCTTCTCCGGCGAGCTTGTGATGTTAATTTAAAAAAAAAAAAGAAGAAGAAGAAGAAGAAAGAAAGAAAAAGAAAAGAAAGAAAGAAAAAAGAAAGAAAAGAAAAGAAAAAAAAAAAAAATATATATATATATATATATATATATATATATATATACACATAAAAACAAAAAAAAAAAAAAAAAAAAAAAAGTTGCATTAAAAAAAAAAAAAAAAAAGAAAAAAAGTTGAATTGTTGATTAAAAATAAAATAAAATAAAAAAATAAATTGCATTGATTTTATTTATTTAAAAAAAAAGTGTTGAATATATGATTAAAAAAATAATAATAATAAATAAATAAATAAATAAAAATAAAAATAAAAATGAAATTGTTGATTGTAAAAAAATTAAAAACAAGAATCAATTCAGTAGATTTTGTAATAAGGTTTTTATTTATTTATTTTTTTTTTTTAATAAAAAAAAAAACATAAAAAAAAAAAAAAAAAATCAAAAGTCCCAATCCGTCTTGCTAGAGATGTTAATCTTAGCCCATTTTATTTTTTATTTCTTTTGTAGGTTGTGTACACATAATCTTTTTCTTTGATTTTAAAAAAAAAAAAAAGAAAAAAAAAGAAAAAAAAAGAAAAGAAAATTGAAACATCAAAAATATGTTACTAATATGCCCTTATGCTTGGTGATACATGTTTCATCTTTTATCTAGGGTTTCATCTCATATCTCTTTGCAGTATGTTATATATTGTTTTGGACTGTGGGTATTGCTTATCCCATATGCTATTTGATATGAGTTTGCTAGTATGGTTATACAACTAGGTTTTTGCATCCAAGTTTGGGGGAGACATCTTTCCTCCTAGATCACTGCTGGACTTCATAATCGTTGCCATCACGGTATACTCTTTTCATCATTTTACATTGTTCCCATTGCACATTGAGGACAATGTACAGTTTAAGTTTGGGGGTAAGGTCATCATGCTTCACTCTATTTTAAGTTAAGCTTTAAATGCATGATGAGATTTGAGATGTGTTTGGCAATGATTTCGAACTTTTGAAGCATAGTGCCTTTAAAAAACAAGTTGTTAGAGTCTAATACTTCTTGTATGCTCTAGGATGCCATTTAGGGGTAAATTTTAATTTTTGACATCATGTTTGCTTTTGTGGTACACATCATCTTGTTGGTTGAAAATGCTTTGAGAGTTGATTCTAGAATTCTACATTTACACTTGCGCACACTAGCATTCAATTTGTGGGGTACATGCTTAGTTGATTATTGTTTTGGTTTGTTCCAATTGAGCTAGTATGCTTTGAAAGCTTTCATTCTTGATAAAATGACCTTGCAAAGGAAAGAAAAGAAATAAATTAAAAAAAAAAAAAAAAAAAAAAACTGCATTCTTTCAACATGTCAACTGATTAAAAAGGAAGACAAGGGAAGAATGTAAGATGTATGATTAGTTTGAGTTCGTAGCCTAGCCATTCCGAGTCATTACGCCCTTAGGAGTGTCTTTACACTTAACGCCCTAAGACCATCTGGTTTGGGAGTCGTTGGCTCAACGCTTGTTACATGGGGTGATTAGAGAGCTTAAGGAACTTGGACATTGCACATGGTCATACATAAAAATAAAAAATGAAATCAATAAAAAAAAAAAAAAAAAAAAAGAATGTTTGATTAAATAACAAGGTTCATTCAATGTCTTGATGTCTGGTACTATATCTGCATGCTAGTTTGATGGTAAGGCTATGCCATTACTTTGATTTGCTAGGATAGCAACACATTTTGATGCCGGTTCACTTAAAAGGATGATATAATTGATTCAATTTGCATGATTAATTGATTGATGTGTGGAGGACCGTTTTTGCTTACATGATGTTGAAACGTTGATAATAGCTTAGAAATGGCAGAAATTTGCATACTTGAGGTAGTCTACTTTCAACACTTGTTTAATATGTGTCGTTACTTCTCAAGTAAGAAAGAGCTGTTGATGTTTGTGGGTACCATTTCTGTAAACCCTCACGAGACTTCACTCGTCCACTAGGGGTAACCTAGGGGTTTAAAAGGTTTGTTGCATATGCTAAATGCAACCGTGATCCCTACGAAAGTGGTGTTATCTTTATTTGCTTTATTAGTTCATAATCGTATATATGTTTGTTTCATTTCCGTGCTGTTGTTTATTGCTAGGGACTAGCAATATCTAAGTTTGGGGGCGTGATAAGTGCTTAAATGTTGCACATTTCAGCACCTAAGCTAAGGTATTTCAGTCTTTGCATCTATCTTAATTTTATATTTTAGTCCTAATTTATGTTTATGTGTATTTCAGGGCAATAAAGTTAAAATGAGCTAAGAACGGTCCAATTAAGCCTTTTTGGAGTTAAGCAAAGATTTTCAGACAATGGCACAAAGCGGTCAATTTCGGGCCTTTGATGATGTTCCCAAAGATGGAGAAACAAACCAAATAGCCCGGGGCAAAAATGGAGCTGAATAAGGCTTAAAGGAATTTGTCAACTCTGGGGGGATCGATCCCCAGGGTGGGGGATCGATCCCCCAGGACTTAGCAACATTACAATTTTTATTTAATTTTTGGGCTCATTTTGGGAACTGTTGGGCTTTAATGAGATTGTTACTTAAGGCCCAGTGAGCCATTAGATTAGGGTTAGTTTTAGTTTTTATTTAGGTAAAGATTATTAAAAAAAAAAAAAAAAAAGTTTTATTTTATTTTTTTTTCTGTATCGTAGTATCGTATTTTCTCTCTGGAAAAACACGCGAAGAAAGGGAAAAAGAAGAACAGGCTAGGGTTTGGAAGAAAAGTTCAGAGAAGATGAAGCAGATGATGGGGATTGTCCTATCTTCGACTCCATCAACCATGAGTGGCTGATTCTTCTACTTAGGGTTGGATAAACCCTAAGCATGTAACCTATTCTCTCTCTCTTTTCATACTTTTTGGGGATTAATTTATGTAATTAGTGTATAGTCTTGAATATTATGAATTAAATTCTTCCAATTGATTATCTGTATTAATCTCATATTGTCTTATGTGCGGTTGATTGATAAACAAATTTTACACACGAATTCTTTGTTAATTGATTCTTGTGATGGCTATGCATGGTATTGCTTAGTTGTAATTGTGTTTCAAATTGATGAAAAATGCTTACATTTGATGGATGGTACTACATGTTTAGGTTAATTTGTTGTTTAATTAGTTTTAAATTCATGTTTAATTAGTTTAATTTAAGTTTAATTAATTTAATTGCAATTCAATTATTAGGTAAGTAGACCATCCATACTTATGTTTGAATTCCATACTTTTTGTCACAATTGCATTATCTTCTAGATTAATGTGTGTTAAATTTGTAACTTGGATTGATAAATCATGCTTTGAATGGGTGAATTGCACTACACTTAGTTTAATTGTCATTAGGTAGTTGATTCATGCTTGAAATTGATGGTTTACACTTTTCATTGCTCTTGTTAGCCACATATAGATTACATAGTATTATTTCCCCAATTAGTTGAAAGTGAGTGAGTTAGGGAATGTGCTTAGTGGTGAATCCTACACCCTAAGTCTCTTTCCAATCTCTTAAACTCTATTTCTTTATTGCAATCATTTAGTTTAAAATTAGTTTTAATCACAAACAAAACCCTTTTGGCAATCACAGAAGCACTAAAGTATAATTCAATTCTGGAAAACCTATAATTGTTTAGATCTCTTGGGACGATCCCTGCTCACTTCATACTCCATAGTATAAGTGTTTAGTGGTTTTATAAATTTTAAAATATGGTGCCCACTTGACATTATTTCTAAACCTAAAGTGTTGTGCATTATTTTGTGCACACGCTCGGTCGCACCACTTATACAAACAAAATTACCTGTTTTTGCTTGGGGACATGCCATATCACATATTGCATCATTAGTTTGTATATGACCTACTGCTTACCATAAGTTTTCACCATTGCAACTTATTTTTGGTCAACAACTAAATATCTCTCACACACGAGTTTTTTGTTGTGCTTTATATGTTCCAATTGCACCACCCCAATGCACTAAAATTGGTCCTCAACGTAGACTTGGAATTTATGTTGGTTTTGATTCTCCATCTATCATTAGATATTTTGAACCCCTGACAAGTGATGTCTTTAAAATATGATTTGCTGACTGTCAATTTGATGAGGCTGTTTTCCCACCATAAAGGCGAGAAACGACATAGCAGCAATGTGATATTGCTTGGAATGCCCTGGAATTGTCTCATTTTGATCCTCGCACAAATCAATGTTAAAGAAAAGTGCAGAAGATTATTTACTTGCAAAATATTGTAAATCGATTACCTGATGCATTTACTGATACAAAGAAAGTAATAAAATCACATATATTAGTTGCAAATATTCTAGCACGAATCGCAGTCCTTGAGGGACCTTCTACTAGTAGTGCAGTAAATGCATCTAAAACACACCTGAAGCGTAACAGACTAGTCGGTGCAAAAGATACTGTTCCTCGTAAGAGAAAATCACAGTAAAATTGACACTCCTGAAGAGGCTACAAAAATAGCAACAGATATTATTGATCAATTTGAGATTATAGCCTTTGAAAAGGCATAGGCTCTTGATGAGGCCCAAGTACTTAAAAATTACGAAATAATAAATATTGATGATGCAAAGGCAACCAATGCTGATATGGCCCTTAATGAGGCACATGCCCTTAATGAGGCACAGGTACCTAAAAATGATAAGATCTCAATAAATTATGGAACGAGATAGAATAGAAATGAAATTTTTGTTGACAACATATTCTAATATGTCATTGCTCTTAATATTAATAATGAGGATCCGAAACCTCAAAACGTCGAAGAGTGTCGATGAATGTGACAACCCTAGATTTTTCAACCCATTGTGTCCTGTGATGACCCAAAATGGATCTAAAATGCGAAAGCAAAACATAACAAGTCTATAAAGATAGACATCATCCCTAAGACACAAGAATGGCCTTCCGAGGGGTCCCGTGACTCAACGGAAGCAAAACTAGAGCTAGGGTTTTAAAACCCTCCAAGGAATGAGCTAAGGGCAAAATGGTCATTCTAAAATGAAATAGGTGCCACCGTGCACACCATTAGAAAGATAACAAAAATAAACAAAGTTAGACTTAAGAATTGCCTGATTCAGAGTCCAGATGGAAAATACATGAAAATGGAACAAAGTGGCCTTCTCCGTTTAAGAGATATCACGACCCTATCTCACTAAAACTGAAATAACTCTCACTACAGTTGGAGTTTTGGAGTGTGGTTGGTACCATTGGAAAGCTAACTTTAAGATCTTGAATTCAGACTCAAGAATGAACTAAATTGGATTTAAAACGAGTGAGATATGGCCCTCTGAAGTTGATGTAAGAAAACTAACCAAGGGAAACTAAAAAGGGAGGGTTCCAGGGAGGATCGGTCGACCGACCGGCCAAAACTCAAACATCAGCCGACCGAACCACCATCATCAGTTGGCCGAAATGATGATTTTCGCTAGTAACCCTGATGATTTTCCCTAAAAGGTTACTGGAATAGGTCTCGAGGGCTTATCGGTCGGCTGATGGCTCTCATCAGCTGACTGACACATCTGCTATAGCAGAAAAAGCTACTGCAACGAGTGTAAAAGGTGCCTGGTCCATCTCTAAAGTTCTACATGTTTTCTATATGATCCGAATAAGTTTCAAAACATTCCCTAGCCTCATTTAAGCATCCAAAACATGCTGAAACAAAGAGGAACTTCAAATGACACCCCATGCATGATTTTTTCATAAAAATTCATGAAATCACTCAAAAATAGTTCCAAAGTTGAAACTTAAGAGTTTTGTGAAATGTGGACATGCACGCAAATGTAAAAAGACATTTAAGACGCATCCCAATGGTCCACGGCTTCAAAATAAGCCCAATGCAACATATAACCTCTCAAACCTCGATTTTTGCATAAAATGCCTTAAAATGCAATAAATGAAACCAAAATCCAAAACCTAAATAAAATGGTGTTTGGCCCTTGGCCACACCTCATACATGATTAATGAGACCCTATGAAAGAAAAAGAATGGAATTCCCACGCCCGATGCAAACATGGTGAAGCAATGACTTGGCATTTTTCAATATTTTTATAATATTTCATGAGGTTAAAAGTTACACAGGATACAAGATGCATGTCATTGGCCTCTGGTCTCATCTCATACATGTCAAATACATTACAAAAGGTATACTCATGTACACATTACATATTTAGAATCAAATAAACACATTTTGACATATAAGGCTACAAGTGGCATTTCAAGTCAACCTTTACAAGAGTTAAAACCTTCAAGTCTACAAATCATCCAAGCATGATGAGAATCTTGAACTTTGATCCCTGTACCTGAAAAATACCCCCAGTAACTTTGGGGTGAGTAACATGAAGCTACTCGTAGGAGATGAGCATGCAAGGACCTAACGTTTTAAAAGGTTATTACATTAACATGAAATAATTCAAAAGGATCATACTACCCAACGTCTACATCATAAGTGAGACTCAGGGACCATTCTAAGTTACTCATGCAATTAAAATGAACTATGGCATACAAGTACACATGCTCAAGTACATTAAACTGTATTAAAACATGATACACGACATACAAGCATACATGTTCAAATACCTTAAACCATGTTAAACAAGATAAGCAATATCTAACATACATACACAAGTATTCGATATATGTAGAGTACTCATAGATCAAGTATACAAGCACAAGTATACTAAGCTAAACGAAATACACATAAGACAAGTATACACGGCACAAGTATACTAAATGAAATTTAAACTCACGGAGCAAGTATACAAGTTCAAGTATACTAAATAGGATTCAAATACCCAAAGTAAGCATCAATTCTCAACCTACAAGTAATCCATGATTAACAACTTGAAATTAAATGCGAGATCAAATAGTGGAAAGACTAGGACATGCGGTCGCTAAACCAAGCAAGTATTTTCGGGTAATTACGACCCATAAGGTACCACTTAATACGCACTTATGACTTAAAGGACTTTTATCCCCGTACTAAAGCCAAACCCTAGCCATCACATAAATTATGTCCTTACAAGCTTTCCAAAACCAATAAGTTCAAAACTTATACAAAATCAAATGCAAGTTATCACATTGCATGGACAAGTAAGGTTGAGTCCACACAAACCAGGTCCTAGAATTCAAGTCTAAATAGCATATGACATGTCATGTCCTCAATATGCAATTTATACACAAAATAAGAATATTTTACAATAATTGAACGACAATACCATCCTAAGCCACAAGTACTAAATAAGCTTCAATTTAGTAACTAGCTTTCAAGGTAAACAATTGTAATATTCTAACAAGTTATATACCTACACAAAATATATTTAAACAAGTTATGCAAGTCAATGATATTCCATATCATGCTAAGTCCAATTACCATTTCAAGATGCCGCAAGTACTAATTTTACATCTAATTAGTAATATACTCACAAGGTAATCAATTGCACTGCATTTCATGAGATTATCACCCTAAAATGAAAAGTCCCTAGATTCTAAATCAATTCCAAATAGACTCAAATTAATATATGTTAAAGGACATAACACGGTCTTCACATATATTACATTCAACATCAATTTAAGTGACTACAATACTTAAATAAAATTAATTAAGCTAATTAATCAATTTTTCTCTAGATTTTCAAACAACTCCAAATGTCATCAGTATAACATAGGTTAAAGAACATACTAAGGCCTATCTTAATATCACATTACAAGTTGATTTCATACTTGATACAACTATGTGAATTAATCTTTCACAAAAGATAAATATTAAATAAAATTTGCAATTATTATTCAAATGCTTCCAATTTAATATATGTTAAAAACATACCAAGGCCAAATTTACTAGCATGCCATAATTTAATCCCTAAAATAAAATATCTCCAAAAGATATTTAAGAAAAATACCCCAAGAAACAAAAATATTTTTGAAGAACTTTGTATCCATACCCCTATGGACACCGGGAGCAACCAGAATATTTTCCTACAAAAGTAAAGATACGTATTTCGTGAAAACCACTAAGGATGAAGGTACATGAAGTCAAAAATCAACTCCGAACACAAAAAGTGAGGTTATGCCAAAAAGTGACCAACAGAGAAAAGGACGAAATGTGAATAATGTCGAAAAATGAAAAATGTGGAAACGACATGGTCCTTTGAAGAAGTTGTCAATCCAAATGAAAGAGTCTCAGAAACCATTTTTGAGCACTCGAGATGACACTAAGTGATGAGAAACCGAACTTAGAAAAGAAATTTCAATGAAAAAAATTCATCCATAAAATCTGAGGAAAAAGAAAAAGAAGGAAATGACCGGGTCATTACAACAAAGAAATAATTAGCCAAAATGGAAAGAAGTGATACAAGTAGAGCTAAATTCATTAGCTAAACGTAAAGTATTTGGACCTGTAGTCCAAACACCTGAGGGTTTTAAGCCTGTTGGGTACGAATGGATATTTGTACGAAAATGTAATGAGAAAAATGAAATCATGAAATACAAAGCTGGACTGGTAGCTTAAGGTTTCTCACAGAGACCTGGTATTGATTATGAAGAAACATACTCCCCTGTGATTGGTGCAATCACATTTAGATTCATAATACATTTGGCAGTTACAGAAAGATTACATATGCATCTAATGGACGTGGTTACAATATATTTATAAGGATTACTAGATAGTGATATTTATATGAAAATCCAAAAATAATTTAAAATGCCTGAAACAAAACCACGCAGTATATACTCGATAAAATTACAATGATCCTTACATGGATTGAAGCAATCTGGACGAATGTGGTACAATCGTCTTTTAGCGATTACTCACTCAAAGAAGGGTATGTAAACAATCATCTTTATCTATTCATTTTTATTAACAAATCAGAATTTAGTTTTGTTATTATTGCAGTATATGTTGATGATTTGAATCTTGTGAGAACATTGGATGAGATCGAAAAGACGGCCACTTATTTAAAGAAATAATTAGAAATGAAAGATCTCGGAAAAATAAAATTCTGCCTTAGCCTGCAGGTTGAACATTTTTCGAATGGTATTCTCATCCATCAATCAACATATACAGAAAAGGTTTTGAAACGTTTTATATGGATAAAGCCCATCCATTGAGCTCTCCAATGGTTGTCCAATCACCTGATGTCAAGAAAGATCATTTTTGTCCTCGAGAGGATGATGAAGAACTCCTTGGTCCTGAAGTACCCTATCTCAGTGTGATTGGTGCTATTATGTATCTTGTAAATTGCACATAGCCTAACATAGTCTTTTCAGTCAATTTACTAGCAAGGTACAGTTCTGCTCCAACCCATAGACATTGAAATGGAATCAAACATATATTGCAATATCTTCGTAATACAATTGATATGGGATTGTTTTATTCAAAAACACAAAATTCTCAATTAATTGGATATGCAGATGTCGGCTATCTCTATGACCCACATAAAGCTCATTTACAAAAATGATATGTATTTACCTGTAGGGGCACTGCTATATCATGGTGATCTATGAAACAAACAATGATTGCAACTTCTTCAAAACATTCTAAGATACTGGCAATTCATGAGGCAAACAGGGAATGCATTTGGTTGAGGTCAATGATCCAACATATTTGAACAACATGTGGTCTATCATCAATAAAAGATAGCCCAACAGTATTATGTGAAGATAATGTGGCATGCATTGCACAGATGAAAGAAGGGTATATTAAAAGCGACAGGACCAAGCACATCTCACCAAAATTCTTTTATGCATATGAACACCAGAAAAATGGTGATATTAATATTCATCAGATTCGTTCATGTGAAAATCTAGCTAATTTATTCACTAAAATGCTTCCAACTACAACATTCAAGAAGCTGGTGAACAACATTAGAATGCATCAACTAAATGATTTGTAGGGTTGAACTAATGCAATAATGAGAGGGAGCAATTGATTGAAGAGGTATTGGCATATTATACTCCTTTTCCTTTGACTAGGTTTTGTCCCACTGGTTTTCCTGACAAAGTTTTAATGAGACAGTTTTAACCTATACAATACTATTTTCAAATAGACACGAATATTATACTCTTTTTTCTTTGCTAGGGTTTTGTCCCACTGGATTTTTCTTAGCAAGGTTTTAACGAGGCATATTCTTGTATAATATAGTGGATCCCAATTGGGAGGGTTATAGAAGTGGGATCCACATTTAAAGGCTTCAAAGATAAGCCTTATACCTTGGCATGGGGTGAAAGGCTACATTTGTAGCTTGCATTGAAAGATTTTATTTATGCTTATATATATTAGTGTAACTGAAGATGCAAGAAATTCATTCTCCTTTCTCTCTCTAGAATTCTTCCACTTCAATTCCCTTTTCACTCCCTCCGTAATGACCTATTTATAGTCCATTACAGATACTCTAACTAACTGATTACATAGGCCTCATATTCAAGGATTTTCTTCCTCTTGGACCTGAATTTCCAATGGGCTTGATCTTCTTTAGTGGATCCTCCAAACTCGGCCCATTCCGTGGTGCTTTTGCATGGGCCACACTTCAATTGTTTGACCCGACCCCATGCCAGCGAGCTATAACCGGCCCATGCCACTTATTGCATCCTCAACTGCCCCCATAATTACTCCCTATTGATTAGGGGGTAATTATTAGAGGCTGCTAATCATGACCTGACGGCTCGAGAAGATCGCGTGGGAGAATGGACGGTTAGATTTGGGGGTCGGCGCTTCGAGATTCAAGAAAACTCCTCGCTTTCCTGACTCCTTGGCCCTCGGGCCTTCCTTGTCTTTATAAACTTCATAGATGTTCCATCGATTCTCTTTACCGTCTCCATCTCACTTTCTATTGCTCGAATCTTCTCCGGCGATTTCTTGTAAAAGATCCTCCTTCCAGCGACTTTGCAGTACTCTTTGCCGTTCTCACTTTCTGAGGTTAGTTTCATTTGCATTTTTCTTTCAGAAGACCTCTTTCTCTTCCTTACAATCTTCATTCATTCACACCATGACTGTAGATCTAGATGTTCTTCGCATGAAACTTCACCTCCCTGACGATATACAAATTAGAAATTGCCCTAGAGAGGTGAATATTAGAACCGGTGCTGGCCTTCTTCCTGGCGAGGTTCTGTTTTCACACCTTCATCTTAACCTCTTTAGGTTCCCCTTGCATCCCTTCTTTTGTTATGTTTTCAACAAACTGAAACTTTCCCCTTTGCAAGTAAACCCAAATTTTCTTAAGCTTTTGTCTGTTATGCTACTTCTGATCCGTGACAGAGGTCTAGATCTGGACTTCATAGATCTTCTCCTTTGTTACAAGGTTAGCAAGATCAGGATTGATGAACCGTTTTACCACCTTTACCCCATTGAGAAGAGGTCCATCTGCATAGATAAGATCAAATCCGAGAAGGGTTGGACGAAAAATATAATTGGGGTTAGGGGATCCTAGTTTCCTCCAGCTGCGGAGGATTTCCCTATCCCGAGCGCTTTTGGAGAGTGCTCTGTCTCTTCTTACAAGAAATACAAAACCCATAAAAGTGACTGTCCTTGCGAGATTTGCATTCCCCATTTTTGTACTTTCTTGTGCCGTTCCTTAGGCATTCCTTGTGATGATTTGAGCTACGGTGTGTGCAGGGATAGGATAACTACCTAAAGCAGTACGTTCTGACCAACGTTCCCTCTTGCTCGGACCTCCTCACTTCAGACAACCTCCTTGCTCTCTCAGCCCTCGGCAGGACAATGAGTCAACTCCAGATCCCTTCCTTTGGCAGGAGGAAAACTGCCCCTAGGCCTGTTATCACCCCTACTGCAAATTCTTCACCAGCTTCAGTATCTTCCTCTGCCACCCTTTCTGATACCATTCCTTCCACCGATCCGATCGTGATGGTCATTGACCCGATCTCCAACATAACGACCGCCAGTCCGATCGTGACCCCCTCTGTTAGCAATATTCCCGACTCTACTACTGCTTCCGCACGAGAAAAAGCAAGAGGAAAAATGCACCAGCCTGATAGTGCCCTCAGCCCCGATGATGTTCCTTTATCACAGAGGGTTAGGCCCTCTGGGACGAATGTGCTACCTTCAGTAAAGCCTCCTCAGACCAGGCCCCCCACCCCTTCTGGGAAAGCCTCTGCCTCAGGAACGGCACCATGGAACCCTCACTTTATTCGAACAGACGGATCATATGTAAAATCGAACGAGACCATGTTCAAGGATGGTCAAACCGCTATGGCATACTACAGGAGCATGTGGACTCCCAAGGACATTGAGGTAGCCAAGGGTCTGTCCCAGAGGGAGGTATTCAGCCGATTTCCCTTATCTGCCATGGAGGTAACTTCTGCCTCTTAGTCAATAATTCTTTATACAGTCTTTACACTTAGTTTCTTCTAACCATCTGCTTGGCTTAACCAGTTGTCCTGTATATTTCTACAGACCCTATACGGGATGATGGCTATGTAGAAGCAGGTTGAGCTTGTGAACGCCAAGGTTCGTACGCTCTCTGACAGCCTTAATGCAGCGAACAAGGAGAACGATGCTTTGGCTGCTCAGAAGACCGGGTTGATGGTTCAGTTTGGTAAGGTTGAAAAGGAAAGGGACTCACTGAGGAAGGAGATCGACTCTCTTCAGGATGAGAGGAATGCATTGCAACTCAAGAAGAGCGTCTGGCACACCAAGTAGGAATCCTTTAAGGCTGAAAAAGAAGAACTACTACGCCTTTTGAGTGATGAGCAATCCGCTCGGATGGCTTTTGAGAAAAGGGCTTTGGACGAGCACAATGCTTTACTCGACACCATTAGTAGGGTAAATAGTGGTATGCTAACTCTGCATGCACGGCTTTCCAGAGTTGGGGCCCTCAGATATGCTCAGGGGTTCCGAGAGGGTTATGCCGATCGTATTCCGGGTGAGGGTCAGACTGGTTCTACCCTTGATGATGTTGATAGGGAGCTGGAGATTGACCCTCCGGGTACTTATGCTGATCCAGACTCCACCGCTACTGAGGGCATATTTGATGAGTGCCAAGAGATTGCCTCTTCCAGGATCACTCCTACTCCTTCTGCTGCTCTGACTTTGGATATTCTTCCTCTGTCCACCATGACTCCATCTGTTACTGCTGCTGATGATAACCCTCTGCGGAATGATTCTTCCAACGCTATTGAGGATAGGACTCAGCAGAACGATTCTGTCATTCAGCTCGACTCTCCTCCCCGTGAGGACGGTGACACCAACAATGATGAAGAGATCGTCCAGCACCATCAAGAAGTTGACGGGGCAAACGCTTCTTAGTTAGAACCTTTTTGATGTATTGACTTTCCTTCTTTTGTATTTTTGTCATCTGTATACCTCATTGTTTTTGTAACTCTTTAAACTTTATTATTAATGAGATGGTCGACTTCTGATCAAACTCTTTTTGTAAATTCTTTGATTTAATGACCTGATCTGGTTCTTCCCTGTATGTGCCACAGCAAAAGTAGTTTTTTGTGTAAATTTTGGCATTCTGCTCATGGTGCCGAAGGCCACTTACTTTGCTGATCGGTTGGCGCTAGGCCACAACGCCACTTTTTTTTTTTTTTTTTTAGGCGTTCGGCTCATAGTGCTAGCTGCCACCTATTTTGCTGAGTGGTTGGCGCTCAGCTAGAGTGCCACTTGTCACTTTCACTCGATTTCTTTTGGCAAGTTTTTGGCGTTCGGCTCATAGTGGCAGCTGCCACTTTCTTTGCTTAGGTGCCTGGCGCTCGGCTGGAATGCCACTTGCCACTTGGCTTTTATTTCTTAGTAAGTTTTTGGCGTTCAGCTCATAGTGCCAGCTGCCACTTACTTTGCTTAGGTGTCTGGCGCTCGGCTAGAGTGCCACTTGCCACTTGGCTTTTATTTCTTAACAAGTTTTTGGCGTTCGGCTCATAGTGCCAGCTGCCACTTACTTTGCTTAGGTGCCTGGCGCTCCGCTAGAATGCCACTTGCCACTTGGCTTTTTATTTCTTAGTAAGTTTTTGGCGTTCAACTCATAGTGCCAGTTGCCACTTACTTTGCTTAGGTGTCTGGCGCTCGGCTAGAATGCTACTTGCCATTTGGCTTTTTATTTCTTAGCAAGTTTTTGGCGTTTGGCTCATAATACCAGCTGCCACTTACTTTGCTTAGGTGTTTAGCGCTCGGCTAGAGTGCCACTTGCCACTTGCCACTTGCTTTTATTTCCTAGCAAGTTTTTGGCGTTTGGCTCATAGTGCTAGCTGCCACTTACTTTGCTTAGGTGTCTGGCGCTCAGCTAGAGTGCCACTTGCCACTTGGCTTTTATTTCTTAGCAAGTTTTTGGCGTTCGGCTCATAGTGCCAGCTGCCACTTACTTTCCTTAGGTGCCTGGCGCTCTGCTAAAGTGCCACTTGCCACTTGGCTTTTATTTCTTAGCAAGTTTTTGGCGTTCGGCTCATAGTGCCAGCTGCCACTTACTTTGCTTAGGTGCCTGGCGCTCGGCTAGAGTGTCACTTGCCACTTGGCTTTTATTTCTTAGCAAGTTTTTGGCGTTTGGCTCATAGTGCCAGCTGCCACTTACTTTGCTTAGGTGCCTGGCGCTCGACTAGAGTGCCACTTGCCACTTGGTTTTTTTTTTTTTTTTTTTTTTCCTTACTTAATCAACCTCTTAAAGAAAAATATTATTTTTATAAATCTCAGAAACTTATACATTCGCCTGCATTCAATTGAAAATGAACAAAATTCAATATTGAAATTCAACTTTTCATTGATAATACTTCTTCAGAGAAGTAGCATTCCAAGGCTTGTTAACCAGCCTTCCGGCCATGGTCTCCAAGGTATATGCCCCCTTTCCTAGGGCTTCTGCAATTCTGTATGGACCTTCCCATGGTGGCATCATCTTTTTAACTATCCCCACCTTCTTTTTCAGAACCAGATCACCCGGTGTAAAGTCTCTGTGCTTTACTTTTTTGTTATGGCTATTAGCAAGCGTCTGGTGGTAGGATGCGAGCCTTACCGCTGCTGCATCCCTTTTTTCCTCCAACAAATCAAGGTTAAACCTCAACATACTATCATTATGCTCTCGGTTCCATGCCAAACTTCGAACAATCGGAACCAAGTGCTCGACCGGTATAAATGCCTCGGTACCATATGCCATGGCGAATAGGCTTTCTCCGGTCGGTCGCCTTGGGGTCGTTCTGTAAGCCCATAAGACGTTCGGCAATTCATCTAACCATTTTCCTTTCTTTTCTTCAAGCTTTTTCTTGATACAAGCAAAGATTGTTCTATTTGTGATTTTCGCCTGTCCATTGGCCTGGGGGTGACTTACTGCCGCCAGCTTTTAATTAATTCTATATTCTTCCAACAACCCCCTCACTTGCTTGCTGTCAAGGTTAGTCCCATTATCCATGACGATTGACCTCGGAACACTAAACCGGCAAATAATATTACTCCAAATTAACCGTCTCACATGAGTTTGAGTTACGCTAGGGTACGGCTCTACTTCCACCCATTTAGCAAAGTAATCTGTAGCCAGCAGCACATACTTGTTCTGAGCTCTTGTAGTTGGTAGAGGTCCAACCACATCCATCCCCCACTATGCGAAAGGCCATGGTGTGGCCATTACGTGTAAGTCCTCAGGTGGTTGGTGAATCAGCGGTCCGAACCTTTGGCACTTATCGCACCTTCTGGACAATTCTTCCTCATCTCGCGACATTTTCGACCAGAAGTACCCTTGCGTCATTGCTTTGTGCGCTAAAGACCTCCCCCCTAAGTGGTTTCCACATACACCTTCATAAATAGCTCGTAGTATCTGCCGAGCCTCTGTGGGGGTGACGCACTTTAAGTATGGTCCGAAAAAAGATCTTCTGTACAACTAGTTATTCACTATGGCGTACTTTGTAGCATTCGATTTGATTTTCCTAGCCTCATCTCTTTGCTCAGGCAGAGCACCATCCCGGATGTAAGTTAGGATCGGATCAATCCAGCTTGGCTCATATGGAATAACATTCACTTGCCAAGGATCTAAGCCCGAAGGTTCTTTGAAAATGGATGGCTGGTTTAATATTCCTACTGGAATCACCCTTGCCAATGTTTCTCCAGAACCCGAGGCACTACATGCTAGCCGATCGGCATCCTCGTTATGCTCCCTCGGAATTTGAATGAATTCAATTTTTTCAAAGTTTTTGGCTTCCCGCATAACAGCTGAATGATATGCTTCCATCGTTTCATCCTTGGTTTCATACTCGCCATTCACCTACCGAACAATTAACTGCGAATCACTAAAAACAGTCAAATTCCTGACCTTCAGCTCCTTGGCGAGCTTAATTCCTGCCAGCAATGCTTTATACTCCGCCTCATTGTTCGTGGCTCCAAATTCAAGCCGAATCGCTTAACTTAAGGATGTACCTTCTGGCGTCTGTAGTTTGATCCCAATGCCTTCCCCCATCTGATTTGAGGATCCATCGACGAAGAGTTTCCATAAGCAACCACGAAGGTCTTCCTCTATGTCCTCTGAATCACATTCTAGTAAAAAATCTGCCACCACTTGCCCTTTGACTACTGTTCTGGGTTCGTATGTGATATCAAATGAGCTTAACTCGATGGCCCACTTCGTCATCCTTCCTGACAGGTCTGGTTTGTTCAGGATTATTCTGATTGGGAAGTGGTTAGAACGATGATAGGATGGGATTTAAAATAATGCATGAGCTTTCTTTTCGTATGCAATAGCGAGAGTATCACCCGCTCTGCCTTTGAATAATTTTGGCCTTGGTCATTGTCTTGCTAATATAGAACACTGGATATTGCTTCCTTTCTGCATAGCGGATCAAAACACCACTTGTCGCGATGCTAGATACTCCGAGATATAAAAATAGCTTTTCGCCCGGCTCTGGAGCTGACAGGACCGGAAGATTCTGCATATACTTTTTTAGAGCAGTTAATGCTAGGCGCTGTTCATCCCCCCAGACTTGCCTGCCATGGCTTCGTATTGTGTCAAAAAATGGTTTGTAGCGATCTGAGAATTTGGAAATAAACCGGCTCAGTGTAGCGATTCGTCCTGTAAGTGTTTGCACTTCTTTGATTGTTGTCGGCTCAGCATTCTTAGTCAGAGCTTCTGCTTGGGTAAGGCTTGCCTCGATGCCTCTATGATTAACCACGTGCCCCAGGAATTGGCAAGAACTTACACCGAATGAGCACTTGGTTGGATTGAGCTTCATTCCATATTGCCTCAACACATCAAATACGTCTCGTAGATGTTTCACATGGTCAACTTTCTTCTTACTTTTTACCCCAATGTCATCAATGTAGGCTTCCACGGTCTTCCCTATTTGTCCCTTAAAAATTTTGCTAATAAGTGTTTGGTAAGTTACTCCAGCGTTCTTCAGCCCGAATGACATGACTTCGTAGCAATACGTCCCGTGTTCGGTAATGAAAGAAGTTTTTTCTTCATCAGCAGGGTCCATGGGGATCTAATTATAACCTGAATAAGTATCCAAAAAGGTCAAACGTTCATATCCAGTAGTTGCATCCACCATTTGATCAATCTTGGGCAGCGGGAAGCTATCTTTCGGACAAGCTTTGTTTAAATTGGTGAAGTCAATGCACACTCGCCATTTTCCATTCTTCTTCTGCACAACGACAACATTTGATAACCAGTCAGGGTAGTACACTTCTCTTACAAATCCTGCATCAAGCAGCTTGTCAACCTCCTCGGCAATGATCCGGTTGCGCTCGGGAGCAAACCGTCGCTGCTTCTGCTTTATAGGTTTTGCATTGGGATTAACGTTTAAAGAGTGACATGATACAGGAGGATCAATCCCTGGCATGTCTAGATGACTCCATGCAAATACATCTGCGTTTTGAGACAAGAAATTAACTAACTCTTGCTTCTCCTCCTCAGCGAGTCGTTCCCCCACTCTAGTTGTTCGTTCCGATCGGAACTGATCGATCTGCACATCGACCAGGGGCTCTTCAGTCAAGTCCACCGGCTCTTCCTCCCTATTCTGCTTGGAGGGAGGCTCCTGTAATTGTTATCTTGGACTTGCTGAACGAATGGGAGCTTTTCCTTTTCCGGCACGCTTCAGTGTTACTGAATAACATTCTTTAGCTACAACCTGGTCCCCATAAATGTCAATCACTTTGGTCCCGTCTGGCCCCAGGCATCTCATTACTTGATACAGAGTGGAAGGAACACCTTGAACTCTGTGGATCCACCCTTTGCCCATCAGAAGATTGTAAGAGGGATGAATTTCAACAACCACAAATGTTTCCATCAGAACCCTCTCGGCAGTATGTACCGCTACCTCAACCGTACCGATGGGCTCCACTCGTTTTCCATCAAACCCTAGGAGAGGATTCCCGGTGGATTTTAGCCGATCCTACTTGATCTCGAGCCGGTCAAATGTATCCCTTGGCATGATGTTCGCACTACTTCCAGGATCAATCAGAACTCTGCGCACCAAGCATTTGGCCACTGTCAACTTACGACCAACGAGTCCTCATGAGGGATCTGAACACATAATAGATCTGTTCTGTCAAACTTTATCTGCGTTGATGAGCTCTGTTGGTGCAGAGTGTTTACACTGCCTATCCTTCTTTTCATCTGTGCCTGGCGAAGGCGTGTTTGAAGCAGTTCATTTGAATCTTCAGCAGGCTCAGGCCGACCGTGAATTGTATTGATTATTCGAACTGGTTGCGTGTTATGAGAATTCGACTTCTAATTCCTCTTCACGTGCTCTATTAGTCGGTTCTGTTCCATCGCCGGGCTTTGAATATAACTTGTGAACTCTCCTCTGGCTATCAGTATCTCTGCCTGTCTCCTTAGGTTCCTGTATTCGTTAGTCTGATGGCTAAAATCAGAATGAAATGCACAGTGCTTAGACTGATCCATCTGTTCGAGGGGTTGTCTGATTTGTAAAGGAGGTCAAAACTTATCTTTATTTTCTTGGTACAGTCTTGCTAAGGTAACTTTCAATGGAGTAACCAGCTCTTCCTCTCTGGGCCTCTTCTCAGATTTCCACGAGGAACGCTGTGGCTGAACCTGCTTTTGTCTGATCTTTGCTTTGGTCTTTTCCTCCGTGGATATGACGAATGTCTTCCGAGCGTTTGCTGCCTCTTCTTCTTCCAAACGCATAAATCCATCGGCTCTTTTATTAAGTTCATCCATAGTTTTTGGCGTGTTCACCACCAAGCTTGTGTGGAATGGAGTGCCACGAGTCATGGCTAGTATAAACGTTTGGACTGCCGTTAAAGGGTGACATTCAATCACCATGCTTTTGGTAAGGTTAAACCTGGTTAAGAAAGCTTGGAGACGCTCATCGTCATGCTGCTTCATTGTGAATAGGCTCGAAATGTCCTTCGCTAGACGCTTATTTCCATAATATTGGCTTATGAATCGATCACACAAGCTTCGGAAACTATCCACTGAGCCCCTCGGCAGGTTCTTGAACCAATTGAGAACTGGTCCAGCCAGACTCGTAGGAAAGCACTTGCACATCAAAGAGTTATTCTCAGTGTTCAGAGCCATTTTCAACTGGATGTGATACACATGATCGATCGGATCGGTCGTTCCGTCGAACAGAATGAAAACGGGCATGGACTTGGAGCATTCAGAATCTCATCGGTGAACGGCGAATCAACCATTCGAGCTGCTGAACGGAGTGCTTCATTTTCCCTCTGGAACCCCACGGTTGCTCTCTGGTCTACAGATCTCCTCTCTGAGCCGTGATAGTCGGACGTTGCCATGGAAGGCCGATAAGTCGGATCGGATGATCTGTCCTCAACAAAATCTCTGCGCCATGGAGGCATAGCTTTGTGACAATCCAACTCTATTACTTCACCTCGGCTGAGCGTTTCTTGATGTGGATCAAAAGTCATTGCTTTATTTCACCGAATCTGCTCACGCCGTGGATCTACGTGAGTCAATCCTTCACGATCATCAATACGACAAAGATTTGGCGGCAAACCGTTTGGACGGATTTCCTCGCGATGAGGATCTATCAGATTGTTTCCGACCTCCTCACCGTGATGTGCCGCATCGGTACGTGCACCTTCCTTCTTCTCCTACAGGGAGCGGTCGCGGAATTACTGGAGCTTCTTGACGCTGTATTTCAGTCCTGAGATCCGCATTTTCTCTCCGGAGAGCTTCGATCATGCTCATCAACTCATCAAGTTTCACCTGCTATACGTTCTCTACCGTATTGGAGTTCTCACCCCCTATCATGATTCCGGATCAAAGCAAAGGCATGAATTACGAACTCCAAAATAGATCAGAGCGTCACCGATGCAAATTCCGTTAGATCTGGGCTCAACTTCACCGAATCGTGGTCACCGTTTGCTAGATCTGAGCTTTTCTAACTTTGAACTCACCGGACCTGACTACAATTGAACAAATCACAGTTGCTTCATTCCGAAGCAAATGCCTCAGAATTGACAATAAGCAAGAACTCTCTCTGAAGAAACTACAATCGCACTGATCTGGATTCGACTTCCAGGAATCAAACTGTGTGCTCACAAACTTGATTGAACTAACATGATACTGATCAAGCTCGAATCGATCTTTTTCGTCGTTCCCACAGACGGCGTCAATTGAAGATGCAAGAAATTCATTTTCCTTTCTCTCTAGAATTCTTCCACTTCAATTCCCTTTTCACTCCCTCCGTAATGACCTATTTATAGTCCATTACAGATACTCTAACTAACTGATTACATAGGCCTCCTGTTCAAGGATTTTCTTCCTCTTGGACCTGACTTTCCAATGGGCTTGATCTTCTTTAGTGGATCCTCCAAACTCGGCCCATTCCGTGGTACTTTTGTATGGGCCACACTTCAATTGTTTAACCCGACCCCATGCCAGCGAGCTATAACCGACCCATGCCACTTATTGCATCCTCAGTAACTATTGTTGTACATACTTGTGAAATATAATGAAAGCTCTTTTACTTTCTGTCTCTTAATATCACTATATATATATATATATATATATATATATATATATATATATATATATATATATATATTTTTATAAGAGTACTAATATTAAATATAAACATTATAAATAAATAAATAAAAAGGTACAGTACAAAAAAAAAATTATATTTTAATTTGTAACTCCTGAACTATATTTTATTCATAATACTCCCTAAACTATTATATTTTGTTGCAAAATACTCCGATGCATATATTATATTCCATTAAATATCTATAATGTCATTTCTTATTGAATTACATTTAATTTATTTTTTCTTATTGAAATAAATTATGAGAAAAATTCATACTAATTTGGTAACATTTTCTTATTAAATTTGCATAAATTTACTATTAATTTTTTAAATAAAAAATATTTATTAGAAAATAAAAATAATTAATTAATGTTTTAAATTTTTCATGAATATATTATATGAAAAGAATGTATTTTTTTAGTTTAGTAATTTATTAGTTTTTCATCGATATATTATATGAAAAAGAATATATTTTTCTACGTTAAAAAAGGTTAAACTGAATATAATAATGATAAGTTAATCATTTTGTAAAATGGGTTACAAATCTATTTAAATTTTTTTTCATTTTTATGATAAATTTATTCTTATAATAAAATTAAGGTAAATAGTATAATTAATATTTAGATAAGAGAAAAGATAATAAAAATAATTTAATGAAAATAAAATTTTTAATGAGAAATGGTAAAATAGTCTTTTGCAATGAGTTTGTCTTTAATTGCAACAAATCAATAGTTAAGGGGACCACTTTTTAGTTCAGGGTTACTTGCAAAGGACAATAGTTTAAGGAGGTTTTTTTTTTTCACTTTATCCTAAAAATAATAAGCGTTAAAGTACACAACTATGACATGAAATAAAGAATAAAATGTAAAAAAATATCTAATTAATTATGTGTGATATTATGCTCAAAATATAATTCAGGGGTTATTTGTTTATGTGTTTAATTAAATTAATTATTTAAATTAATGGTGTGCTTAAATGGTGTAATTTTAATTAATTTGTTGGTATGATTTGCTTGCTTAAATGATGTATATTTATTTGTTAGGATTAAATGATTTAAATTGTTTTATTTTATTTTATTTTATATCTTAAAGGAGTTGAATTTGGATAGTAGTAATGAACCAACCCAATGGGTCACATAGACTATTTGGATAGGAGGCTTGATGGACATGGATGATTACCCATGGATATATATATGTAATCATCCATGTCATATATATATATATATATATATATATATATATATATATATATATATATATATATATTAAGGATTATGGTGTATATATATACATATTTATTAGATATAGGAAAATATAATGGAAGAGGGAAAATAAATTATATACACATATATATAATCCTATATCTAATAAATATGTATATATATACACCATAATCCTTAATATATATATATATATATATATATATATATATATATATAATAAAATAATAATAATATTACCCATCCATGTCATATATATGTATATATATACATATTTATTAGATGTAGGAAAATATAATGGAAGAGGGAAAATAAATTATATACACACACACACACACACTCACACACACACACACACACACACACACACACACATATATATATATATATATATATATATATTAGATGTAGGAAAATATAATGGAAGAGGGAAAATAAATTATATACACATATATATAATCCTACATCTAATAAATATGTATATATATACACCATAATATATACATATTTATTAGATGTAGGATTATATATATGTGTATATAATTTATTTTCCCTCTTCCATTATATTTTCCTTTTCTTTGATTTCTTTCCCTTATATTAGTAGACTTAGATTATAACTAGGATTAGGGTTATACATAGGTTATATACATATATATATATATATATATATATATATATATATATGTAGTCTATGGGAGGTTTTAATTTTATTACATGATTATTTAGAGGCAAAGAAAGAGAGACCTACAGAGAGGGAAAAGAGAGGAAAAACGTGAGGGAGAGGAAGGAGGTTTTGGCCAAGAACGTTAGGCCGAACCAAAGAGAGAAGGAAGGAGGTTGCTCATGGACTAGGACCGAGCAGCAAAGAGATTTGAAAGCAACCCAAGGGTCGCTGGAAAACTGAGGAAGAAGAAGTTTAAGGTTTTCAATCCGAAACCTTAAAGGCAAGTTCTTTTTCTAACTCCTCCTCTTTGATCACGTGTTCTATACATGCTTAGGTTGATTCTAGGATGATTAAACAGTAAAATTGAACATATTTGCATGCTTAATTGGATTAAAAATAGAGAGTATGTTTATGCATTCATGTTTATTTGATTTTGAATCTTAATGCATGATTTTTTGTTTTAAATTGTCTAAATTATGCATAATGGCTTTAAATAAATAATTGGGATTGTTTAGGACTTAGTACAGACGTTTAGGACCCTTAACGGAGGTGATCGGAGTGATTGAAGATCGCCGGAGACAGAAAAGAAAGAAAGCAGCAAGGCGAGAGCCGGCTCCCTTGGAGAACTTTAGTCTCTAAGGACTTGTTAGGTCAAGTTAAAATTAGAAATTTTGATTGCATTTCATGTCAACTAGGGAAACAACCTACATAACCTTTTAGTACAAGTGAGTCATGTGCTTCTGCTCATTTTGACCTTATTCACTTTTATGTTTGGGAACCTTCTCCTATATCTGCCATCAAGGCTCACGGTATTTTTTAATATTTTTTATGATTTTTTACAATTCACATGGATATTTTTTTATGAAAAGTCATTCTAAGTTGCTTAACATATATCGTAATTTTGCAAAAATGATTTTAACTCGGTTTCCCAAAAATATAAAAAAGAAATTCTGGCAATGATATGGAATATTAAAAAAAAAAAATGCATTTTTACAAATAGTCAAACATTCTGGCATTGTTTTTCACTCTTCTTGTCCAAACACATCATAGTAGAATGGTCGAGTTAGGCGCAAACTTCAATATATTTTAGACACACTTCACTTATTCACCCTTTCTTAATTTACTCCTTCCTCTTTCTGGGGGCAGCAGCCCTTACAGCTATATACACCATTAATCTTATACCATTAGCTCTTCCATACGACCAAACACCATATGAACGCCTATTTGGCAAACCACCTGACACGACCATCTTAGAGTTTTTGAGTGTGCCTGTTTTGCTCTTCTCTAACCCCATGAACACACAAAATTGTAGCCACGTGCTCAACTTTGTTGCTTTCTTGGGTATAGAATTGGACATAAGGGGTATTAGTGCTTTGATCCAATCAATAAAAGACTTAGTCTTTCATCATGTAGTATTTTGGAAACACAAGATATTTCATACATTATCCAAACTGAATTTCCCTGAGACTGCATTTCGTATTCCTCTACTAAAATTCTCTACAAATATTTTCCTGATCTCAACCTTCAGAATCATCAGGAACAGTCAATCTTCCTTTACAGTCAATCATCAGGAGCAATCAATCATCAAGAGTAGTCAATCATCAGGAGCAGTCAACCCTCCCTCGACCGAGTCCCAATCTTCTGACCAATCCGAGGCTCATGACAGCACAACTAATTCAAGTCTTCACCATTCCACTCGGGTAAGAGCTTCACCTACACATTTTAATGATTTCCATTGCTATCATTCCCTTGCAACCTTACATGAACCTCACATTTTTTGTGAGGCATCTTCTAACCCTTTGTGGTAGCAAGCAATGAAAAAGGAGTTAGATGCACTAACCAAAACTTAAACATAGTATCTGGATGATTTGCCTCATGGAAAAGTCTGTGGTATGATGTAAATGGGAGTATAAGATCAAGACTCATTCAAATGGGTCTGTTGAGCACTACAAGGCCTAACTTGAAGCATAAGGATTCACATAGAAATATAACATTGATTGTCATGAGACATTTGCACATGTTACGCACTTTTCCTCTATTCGCACTCTTATTACTATGGTTGCTTCTTGTCATTGGGGTCTTTTTCAAACGGATGTTAAAAATGTCTTTCTCAATGGTGGTTTACTTGAGGAAGTTTACATGCAGCCTCCTCCAACATCCTCCCAATAACGTGTGTCGACTTATACGTGCTCTGTATGACCTCAAATAGGCACCTCTAATGTGGTTTGCCAAATTAAATGAAACCATCTCGTCTTGGATACTCTGCTAGCTATTATAACTTAGCTTTATTCATCTGACGCATAGATCGGGGTATCATTCTTCTTTTACTTTATGTTAATAATATGATTGTTGTAACGACCCACTCCAGCACATGGTATGATAGTGTCCGCTTTGGGCCTGAGCCCGTACGGTTTTGCTTTTGCGCTTCACCTCAAAAGGCATCATACCAATTAGAGATGACATACTTACATATAAGCACTTTACCTTTCCTCTACCCAGGCAATGTGGGACTTGTGCACCTGTAGCTCGCCAGTATGGTAGCCTGACAGTGTCTCTCACACCCGCCCACGGCACACCCGCCTACAGGGTCATCAGAATCCACCCCCCTTGGAGGCCCTACATCCCCGTCGGCACACTTCCGGCTGGGTCAGGCACTGATACCATTTGTAACGACCCACTCTACCACATAGTATGATATTGTCCCCTTTGGGCTTGAGCCCGCACGGATTTGCTCTTAGGTTTTACCCCAAAAAACCTCATACCAATTAGAGATGACACACTTACATATAAGCACTTCACCTTCCTCTACCCAGACGATGTGGGACTGTGCACCCGTAACTCATCAGTGTGGTAGCCTGTCAGTGTCTCTCGCACCCGCCCACGACTTACCCGCCCACAGGGTCATTACAATCCACCCCCCTTAGAGGCCCGACGTCCCCGTCGGCACACTTCCAGTTGGGTCAGGCTCTGATACTATTTGTAACGACTCACTCCACTGCATGGTATGATATTGTCCGCTTTGGGCCTGAGCCTGCATGGTTTTGCTCTTGGGCTTTACCCCAAAAGGCCTCATACCAATTGGAGATGACACACTTACATATAAGCACTTCACCTTTCTTCTACCCAGGCGATGTGGGACTTGTGTGCACCCGTAGCTCACCAGTGTGGTAGCCTAACAGTGTCTCTTGTTTGTAACGACCCACTCTACCACATGGTATGATATTGTCCGCTTTGGGCCTGAGCTCACACGGTTTTGCTCTTGGGCTTCACCCCAAAAGGCCTCATACCAATTGGAGATGACACACTTACATATAAGCACTTCACCTTTCCTCTACCCAAGCGATGTGGGACTTGTGCACCTGTAGCTCATCAGTGTGGTAGCCTGACAGTGTCTCTCGCACCCGCTCACGACACACCCGCTCACAAGGTCATCACAATCCACCCCCTTGGAGGCCCGATGTCCCCGTCGGCATACTTCCGGCTGAGTCAGGCTCTGATACCATTTGTAACGACCTACTCCACCATATGGTATGATATTGTCCGCTTTGGGCCTGAGCCCGCACGGTTTTGTTCTTGGGTTTCACCCCAAAAGGCCTCATTCCAATTGGAGATGACACACTTACATATAAGCACTTCACCTTTCCTCTACCCAAGCGATGTGGGACTTGTGCACCCGTAGCTCGCCAGTGTGGTAGCCTGACAGTGTCTCTCGCACCCGCCCATGACACACTCGCCCACAGGGTCATCACAATATTCACTGGAGACGATTTAACGAAAATTCAGGAGCTCAAACAGTTCCTCAGTCGTCAGTTCAAGATAAATGATCTTAGACCCTTCAGTTATTTTTTTGGTCTTCAGATCATTTCAGCTACAGATGGTTACTACCTCACTCAGGCGAAATATATATAAGATCTTATTTCGAAAGCAAGCTTAACTGACAACAAGATTGTTGATACACCATTTGAGAACAATACAAGACTCAATTTACATGATGGCGAATCTATTTGGGATGGTACATTGTATCAACAATTCGTTGGTAGTCTGGTTTATCTCATTGTCACCCATTCAGACATCTTTCATGCCATCCACATAATTAGTCAGTCCATGGTTATCCCTTGTAGTTCTTTACATCCTTCACAATCTCAAAGGCACTGTGTTTCATGGGCTTTATATTTCTTCTCAGTAGTCATTTGTTATTCGTACCTATTCAGATGTAGACTGGGCAAGAGATCTTATAGATCGCCATTCCACCGCAGACTTTTGTTTCTTTCTTGGTGATTCACTTATCTCTTGGCACGGTAAGAAACAGAATGTGGTTGCTCGATCTAGCACAGAACTTGAATACATGGCACTTGCTGATACACTTCTGAACTTCTGTGGTTGCATTAGCTTCTTCGGGATATGGAACTTTCTTTATCCACTACCATTCCTATCTATTGTGATAATAGGAGTGCAATTTAGATTACACACAATGATTTATTTCACGAGTGCACCAAACACATTAAGATTGATTGCCATTTTGTTCTTCAGAAGACCTTACAGTTGCAGTCCATTACTTCTCACGATCAGAGAGTAGATATCTTCACCAAATCGCTTCTGACTGGCCGCTTCAAGGATATTGTTTCCAAACTCAAGATGGCTTCATAGAACACACCTTGACTTTTAGAGAGGTTACTGTAACCGCCTTCACCTACCCACTTGCCATACATAGATGACTTGTCCATCACTTACCTACCCTAGCTTGTGCAACACTCACTTACCCCCATTCCTCACCTATATATAGGTGTTTTATGTACATTATATCTAATTCAATTTAATACATTATAGTGTCCTATATTCTCTCTATATTTTCAACATTATGTATACACCTTTCTTCCCCAAAAACCTATCTCTCTATATGTATATATATATATATGTGTGTGTATGTGTGTGAATTCCTTTATGAACTGCCTACTCTTGCAATTCTTTCGAACTCAATCTAGTAAATTTGATGGCCATAAACTTTGCAATCTCCGTGGTTCGACACCCATTAAATAGCCATATTCTACAAGGACTAGTGCTATTGTAAATGGTTTTTAATTGAAATGAATACCATGTTTTGGAATACATCATCACAACTACAACTAGAAAGATTACCGTATTCTTAGATGCATAAAAAAGCGAATACACGGTTACCACACAAACCCTAGAGAGCAACAAAGTAAACCATACCAGAATCGCGAATGACGAAGAAAAAGCTGTTGTTGCAGAACCACGCGAACACGAAAAAAAACACCGATCGAGACCACAATTAATCAAGAAAATGTGTGAATGTGATTAACACTACTTTCTTGCAAAAAAAATCCCATCTTGGAATCTCTTCAAGACCCTTCACACCCACTAGAGTTTACACAAACTTGCCCTAAGGTTCCAACTACACACCTATAACTTTATAAACCATGCTCTTGTCATCCTGCTTCCCTCCTTTTGGAGGATTGGGTTTGTTTTATTATTGTGTGGCAACAGTATAACTCTTAGACAATGGTAATTCTAGCTCAGGTTTAGTGTATATAGGTGCAGACATAGCCTTCATTTTACTCTCCTCATACTAGATATATGAAAAAACATCTCTAACAAAAGTAATGGTTGGATACCTGCCTAACATTTATAGCCTAACATGCTTGTATCTCAGATGCAGACCACCCAAGAACTCATAGATTCTATTCCTTTCTATCATAGCACGAAATGTTCTAACATCAGCTGCACACACAAGTATGTAGTCATGGTAGTGATCTAACACTTCCCATTTACCACGTAAAGTGTGGTAATATATAGCAAGAGTTTTGTCTTCCTTCTTGAATATTGAAATCTGTTGTTGTAGTTCATACAGTTTTGCAAAATTACCAACTGAGGAATACATCTCTTCTATAGTTCTTTAGTTGTTTTCATAAATAGAAACCCTTTGTTAATCTGTGACTGCATTGACTGAACAACCATGTCATAAATAGTGTATTATTTGTACTTCACTCTTTGAATTTAGGACCATTCTTGGAGGGATACGTGACAGTCCTTTCAATATGGTCGATCATCATACGACCAGTGATATGCATATGATCAGATTGAGCCCACTCCATCTAGTTCGTCTCATCTAGCCTAACAGTCGTAATACAAAGGTTTGGATGGTGATCACTACTACCTCCCAACACTGGAGTCAGACTAAGAGAAGACCCACATTCTTTTGAAGTCACTTCTAAGACGGACATTTTATCAAAAAGTTTCTGGGTAGACACTCCCCATAAACAAAAAACAACAACAACGTAATACGTAGAGAACACCTCTCAAACACATAAACAACTTGATATGCGCCAAATGTTATACACTCAAGCCCTTTTATTTGTATATTTTAGCTTTTTAGTCATTTTTATTTTAGGCTTTTATGTTATTTTCGTGTTTTTCCTATTTTTAGGTTCTATCTTTAAAAGTAATTAAGATCTAGAAATTTGAGCTTGGAAATGATGATTCGACTTAGGCTTCGATTCAATGAAGATATCAAGTCACTTAGCCTAAGCTCATGGACAATTCTAGACTAGAATAAAGATGGACAAAGTGGGTCTAAACTCAATTGCAAGTTAAAGGCCAAAGTGGCCCATCAAATGCTCTATAACCGGTCGTCGCCCCAAGACATAACTTGGACAACCGATCGTCTATATTAAAATTTGAAGTGATAATTGCACTTCAAAATTCAATTGTAAAAAAGAGACTTGCCTTCTCAATGACTGGTTATCTCCAAGGATGGCCGATTGTCCCATTCCACCCCACAGCACCTCGGCAAACATTATGGCAAGTGACGATTGGTCATCTATTTAACTTTTGGTGGTTGAAAATTTTGGCCAAAAACTTTTTTCCTTGATTTATGGATCTTATGGTAGACTTCAGGGCACAAATTTCTTTCTTGGAGGACCACGCAAAAGATACATTGACCTTGTCTTGCATAAAGGACCTTATCTTGGAATATAAAGAGAGAAATGGAGAGTTCTAGAGAGAGAAAGATTGGTTTTTGAAGATTGAAGACCATCCCTGGAGCCTAGCTTGGAGATAATGCTTTCTTCCACCATGGAGGCCTCCACCTTGACCATGAACAACTAAACCTCTTCCTAAGGAGTTGATATACCCATCGCCAAGTAACTATGGTTTGATTTTGTATATATTTTGAGGAAATAATGTACTTGTATGGCATATTGTATGACTTTGATGTTTGCAAGTTGAATCTATCCTGTAATGGATTTTAATGTTGATAATCTTGTATGATAAAACCTTCATTTGTCTTAAAAAGCTTTTGTTGTAAAGGAACAATGTTTATTTCCATAAGTGACAATAAAAATGATAAGTTATACATTTGTTTGCATGACATACAAAGCAAGAACTTTGATATATCATACTTAGGGAAGAAAAGTTGTACTACATGTTAGTTTAGCATAGTTAAATAGACAATTTGTGTGAAGATGAATTATGCTTAATTCTTAACTTGTATATACATTTATCTCCTTGACGATTCCGTTGTGAACGTAAGCCACACGAATAATTGATATGCATCTTATAGTTTTTCCCATGATAAACACAAATGGCAATAGTTATGAGGGGATGGTGAAGTCAATTCCCTAGCTATCTCTCTATTCACTTAATTTTAATCGCTTTTAATTTCCGCTTTAGTAATCAATTTCAAGAGATATATTAAGCTTGTCTTACATAAAGGACTTTATCTTGGAATATAGAGAGAAAGGGTGAGTTCTAGAGAGATAAAGCTTGGTTCTTGAAGATTGAAAACCATCCATAGAGCCTAACTTGGAGATAATGTTTTCTTCCACCAAGGAGGCATCCACATTGACCATGAGCAACTAAACCTCTTCCTAGGGAGTTGATGTAGCCATCTCCAAGTAACTATTGTTTGATTTTGTGTATATTTTGGGGAAAATAATGTATTTGTATGGCATATTGTATAACTTTGATGTTTACAAGTTAAATCTATCTTGTATTAGATTTTAATGTTGATAATCGTTTATAATAAAACCTTCTCTTGTCTTAGAAAGATTTTGTTGTAAAGGAATCATGTTTATTTTCATAAGTCACAATGAAAATGATAAGTTATACATTTGTTTACATGACATACAAAGCAAGAACTTTGATATATCACACTTATGGAAGACAAGTTGTACTACATGTTAGTTTAGCTTAGTTAAGTGGACAATTTGTGCAAACCGAAGATGAACTATGCTTAATTCTTAACTTGTATGTGCATTTATCTTCTTGACGATTCTGTTGTGAGCGTAAGCCACATGAATCATTGCTATGCATCTCATAGTTTTACCCATTATAAACGTAATTGGCTATAGTTATGAGGGGATGGTGAAGTCAATTCCCTAGCCATCTCTCTATTCACTTAATTTTAATCGCTTTCAACTTCTACTTTAGTAATCAATTTAAGTGTTTTAGTTTAACAAACAACAATCAACCATTTAATCCCAAACTAAACCGGAAGTAATCTTGCAATGACAGCCATAAACTTCGTAATCTCCGTGGTTCGACACCCTTTATGTAGCTGTATCCTACAAGGACAAGTGCTATAACAAATGGTTTTTAATTGAAAAGAATACCACATTTTGGAATACATCACCACAACTACAACTAGAAAGATTCATCTTCTAAGATACATAAAAAAACGACCATACCATACCAGAATTACGAACGACGAAGAAAAAGCCATTGTTGCAAAACCACATGAACAAGGAAAAAAAACACCGATTGAGATCGCAATCGATCAAAAACGGGTGTGGATGTGATAATACTACTTCCTTGCAAATAAATTTCATCGTAAAATATCTTTAAAACCCTTCACACCCACTAGAGTTTACACAAACTTGCCCTAGGGTTCCAACTACACACCTAGAGCTTTACAAACCATGCTCTGATATCATGTTGACTTTAAGAGATAATCAATTCAAGAGTAGAGTAAAAGAAGAAGAAAAAAATAAAGAGAAGAAAGAGGATGAGAGAAAAAGAGAAAGAGAAAGAGATAAGGAAAGAGAGAAAGAATGAAAGAATCTTTTCATCCATCCACCATATTTTATAGTAACAAATTTTAGAAATTACATATAAGCATCAACATAAGTAATAACAAATAAGCCACTAACAACAGTGGTCTAGGTTATTAATTTATATAAAATTAGTATAGACATAATAAATAAGTAATATATATATTATGGTATCTATATATATAATGATTATATTTATTATGTTAATTAGTTTTATTTTATGTTTTGTTAGTGTGTGTGTGTATATATATATATATATACATAGTTGTTTGGAAAAAAGAGAAAGAAAAGAAAGAGGCAAGAAAAATAGAGAGGGGCAAAAGAGAGAAAGAGAGAGGGCTAGAGGAAGAAAAAAAAAATTAATAAGAGAAGATCTGCTTGTGGGTAGATCGGATCAGTGGAGTGGATGGCGGTAACCTAGAGGCTACCAACACTAGAGAAGTAGAACAAGGAAGAGGGAGTTTAGTTTTTGATCTGAAAGCTTAAGGCAAGTCCTATGTTCTACATTTCTCCCTTAGATCTTGTATTTTTATGTCTCTAGTATAACTTTAGGAATTTTTAAAGGATTAATTAAATCTAATTTCATGTTTAAATTTATCTAGAATCAAGGTTTTAAGTATATATGTTTATCTGTATACATGTTGATTGTTTTTTATAAAACTAATAATTTGGATCTACTCTAAACTTACTTACTTTTACATGTTACATTGATGTTAATTAGTTCATGCATGATTATGGGACATAGAAACATACTTTAGGACCTCAACGGATGGATTTTTTTAACCCAAAGCGCTGAGTGGTCTATTTTCCCGTCACAAAGCTCGAGTGCTGAGTGGTCTGTTTAGGCTATTTCAACCCAGAGCGCTATTTGACAGGGCTCGAGCGCTGAGGGGTTTGTTTATGACCACGAAGTGATTGGTTAAGGCCCTGAATACTAAATAGGGACTTAAGGACAGTGGTATGTGGATTAAATGGCATAATGGTCAGTTATGCATATTAATTCAGAATTTATTCAATTATGAACTTGTAAATTGAATACTTGAAATTTTTGTAACATTTGAGATTAAATGTTTAGCATGAGATAAGATTGTAAATTTCGTTATTTGCTGGAAATATAAATCATCAGTATGTGTACACACAAATTTTGTAAGTCTGCAATAGAAACAAAATATGGAGCAAAATAGAATTTTATTAATTGAAAAAAATATTGGAGTACAGTCCTTTGTAATATCTTTTACAAAAAGAGAATGGTCCTCTGATTCGATCTCCTTGTTTTTGGTTGGTTGGATCCAAGGGCTGCACGAGCTTGTTCTTGAATCACTGTGGAATTTGATGAAGAACGGCACGTTGTTGGATGTGCTTGATGTTCTTCGCTTTTGGGTTTCGATTCTGAATTTGCGTCTGAATTCTGACTCTCTGGATTTCTGAGTCTCTGAACTTCTGAATTCTGAATTTGTGTCTGAATTTGTAGACTTCTGAATTCTGAATCCTCTCTCCTTTTTTCTTCCTCCAGGCCTCTATTTATAGGCTTCTTGGATTAATAGGATGATGACACGTGTCATCTCCTGATAAGGATAAAACTATAACTGGGCCGGGCCGGTTATATTGTGATAATTATCCTTAAAGATAATTATTCAAAATATATTTTATTAGGAATAATTATCGTTTCATTTAATTATCTGGGCTGGGCTAATTAAATAATTTAAGTGGACCAAGCCTGGTAAATTAAATAATTTATTTAAACATTAGGCCTATATTCAATGGGTCCATTCGTTAAAACCAAAGCCCACTAAATTTTAGTGTCTACAAATTGCCCCCACTTCAAGTCCCAATTTTGACAAGACTTGTCTCTTTTTCCAAGTGGGACTTGAAGTTTCCTTTTTTTTTTTTCTTTCTTTTTTTTTTCATCTTAATTGTACTTTCCTATTTAAATTGAATTGTCCAAATCCCAATACAACTTGGAGGTATCTTGTTGCCTATATATACCCTCAATATTGTAGGGTTTGATATCAATTCCAAAAATCTCTGAAGACTTGTCAGATCACAAATAATTGGTACGTGTGTTTCTTCTTCTTCTTCTTCTTCTTTTTTTTCCCTTCTCTTCTCCACGCTGGCTGGAGCTTTTTTTTTTTTTTTTCTCTCTCTCTCCACGCATGCAGGAGAACATTTTTTTATTTTTTATTTTCTCTCTCCACGCACGCTGGAGAACTTTTTTTTTTTTTTTTTTCATTCCACGCACGCTGGAGAACAAAATTTTTTTTTTTTTTTTTTTTTTTTTTGCAGGGCTTGATTGGGTATAACAACTTGATTTGTGTCAACCGTAGCCGAAATTGAATCCTCCTTCTAGACAACACCGATTTGAGCTTTGTTATCCATCATGGTGGTGTTTAAGTGTTTCGCAAAGCAAAAGTTGACTATCTTAGAGAGTAAAAATAGTCAACGAGTCCAAGGAACTACATTAAGTGTATATGACTCACTTTTTGGTCGCAATGCTATTCAAGTGCCTGATTCTAACAATAAACATTGTTCATCTCATTGGACATGCACGGCCACATGCGAACTCACCGACTTTGGTCCTGATCAGATTAATGAAGAATCTATTGTCTCTAAAGCCTTGATATTAAATTCTTCACTTCATGAGAGAGTTGTTGAAGAAAACCAGTTTTCACTATTGGGTCTTAATGTTCAGGTGAAGGAAATATCATGGAGTATTCCCTATAAACTTCCTGCTGAATTGCTATACACCGAACTATATTGGGAGTGGTTAGAAGATGTCTTGGTGCGTTTCCACGACTTTCTATCAAAACAACAACTATATGGTGCTTTATTCGCCTCCCTATTTTCCTATGATCGTCATGAAGATGTATTCAAAGCATTCCTTGAATGTTGGTGCCCAGCCACTAATACACTTCATTGTTCTATTAGCGAGCTATCAATTTCTCTTCGAGATTTATATATGCTAGGTGGTCTCCCTCACCAAGGAACAATTTATGATGAAGTTATTCCTTGTGCAGATGAACTATCAAGAGCTGGCAACAACAAAAATTCTATCCTTTTGAGTTGTCAACACCTATTTTTGGCCTTCCGCAGACTTTCCAAGAAGTATAAAGAAGATCAGAATGTGAAGATATCTGACTGGATTAATTTCTGGTTTAAAGGTGCATCAAGACATGCCAAACCTTCAAAGAAATCAACAAAAAATAAAGTTCACCGCCCTCTGAGGACTCAAAATCCGTCTGGTGTGATCCCTCCTGTCCGGTCGATGTCCACCAAAGAGAAAGAAGTATTTATCAACCTTGGTGTAGATGAAACATCGAGAGACACCACTTATCTAGCTGCTTTTTTAGCATGTTGGCTCTGCAAATTTGCCTTACCTGCACACCCTGGCAACATAATTCGTCCTGGGACTTTCAAGGTCGCAAGCATGTTAGCAGATGGCTGCAACATTTGTCTTTCCATCCCGGTTCTGGCCAGTATTTACAGAGGCTTGAACGAGATTGTTTCCTCACCAGATCCTGGAAGCTGCTCTGCGATATTTCCTATTCACCATGTATTCGGATGGTTGAGTGAATATTTCAGAACTAATTTCACCATTCCTAATACCAACTATTGGCCTAGAATGACATTATATGCAGACAAAGGAGGAGCAAGATACTTTGACCATTTTGAAGCCCAAAATTTATTCAGATCATGTAAAGGAATAAACTTAACTCGAATGGCTAAAAGATCTTCAAAAGAGCGACTTATTGTAGATAATGGCGAGATGCCAAAGGCTGACTTTGACACCCTAATCAATCTTCGATCATGTTATTTGACATTGCGCCAAAATGACCGTCTTATCATTGAGCCGTATAGTCCACACAGATTTAGCCGACAATTTGGGTACCATCAAGATATTCCTGGAAAATTAAAAAATGACTTTCGTACTTGCACCTTAGAGGAATTTTTAAAGCATTGGAACTCATCCGTTCATTATTCTTCTGGTTGTGATGCGTTGCTTCCTTCAACCTTCAGCCACCAAAAATCCTCAGTTACCTGAGCATATGCCAAATGGTGGTCCAGCATATATATTG
The DNA here is from genome assembly GCF_030987335.1 of Cornus florida. NCBI lineage: Eukaryota > Viridiplantae > Streptophyta > Magnoliopsida > Cornales > Cornaceae > Cornus > Cornus florida. The sequence goes on from NW_026775576.1 coordinate 32,563,542, forward strand.
ATCCATTTACACAGAAAGAAACTACCTCAAAGCAATCTAAACGCACGATTTCCCCACCAGAGAAACCAACTAAAATCAGGAAGGTTTTAATTAAGGGGCTGAAGTCAAATCTCCCATCTAAGCCAGTGCCAAAGTTAACCATCAAATCTCATAATGATTGTGACGTTGTTGGAAGATCTAGTAGCCATCACCAAACAGCAGAAGATGTCCCACCACTAATCAATAACCGTCGCCGTCGTCAGTTGTCAATGGAGTTAGATGAGGATGTGAAAGCTTATGATGAGGATCGTAACTAGAAGCATGTCACCGACAAAGTGAGACTTGATTCAATACAGGAATGTGTTGCCACTTCTCTTGATCAATTTTTTACTGGGGTACCTAGCAGTTCACAACCTATACAGGTAACTGTTATTTTATATATATATATATATATATATATATATATATATATATTTTTTTTTTTTTTTGTACTGCAAATTACCATTATTTATTATTATTTTTTTAATAGATAAAAGACAGCAAGGGATTTCTTAGGGAAGATGTCGTCATTGTTGTTAACCCAACATGTAGTGAAGAATCTATTTATGGACCGTCTGCCTTAGAGTTGGCCACTGCGATAGGAAAAGGTACAGAGATTTCACTACAAAGAAGCAGAGTTAGTCAACACTCGGATGTTTTGGGGGTTGCTGAAGTGACTAGTCAAGCTATGGAGGTGGTTGAAAATATTGGTAAAGGTCATGTAGTTATCCCTTCTTTGATTTTAAGAGAACAGGGTCCACCCTTGCATCGTGTTGCCCCTTCTGAAATGTCAATTTTCAATGCGGAAGAGATCGTTCTTGATGTTCATCGTCGTGCTGCTTTATTCTTTATTGATTTCATAAAGAATATTATACGCGATACTCCTACCGATAAAATACCGTCTCGAGCACCTAAACTTCAAACACTCTATGAAGGACTCGCAAAACTCCCTGGAGACCATTCAGCTTTGAAGAGGTGAATTGACTCATATACCAATAATGCGGCCAATTATATTGCTACATCTTCTTTATATGCCTGTATGATGACTTCAGACTCTCAATCCCAACGATTGGCCAGTATTGATGCACAGCTCACCAACGCTAGGGCTATAGAAGATGATGGTGCTAAGCGTATAGAATCACTTCAATCTAGTTTGAGTGAAGCTGAATTTAAAGAAGCTAGATTAGTGAAAGAATTGCAAGAAGCCAGGGAAGAGACTCAAGGGCTTAAAGTCCTCATATCGATAACGGATGCACAGTTATCTCAGAAGAAGGAAGCCATCACCAAACTTTGGGAAGATCGAAAATCAATAGAAGAAGCTAACGTCATCTCGAATCGCGATCTTGAAGTAGTGAAGCAACTGGAAGAGATATTATGGCAAGAACGTGACGAAATTATCGCTATGGAATTTTAGTATTGATCATCATTTTTTTCCAAAACAAAAAGTTGTAACTTTGAATTTTAGCAATAAAACAAATGATTTATTATCTCCATTTTATTTACAAAGATGTTATCATTATTTATTTGTTTCATCGTTCACAGTTTATACTCTTGCGGGCCAGGAGTTTATAAAGAATAGTTTTTTTTTTTTTTTTTTAGGCGCACTGAACTTAGAATAAAAGTCTAAGCTGCCTATGTACCCTCAAACAAGGGATCAAGTCATCACATAATTCAATAGAGATAAGGGTTTTTTTTTTTTTTTTTTTTTTTTGCAATCACAGTTTTAACTCATGTAGGCCAGGAACATAGTGCAGTTTAAGCTCGTACGATCAGGAGCATTGCCTTCATGGGTGGTAGCGCTTCAGGAATTTGCCATTAATGGGCCCCACTCTTACTCCGTCTTCATCAATAATGAGATATGCGCCGTTAGTATAAACTTTGCGAACAACATACGGTCCATCCCATTTAGATACAAATTTATTTCCCTTGCGATTTATGACAATCGGTCTACGAACAGCTAATACTAAGTCTCGAACTTAAAATGACCGAGGTCGAACTCTCTTATTGAACACTTTAGAAAGTCGAGCTTGATAACACTCTAGCTGTTGTTGAGCTTCTAATCTCTTTCCATCCAATGCTTCCAGTTCTTGAAGACGTAAGATGGCATTTTCTTCACTTGTAAGACCTTCTTGTATGGCTATCCTTAATGAAGGGATTTGTTGTTCCAATGGAAGAACTGCTTCTACGCCATAGACCAGAGAATATGGAGTTGCTTGAGTAGGTGTCCGATGCGTAGTGCGGTATGCCCATAATGCTTCTTCCATTCGCTCATGGCAATCTCGCTTTGTTTGGTTGACTACTTTCTTCAATAGCTCACATAGAGTCTTATTGAATGCTTCTGCGAGACCATTTGCAGGGGCATTGTACATGAAGGATTTACGTTGTTTGAATCCAAATTTCTCACAAAGGTCAGTTACCCAACTGTTTTTAAAATTCGTCCCGTTATCAGTGATGATGTATCGAGGGACACCATATCGATAAATAATGTTGGACTTGATGAAGTCAACCACTGTTTCCTTTTTCACATGTTTATAGGGTGCAGCTTCGGCCCATTTTGAAAAATAATCAGTTGCAGCCAAGATATATAAGTGGCCTTTTGAAGACTTTTCTAAAGGACCAACTACATCTAATCCACATGCATCGAACGGCCATGACGTCACAGTAGGGTGTAATGGTTCCGGTGGTTGGTGTATGAAGTTGGCATAGAATTGACAGGCTTGACACCTTTTTGCATATTCCAAGCAATCTTTGACCATGGTGGGCCAATAATAACCCATTATTTTGACACGAAAGTGCAGCTTTGGACCAGATTGATGAGCTCCACAAATCCCAGAATGTGTCTCCTTCATTGCATGCGTTGCTTCATCATTTCCAAGGCAGCGAAGGAAAAGGCCCTCATAGGAACGCCTATACAATGTATCGTTGTAATAGATGAAACGAGGTGCTCGCCTTCGTATTTCAGTCTTATGGCGTAGGTCTTCGGGAAGCTTTCCATGTTCCAGATAATCAATGATAAGGATTCTCCAGTCTTCTTCCTCTTGTGTCCAACAAGAAACCACATTACTTTCTTCAAATTTATCCTCCAAGACTTGTGGCAAGACCCATCTTTGACATACAGGAACATCAACCAGGTCTTCATCAGTTAACGCCAATGTTGTAGCCAAATTTGCCAAAGCATCAGCTATCCGATTTTCTTTTCTTGGAATGTGCTCTAGTATGACGCTATCAAACCGTTCCAACAAATGAGAGGCGTAACGATGGTACGGTACTAGATCATCTTTCTTAACCTCATATTCTTTAAGAAGTTAGTTGATCACCAACTTAGAGTCTCTATATATCTCGAGGTCCGTGATGTTCATCTCATTCGCCATTTGAAGGCTTGATACTCAGCTACATTATTTGAGCAGTTTTCAGCAAGTGCAAAAGAGTATGGAATGACATGTCTCTTTGGAGAAACAAAAACTACACCTGCTCCAGCCCCATCTAATCGTGCTGCCCCATCGAAAAACATCATCCATGGAGGGAGGATGTCCACAAGGAAGACTTCTTCATCAGGAAAATCTTCAGAAATTTCCCAATCGGCTGGAATAGGATGGTCAGATAAGAAATCAGCTAAGACTTGTCCTTTTACTGCTTTTCGTGGCACATAAATAATTTCAAATTCGTTGAACAAAATTGACCACCTCGCCAATCGTCCGGAAAGGACCGGCTTAGACATGACATATTTGAGAGGATCTGCCCTTGCAACAAGATGTATCGTATGAGCCAAGAAATAATGCCTCAATTTCTTAGAAGCGAAGACAAGTGCGAGGCATGTTTTTTCAATTGGAGGATAATTTCGCTCCGTCGGGGTGAGTCTGCGACTTAAATAATACAATGCCTTCTCTTTATGTTCTTCATTATTCTGAGCAAGTAAGGCACCCAGCGATTCTTCTTGCGCAGCAATGTAAAGTATGAGTTGCTTTCCAGGTACCGGTGCTCCCAACACCGGAGAATTGAGAAGGTACTTTTTGATGCTATCAAAAGCATTTTGGCATGATTGGTCCCAATTAAATGGAACATCTTTTTTTAAGAGTCGGTTAAAAGGCTGACAACGACCCGCTAAATTTGAGATGAACCGACGAATGAACGCAAGTTGACCTTGTAAACTTCTAAGTTCACGTAAATTCTTTGGTGGCGGCATCTTTTGAATGGCCTCAATTTTATTAGGAGCAATCTCAATACCCCGATGACGTACGACGTATCCCAGGAATTTCCCTGAAGTCACACCAAATGCACATTTAAGGGGATTCATCTTTAGTTGATATTTTCGAAGGCGATTAAAGACAGTACGTAAATCCTGTAAATGATTTCTTCGTTCTTTCATCTTAACCACCAAGTCATCAACATAACATTCAATAATCTTATGGAGTATGTCATCGAAGATCCTTTGCATAGCGCGCTGGTATGTTGCTCCCGCATTTTTTAGTCCAAAGGGTATAACTTTGTAACAATATATGCCTTTAAGAGTGCGAAAGGCAGTTAACTCCTCGTCCCTGGGAGTCATTCTTATCTGATTGTACCCAGAGTAACAATCCATAAAAGAGAGAGCTTCATGTCCAGTGGTTGCATTTACAGTGAGCTCAGGGATGGGAAGAGGAAAATCATCTTTTGGGCATGCCTCATTCAAATCACGAAAGTCCACACAGATTCGAATCTGTCCATTTTTCTTCTTCACTGGAACAATGCTCGAAATCCATGTTGAATATTTGACCTCACGGACAAACCCTATTTCAATCAATTTGTTGAGTTCTTCCTCTATCCTTGGAACTAGCTCTGGATGGAAGAAATGTTGAGATTGCTTAATCGGACGTGTCCCACGTTTGACAGCGAGATTGTGCACTGCAATTTTAGGATCAAGACCGGGCATCTCTTTGTATGTCCAAGCAAAGACATCCTTGTACTCAGACAATAATTGAAAGTAATCATTTTCTTCTGAGGGGTTTAGGAATGCACTAACAAAAACTGGTTTGGGTTGATCGTCAGTTCCTAAGTTGATTTCTTTGAGTTGATCAACAGTACCCTGCCCCCCGTCTTCTAGTGTTGGTGGAGCTTTCTCGATATCATCTGGTTGTTCACAGTCAGGTTCCTCTTCAACAGTGATGTGGTATGAAGTAACACAAGACGATTCGTCAGTGCCTTCTATTCTATCCACTTCTACTGATTGATTAGTAAATACAATGGTTCGCCTTCGAGCTTTCAATGTAACATCATTGGTGACATCTATCTCTGTCTTACGTTTCATTCGCGAAGGCACTAGGCTCTGAACCTCACTATTATTCACCACGTCGATGTTAGCTTCTTCTGACTTCACAATCTTGCTGTTTTTTAATGGTGCATCATGGATAGTACCAATTCGAGAAAATACTGACTTTCGAGATTGAGGTTGTGCAGATTTCCTTCCTTGGTCATGAAAGCTCATTCTGTTAAAAATAGAGTTACGAGGCAAATTGCTGATATGAGAACTTGAAACATTTGATTCTCGGCTTGACAACCTGTTGAATACAGATGTTCGATCGCATGGAGCTCTTATACGATCAAAGACTGATTTTTGATGCCCAGTCTGCTGATCTTGTTCATCCTCAACTTCTTCAAACCCAATGTATGAGGTGCTTGACTTCTTATCCCTCTTTATGATTTGAATTCGAAGTGGCTCAGAAGCTACGAAACTGAGACCAGACTTAGGTGAAATGATTTTATGCCCTTGATCTTTCAACTTCTTCTGTGTCTCATTGAGGCCGTGCACCTTCTCACCGGTGACCTCAGCATTCAGTTTTCCAAGGCTTGCAGGATTTGTAAAATCATACCCCGACTTAGCCAAGAGTTGGTATGCTTTAGGATCGAATCATTCGTCGGTCCTTTGTTTTGGAAGTGATAAATGATCAACCATAGATTGAGAGGCCGCACGAACCCTTTTAACGGAGACTTGGAAGGCGAAGACTTCTGAATCTTAGGGAGAGGAAGAGTTAACTCTCCTTTAAGCTTTTACATATCTTCTTTTTCCTTGGTTTGTGACATCTTTAATTTAAATTCCTTAGTTTCAATTATCTCGATAACAGGTGCCTGCCCTTCTTGTCGCTGAGATTTTGGAACATACTTTAAAATAGGTTTCGTCCGATGTGCTTTTATCGAGACCCCTCGCGTTTTAGCTACCTTTACAATGTCTGTCACTGAAACGTCTAGTGGATCACTTAATGCTTCTTTTGCTTTTGTAGATTGAATCTCTTGTGTAGACGAAAGGCTTGGGATGGGCACTTCCGAAGGTGTATCATAATCGATATAGAACTTGGCATCGGCAAAATGAGATTCTGCCTCTGTAAATGGCTTATAGTCCGCCACAACCGTTTGTACGCCATTTTTGTAGAATTTTAAGCACTGATGAAGAGTCGATGGAATGACGCCATTACTATGTATCCAAGGCCTTCCCAACAACAAATTGTAGGACGTCTTTGCATCAATCACATGGAATAAGGTTTCTGCTTGGAGCTCGCCAATAGTTAGCTTTGCCCAAATCATGCCGATAGCTCTCTATCCTCCTTGGTTAAAACCTTGAATAATAAGACGGCTACGCGATAACTCGTCAATTGTGATGCCAAGATTTTTCATCGTAAATTTTGGCATTAGATTCACCGCCGAGCCACCATCAACAAGAATACGAGTAACTCTTCGTTCTTTTATGTAACCGGAGACGAAGAGAGGACAATTGTGCGGCTTCGAACCCAACTGAAGATCCTCGTCCGTGAAAACAATTGGTGCACAACATGACTCAAGCGTACCTCTGACCACTTCATCATCATCAGATTTTTCAATGATGGCTGTATTATGGTTCTCTACAGTCTGGACTTCATCTTGATCCTCGTTCTTCTCATCATTAAGGCCTGTTTTCTTAGTTGAAACCATGTAAGTTGTTACAACTTCGTCATTTAGGTATCCTTTTGGAAAGAACTCTTGCAAAGTAATAGGCTTCTGACTCTTTTTGCTTATAGAGGTGTGTTTAGTTAACTGTGTCTTCTTGACCCATTTTCTGTTATAGCCAGACTGTTTATGGTGATATTGGGGTTTCTTCTTCCTTTGCCCTCTGTCAGAAAAATTAGTCTGAAAAATATCAGCTCGTTGCTTCCGTGGTTTCTTTCTTGTCACCAGAGTCCATCCTTCTTCATCATCCTAAGGAAAAACCCTTCCAAATGTTGAAATGTCACGTACACTCCCTTGGCCAATATAGATTGGGATTGGTTCCAATGAACCAAACTGGATAGTTGTGCAAGATACCTCCGAAGTTAAAGGTTGAGAACGAGCACTCCCCACGACAGAGGTTGTCAAAGTAGCAGTAGTATGATTTGAAGTTACAACTTCGTCTGTATCCAACAAGATTTTTCCTTGTTTTGCCAGATTCATCACCACCTCCTTGAAGATAAAACACTTCTCAATTGGATGACTGATAATGCGATGATATTTGCAGTATTTTGGATCGTTGATACGTCCCATCTCTAGAGGACGTTTGCATTCAGGGAGTTCTATAACTTTACTTTCAAGTAAACATTCCAAGATGCCAGGAACATCGGAATCGGGGAAGGGGTATTCTTTCTTCTCTAACTCCTTTAACGTAGGACGCTGTCTTTCCCTCTCTTGAAACTGGCGAGGCTTTTTATCATCCTTCTTGTCATCTTTAACAGATATCTTGATTGGGGTGGTTGAGATAGCCATTGAATCTTTAGCCGCATTTTTTGATGACTTGTCGCCCTTCTTCCAGTCCTTCTTATCTTTGCGTGGTTCTATAGTCACAGGACTTTTGCCGTCATGGGATTTCATACTGATCTCCATGTCATGGGCACGCGTAGTCAATTCCTCAAATGTGCGAGGTTTTATGCCTTACAGAATGTAGAGCAGGCCCCAATGCATTCCCTGCATATACATCTCCACAGCAGATACTTCTGACAATCTGTCCTTGCAGTCAAGACTAAGGGCTCTCCACCGATTAATGTAGTCGATTACAGGCTCATCCTTCCATTGCTTCGTGTTAGTCAACTCTATCATACTAACAGTACGACGAGTGCTATAGAACCTGTTCAAGAATTCTCGTTCCATCTGGTCCCAACTATCAATTGATTTTGACTTTAGGTCAGTGTACCACTCGAACGCGTTTCCTTTAAGGGACCGGACAAACTGTTTGACTAGTAAGTCCCCCTCTGTTCTAGCATTGTTACAAGTCTCGACAAAATGGGCAATGTGTTGCTTGGGGTTACCTTTTTCGTCAAATTGCTGAATCTTCAGAGGTTGGTATCCTACATGCATTCTCATACTGTCGATTCTCCTTGTATAGGGCTTTGAGTACATGAGAGTGCTCTGTGAGACACCACCATATTGAGCTCGGATTGTATTCGTTATCATATCTTGCAATTGTTCGACAGATAATGAAGAGACTGAAGAAGAGGTATGATTGGTTTGACCAGTCGCCTGTTCTATCCCCGGCGTCTGGTTTTGACTGGTCGCTTGTTCTGTCACCGGCGTCTGTTTGGGATTCTCCCTGTGAGTACCTTGTGCTGTAGAATTAGGATTCTCCGTTAGTATTGCTGTGGAAGATGTAGGTTTCCCAGACGGCGGTGGTGTGAAAGTTGCACGATTCCCGGATGGCATTGGTGTTTCACCGAAGGTCTGAACTTCCAATTTATTCATTAGTGTAACGATTTGCAATTCCTTCTCTTCAATAGTCTTTGTGAGGTTCTCAATGGAATGAGCCATAGTTGCTAGTTGTTCCTCCACCGTAGTAGCTCCAGTCATCATAGCAGCAACCAAATCTGAGTATGATAGGCCTTGAGAATCCACGTTCCTTGAAGTGATTGATTGCTCCGAAGTCTGACGTGGTGACTCTGGGGGTGAACCGACACTAGAGTGAGCATCATAGATAGAACGAAGTGAATCTGGTGGTGGAGCCTCCTCTGGAACAATGTCAAGGTTTTTGACATGTTGAGTTTTCACGTTCGCCGGTGTTGCAGGATTAGTTTTCACCACATCTTGCTGAAGTTTGGATGACGCCATCGCCTGGGACTTGCTACGTGTCACAGGGCCCGTCAAGGTACTTCCATCGCTTAATTTGGTCTTCGTGCCACTTTTCATGGTGGCTTTAGCGTCGACCTTTGCAATAGCGATGTTCTTTTGAGCTTTCTTGTCTGTCTGAATCTTAGGGGGAGCCATAGAATCTGATAGAGAAGAAACCTGATGGTAGGAGAAAGAGATGAGAGGCAAAGGTTGTCCCACCGGGCGTGCCACAAATTTGTACACACAAATTTTGTAAGTCTGCAATAGAAACAAAATATGGAGCAAAATAGAATTTTATTAATTGAAAAAAAATTGGAGTACAGTCCTTTGTAATATCTTTTACAAAAAGAGAATGGTCCTCTGATTCGATCTCCTTGTTTTTGGTTGGTTGGATCCAAGGGCTGCACGAGCTTGTTCTTGAATCACTGTGGAATTTGATGAAGAACAGCATGTTGTTGGCTATGCTTGATGTTCTTCGCTTTTGGGTTTCGATTCTGAATTTGCGTCTGAATTCTAAGTCTCTGGATTTCTGAGTCTCTGAACTTCTGAATTCTGAATTTGTGTCTGAATTTGTAGACTTCTGAATTCTGAATCCTCTCTCCTTTTTTCTTCCTCCAGGCCTCTATTTATAGGCTTCTTGGATTAATAGGATGATGACACGTGTCATCTCCTGATAAGGATAAAACTATAACTGGGCCGGGCCGGTTATATTGTGATAATTATCCTTAAAGATAATTATTCAAAATATATTTTATTAGGAATAATTATCGTTTCATTTAATTATCTGGGCTGGGCTAATTAAATAATTTAAGTGGACCAAGCCTGGTAAATTAAATAATTTATTTAAACATTAAGCCTATATTTAATGGGTCCATTCGTTAAAACTAAAGCCCACTAAATTTTAGTGTCTACAGTATGTATATGGTTTTGTTAATGTTGAATTAATTGATATAAAGGGCTTTAAATAACTTACAAGTTATTCCTGAGGTTTAATAACATTAAATTGTATGTTATTTACTATTATACGGTAATGTGATTGTAATCATGTGCATAGTTGTATTATATGATCTTAAACATGATCTAGATATATGTGAATTGTTTGGGAACCATTGTCAGGATATGATTTTATGTCATGTCATTGTTAGGATAGGGATGACATGCCATTGTTAGGATATAGCTATTATAATTTATATGATTCCGAACCATTGTCAAGATATAGGTACGGTAGTTGATTTTTGGTATGTCATTGTCTGGATATACTTAGTTATATATTGAAATTATATGTACCATGATACGAGCTTGAGGTCTCGTGATCAATGATTAGGATAGAGGCGTATATTACCAGTTAAGATGGGTAGCTGGATATAGGGATATATGTGCCCTAGTAAAAGAAGAACTCATGACCACCTCGTGTGCGCTTTACATAAGATACTCACTATCTGGTTGAGTCTACTTTAGTTCAGTGAGAGTCTTCAGTGTGTATACTTATATTTATCAATTATGTAGATATTGCACGAGTTAGTTATAGATGTGTGGTTCATCAGGTCTCTGTTTGGGTTGTCGTATAAAAGACTTGTTCGAGGTTACTTGTGCAGATCAGAGACTTGTCTTCATCACTCTTCCGGTGTCATCGACGTAGGATTCTATTTCATGATTATTTATTCAGTTTTGGATAGTTATATTTATTTCATTTATGGGATTTTTATTAGTGGTCCACGTTGAGGATTCCTGAGTTGTATTTTTGGAAAATTATTTATATTTGAAAATTAATGGATTTACTCAGAGGATTTATTATTTAATTATTAATTAATTGGTTTTCCTTTCAGCGATATTATTTCTTTATTATTTATCTTTTTGAATTCTGTGTTCGCTATAAAATATTGATTGCTTGATATCCCTCGATTTCATGCATGGACCTAATCAACCCGTGTTCCGGGATCGAGGGGTATCACACATGAATGCAATGAGATGCAATGCAAATGCCCAACCCTATTTCCAAAACCTTTACACAACACAACAACCGTCAAACCATTAATATAACCTGACACAAGGCGACTCCCCGGCAACACGAGAGAAGAATTGGCTAATTATCCCTGACCTAAAGCAACTCCTTAGCGTCATTTGGAGCCTATGTAACTCGGCCATATATAGGGCAATCTCCCTACGTTCCCTCTAGGTTCCATTAACCCCACAGACACAAGGCAATTAATTGCCGTCCTGTTTCTGAAAACCCTTTCAAAACCATTTCAAAATCAATTTCTCATTTCAAAAATCAACTTCCCATTGCTCACACAATGCCCATGGATGAATGTCTTTTGCATTATATCATCATATCAACATAAGAAGTCATACAACATTCTTAATCATGCTCACATATTTTAACAAGTATTTGATAGGATAACCTCTACATAAAATTAAGCATTTCAACTATGGCATTTTCTTAGCATGTAATAATGTAGCAACATCAATTAAGCACAAAACCTCACAGTAGTCCACCTAATCATGTAATCTGTCACATAGTATCACATAAGACATGGACATCATGCTTCACAATTTTAAGTCTCAACAGTCATAAGATAATTTCACAATTTATACAAGCCATAGTCCATTTTGAAAGCATTAACTCACAAAAATCAAAAGATGTGATTTTTAGAGACCCCTACCTCAAAATGAAGAGAAAAGCCCTAAATTTGTCCAAATTTAGAAATCCCCAAAATCATCCAAATGAAAATCGGCTCCGATCAACTTGAAGCTCTCGTCAAGCTCATTAACTTTGCCTTCAATGGCAAAGTCCCAATCCTAAAAGAAGAAGGAGAATCGGAGGCTTGAAACTTGAGATTTGGAGAGAGAAAGAGTTTGTAGAGAGAGAAGGTGGAGCTCATAGAAAGAAGAAGAAGTGGCCAAAAATCAGATTTTTGTGGCCTTATATTATGCCTTGGTCAATGCGGGTCCCACTTTGACCCTTAAAATGTCTATTTCGCCACTTTTTGTATATACACATACTAAACACGTTACAATTATGAAATGAAACACACAACCAAATAGTTAAACTCCAAGTAATAAAATATGAAATGCAATGACTCCGATAATCCCGAGTAAGAAAAATCTGGGTACGGGACCCACTTAGGACCTCCCGGCCCGAAAATCTGAAAAATGCCTAAATGGCTCAAAATGCATTTCTAAAAGTTCTAAATTCAAAGAAATTTCCCAAATTACTCTCAGAACTTTTGTGGCACGCCAACAGGTGTGGCATACAAAATGAGGCAGGAAAAGAATTAAATTCGAAAACTCAAAAATGAAATTTGAGAAACGTCACAATTAGGTCATGCTTCTTTGCCTCGTGTCCAAACTTTAGTTTCTAAGGACTTGTTAGGTCAAGTTAAATTTAGAAATTTTGATTGCATTTCATGTCAACTAGGCAAACAACCTACATTACCTTTTGGTACAAGTGAATCACGTGCTTCTGCTCGTTTTGACCTTATTCACTCTGATGTTTGGGGACCTTCTCCTATATCTACCATGGCAGCTCACAGTATTTTGCAATATTTGTTGATATTTTTTACAATTTATGCAGATATTTTTGATAAAAAATCATTCTGAGTTGCTTGAAAAATATCGTAATTTTGCAAAAATGATTTTAACTCGATTTTCCAAAAATATATATATATATAAATAAATAAAAAAAATTCTGACAATGCTAAGGAATATAAATAAAAAAATTGCATTTTTACAAATACTCAAGCACACTATGCTCATTTACCTTTTCTTTTTCTACTCCTGCCTCTTTCCGAGGGGCAGCAGCTCTCACAACTGTATACACCATCAATCTTGTACTATCAGCTCTTCCGCATGACCAATCACCACATGAACTCCTACTTGGCAAACCACCTGACACAACCATCTTAGAGTTTTTGGGTGTGCCTATTTTGTTCTTTTCTAACTCCATGAACACACAAAATTGCAGCCACGTGTTCAACTTTGTTGTTTTCTTAGGTATAGAATTGGACATAAGGGGTATCAGTGCTATAAACCAATCTGTAAAATACTTAGAGTCTCTCATCATGTTGTATTTTGGAAACACAAGATATTTCATACATTGTCCAAATTGAATGTCCCTGACACTACATTTCTTATTCCTTCATTAAAATTCTCTACAAATCTTTTCCTGATCTCAACCTTCAAAATCATCAGGATCAGTCAACCCTCCCTCGACCGAGTCCCAATCTTCTGACCAATCCGAGGCTCCTGACAGCACAACTAATTCAAGTCTTCGCCAGTCCACTCGAGTAAGAGCTCCACCTACACATCTTAATGATTTTCATTGCTATCATTCCCTTGCAACCTTACATGAATGTCACACTTTTCGTGAGGCATCTTTTAACCCTTTATGGCAACAAGCAATGAAAAAGGAGTTAGATGCACTGACCAAAACTTAAACATGGGATTTGGTTGATTTACCTCATGGAAAGTCTACGGTATGATGTAAATGGATGTATAAGATCAAGACTCAGTCAGATGGGTTGTTAAGTGCTAAAAGGCCCAACTTGTAGCCAAAGGATTCACACAAAATTATGACATTGATTTTAAGGAGACATTTGCACATGTTACATGCCTTTCCTCTATTCTCACTCTTATTATTATGGTTGTTTCCTGTCACTGGGGTCTTTTTCAAATGGATGTTGAAAATGTCTTTCTCAATAGTGGTTTACTCGAGAAAGTTTACATGCAGCCTCATCCATCATCATCCTAATAAGGTGTGTCGACTTATATGTGCTATGTCTAGCCTTAAACAAGCACCTCGAGTGTGGTTTGCCAAATTTAGTGAGACTATCTCGTCTTGGATACTTTGCTAGCTGTTATAACTTAACTTTATTCTTCTGACACATAAATTGAAATATCATTCTTCTTTTACTTTATGTTGATGATATGATCATCACTGGAGATGATTTAATGGGAGAATTCAAGAGCTCAAACACTTCCTTAGTCGTCAATTCAAAATGAAGGATCTTGGACCCCTCATTATTTTTTTGGTCATCATATCACTTCAGTTACAGATGGTTACTACCTCACTCAGGCAAAATACATAGAAGATCTTATTTCAAAAGCAGGCTTAACTGACAGCAAGATTGTGGATACACCATTTGAGAACAACACAAGACTCAATGTACATGATAGCAAATCTCTTTGGGATGGTACATTGTATCAACAATTGATTGGTAGTCTGGTTTATCCCATTGTCACCTGTTCAAACATCTCTAATGTTGTCCACACAGTTAGTTAGTTCATGGATGTCCCTGCAGTTCTTTGCATCCTTCACTATCTCAAAGGCATTATGTTTCTTCTTAGTCATCATTTGTTATTTGTACCTATTCAGATGCAGACTGGGCAAGAGATCCTACTGATCGTTGTTCTACTAAGCTTTTTTACAGACTATGGTTGCTCAATCTAGCACAGAACTTGAATACATGGCACTTGTTGATACAACTTCTGAAATTTTGTGGTTGCGTTGGCTTCTTTGGGACATGGAATTTTCTTCATCCATTACCACTCCTATCTATTGTGATAATAGGAGTGCAATTCAGATTGCACACAATGATGTATTTCACAAGTGCACCAAACATATTGAGATTAATTGCCATTTTGTTCTTTAAAAGACCTTACAGTTGCGTTCCATTACTTCTCATGGTCAGATAGCAGATATCTTCACCAAATCGCTTCTGACAGGCCGCTTCAAGGATCTTGTTTCCAAACTCAAGATGGCTTCATATAACCCACCTTGACTTTGAGGGGGGTTGTTAGATTATATTGTATACAATCCTACGGTTTATCGTACCCGCCTTTTCCTACCCACTTGCAATACATAGATAACTTGTCCATCACTTACCTACCCTAACTTGTACAACACTCGCCTACCCTCGTTCCTCACCTATATATAGGTGTTTTATGTACATTTTATCTCATTCAATTTAATACATTACAGAGTTCTATATTCTTTCTATATTTTTAACACTATGTATACACCTTTCTTCCCCAAAAACCAATCTCTCTATATGTAAATATATATATATATATATATATATATATATATATATATATATCGTTCTATATATAGAATCTAACTGAATTCCTTTATGAACTACCTGCTCTTGCAATTCTTTCAAACTCTGGTAAATTTGACGGCTATAAACTTTGCAATCTCCGTGATTCGACACACATTACGTAGCCGTATCCTACAAGGACTAGTGCTATTGCAAATAGTTTTTAATTGAAAAGAATACCACGCTCTGGAATACATCATCACAACTACAACTAGGAAAATTACAGTCTTTTGAGATGCATAAAAAAGCGAACACACAGTTACCACATAAACCTTAGAGAGCAACAAAGTAGATCATACTAGAATCGCAAAGGACGAAGAAAAAGTCATCATTGCAAAACCACGCGAACACAAAAAAAAAACACCGATCGAGATCGCAATTGATCAAAAACAGGTGTGAATGTGATTAATACTACTTCCTTGCAAACAAATCCCATCTTAGAATCTCTTCAAAACCCTTCACACCCACTAGAGTTTACACAAACTTGCCCTAGGGTTCCAACTACATACCTAGAGCTTTACAAATCATGCTCTAGTATCATGTTGACTTTAAGAGATAATCAAATCAAGAGTAAAGTAAAAGAAGAATAAGAGAAAAAAGAAAGAACGAGGATGAGAGAGAAAGAGAAAGAAAAAGAGATGGGGAAAGAGAGAGAGAATGAAAGAATCCTTTAATCCATTCACCACATTTTATACTAACAAATTCATAAATTACACATAAGCCTCAACAATATATAAGTAATACAGTAACAAATAAGCACATGACAAATAGTATAAACATGAAATATAAGATATAAGTATATCAGTTGAACATGAAAATCATAAATGAGACGGTCACAAATAGAGTCTAATGGCCCTCCCAACTTCACAGGCTATCATTGAGGGGTTTATATATATATATAATAAAATAAAAATAAAAATAAAAATAAAAAAGAAAAAAAGGAGCAACATCCAACCATGAAATATACTCATTTTATGCTTATGAAAGATTCGAATCTTTAAATTTTTACTTTTTACTTTCGAAGGTCAGAAATACCACTGAGGCCATCATTAAATTTTTTTATTATATAAAACAAAACAACCAACCGCAGGACAAAAAATTCACTCATTTACCCAACTAAATTTTTTTATTATATAAAACAAAACAACCAACCGCATGACAAGAAATTCACTCATTCACCCAATTCACTTGAACCTTCAAATTTTTATCAAATTTTACTTTCGAAGATCAGAAGTAGACTAAACTACAATCATTGATATCATTAAGATATCAAAATGATGATAATAGTGGACCGGTGTGATCAATTCTTATGATACTAATTGATCAATAGAGAATAAAAACGACATCCTTTTTTCCCTTTTACCTTCTTTCTGTGTCTTTTTCGTGTCCAAGGAAAGTCTTGTTTGTTACTTCAGTTTCATGAGTAAAGCAATGTGTTTGTTATAAATTGAAAAAGGTACAGCAGTGGCATCCCAATCCATTGGGGCTTCACATGCTTCATGTGAAAATGTATAAATTATAAAATCTCTCTCTACATATATATGTGTGTGTATTATATTCTTCAAATTTTTCTAACACAGCTGAGCGAGAAAAAATTTACATGCGAGAAACCTGGTATATTTTTATTTGAAATTAGAGAGGACATTTACATCCAAGCGTAAATAGCTAGAAGACTTTTCCAGCAACTTACATATACATACATGAAATCAAGAAGTAAAAGACACGTCTATATAACCATTCCTTGACATATTTGTCGTTCCATCTGCTCAGCTATAGAGAAAGAACCATGCAGAGAGATAGTAGTGTTGTCTTCAGGTCCAAATTTGCACCTTGTTGGGGATAATTGAATTGAATTAACCAGAGACTTTCCAAAGCTCGACTGTACATACACTGCAAATTGAAGAGCCAAGAAAACAGTCATGCAAGTGAATTATATAGCCCATATCATGGTAAAAATCATATTGTCAAAAAAAAAAAAAAAAAAAAAAAATAGAATAAAATAAAATACAGGAAATAGATGTAATCATAAACTCACAGGAGCATAATAAAACACACTAAGATTATTTAGTCCCATGAACATTAGGTAACTTGGAAAACCCTCAAACCTCCAAACCCCCACCCTCAAAAGGCAATACAATAACGAAGCAACAATAGTAGTTCTTTCAATTTTCTTATAGAGTAGGAATCAAATAACGAACCCACCCATTCCTTCTAGACATGATACCTACAATTTGACCACTGCTCTACTATTGCTTCGACAGCTTAAATAAATGTTTTGAGTTTTGAACATGTCACGGACTAATCCTTCCATTTTTGAACCGTGACAGAAAAACATATACAACAATTTTTTTGTTTATGTAACAGTCAAAGTTTGGCGAAAAAATTCAAAGAGGTTCCCAGGAGTTTGGTGATATATAGACTGATGGGGGATTTAAAAGTTACGTTACTTTTTAGGTCGAACACAAAGGTTGAGAGCCATGCTTCGACAGGAAAGAGAAGATTCAATTAAGAGGGCCTTCTTGTGGCTAAGTTAATTTAGGGGTGATTCTTTCCTAAACACCTTAAAGTTGTCACTATTTCTGAATTCCTTCTAAACCTAGGAGTCACATTTAACTAAAGATCCGATGGCCAGATTGAAAAAAACTAGAAAAGAAAGTTGTAAAACCAAAAACAAAACAAGAGCCGCACAGCTTCTGTGGGACCCATGACACCCCTAGGTTCCCACACAACTATTTCTTCTTGCCTTCCTGGTGTTCATGAATTTAAAAAATTTAAAAAAACATTTTTCTCGCCTCCAACTTCTAAAATTCAACTTGACACTCCAATTCTCAGGATCCATGCATTGTTAAAAAAGTTTAGAAATATCATTTTAGGTGAATCACTTACATGCAGCCTGGCACTTATCAGACAGACACCTATCATGAATTGTTGGAAAGTTCTCGTCTCCTGCTTCCTAAATATCATGTCACACACAACCTTGGTTAACGTGATCAACTCTAGGGTTCTAATCCAAGTCACATTACTTACAGAAGGGATGGGTTTCTCTCAAGCTTTGCGTGCAAATTAACTGATCAAGAACAAATTCACCTGCAGTTCGCAGATCCACATGGAAGGAATTGTTCCATCAACTTCAAGCGTGCATAGGGGTGCTCAGATCAAGGTACTTAATACTGAACTACTCTTTTGTGAGACCATTACACAGAATTTTTAACTAACTGCATTATTTCTTATTACATTAAATCAATAATAAATAATTACATTTATATATTTATATGTACTCTTTGGATTGGACTTATTGAAGAAATAAGGGCAAAAAAATGTAATACATTAATATTATCATATATTAAGAGGAGAGCAAGTACAAATATATACACGGTGTACTCTAGAGACACTACTGCTCTCAAAACTTTTTAAACATTGGCGATCACATCTACTCCTGCTCCTGAAGAGGTTTTGACTCTTGATTAGAGATGAGAGTGGGGCAGCAGAGACTGTTAGTGGGACATTAGCTACTTTATAGGATGCAGGATAGAATAGGGGGGCACCCTGATGCAAAGGGCCTACATAAGAGAGAAGGGGGAAGGGGTACCACTACCTACTGGGTCTGGAGACTTTTAACGGGTGGATGTCACAGATGGTGAATCAATTTCTTCACGAATAGGAAGATTTTCTATTCAAAAGGATGAAATTTGAATAGCACTTCCACTCAGAGAGTTGGTAAGACCGCAACCCATGGCTTTGACAGAGAGTCACACAAGGTCACTAACTTGGACCTAAAGGGGAGTGAATAGGTCTCGTAAAACTAATTAACTCTTTTTAAATTTTTTTTTATAAGTATTTTAAATAATTTTTAAATTAAAACCGAATTAACTGAAATTCAATCTTAAAGATCTAGCATGTGGTAAAAACTTTAAGCATTTAAAGCAGTAAACAATAGACACAAGATCTTTACTTTAAACTTTCAAAAGAGAAAAATGTCGGGACCTAGTTCAAGCAAACCAAATCCACTATTAAGAAAGAATATTTACAACCTAGGTTGACAGGCTCTACCCCAAGAATCATTAAGTTAGCTCCTTGGCATAGAATACTCTACAAATTTTCTCTCAAAAAGTCTCCAGGCAGCTCTTCTGCTCACAACAGAGTTTTGCTCCTCACGAACCTACTTCTCTAGTGAAATCTGTCTCAACCACTCAGATGTCAATCCGGTTGTGGATTGTATAGTAGCGATGAAATGATATTTTGAGTATGCAACAATTGATGTCACACTCACCAACTCATGCAGATGAAGAATGTAAAACAAAATAGAGATGCACTCAAAACTCACAAAATCTGCTTTCAAAATGTTGTTCTATGTGTATGAGAGATCTCTATAAGTCTGCCCTAGTATCATGTATTTATAGACAGAAAAGTATTAGTGACAGGTTAGGTTATTGCAAAGTTTAAAACCAAGTTGGAAACTATTGTTTCGAACAGCTCGATCAATCGAGATTGACATATTGATGTCAATCGATCAACATCTCTCCAGAAGGCTTCGATCGATACCTCAACCCATCGAATTCTCCAGCAGGTTTTAACTTAAAACATTTTCTTTAAGAAAGTTTCCAAAATCTTTTCCATGCAAGTTTATAGCAATTTAGGGAATCTAATTAATTCAATTAACATAAACACCGAAACCTTAGATATGCAATTCAAGAGCCCTAATTGGTGAGTGCATCAGTGTGTCACTTTACCTTTACACCCTTGTAGAAAAGATTACCAATGTACCCTTGAATACATCACGAATCTCATATTTGACCTTGGGAGGTAACTAACACCAACTAACTTTTGAACAGTTTCAAAACTAAATTCAAACAAAACATAGACCTAGATTTGTTCTACAAAATTTGTCAACCTAAGCCCTAATGACCTAACCA
This sequence comes from Cornus florida, assembly GCF_030987335.1. Taxonomy (NCBI): domain Eukaryota; kingdom Viridiplantae; phylum Streptophyta; class Magnoliopsida; order Cornales; family Cornaceae; genus Cornus; species Cornus florida. Next base: position 32,583,646 of record NW_026775576.1, read on the forward strand.
AAAGACATGTCTAAATTAGCCGACAAAATTGAAATTAAACTTTAGGGCTCAAGTATTGTAGCAGATAAAAATGGGGTTACATGTTTGTCCCGTGTGAACTAACAATAGTAATTTTTTTTTTTTTTTGATAAGTGAACTAACAATAGTAATTAAAGGTTATAAAGGCACATGAAGAACAGCTTGAAGGACATGATTTATGAAGAATATACAGAGTAAGAGAAACATTTTTCTCAAGAACTCACACACTTGTAAAATCAAGCAAGCAACTCTGTTCTATACTCGTCAGCTCAACCAAATGCAGAGGACTCAACGAATCTCTGGCATTATGAAATACTTTGCTTTTAACAAAAAAAACATATAGGCTATATAGCTAACAGAAACAAATGCAAAAAAATGATAATGGAGACCACATGCAGAACCTGTACATTAAAACAATAAGATCAATGCAAGATTCTTCTTCTAGTCATCATGTGATATTTAATTATCAAAAAAAAATCATCATACAGGCATGCATAGGGATGTTCCAATAGTCTTGAGTCCACAAGGAGTAGTCCAGCATGACATGACATGAAGATCATCGTACTTCATACTGAACTACTCTTTCGTGAGACCATTGCATACAATTTTTTACTAACCGTGTCATCTTTTTATCACATTAAATCAATAATAAATAATTACATCTATATATTTAAATGTACTCTTTGGATTTGACTTATTGAAAAAAAAAATGGATAAAAAATTATATGTAATACATTAATATTACCATATATTAAGGAGATTAAGTACAAATATATACGCTGTGTACTCTAGAGAAACTACTGCTCTCAAAACTATTTAAACAATGAAGCTCTCATGGTACCACTTCCACTCTGAGGGTTGGTAAGACAGGAACCCAAGGCTCTGACAGATGCAAGTTCACTAACTTAGACCTAAAGGGGAGTGACTAGGCCTTGTAAATCTAATTAACTGTTTTAACTAATTTTAAATTTTTTATAAGTATTCTAATTAATTTTTAAATTTAAACAGAATTATCTGAAATTCAATCTTAAAGATCTAGCGTGCAGTAAAAGCTTTAAGCATTCCAAAGCATTTAAAGCAATAAACAGTGGCCACTAGATCTTTATGTGAAAATTCTAAAAGGAAAAATGACGGGACCTAGCCCAAGCAAACCAAATCCACTATCAAGAAAGAAGATTTATAACCTAGGTTGACAGACTCTACCCCAAGGATCATTAAGTTACCTCCCTTGGCATAGAATACTCTAAAAGTCTCCAGGCAGCTCTTCTCCTCATCAACAGAGTTTGCTCCTCACGAACCTACTTCTCTAGTGAAATCTGTCTCAAAACACTCAGATGTCAATCTGGTTGTGGATTGTACAGTAGCGTCGAAATGATCTTTTGTGTATGCAACAATTGGTGTCACATTCACCAACTCATGCAGATGAAGAATGTAAAACAAAATAGAGATGCACTCAAAATTCACAAAATCTGCTCTCAATATGTTGTTATAATTAGTGAGTGCATCAGTGTGTCACTTAACCTTTATACCCTTGTAGACAATGATTACCAATATACCCTTGAATACATCATGAATCTCATATTTGACCTTGGGAGGTAACTAACACCAACTAACTTTTGAACAGTTTCAAAACTAAATTAAAATAATATACAGACTCAACTTATTCTACAAAATTAGTCATCTCAAGTCTAATGACCTAACACACTCCATTAAATCAAACCAAAAGACATGTCTAAATTAGCCGACAAAATTGAAATTAAACCCTTTAGTTCACTCATAGAGGACTCGGAACTCGGAAGTAACGGCTTAAGTATTGTAGCAATTCACGAACCCTAATTGGTGAGTGCATCAGTGTGTCACTTTACCTTTACACCCTTGTAGACAAAGATTACCAATATACCCTTGAATGCATCACGAATCTCATATTTGACCTTGGGAGGTAACTAACACCAACTAACTTTTGAACGGTTTCAAAACTAAATTAAAACAAAATATAGACTCAGCTTTGTTCTACAAAATTTGTCATCCTAAGTCCTAATGACCTAACACACTCCATTAAATCGAACCAAAAGACATGTCTAAATTAGCCGACAAATTGAAATTAAACCCTCTAGGGCTTAAGTATTGTAGCAAATAAAAATGAGGTTACACGTTTGTGCCATGTGAACTAACAATAGAAATTAAAGGTTATAAAGGCACATGAAGAATAGCTTGAAGGACATGATTTATGGAGAATATACAGAGTAAGAGAAACATTTTTTTCTCAAGAACTCACACACTTGTAAAATCAAGCAAGCAAACTCTGTTCTACACACAGCTCAACCAAATGCAGAGGACTCAATGGATCTTTGGCATTATGACATACTTTGCTTTAAACAAAAAAAAACCATATAGCTAAAATCCCATTATAATTGATATAATAATGGAAGCTTAATTGACTTATAGCTAAAATTCCATTTGACTTCCAAAAGTAATTAATTCGGAAAAAAAAAATAAAAATAAAAATAAAAATAAAAATAAAAATAAAAAATTGTAAATACCCCTAAGAGTAATTAATTCGGAATTGGAATAAATTCAGTTTAAACCGAATCAGAGTTTTGGATTTGTTATCAGAGGATTCGGTGCTCCCAAACATTATTATATTAATTCAATAGAGGAAAAAAAAATAAAAAAAAATAAAAAAATCTCTAATATTCCCGCATGATTAATAAAAATGCATGAACCTTTTTTGTCAAAGCTTTTTGTAAAAGGGTGTTTAAAAAAAATATCTAAAACTATATATCAAATCTCCACTGGGGAGTCCTAGGAGCATGGGAAAGAGGATAAACTATAGTATTTGTGTGTCTGTCAAAAACAACAATAATATCATATATGCTTATAATTTCAAATTTAATTTACAGAGTACGAATCTGATCCCCAAATTAAAATTCCTGGCTCTGCCCATGAGTACATCGACCTAGAAAATCAACATCAAGCTAGCTACCGTCTCTTCAACACTTGGCCCAATATAATAGGGCATGACTAGGTCAATTTCCAGTGCCATCTATTATTTCTAAATAACAGCAACTGTTGCAATCACAACTTTACGTAAAATTTTCTGTCATAATAGCAACTGTTGCTATCACAAATTGACTCTGATTCAGTAAAATTAGTGTCTTGTCCACCTCCCTAGGTTTAAACCAGGGAATACATTTTTTTTTTTTTTTTTGCTGATAAGTTTAAACCATGCAGATGAGATTTGGTGTTCTGCTTCTAGTTAACATATCAAAGATACCAAGAACAACATAAAATTCTTTTAACTATATGTTATTTCAACCAAAACCTCAAACTACAATCAATCACAACAACATAAAATTCTTTCAATTTGTACCCAAGATTTACAACTTCGATCTCTTTGAAATTTCATCTCATATAAAGAATTAATACAAGTATCAAGCACCAGAAGGTCACGAAAAAAAAAAAACATACCATAAAGACTGTATAGTCCCAAAAGGAGTCATGAATCAAGCATGAAAATGTCACCATCTTCATCAACCGTAGCATCACTCTCCCTTTGCACCAAAGGGCTTGAAACCGAGTCTTCACTATTTCCAGCCGCCTCCAAACCACTCCCAATCTGCCCGTTACGCGAGGACGCCGACGAAGAAGACGACCGTATCCTTGCCTGAACAAACCCATTCCTTAACCTTGCATCATGAAAACCGCTCCCCTGATTGACACCCCATCCCTCCACGTGAAAATTCCCCAATCTCAACTCATACCGACACAAGGGACACGAATTGCTCCTACGAAGGAGCGGAACGAGACAATCTGGATGAAAAACATGCTTACAAGGCAATTGATTCACCTCTGAAAAAAATTCGAAGTCATTCGTACAGATTGAGCAGGATCTAGGGCAAGAATTGGATGAAGAAACAGCTAGAAATTTGAGGATTGGTAGCGAATCGATGAATGATTTGGAGGTAGGGGATGACCGGTTGCTTTGGTGTTCGTGGTGTTGATTGGCGATGCGATTGACGATGGAGTTCAAGTGGCCTTTGTTGTTGGAGTCGATGTTGTCGGAGGTGTGGAGTTGGTGGGTTCGGGTAGGGTTTGGAGGGTGAGAACCGTGTCTTGAGAAAGAAATTTGTATATGTGGTGTACGGTTTCGTCCGATAGTGGTGGAGCGGGCGTTGATGGTGATGGTGGAGCTGCCTTTGATGGTGGTGGTGGTGGTGGCGCCGTTGATGGTGGTGGTAGTGGCGCCGCCGTTGATGGTGGTGGTAGTGGCGCCGCCAGTGATAGTAAGGGTGGTGGTGGGGCCGCCGGTCGACATGTTGACGCGAGCTTGAAAAAGTGTGCGTGTGTGAGAGAGAGATAGAGTAAAAAAATAGTCTAATATTGAAATCTAAGCGGACTGGTTTTCGGTGACCCTCTATATATGGTAGAAGAGTTGCGTCAAGCTTACGTTCCAAAGAAACAAATTGGAACAATTTTAGGAAAGTTCTAATAATGACTATAAATATTATGGAAATATCAATGCAGATACCATTACGGCACAACACCTTAAAATAATATATATCTATATATATATATATATATATATAATATAAAAATAAAAATAAAAAGTTAAAATATACAAATATTACATAAAATAAAACTAACAACACTTATTTTTTATATTTAGAATAATAAAAACTCATGAGATTTAATAATATTCATTTATGTTAGGATTTAGTAATAATTCAAAACTTATTTTATTTTAGTATTATTTTGTTCATTTAATTTAAGTTCAATTATTATTATTTTTTCCTTAATTTTTTTTTTAATGAAGTCGAGTTTCTAAGTTTAGGCCAATCCAAATTCCGCGTAAAGTAAATCCACACAAAGTACCGCTATCTTACCAGTTCCTGTATTCCATAAATCTAAATCTATAAAGTTTGTATATATCAAATCATTTTAGCAGTCAAAACTTCCTATGCTGAAAGTATAGTATATCAAATCATTTTAACAGTTAAAACTTCCTAGTAAAGTATATTTTAACCATTGCTCTTATGCATATATCTCTACTAATACTCTTTCTTTGCATGACCCATGTTCGTGTGCATTAACTCTCAACATTCTTAGGAATGATACCCTAGAAGATATAGTGTGCACCATGGCTCTCATGGGTCCTGTATTCGCAAGGGCGGAGCCAGGATTTCAAAGTGGACTAGGCTAAGAGGAAAAATAGTATTGTATATGGAATGGGTTAAGAGAGAGTAATATTACAAATGGACCGGATTGTAAATTGATGTACAATAGTACCCAAAATAAAAAAAAAAATAAATACATAAAATAAAATAAAATAAATTCGAACCTAAGTTAGCCTTTTAGTAGCTCCACCCTGTGTATTTGGGGTGGGTTAAAGAATGATGAGCTCCCTTCAACCTACCTTTCAAACCTTAGTTTCCTGACAGGATAATTTTTGTGCAAACCCAATATTATTGTTGTGTGTGCATTCATCCAAATAAAAATAATTCTTTTTTATTTTTATTTTTTACACAATTATTTTTATAAACGAGCATGATGGCTTCATGGCACCCTAATTGTCATGATAGTCATGCATGCTCAATGACCCATGTAGGGGTCTCAATATCCTTGTTTTGACTACCAATAAAACGTTTCACAGTCATGATCTTTGTATTGCTCACACACTCACTTTATGTTTTCTAAAGTAATAAACTCCGGCTTTACTAAAAATCATTCAAAGCTCTTTTAAAAATTTGTTTTTAAAATTATCATTAAATTAATATATTTGATAAATAAAAAATCAAAAATCAAAAAATTTTCTTCTCACCTAAAATACATATATTTTAGGCATAGGTTTCTAAAATAACCTAGAGTAAATAAAAACCAAAAAAATATATTTGGAATCCTAAGATTCAAATATTTCAGGCAAAGGTCATTAAAAATCTAGCGTGCTATGTTTTCATAAAAACAAACCTCTGTTTTTCAATTCTAAGAAAACATTAAATTCTAAACTAAAAATTTAGTATCAAATTCCATATTAAACTAAAAGTCATATTTTCTAAAATAAAATTTCCATAAAAGTCATATGTCCTAAAATAAAATTTCCTTAAATAAGCTTTCCTAAAATTCATGCTTCTTAAAATAAATATTTTCCTAAAATAATATATCCATAAAAGTTATATTTTTTTAAATAAAACTTTTCTAAAATAAAGCCTTCCTAAAAGTAAGTTTCTTAAAATATATATTTTTTCTTAAAATATATTTTTAAGTTTTATTAATTATCATATATATATATTTTTAAATAGAATAGTTTAAAAGTAAGAACTCAAAGTCTTTTCCAAAAAGTATTCTTCCAAAAAAGTCTCTTTGAAAATTTAAATATCTTTTCGAAACTTATTCAAATGTAATACATCGTTTTCTTATAAATCTTATTCAAAAATTAAACTTTATCTTTCACAAAAATTAGACTCTGGCATATTACTTTCTTGAAAATCATATTTTTCAATTATAATGTCTCTCTCAATTTAAATTCTATTTTCAGAGCTCTCCAAGTCAAACACATGATTTTCTTACAAATCCATTAAATCACTCATATAATTTTCTTAAAGATCATTCTCACTTTAATTCAAATTCTATTTCTCACCAGGAAATTAAATCAATCATATGGTTTTCTTATAAATCATTCCCTTTTAGTTCCAATTATATTTCTTAAAATAAATTAAATAGACCACATGGTTTTATTAAAAATCTATTTCTTAAAATAAATTAAATCAAAATATGACTTTCTTAAAAGTCATTCTTTTTAATTCCAGTTCAAAAGTACTTTTTTTAAAAAGGTAAATTGCCAAAGTACTTCCTTTCTTAAAAGTTAAATTATTATTTTTTTTTAAGTCTCTATATAAGTTAGTCATACAAATTGAGTAAGTTTCCAATTTAAGCTAAGTCATCCCATCTAAGAAACCCTAGTTTCCACAATTCAAGTCACATGTAGATTTTCAATCCTCAGAGCATCTCTAGTAGTCTGTTAAAAAACTCTTTTGCATAAAATATACACGGCCAGTTATGATTTGCAAATTTTTTTCATCTCCAGCAGTCTGTTCAAATACACTGCCACATCACCAATGTGTAAAAGGGTTGTATATTTTATATCGCCCTTCTACACAGCCACATAAGCATATTTTCTATCTTCTCCTTCTTTCCCACTCGTAGTTTTCTTTCTTCTCTCTCATTCCTTTACGTCTCTTTGTTTCCCACTTTTAGAGCGCCATAAAGAAGAATCTGCAACTAGCAGCAAGGTAAGAACTGCTTGACTATCTTTTATTTTTTAATAAAAATAGTTTGATTCATTAATTTCGTTAAATCTTATCTTCTGCAATCATCGCCGTAAATTCTAGGGTGTTTTTTAGATTTTTTATCCTTTTTCTATTCTAATGAGATAAATATGTACTGGCCAAATATTAGATATATATTTTAATCATGATTTTATATAATTGTTATTTGATACAATTATATAAATTATTATTATTATTTCTTTTTTGGTGATGTAATACCCCTAGTTTTCAAAAGCATATAATTGAACTTTTAAATTTTTATTTCTTCTGCATTTTTATTTGATTATTATTTGGCTATATGTGTATTTGATTGATTGTTTATTTGGATTATGTGTTTTAATTGCGTGTTAAATTGTGGAAAATTTCTTGTAACGTATTCGTTAGTTTTAATTGATTAATTGTTTTATTTTTAATTTTATTGTTAATTTTAAAATGGAGTTGGATTTGGGACAGTAGTAATAAACCAACCGATTGAGTCACATAGACTACTTGGATAGGAGGATAAATGGATACAGTTTTACCCATGGATGGATATACATGTATATATGGGTATATATGTATTTTGGGTTAGTTTAATTATTAGAAATTGTTAATAATTAAATTAGTTTCATTATTTATATATATGTAATATAATGTGTTTGGGTATTCATTAAAATTGCCGACTTATATACATATATGTATTTTATATTTTTGTTCTGTTTTTCTTTGCCGACTCCTCACATGACTAGAATTAGGTTTTATTTGAAGCCTATAAATATATTATTATAAGTCTGCCTAAGGTTAAGAAAACCCTATTCACGTATATAGAGAATTCACGAACGGTAAAGTTTGAGGGAAAAACAGAGAGAGGGAAAGTTAGGGTTTGAATAGGAACAAGGGCTGAACCGAGGAGAGGTATTGGAAGGTTACTTGTGGGTTGAACCAGGAGCAATAAAGGAGTTGAGAATAGTTTCGGATTGCCAAAAAAATTAGGAAGACGACGTTAAGGTTTCAAAACTGAAATCAGAGGCAGGTTCTATTTTTTACTGTTTTCCTTTGACCTGTATTCTGTACATGTCTAAATAATCTCCAGGATTAAATTGGACTTTAAAACTGTTGTTGTATGCATGTAATTCAAACTTTAAACTTTATATGATATATTGATTAATTGAAATTTAATTGTTGATCAAAGTGTTTCGTATTTTGTTTAATTGTTGTTATGTTACATACTATTGTTGATCAAAGTGTTTCGTATTTTGTTTAATTGTTGTTATGTTACATACTATGTTTTAAAAAGTTTCTGGGATAGTTTTGGAACATGGGCGGACCTTTGGGGACCTAAACAAAACCTTATAGAGGGTTTTAAACATTGTTGGAGATGAAGACGACGACAGAAAATAGGGACAGAGCCGGCTCCCAAGGGGTTGGAGCCGGCTCCCTAAGTATTTTTATCCACGGCTCTCTGTAAGAGAGAGAACCGGCTCCATAGAATTAGGGAGCCAGCTCCCTTAGTCACTGAGCCGGCTCCTAAGGTTAGGGAGCTGGCTCCCTTGTGCGGGAGCTTGCTCTCTCATTTTTGAGAGCAACCTTTTTTGCATAGTAATTTTCAGGAATTGTTTATTTATTTATTTTTTTTTTTTTTTCACAGTTTTGATATTTTTGGGATTTCAGGACTGTTTGGGTTGGTAAATGAAATTCTAAATTATTTTCATGACATTTTAGGATCCCGTGATGCATAATCTTTATCTATATGCTATTGATTAGAACAGTATGGAAGTTTAAATAAATTTGCATGCTGTTAGTGGATATGGAGGATTAAATTGATTAATGTTATTTAGTGATTTAAACAACTAGGACATGATTTTTTTAAAATCTGTGTTGGATGCATACGGTTTTGATATTTTTGGGATTTCAGGACTGTTTGGGTTGGTAAATGAAATTCTAAATTATTTTCATGACATTTTAGGATCCCGTGATGCATAATCTTTATCTATATGCTATTGATTAGAACAGTATGGAAGTTTAAATAAATTTGCATACTGTTAGTGGATATGGAGGATTAAATTGATTAATGTTATTTAGTGATTTAAACAACTAGGACATGATTTTTTTAAAATCTGTGTTGGATGCATAATATGGTCATATACATATTAGATTTTATTTATACTTACTCTGGATTTTAATTGATGAACTATTAAATTCTTTTCTGTCAATTATATAGATGTTGTTCTGAATTTTAATTGACGAACTATTAAATTCTGTTCTATCAATTATATGGATGTTGTTCTGGATTTTAATTGACGAACTATTAAATTTTGTTCTGTCAATTATACGAATGTTGTTCTGGATTTTAATTAACGAACTATTAAATTCTGTTATGTCAATTACATGGATGGAGATCAAATGTTGTTATGTCAATTACATAGATGATATGGATTTTTATGCACTGGTATGGGACAGTGGCATATTAGGTTTGGATTAGATCAAAACGCTAACTCCTACCTATTCTGGATTTTAATTGTTGAACTATTTTATCAGTTCTATCAATTATATGGATTTATGTGGATTATATGCACCGGTATGGGATGGTGGCATATTAGGTTTGGATTAGATCAAAATGCTATCTCCTACCTATTCTGGATTTAGGAAATGGATTTAATTATAACATTTAAATCCTACTTCTATGTGGTGTCTTAGCAACGAATAGTTTAGCAGCACTACCTTGGCTTGGAAGGATTTTAAATATATTTTATGGTACCGCGATATGAGCTTAAGTCTCAGAGTCGACGGTTAGGGAGCGTATATGCAGTGGGATACATAGTTGGCTATGATGGTAGAGGTATATCCTGTTAGGCTTAGGTACACATGCCCACTTCAGGTGCGTTTTGCATGTTGCCTTCTATTCAGGTTGAGACCCCTTTGTAGTCCAGTAAGAGTCATTTAGTGTGGATATATGTATATAGTTATGGACTATATAGCTATTGTTGAGGTTATCTAGGATGTATCTGTGTATTGGGTCTCTGCTTGGACTGTAGTAGAATAGAACTTGTTTATGGGTCTGACCCACCTCTATTTTTCAGGTATTCGTCAGGAGTAAGGATTGTTCGTGCTGAGCAAGGATCATCTACTCACTCTTCCGGATTATTTACATAGAAGTTTTCTTTAAGTTTCAATGTTTTGATGAAGTCACTTGTTCAGTTGGGATTTTCTAGGGGTCCACACAGTATGGATTCCCGAGTTGTATTAGTAACGGAGGATTGGATGTATCAGAATATTTTCTTATTTATAAAAATTTATTCTGAGGATTTTTATTAATGGAGTATCATTTTAGTTTCTTTTAGTCTTTTATTTATTCTGGTTTATTTACTTTGTACTCTATGTTTGATTATTGCCTAATTGTTTTGATATCCTCGAGTAATCGGGCGTGAGCCTGGCCAACCCACATCCGAAAATCTAGGGGTATCACAGGTGATTAGTCAATTCAATCGCAATTGTTCTTGCATATTTTTGGTTTTTGTAAATTCTACATACTTGAATCTTATTTTATTATTTGTTATTAAGTTAGAATTCTGGTGGCAGCAGAAAAGGTTTGGTATTGACGGGATGGGAAAGTGAAATATAGGGGGAAATTATAATTTTTTTACTAATTGAGGAGAATTGGGACGTAAGGTTTAATAACGAAAAAGTACAGTGAATCAAGTAGGTTTGTAAAAGTTATGTAGGGCCTTGGGAATGACACGTGGTTGGTTGTCATTAGGGGATTACACAAAAGGTATAAAATAACTGTTGGAGCTAAAAATAGTAGTACAAAATTTTTATATAAATCTACTCTGACACATCAGATTTACACAAAAATATATACACAACGGTTGGAGATGCTCTTAGCACCTCAATTAGGTTTTTTTTAGTTAAACCTAACAGATAGACTCATATGCAAACAAAACAATTCTAGACTCTTAAGTTAACTCTTTTTTCAAAATCAAACATTACCTCTTTCCGGTCACTTTTTAAGGACTCTTAAGTTCACTATTTCTAAACTAAGTTTTTTAATAACTCTTATGTTTAAGGTTATTTTTATATTCTCACAAAGGCCTTTTAGAAAATACTCCTTCATAAAATTCCTTATTTTTTAAAGTCGATTTCCTAAAACTCTTATGTTTGACAAATATTCTCTTCAAAATTAAACCACTTTTCTAAAACACATTTTCAAGGGCTCTTAAGTTCTATGTTCTAATTATATCATACTATTTTTGAGACTCTTTTTCAAGTGACTTTTATGTTCACACTTTAATAAACTAATTTTTAAAATGTTGAACTTAATTGAACTACATTAGACTAGATTCCTATCATGTTGTACTCATGGTTGGATATGTAGGTAGCCTGGGTAATCCCTAGGTTTGGTCCCACTAATTTCAAAATCATTTTTTTCCTCAAAAAGTATTATATTCAAAACATTTATTTTAAGAACCACTTTCTTTTTAAGGTCACATACACCTACTAAGGCCTAGATCTTATCACTTATTGATATGGTCTAGTTTTTAAGGTAATATTAGATCATGCATCTTTGATGCAATATTCTATTTTGTAAAATATTTTAACATGTGAAAAAGAAGGTAACCGTGTCTCACGGATGTGTGGGGTGCCTAAAACCTTCCCATGCATAAGCAAACCCTAAAAACTATTAATTTGGTTCACGAAGGCTAAACGGTTGTCAAATATATTTAGGGCCTTTATTAAACCTCTTATGTGTCAAAATATTTAGATATCCTTACAATTCCTTGGACATTACTTAGGTGACCTAACACACCTTAAATCCATGTTAGGTGGTGAACATTAATCGCCCTATTCATAATAATCACTGGCCATAGCCACTCGTCGCATTGAGCTCTTTTCTTCCCTCATACAAGTTTAGTATAACCCCCTATATAAATGTTGAGGGAAATTTTCAGGCGAGACAAAAGAAATACAAAGGAAATAGTAAGGTCACTTTTTGATTACCTGGAGAATTACATATGGCTTATTTTGGTTAATGACCTCACTGTTTTGGTGTGTGAAATAAATATAATATTAGGACTTTCATTGAATTGTATGATCTAATGTTAATATTTAGTCTCCCCAGTCTTGAATGACTCAAAAACTTGATTAGTCCATGTAATTATATTCCTTTCCATATACTCTTAAAAATCGTTAGAAGTTGAATTTCTGTTTGAATGCAATCAATTTTATTATATATTTTCATAAATATATGCATATATTTGAATGTATATTAAAGTTTGATTGCAGGTGTAGATTAATTAATTTAAACCATCTCATGGTCTAGTTGAGGTTTAATTTATTATTTAATTATATGTGATGTAATTAATTAATAAAGGCGGGGTTTTAAGGGCCAACCCAATAAAGGTTGGTTTTTCGTAGCCGAATATGATTTATTTTATATTGTTTAGAATATTTGTATAGCATTACAACAAATTTGGTCTTTGGCAACAAAAACTATAGCGACAAGATGAATTTGTCGCAATAAAATGGCCTTTTGTGACAAAAAGTAACTTTGTCGCCTTAAGCTAACTTTACTCAACAAAAACTAAATTTTTCATAAAAAGTTGTCGCAATATCTACCCCGGGAATTTCCTCACGTCTGGCCATATGGCATGTAACGACCCGGAAATTTTCCTTCCTTTCCTTTTCCTGAAATTTTACGGATGAATTTTTTCCGTTTAATTCTCTTTTCTGAGATCTGTTTCTCATCGTTTAGTGTCATCTCGAGTACTCAGAATTGGCTTCTGAGACTCTTTCTTGTGGATTAACAACTTCCTTTGAGGACCGAGTCATTCCACATTTTCATTTTTCGGGACACTATTCATTTTTGTCCTTTTCCCTATTTCGTCCTTTTCCCTATTCTGTCTTTTCCCCGTTTGCCAGTTTTTGGCACAACCTCACTTTTCGTGCTCGGAGTTGGTTTTTGACTTCACGTGTCTTCATCTTCAGTGGTTTCCTCGAAATACGTATCTTTACTTTTGCAAGGAAGTACTCTGGTTGCTCCCGGTATCCATAGGGGCATGGATGCACAATTCTTAAGAATCTTTTCTTTTCTTGGGGTGTTTTTCGTAAATATCTTTTGAAGATATGTTATTTCAGGGGCACCTAAGAAAATATCTTTTGAAAGATGTTTTCATTCTGGGGCAATTTCGCAGTTAACCCTTTTTGTAGGGGCCATTGTGCAATTAACAAAAGTTATTGCAAAATACCTTGTCTGGAGCCTGGATCCTCGTACAAGATTCATTTTCACATTTCGTCAAGTCATGGACTCTTGGAATTCCGTTCTAGTCACTTTTCTCCAATTTCAGAGTTGTTGCCGCCGAACTTGTTCGGGGCATAACTCTCAATTCGGAACTCAGTTTTCGATGCTGTTTCTTTCGTTGTTCATATTTTCTCATTTTGAATCTTTTTTGTTCACGGAGTTTTGTTGTTTGAGCACGTTTACTCAAAATTCACTTTTCCGGACCCGGCGGAGCCCTTTCGGGGCAGTTTTTGAGACTTACTATAAATAGGATGCCCTAAAGTGAAAAATCAGATTTTCACTCATCTTCTCCACTCTCTTGGCCGGCAGCCATGGGAGTTCCTTGGCTGTCACCCTTTCTCTTTCTCCACTACTTGATTTCCTTGGTAGAAATCTTTCGGCCTTTACATTTATTGTTCCCCTCGACGTGTTCTACCATTCCCCTTATTAGAATTCATTTCTGACCATTTCTTGAGTTTGGGTTTGAAGTCAAGTTGTGATTTTCATGGAGCTTCCTTCGGATTCATGTAGATCGTGTTGTCCACGATAAAACCCTTCGGTTTCGGCGAATTCGAACATTTTTTTTTTTCAGTGGGGATTTGAGGTTTTCATCTCAAATTGAGGTAGGGGGTGTTATAATTTAAATTCTTGCTATATTACATGCTTGTGATGCTTATACAACTTGATTGCATGCTTGGATGTAAAATCTAGAGATTTTATTAATTAATGTTCTTGTAAAGGATTTAATTTTCCCGGTTATCCATAACTTTGTTTAATCGTGTAGCATGATAGAATATTACCCCTTGATATGTAGATTAACATATATTAAATCTAGATTATTTGGACAAGTAATGAAGATTTTATTTAATATTTATCTTGAATAAAATATTAAATCATATGGCCTTATCTATCTTTAAATCAACATGTGATAGCATATTATATTAGGCTTTAGCATGCTCTTTAACATAGATTAATTTGAGAGTAATCGGAGAAGTTTTGAAATCTAGTAATATTTAATTTATTAGATTAATTAATTTGCTCCAAGTGTACTATTCATCCCGTTGGATTTCCGACTTGAAATTCTTGATGTGCATGTAATGTAGTTTCACATATATTAAATCTAGAATATTTGATTAGGTTTTGAAACCTTTCAATTATTATTTTTCTAGTATTAAAGTTTAATACTCGTGGCCGTACCTTGCATGAAATGTACTTGTACCGTGTTCTTAAATCAAGTTGTGACATATTGTATAACATATATTAAATTGAGGTCATTTGAATGACTTTCAAAATCTAGAGATTTTAATTAAATGAAATAATTAAAATCCATTTAATGGTTCTATGCACTTGATTAAGTTCCTTCACGTGTATTACTTTGAACATAATCGGATAAGTTTTGAAACTTACATTTATTTATTTCCCTTGTATAGAACTTGACTCGCATGGTTGTGTCGTGTATGAAATGAACTTGAAACTTGACATTGAACTTGACCTTGACATGATTCTTGACATAACATGTTCGTAGAACATTTGGACTTGCCATGTAATCTTGATAATTTAATCCCTTAAGTAGATTAAATTTCATTTTATGTCTCCCTCGAGTTAATCATGCCTTCATATCATGTATCTAGACTTCTTGTATCTTGGTTTCATTAATGTGCTTAATGAACATGCTCATTTGTTTCGGAATGGTTTATTCACACATATGTTGTTTAGTATGCAATTGATATCATGTATTTTATACTTATAGTATATTTGCTTCAATGGATTCCATGTGCTATTTATCTTAGTTGTGGTCTATATAAATGCACACATTGATTTCTTGACATTTCACATACCATCATAGTTAAGAACTTAGGACATGACTTGTGTGTTCCAAAATCTTGATTGTGCATGATATGTGGTTAATGCATTTCTTGTATTTTGATACAATCTTGACTTGCACAACTTGTTGATTTTGGGACTTGGGATATCAATCAAGAATTGACATGGCTAGGACTCGATTCTAGTACGGGGGAATGTCCTTCTACATTATAGTGCGCATTGGGGGAAAGGTACCCATGGGTTAGTAGCCCTAAAGTGATCTCAAGAGTACGGTTTTAATCCGGGCGATATCTAAGTTTCCACATTGGTTGATTCACTCTTTAAATTTCAAGTTGCTATTCCTTGAAGATTTAAACTTGTCGTGTATGTGAAATGCTCCAATCTTGTCTCATTGCATAGATTTTATGCTTCATTCATGATTTAACTCCTTAAATTTCAAGTGTTATATTCTTCGAAGATTTAAGACTCTTTTCGCGTTATGTGGAGTATTCTATCCTTGTTTAAATGCATAGACACTATGCCTTACTCTTGATTTCATGTATAACTCTTTTCGTGTTTCATGGAATGTTCCATCCTTGTTTAGTTGCATAGATATTATGCCATGTCATTGATTTCTTGTATTACTTACATTGTGTTAATTGGAATGCTCCAATTTTGTTAATTGCATAAATATTATGCCTTGTTCTTGATTTCATGTATCACTCGCATTTGATAATGTGATCCTTGTATTCTAGCATCCTTCTTATTATGTTCTTGGATTATCCCAACCTTGACTTGTTTCATATATGTATATGTATCATGATTCTTGTTGCTTATACTCCATGGTAGCTTAGGATGATCCCTGAGTCTAATCTTTGACATAGACGTTAGGTGGCATGATCCCTTTTGAACTATATCATGTTAGTTCTAAAAATCTCTAAAGAAATCGAGTCGATGCATGCTCATTCTGTACGAGTAAACTTGTTAGTCTTGTTTACTCACCCCGAAATCACTAGGGGTTTTGACAGGTACGAAGACTTGGTTCGTGATGTTCATCGTTCATTGGGATGGCTTATAGCTTTTATGTTTCCATTTCACGCAAGTGTTAGCATGACATACCATTTCATAGCCTAATGTATGTAACTTGTAATCTTTGATTCTAAATATGTAAAATGTGCATATGTACACTCTTTTCATTATATTCAACATGTATAAGATGAGGCTGGAGGCCAATAACATGTATTATGTATTTTATGCACTTTACTTTCCAGTTATTATGAAAACATTGAAAATTCACAAGTCTTTTCTTCATAACTTTTGCATTGGGCATGGGAATTCCATTCTTTCTTTTTCATAGGGATTCTATATTCTTGTATGAAGTGTGGCCAAGGGCCAAACGGTCATTTGAAACCATTTCCTAATTTTGGTTTCCATATTTTCCATTTGAAGTCCATTTTTGCCTTTTTGGCCGTTGGGGGGTCGAATTTTGCGTCGACGGTATTTTTAAGCCGTAGACCATTGTAGCGCATCCAAATAGGTAAGTTACGTTTACGTGCATGGTCGTTTCCGGGCAAAACCTCTTCCTTGGCAATTTGAGCCTCATAGGGATTCATTTTGCACTTTTATTGCATAATCTGGTTTAGGGGCACTTTGGGATTTTTCTTCTGGAAAAAATTTCCGATCTTTACATGGTCACTTAGAAAACATGATTTTAGAGGAGGTTTCTTTTTCGTGTTTTTACAGAAAACATCGTCTTGGTATCGGAAATCCATCCAAAGTTCAGCTTTTTGTTTTTTTTTTTTATTTAGCAGCTTTTTAGACCTCCATGACCAGATTTCATGGAGGGGCATTTTGGGCATTCTACATTGCGTTTTTTTTTAATTCTTTTACATATCACGTAGAAAACTCAATTTTGAGGGGGTTTTCTTCTTTGTGTTTTTCCAGAAAAATTCATCTTCTTACCTGTTTTTTTATCTCAGATGTAGACAGATCCTGTAGCAGCTTTTTGCCCTTTTGTCCAGTTCTGATCTAGGGGCATTTTGGGGATTTCACAGTGAGTTTTTTTCAATTCCGTCCATGAGGTCGGGTAGAAAACATGATTTTAGGGGGGGGGGGGTTTCTTCTTTGTATTTTTACAAAACAAATCGTTTTGATACCAAAAACAACTCGCAGATCTGGGAACCTGGTGCATTTCAGGTTTTTTCAGAAAATGTTCTGATCTTAGGGGCATTTCGGGTATTTCACTTTTATAGAATAAAATCTTCTCTTGACATGGTCATGTAGAAAACATGATTTTTTTTGGGCCGGGGGGGGGGGGGGGGAGGGGGGGTTTGTTTACAACTTTTTGCCAAAAAATATAGTTTAAGCCCTCAAAACCGCATTTGAAGTCCGGAAATCTGTACAGACCCTACACATGCTTGTATCCCAGAAAGCTGTTTTTTTGAAACTTTGAGGCTTTATATCTTCTTCGTCCCAACTCCAAATCAAGTGATTTTTGAGTTTAAGTTTATTAGTTTTTGCTTGAATATCCAACGGTATACACGGTTACATCCAATTCTATCTGAAAAGACTATTTTACCCCCTGTAAAGTACCTTTGCTGCACTGATTTTAAACTCAAAAGTTGGTTTTTTTGAAACTTTGACGTTTCATATCTTCTTCATCCGGACTCTAAATCAAGTGATTCTTGAGTCTAGATTTGTTAATTTTTCTCTATCTTTCCAATAGTGTGCTCGGTAGCACCCGATTTTATATTTTTAAAAATAACTAGTTTGCCCCTGGGGGCTTATTTGTCATATTTTTTATCTTTTGCTTCTGCATCAGTTCTCGTTGAGTTCCACGACCTCATGGAAGGTCACTTTAACTTCTTAGAGTCTTGTTTTCTATTTTTCGCTTCGCATATCGGATCCGTTATCGGGTCAATCTTCGGTTCATCACAAGACACGCTGGCCTAAAAACAAGGGTCGTCACATGGCGGGAAAGGGTATGACGACAAAATTGATTTTAGTGACAAATATATTGTCGCAACTAACTACAATATAGTGACAAATATAGCTTTGTCACGATTAACTAGATTTTAGTGACAAATATAGCTTTATCACAATTGATGGCATTTTAACGACAAAAATTGTTATCGCTACAAACAACCTTCTAGTGATAAATGATGCATTGTCGCAAAAGATTGAGTTATTGTGACAAATATAACTTTATCACTATTAATGGCATTTTAACGACAAAAATTGTTGTCGCTACAAACAACTTTCTAGTGACAAATGATGCATTGTCGCAAAAGATTGAGTTATTGTGATAAATATAGTTTTGTCACAATTGATGGCATTTTAACGACAAAAATTGTTGTCACTACAAATAACCTTTTAGTGACAAGTAATGCATTGTCGCAAAAGATTGAGTTATTGTGACAAATATAGCTTTGTCAAAGTTGATAGCATTTTAACGACAAAAATTGTTGTCACTACAAACAACCTTCTAGTGACAAATGATGCATTGTCGCAAAAGATTGACTTATTGTGACAATTATAACTTTGTCACAATTGATTGCATTTTAACGACAAAAATTGTTGTCGCTACAAACACAACCTTCTAGTGACAAATGATGCATTGTTGCAAAAGATTGAGTTATTGTGACAAAACTCACTTTGTTACAATTAATAGACTTTTAGTGACAACATATTGTCACTAATTATTATCATTTAGCGACGATGAATTTTTGTCCCAAAAAACTACACTCTAGTGACAAAAATTGTCTTTGTCGCCATTGATAGATTTTTAGTGACAAATTATTTGTCGCCAATTTCTATCTTTTAGCGACAAAGGATATTTCGTCACAAAAGAGTAAATTCTTGTTACAAATTGGCCTTCTGTCACCATATACTTGTTCGGGAAATAATAAGAAAAATTAAAACTTATCATAAGGTATGTTTTTAATATATAAAAGTGTGTGTATATATATAAATATATGGGTAAAGTACAAAAAACTCCCTGAACTATGTTTGAATTTGCAAATAACCCCCTTAAATTATATTTTGTGCCTAATACCACCTATTGCCAAAAATGCCCTAACGTTCTAACAATAAGTTAATCATTTTATAAAATGGTAGTTATAATTTTTTTTTATGATAAATTAATTCTAATAATAAAGTTAAGGGGTAATTTGTATAATTCATATTTAAATTTAAATAAGATAATATATAGATACAAAAAAAAAAAAAAAAAAAAAAAAGAAGAAAAATTACAATTTGTTCAGGGTTTGAGGTCCTTTAAACTCAACCAAATCAAACTGTTAAGTTACATATATGTACATGTATCAAATTTTACATATAGTATGGAGTAATATAATTCTATAGTGTCTAAATATTGTTGGTTAATTTTCTGAACTAAGATGTTAATTTCTTATTGAATTAGTAGTTCCAAAAATGTATTAGGCTATTAGCAGTTCTAAAGATGTTCACTAATTCACTTCAAGTATGAATATATTAGCAGAATAATGAATTAGAAGTTCTGAATATATTAGCAGAACTTTTGAATGTTGATGTGACTTTGGTGTGTACCACAAAAATGTGTTATATTTGATATGTCAAATGTGTATCAACTTTTACATTTAAAAGCCGCTTAACACGTATACGTGAGTGTAGTGAGAAGGGATCGTCTACTGGGATATATGGCTTAGAATATAACTTGACGTAGTGAACGTGAGATTGAAAGGAAGTTTGTTTGGTTGATTAAACTAATGTTGAATTAAATGAACATGCAATAGAAATTAACATTAGAGTAAATAGGGTTTAAAGATAGGAAGAAAGACTTAGGGCATATGATTCACCGCTAAGTTAATCATTTTATAAAATGGTAATTATAAATATATATATATTATGATAAATTAACTCTAATAATAAAGTTAAGGGGTAAATTGTATAATTCATATTGAAATTTAAATAAGAAAAAATACAGTTTGTTTACGGTTTGAGGTCCTTTAAGACCAATAATTCTACAAAAATACAACTCAAGAATCCATACTATGTGGACCCCTATAAAATCCCAAACTAAAATAACTGTCTACATTTGAATACTGAAACATAAACTAGAATCCTATGTAGATGACTAAAAGAGTGATGATAATTGGACTCTGCTCTGGACAAATACTATCTACACCTAATAAACTTATGGACCTGAAAACTAAATAGTGGGTTAGGCTCACAAACAAGTTCTTTCTACAACAATACAAATAGAGACCTGAAAACTACACATCTAAAGGGAACTCATTCCATAACTATATAGTCGATAAGTATATAAATATACATACTAAAGACTCTCACTAAATTAAAGCAGCCTCAACCGTGTAGTGGGTATCCCATGCAAATCGCACACAAACGTGGTCACGAGTCCTCCTTCTATCAGGGCATACATATCCCTAATTCAACTACCCATCTCAATTGGCAATATACGCCTCTATCCTAACCACTGATTCTGAGATCTCAAGCTCATATCGTGGTATATATCCATATGTATATAAATCCATATCCTATCCATAACAATAAAATTAAAATATCCGCCATAATCTTTCAATGGTATGTCATCTACATTGTTTCGTGACCTGACATGAAGAGATGAGACTAAGCTTATTAACCAGCACATCCACATCATCCAAAATAAAAGCCATATCCTAGCAATGGAATACATATAACTAAATCTTGATAAATTTATGTTATTTTGGACAAATGGTGAGTTAAATGAATTGTGAATTGGAGGACAATTTTTATTAGGAATTTCTTAATTAGGTAATTTTTTTTTAAATGTTAATTTAGAATTAAAAATAATTATTTATTTTTCTGTGGTTGTAATATAGATATACAAATTCATATAGTTATATCAAGTTATTTATATGTTAAAATATTATTATGAATTAAATATTCGCAAAAAAAAAAAAAAATAATTTGTGAAGATAGAATTAGAAGATGAGACATAATTTGTCTTAGGGGCAGAGGGAAGGGGGCCATCCGGCAATGACCCCCTCCCCCAATTTTTTCACAAATTATTATTATTTAAAAAAAAAAAAATTATTTATGGTTACCTTATGGCTGCAAATAAAATTAATTATTACTCTTCAAAGTTGAATAAACCTCTTACTGCAACATAGTTTATACATATATATATATATATATATAAATATATATATATATATATATATATATATATATACACACGCACACATATATATATATATTATAATTACTAATTTGGCCCCCCCTCCCCCCTAAGGTTATACCCTCATGTCTTCCAAAAACTCTACAGAAAGAACCAATTAAGGAAGAAGAATTTCCGGGGGGATGGGACCTTGTGGGTGGAGGGGGAAGGAAAAAAGAAAAAGGGAACTTAAAATTCCAACTAGATGATCATTTCTTTCAAGGATGTTCTATATTTTTCAGCCCAATTGCACCACCAAAAACATAATGGAGTCAATTGTCAGACTGCCGTAACTGTCTTCCCACTTTTCAACATCTCCAACGGATAATCATATATTCTGTAGATTTAGGCGTCTTCTTCCATTGTACTACAAAAAAGGCAAATAACATGACCCACCAATCTCTAGCTACCAGACAATGAAACAACAAATGGTTAACCAATTCTTCGACACTCTTAAAAATACAATACCAATTGATATAATCTTTTCCCTTCAAATCCACCAGAAATGAAACTTTGGTGGAGCTTTAGTTTGCCAAATAGCTATTTGCCAAAACCAGGATGGCCCTCTCATCTGAGCACCTATTGAAGGATCTCACCAAAAAATTTCTCCCATCCCTTTCATATATCTCATGGCATCCTTTCCAGTCTCATCTACAATCTAAACTTATTTCATACAAAAGAAGGCCTCTATCTCTTCAACTGCTAATGCTGCAACAGTTTATGAAAGCAAGATTCTAAAGAAATTTCTAGGACCACTTACCGGATATAATCAGAAGAGTTGCATCCTGGATTATTTTATGGTTCATATTGACATAAATGTGTTAGTTGAAACTGTTTAAACTGGACACCTCGATCATTGCTTTTTAGTTATTGGTTACTAGCTAAAGTTTGTTCCTAAATTGGGCTTGACATTCTTTTAGTAGGCAATTATTCACGAGAATACTAAACTAATGAAAAAAATGATAATAAGATTCAAAAAATTGTAAAAAGTTTTAATTTATAGTCTTATTGAATTGTTGTCAGTTTTAACATGATAAGAGGGATAGAAAGGGTTGACCGGTGGGATCACGGGTGAAATGAGGGTGTAGAGATAGGGAGAAATGAAGAGGTGCATAAATAGAGAGAGACTGTGAAAGAAAGATGAAAATGGCGTGGTGTCATGAGGCTTAGGGAAAGAGGAGATCAAGAGAGAAAATCGGGAGTGGGGAAAAACCTTTCACGTGATCTGTGTATTCATGGGTATGAAATATGAAAGAATTGGAGTGTATTGTGTGTGGATATGTGTATGGGCCCTTTGGGTGTGAGTATGAAGATATATGTGCCATCAGGGTGGTGATGTGAGTGTGTGGATGTAAATGGGTAGTTATATGATATGAGTGTGTGAGTATGCGCACGAGTACTAGGACGTGTATATTGATATTGTGTTTGGATTAGTTATGTGTAACGACCCAAGTTTTTCAACCCGGTGCGTCAGTGATGAACCGAAAGTTGATCTGATAACGAATCCAAAACGTGGAAGCAAAAGATAAAATCAAAGCCTATAGAAATATAAATCATCCCCAAGACACCAATGTGACCTTCCATGAAGTCACGGAACTCAAAGGAAATGAAAGTGAAAACAAAGGTCAAAACGGACAAAAACTATTAACCAAGGGCAAAATGGTCAATTCACAAATAAAAAGAGAAACTTGATTCTAAACAAGTCAAACAAGGTGATTACAACCTAATCTAATCATTTCACAATATTCCAAGAGGTTCTAAGAACTTTGGACAAGAATCCCACAAAATGCCTTTTTCCGGTTTAAGCAAAAACTGACACTGTCTCACTAAAACTTGAATAACTCCCATTGTGATTTGAATATGAGAAGGCATTGATACCATTGGAAATTTGACTCAAAATCCTTGAGTTTAGGCTTAAGAATCACCCCATTTAGATTAGAAATGAAAAAGTTATGACCGTCTGAAGTCAGAGGAACAAAGCTGAAATAAGTTATTTAGGTAGGCTGAAATAGCCATTTCGGTAGATCAAAATAACCATTTTGGTAGGCCGAAATGAACAGAAATTTTGCCCAAAAACTGATTTTGAAGAGAAGCCACTTCGGTCGGCCGAAATGAAGAGCCGGTCGACCGAAACAAGCTCAAACAGTAACTAAGCTATTGGAAAATGAGTTTAAACTGTGCAAATGAATTGGACCAAGAATCGGTCGACCGAAATGAGCCACCAGTCGACTGAAACAAGTCGAAAATGTGAAAATAAGGCTTGTTATGCACCAAGGCTGAAAAGAATTCCTAAGTTTTATTTGCATCCCCCATAACATGATCAACCAGAATTATATGCAAGTGTGTGATGATGTGAACATACACGCAAGTGTAATATGACATTTTAAACATGTTACAATAGCCTACAGCCTCATTACATTTCATTTATAAGATTTTACATGCCAACCCTCAAAGTTAGGAAGATTACATCCCAAAGACAAAACTTCGAATCTAAATGCATACACTTGAACTTTAAGGATTTTGGCATTTGGCCTCATATTATACATATCAAATAGGTTCCAAATAATGTATCCAAGTACACTTTACATGTTATAAGGGAAAAATGACATAATTGAACCTAACTAAGTATTACATCTTTATAAGCAAAACTTAAACATGCTAACACTTGCATGTGAACAAGAATGCTTTAAAAGGAACTTCAAATCTCCAATCCACCTAAGGCAAGTGCAAATCTCTGGATCTTGATCTTGTACCTGAATAATACCCCCAGTAACTTCGGGGTGAGTAAACAAGTTTACTCGTAGAGAATGAGCATGCATCAACTCGATTTCTTACAGATTTTTAGACTATTATGAAACAGTTTAAAAAAGGTCATGCCACCTAATGTCTATGACAAATGTGAGACTCAGAGAGCATCATAAGTTACGACATAATCCATGCCTTAGAGTTTAAATTCTAAAATGGCATATATATAATGTCAATTACAAAGTGTGCAATTCATTACACAAGGCAACAATATATTCCATAAAGAAAACATATTCTCATGAATATAAATATAGCAACAATGTTATCCAATGCTCAAAACACAACTATGTGAATACACAAAAGTCCAAATCCATGATTTGTACATAGAAATAACTTCTACAACAAAATTAAATCCATGGAACAACAAGATAGAATTTAATTAAATAAAAATAATTAAATGCTCTAGATTTCAAATCATTTCCAAATGGTCTCAATTTAATATACGCTAAAGGACATAGCATGGTTATTACATATATTCATTCAAAATCCTAATTAAACCAATGGAACCATAAAAATAAATTTTAATTAATTCCCTTAATTAAAATCTCTAAATTTTCAAACTCATCCAAATGCTCTCAAATTAAAGTATGTTAAAGAACATGCCAAAACTTAATTTAATAGAATATCACAAGTTAATTTCATGTAAGGCACGTCCATGAGAATTAAACTTTCACAAAAGATAATTATTAAATAAAAAGTGCAATTCTTATTCAAATTATCCTAATTTAATATGTGTTAACAAACACATCAAAACTTAATTTCCTAATATGCCACAATTTAAGTCTAAGTTGAATACCATCATGAGAATTAAATCTTAACCATAGAAAAAAATTAAATTAAATTCTAGATTCTTAACAAAAGCATGCATACAAGTTGGATAAGCATAAAAAACATGCAAGACAACAAAAATATGAAATTATAACACCCCCTACCTCCATTTGAGATGAAATCTCAAATCCCTACCAAAACGAAACCGCTCCGAACTCGACGAAACTTCTAAGTTTTGTCGGGGACAACACGGTGAATAAGAATCCCAAGGAAGCCCTATCAAAATCACAACTTGACCTCAAAGCCGAACTCAAGAAATGGCTAAAAACGGATTCTAATAAGGGGAAAAGGTAGAACACGGCAAGGAGAGCATAAAATACTAAGGCACTACACCTTTTTACCTAAGGGAAGTGGCCGGAAAAGAAGAGAGAAAGGTGGCAGCCCCTTGGCTGCCACGGCTGCCGGCCAAGAGAGAGGAGAGAGAGAAAAATCTGAATTTTTCTCTTAAGACCTCCTATTTATAGAAAAACCCTAAAAGTGCCCCGAAAGGGCCCCACCGGGTCCGGAAAAGTAGAATTTGAGCAGATGCACTCAAACGGCAAAACTCTGTGGACAAAAAAGAACCAAAATAAAAAAATATTAACAACGGAAGAAACGGCGTCAAAAACTGAGTTTCGAGCAGAGAGATATGCCCCAAACAAGTTTGACAGCAATTGGGGCCAGAAACCCTAAAACCGGAGAAAAATAATCAGAAGGAAATTCTAAGAGTACACGACTCGATGAAAAGTGAAAATGAATCCTGTACGAGGATCTAGGCTCAAAATAGGGCATTTAGCAATAACTTTCATTAAGTGCACAATGGTCCCTCCAAAAAGTGAAAACTGCATAACTGGCCTAGAATGAAAATATCTTCCAAAATTATTTCCTTAAAAATCCCTGAAATAAAATATCTTTAAAAGATATTTACGAAAAACACCCAAAGAAATGAAAATATTTCTGAAGAACTGTGCATCTATACCTTTATGGACATCTGGAGCAACCAGAGTACTTTTGTGCAAAAGTAAAGATACGTATTTCGTGGAAACCACTTAGAATGAAGATACGTGAAGTCAAAAACCAACTCCAAACACAAGAAATGAGGTTATGCCAACAAAGTGACAAATAGGGAAAAGACAGAATAGGAAAAATGACGAAAAGTGAATAATGTCCAAAAAGTGAAAATATGGAAATGACTCGGTCCTCAAAGGAAGTTGCCAATCCAAATAAAAGAGTCTCAGAAAATATTTCCGAGTACCCGAGATGACACTAAGTGACGAGAAACTGAACTTAGAAAGGAAAAGATCAACAGAAAAAAAAATTTCCGTGAAAATCTAAGAAAAAGTAAAGGAAGAAAATGACCGGATCATTACATTTTGGATGTAGATTGTGTGTAGGTGAGTGCGTGTAAGCTTAAGGTGTGACTGAGTTAGTTGGCAATATATAGAATAGATATATAATAATTTTCGACAACAGGAAGCTGCAATGCTTATTATTCCCCCTTCTATGAAAATTCTAAATGCTTCACAATAACTCGAACACAGATTACAATAACTCTAATTTCTGCATTTTTGACCTGCATAGCAGCTAATTTTGCACAGGATACACATTATCAATAAATTTGGTAGCCAAAATTTCTTATACACACTATACAGTCTCATTGTTCAACTCTTCATTTGTCTATGTTATCAAATTGAATACATTATAATAAGTTGTGTGTGTGTGTGTGTATAAATTGGTTGATATAATAAGAAAAGCCAAGTCACTTAATTCCAACGGAATATGTTGTTCTCACCCGAATATGAAGTTTTCTAAAATCCTCTTTAAAAAATTTATTTTGAATCCATGAGTGAATTAAAAATTTGCATGTATATCATTCTGGATTTCTTCGATTGATATATATTCATGAATTTATTGCCTTAAACTTCAATCCTCTTATGCTACATCGATTAATGTAGCAAAATTTTACTTAAAATACCATTGAATTTACTTTTTTCTTGAACACAAGATTTTGTTGCTAATATATAGGATAGATATATGATAATTTTCGACAACAGGAAGCTGCAAGACTTACTATTCCCCCTTCTTCCATGGAGATTCAAAATGCTTCATAATAGCTCCAATACAGATTACAATGACTCCAATTCATGCATTATTGACCTACATAGTAGTTAATATTGCACATAATACACATTAACAATAAATTTTGTAGCCAAAATTTCTTATACACACCATACAGTCTCGTTGTCCAATTCTTCATTTGTCTATTTGTTATCAAATTGAATACATTATACTAAGTTGTGTGTGTATAAATTGCTTGATAAAATAAGAAAAGCCAAGTCACTTAATTCCGAAGGAATATCTTGTTCTCACCCGGATATCAAGTTTTCTACAAATACTATTTAAAAAATTTATTTCTGTCTTCAAAATCTAGTCTCATTTTTTTTTTTTCTTTTTCTTCTTATTTATTTTATTTTATTTTTCCGATTTCACATTGATTGCAATTTGGTTCCCCTTTTGGATTCGGGTCTCATATTTCTTTTGAAATTTTGATATGTGAATGTGATTAGTTGTGTAATATTGGATTTGGATATTAGCATTTTGATATGTACTGGAATTATTATTTTAGATTTTGGATGATTTGCACATTTTAATATCTAAATTCTTAATGGAATGTGTTTTATATTCTATGATTGATTATCAAATATATTGATTTTGAGTGAGATGCTTAGATCTTAGTTTAGATTGTTTAATTTATTAATATTTTAATTTAAGTTACAGGTTCCAAATTTTATGTTTGAAATAGGTGAAAACAAAATTATATTATTGTATTTGTTGCAGGACATATTATTTTGTCACAAGAAAATAGTTTATAGTGACAATAATTTTGTTGCAACATGGTAAATATATTATGACAAAAGACTTTGTCAAAATAAAACAGCTTATAGTGACATTACTTTTGTCGCAATTTGGCACATATATTGTGACAAAATACTTTGTCATAATAAAATAGCTTATGGTGACAATAATTTTGTCACAATATAGAACATTTATTGTGACAAAAGATTTTGTCACAATAAAATAGCTTATAGGGACAATATTTTTGTCACAACATGGTATGTTTTTTGCGACAAAACATTTTGTTTCAATAAAACAGCTTATAACGACAATATTTTTGTCACAACATGGTATATTTAATGCGACCAAACATTTTGTCATAATAAAGCAGTTTATAGTGACAGTATTTTTGTCGCAACATGGTACTTTTATTGTGACCAAACATTTTGTCACAATAAAGTAACTTATAGCGACAATTTTTGTCACAAAAGAGTATACAAATAGTGACAAAAAAAATTTTCGTCACAAAGTAGTGATGAATAGCGACAAATTTCATAAGTCTTAGAGGTATAAGGCGACAATTTTTGAATATTTTACGACAAATGTTTTGTCGCAATTTTTACTCATTTTGTGACGAAAAGTCATTTGTCATAATATATCATACCTCTAGCGACAAATCAAAATTTGTCATGAAAAACATATTGTGATCGGCTTCTAGCGACAACTTGGCGACAAAAATTTTTTTGTCACGATAATCTTTTCACGACAAAATATAGACTTTTAGTGACAAACTCTTTTGTCGCCAAAGACCAAATTTGTTGTTGTGGTAAGCCCTAAATTGGATATAGGACAATGTTTAGACTATATTTTCTGTATTTAGGGTTGAAATTCTTGAAGAGTTCAAAATTCAGACAAGAAAAGAGTCAAGGCTTCCAATAGAGGTTTTTTTAAAGCACAAGACGATCATGAGATGATTTCTAACCGGCCATAAGAGGGAATTAGCATTATTTATGGTGTAATATGATTATTATTTTCATGCTTATATTCATGTGATGGTTATATGTTTGTATGTCTCATTTTATCCATGAATAGCTCTTGTTATGTGGTGATTAATTTTAAACTAAATAAAATTGGAATTACTTATTTGGGTGGTTTTGGAAAAATTAGTACTTTCCAAAATATTTTCTAAAATATGATTTTCAAAAAATTAAAAATTTATTTTCAATTAAATTTGATGGAAAGTGTAGGATTATCCCATAGTTAAGCTCAAGAAATTGAGCTAAGTTGCTTATTGTGCTAGTAAGGCACTAATTTGAGATGTTTGTGGGTACCATCACTAAAAACCCTCACGAGACTATAACTCGTCTTTCAAAAAGCAAATATGTTTCAGAATGACATAACAACATTAAACATGTTATTTAACACCTTTCTATAACACAACGCATTTTAAAGTTATGATGGCAGTGAATCTACCAGAACTCCGGAGTTAAGTGTGCTCCATTCTCATTCCCAATCCATTGCAAAACTTGAATCCCAAATCGAGCAAATTGCAAATTCAATGAATGCAAGGGAGAAGGGAAAATTGCCAAGTTAACCAAAGCCAAACCCTAAGGCACATTTCATAAGTGGAAAATCCCAATGTAGGATAATATTGGAGGGGCGTCTGGACGCCAATGCACGGGAGAATTTTTTTTTTTTTTTTTTTTTTTTTTTTCCTGAAACTCAAAAAATTTAGTTTTCCCAGAACACATCTGTTTTCGATTTCGACTGTTCCAGAGGGTGTCCCAGTAGTAGTACATCATGTCTGAGTTGTGTGAGGATGATTCACCTGTTATTTTGTGCTAACTAATGAAACTATTTAATACATGTGTATATTCGAGCGCCCTTAAATGTGTGTATTGATGTGTATTTTCTTCAATAGTAAAACCACTCGCAATAGAACAAATCCTTTGTAGGGATATGTTGAGGGTAACAAACAAGTACATACACATAACTAAAGGACCAATTGGCCCAGCGGTATCACCCATCCTTCCTAAAAGAGAAGTCAGGGCTTCGAACCTCAGTGGAGGTAGGGTGTGTGAGTAATTGCTTTAACTTCCAAAAAACCAAAAAAGTACATACATACACACAATCATCATATCAATAATTCAAATAAAAAAATAATTTAATTTGAAACAAATAAACCCAATAAATCCTTTTAAAGGCAATTAATTTAATTAAATAATTCTTCTACCATAGCATAAAATGCTTTAACATCAGCTGCACACACAAGTATATAGTCTTGGTAGTGATCTCACTCTTCCCATTTACCGTATAGAGTGGTAATATGTAGCAAGAGTTTGGTCTTCCTGCTTGAATCTTGAAATCTGTTGTTGGAGTTCATATAGTTTTGCAAAATTACCAACAGAGGAATACGTCTCTTCCACAACCGTCCATAGCTCTTTAGCTATGTTCACAAACAATCACATCCTTTATGTAATCTACTTGCAAATGACTAGGATGTGCATAAATTGTCTAAAGAAGATATGAAATTAGCTAAATTTTATACAAAATTTTCATGCAAAATGATGAAAAAATAGCATTTTGTTGCTAGAATAGGTCTATAATAAGGTTGTGAAGGATGACATTGAGAGCATTTTATATTAAAAAAAATTCGGTAACAGTTCTTTAGTTTATACAAGTGAAGAAACTCAATTTCCTCCTCCACGCGCAACATTGTCAATTTCCCTTCTAATGAAATGCCCTTGTGAATGAATTCTTAGTTAAGAATGAATTGTTTATAATTTATTCAATCCCCCTTCCTTACTTGGCATCATCCTAGTAGGTACTTAAGTAATAAATGAGATACCTAGGTAGCAACCCTAGAATCTTTTGAAATACATCCAAAAATTCCTTCAGACGAGTTCTTACCCTAACTCTCTTCTTAGAACCCATTGTTACCCAACTTGTGCCCAAATGGATTAGGCTCATTCGCCTAAAAGAATTTTTATCATTTCCAATATTATTTAGATTAAAATTAATATTGTAACATAATGATATTATGCGTGAGATGTATGTAATTTAAATAATAAAAAATAATGAAAAAAAACTCTCTAATTTTAAAAAATCAAGTGGGAGCGAGATTTAATCTTAAATTCTGCAGCCTTCCATTGACGATTTATTGTAAAGTGGAACAAGTACCTTGCCACCAATCTTAGGTGCTCCTCCGTAGGGTATTTGTTTCACTGGTTACTGCATATAGATTTTGCATGATAAAATTAGCCGCAGGTGGATGGGAACGATCATCATTAGGAGACGAACCTCATTCAATTGCATTACTTATAGACAATGGTATACACTTGACTAAGTGGGAGTACACTCCACCTCAGGGGGTATTTTCAGTTAGAGACCAAGGTTATATCGGTTGCCATATTTCATTTGGCATGATATGCCTAGATAATGGGATATGGTGGAAATTGTTTCCGTCTAATCAAGGTGGTGACATGATCTCTTAGTAGTGGTATGTTCTTATTGCCCCCTGGGAGAAACGAGTTAATACCTACGGGGATTATGATTACCGATGTTTTCATTACATCAGTGGTTTAGAGAGACCTACAGAGGATATATGAAAACTAAAGTTTATTTTTGTTTCTGTATGTATGCCATTTTATTTATGCATGATTGTTTTTAAGATGTCGAATGTTTTCAGTCCACTTGTTGCTATATTTAAGGGCAACAAATTATCCAGGCCGAACTACGTTGATTGGAAGAGAAATCTTCAGATTGTGCAAGTACAACTTTGTGCTCACTTAAGAGTGCCCTCCTATGCCGGGCCTTGATGACAGCAAGGAGCTAAAGGAAGTGTACAAGAAGTGGCAAAAGGCTGATGAAATGGCTAAATGCTATATTTTAGCTTCAATGTCAAATGTTTTACAACATTAGCATCAATCTTTTGTCACTACTCATGATATTTTGTTGAACCTTAAGGAAATATTTGGGGAACAAAGTAGAGCGGTAAGACAAGTTAGAGTGAAACAGATTATGAATGCTCATATACCCGAAGGAACTCCATTTGGCGATCACCTTTTAAAAATGATTTCTTAGTATCTGCCTTAATAATCAATTATTTATTTTTAGTATTTGACATTTTATTAATAAATGTAATTTATTATTAAATATAATATTCATGTATTGGGCTTTACATATATTTGCATAAGATGCATTATAGTGATCAAGTTGCATTATAGGTGACTTAAGTGTGTAAATGAGATTTATACACATGAGATTTGAGCTCATCGGTTTCTTACACATTGGCATTATTTGCAGTCGGGGATAAAAGCTTGGCAATTTTATTTGTAAGATCATAACACACTTGACTTCTATTAGATATGATGGTTTGTCTCGACTATTAGATAGTTGACTCTAAATCAGTGTGTTAGTGTGCTTGAAGTACACTGAACTAGATTACTATAAGATCACACCATATAAATTACTGTTATAATTTTGGTGTGATTCTTATCTACTAGATACATGAAGCTTTAAATCCTAATACGTTTTGTGAACTCAAATTTCTACTAGTCAGTTTGACTTACCAATGTCTGAGATCTTTTAAGATCAATACCACGGTATCTTGGGTCACTAATGTTGGAGCTGTGGAAACACAAATGCTCAACATGGAATCCATACTCTTTATAAGAGTTGGAATATCCTCTTGATGCAATTTAAAAAGTTTGATCACTAGAACCTGGCTAAGGCATTTTAGTTAAATGTTTACTAAATTATTTTTCTATTTACTTACTTATGAAAAGTATTTATTTTGTAAAATTCTTTTGTAAAAAAATTTAATTCAGTGATTATAAGGATTAAATTGGTCACTCAAGGAATATAAGATATAAGTAAGCCTTGGGTGGGACAGTATATATTTTATTAGGGCTACTTATGGATATTCGGTAGTGGGGGGTTTATATGTAATTATTTAGTAGGATAGGGCCATGTTGTAATTTATAAATCTTAGAGTGCAATTACAATAATATAGTGGTAATTATTGTATTTTATTGGATATGGTAGAGTTATGGGATAACTTAACCTCTATCCAATTAGAGGTAAGATAAGGATCCCCTTTTGATCCCTCATCTCTAGCCCTATCACTTAGATGGTGCATATATCATCATTGTCCTTAGGTCTCTAATATGATATAATAGACGTAAAAAAAAACGTCCTATGAAAATAGAGAGAGTGAGGCTAATAGACATACGGTTTTCACAAGCCAGATCATCTATTCTGGGGTCATAGAGGTGAAGTTTCATTGGTGTTCAGGCTAAAGGAGGAGTGCGTGTGTTTCACTATTGTTCTCGGAGTGTTCTCATAATTGACGATTAATCAATAATGAAAAGGTATGATGTCCTTTTTAATACTTATTGATTTGATGAAAAATCACATGGTTACGATCTAGGAAATTTTATAATTGCTTCCATTTTGCCTTCAATTTAGGAGATTCTTAAGTCAACTAATTTGCAATTTTTCAAAAATCTTATGGGAAACTTATAATAACCCGGATTTTCACGGATAATTTTTTTCCGTTATCTTTTCCTTTTTGGGTTCGGTTTTTCATTACTTGATGTCGTCTCGAGTGCTCTGGAATGATTTCCGAGACTCTTTTCTTTGAATTGACAACTTCCTTTGGGGATTGTGTCATTTCCATATTTTATTTTTCCGAACACTATTCACATTTTGTCTTTTTCTCGTTTATCCTTTTTCCTTTCACAACCTCACTTTTTGTGCTCGGATTTGATTCCGGTTTTGCATGCATTCATGATATTTGATTTCCATGATAGTGGTATTTTTACTTTTCTAGAAAAGCATGTTGATTGCTTACTTCCTTCATAAAGGGGCATTAATGCATACTTTAGTGTAATTCTTCTTAACTTGTGGGGTTTTAGTGTAATTAAAAAGTAATTATTTTTTATCTTGGGACCATTTTGCAATTAAATTTGGAAGATATTTTCAAAAAGGACCTTTTTGTAATTTTTGAAAAGTGTGACAAGTGTCACACTCTCATTGGTCCACTTGTTGACATCTGTGTGGAAACACTTTGATGCAATGGATAATGACATTTGGAGGTTAAGGATTTACCCACTTGTTGGCCTAGGATTGGTGCACTTGTTGGCTTGGATGGTTGACAAGTGTAGGTGTGGGATTAAGTCAAGGAAGGAGCCATGGATTGGTGACAAGTGTAGGTTCACAATTTAGTCTTGCAAATATCTTTGGGCCACTTTGGAATTATGGTTTTAAAGGAGGGTTTTTATGCAATTGACCATAGATGTGTGTGTTGACCATGGTGTAGGATCACATAGTGAGTGGAGGATTTCTATTTCCTCCACTCACACATTTTCACATTTCATCTCTTTCTTCCTCACCACAAAACCCTAGCCTCCATGGATGAAGCTTGAAACTTTAGGCATTAACCTTGATCTTTGAGGCCATTTCACTTACTTTAGACCAAAAAGCTTGGAATACTTTTTGTTCCCATCATCCTCCTCTTCAAAACCCTTGAAGGATCTAGCCTAACTCCTAGTTTTGCTTTGGTATCTAGGGATTCAATTCTCTAGTGAGGTATTAATCTATTATTTTGAAGTATTTTTATATCATTATTGAGTGTTTTACATGCATAGAAGAGAATGACTTGTATTCTGCCCTTAAACTGTTTTAACTTGAAATAAATCTTGTCAAATTAAATATATAACATGAAAATATAATCTATTAGCTTCCATTTAGTTTTGGTTTCATGTAATTTGGATTTAAAATGAATTAGTTATGAATTTTTGAAGTTGCAAGCTAGTTGCTGGAAATTTAAATTTTTTCTTATCCAGTCCGGAAACGAATTTTTATATGGAATTGTGGTGCTTCAATTATATTGAAATTTTTACTGAAACTTTCCCCATGGATTTTACACTACTCAAAATTTTTTTATGATTTTAAAGTATTTCTAAATTTTTTTAAAAATCCGAGACTATCTGCTGTCCATGTTTTTATTGCAGCTGAAAAATATATTTTTAGATGATTTATTTCACTAACCTTTGGATATTGGATCATGGTCTAAATTTTCAGTTTTATACTCTCATATGTTTACTTCCAAAATAAATTAGGTTTGCCCAATTTGGATGTCAAATTAATTTTTCATGAATTTTCAAAGTTGGAAGTTACAGGCTGAAAATGTGTTTTCTGGGCATAATTTGTTTCAAAGTTGTGGGTCAAAACTGTTTCAATTGAGAAAATATTTTGTTAAACTAAATTGATATTATCAAATTACAATGTTTAAGCTTTCATTGGGCCTTGGATTAATTCAATTTGGATTAGAATTGAATTTTTTATGAATTTCCCAAGTTGAAGGTAACAAGCTGAAATATCTGTCTTGTGGACCAAAACTTTAGGGCGATTTCATTTCGGTGGTAATTGGGATTTTCATTCCAATTGAGGTAGGAAATGTTTTAGAATTTATATGTGTTGTATTAAGTGTTTCTTATGATTATACAACTTATATGTATGCCTTGTATCAAATTTAGAAAGTTGGTAATTTTTATTTCTTTGTATAAGATTTAAAATTTATGGTGATATATAACTTTGATTTGAATTGTGGCATACTAGAAAATCTTGTTTTAATATATTTGTTAACATATATTAAATTGGTATTGATTGAATAAAAATTGCATATTTTATTTAATAGTTATCTGTTGTGAAAGATTAAATCCCATGGTCGTACCTTGCATGAAATTGACTTGTGATATACTTTTAAATTATGTCTTGGCATGTTATTTAACATACTTTAATTTGAGAGCATTTGGACAAGTATGAAAATCTAGAGATTTTAATTAAAATGATTAATTAAAATCTAATTAAGGGTTCCATTGGCCTAATTAAGTGTTTAACTTGATATTTGTGATAACTATGACTTATGTTCTAGCATATGTTAATTTTGAACCATTTGATGTTGTTTTAGAAGTTAGGGATTTGATTATCATGATTTAATTAAATTCCACTTTATTGTTCTTATGGCCTAATCGAGTTTTGATGTGATGTATGTAATGACCATGCTATATTGTTTATCATGTATTAATTGGAGGCCATTTGATTGAGATTTGAAACCTAGAAAATTTAATTAGTTTATAAATTAAATTCTGTTTCTATAGTATTATTGATTAACTCATGTATTTGACATTGATAGTATGTTTAAAGTATGACTTTTGACTTATAATGAATTTATGAGTTTATGTTTTCAATATTGGATTATATTGTTATAGCGTGTAACGAATCGCACTTTGAGGATTTGACATTGTCATCCTATAGTAGTTGTGGATTTATAGTATGTGTTGTGTGGATACAATCTACTTGTGCATGGAAGGTGACTTAGTGTATTATATAAATTACGTATAAGTTGTGAACTTATTTGATTATTTTGGAGTCTTGGGACATTGTTACTGTGATATGGCTAAAGTTCGGGTTTAGTGCGGGAGGTATGAGTTCTCCCCAATTGAGATAGTGTGCACTAGGGTGGTCTTCCCAGCGGGTTAATGCATGGAATAACTAATTTGTTCTTGGTTTAGTCCGAGACATGATGTCCAAGTCTTTCATTATTTGTTTTCGCATTCAATTCTAAGTTATCAATCATGTTTATATTGTGACTGTGGTTTTGGCTATTGGCGATTTGATGTTGTTAAGTACATCCATACTAAATTGCTATATTTAGTTGATTTAGTATTTAGATTTTAAGTTGATAATTTTGAGAATCTATAACTAGTCGCTTTGTGTAAGCATGTTTCTATCTGGTTGCTTTGTGTAAGCATGTTTTTAACTTGTTGCTTTGTATAAGCATGTTATATTTTGTTGCTATGTGTAGCATGCTCTTGTGTTGTTAAAATTGCATAAAGGATGTGTTTTATGCTAGAAATGATCTTAGGTAGTTATGATGCTCCCTGAGTCTCACATTTGACATAGACATTAGGTGGAATGAAACACAATGATTAATTCATGTATACTTGTAAAACGTAGGTCGATGCATGCTCATTTCCTACGAGCAGCTTTATGTTACTCATCCCTACGATACTGGGGCATATTTTAGGTACAGGATACAAGATTAGAGATTGCAATTGCTTAGGTGATTTGCTGAGTTGAGCTTCTTTAGAAACATTCTTGTTCACATGCAAGTATTAGCATGTTCATGATTTGTCTATGAAATGTAATTTTTCTAACTTGGAGGTCTGACATGTCAAATGTTGTAAATGAGTTGTAATAAGGCCATGGGCCATTGTAGCATGTTTAAAATACCATTTTACACTTGCGTGTATGTTCACATCATCACACAATAGCATATAATGCAATTTGATCATGCCATGGGGAGTCATTTTGATGCTTTAGGGATGACGTACATCTCTAATGGTTACTTAGTTTCCTTCGTTTCCACATTTCGGATCCGTTATCGGGTCATTCTTTTGGTTCATCACAGGACACACTGGGTTGAAAAATCTAGGGTCGTCACAAGTGGTATTAGAGCTCCTAGGTTCGAAAACCTTAGGACGACGGGTTTTGGGTGCATATCATACTTTTGTTGCCATGCTCTATGTGTTTATATGCTTTGTGATAACATGTTTTGGTTAATAACATGTTTATGTGCTTACGTGCTACATGTTGTATGCCATTTGTTTAGCATTGTTTTATTGTAATGTAAAGAGTATGACATGTGACATATGCTAGATTAGAATTGTATATGCATAATTGTGTTGCATATTTGGCATGACATGGGATTGGTCATTGAGGCACGAGTTGAGGTTGATGGTCATTGTAGTCACAGTTTCGTGATAGTATAGGTTGTTGTCGACCTAGTATTGGTTTTGAGGTAGGTGGATGGTCACCTTTTGTTTAGGCTCTTGTGAGATGAGTCATTTGGCGTTATCGTAGTGGTGGATTTGTTGGTTTTGGGCCATTATGAGGTTATGGATCTCTTAGGATCCTTGATTGTCCAGGAATATTCCTCTAGAACTTGCATTTTTCGTGGGCGGGTACGTTTGTGGGCAGGTGCATGGCACTGTCATGCTACCGTGCTGGCTAGCTACAAGTGCAGTTCAGTGGAATCAGTGTTGGTTTTGTTTTGATAGGCGTTGTCCTTTGATCGGTGATGATAATGGTTGTTTTGGAGATCATTCATGGTGATTGATTTGGTTGTTGTTGGTATGGCTATAGTTGCCATTTTCTTTGAGTTCTCCTTGCGCGATGACACTTTTGGGATTAAGTCGATTGATAGATGTTTTGGGTAGAAAGAGTATTGCATTGTTAGTGTCACTTGTAGTGTCACCCTTAGATTCAGAGATGGATTGTAAGAGTCTTACCATTGTGGTAAGGGCTCACGTTTGTTTTGAGACAGGTTATTATTGCATTGGTTTTTGGAGTCAGTGTATGGCTAGGACTAGTCCTTCCTTTTTACCTAGGCACTCTAGGACACGATGTCCATAGGGTTCATTATTGCATCACTTTTGTTTTCTGCAGTTTCATTTACTACCATATTAGTAGTATGATTTATGATATTGTGATGCATGAGTAGGTGGAGGTCTATCCATATTTGCCTTCTTGTTATGTGGCGATAGCATGCCTTTCTTATATGCTTCGAGATGCCATGTTGTTACTGCGCTTTAGTGACATGTTTTTGTGTTTATGTGGAGACGTGCAGCATGTGCTTTTGATTTTCATCTATGTGAGTAGATTTTCTTTCTGGTAGTTGCATTCCTTGTCATATATATAACTTTCAGGTTTGGTTTTCCCATTCGTTTCCCTTGGTCGCACGTAGTCTGTATGCAGGTTTCCACAATGGTTTTGTGTTGGTTCGTGTTAGGGACTTCACAAGGAGTGAGTCTCTTCCCTCCGTTGCGTTGTGCACTATTTTGGGGTTGGTTGGTCCATAAGGATCATCGTTGTTGTCTTGAGTCCTTGGTGAGGATTTGATAGATTTTGGTCGACTTAATTCCATGTAGGGGGTGAAGTCTTTGACCTTGTTGTCTTTTATTTCAGAGATGGAGTCGTGGTGTTGTCCTTTTTAGGACTAGTGGTCCCCTTTCTTTCGTGTCTTCCCTTGGGGAGTTCCTGGAGTGGTTGTTGACGGTTGTGGTGCTCAAAGTGAGTTGATTGATATGAGATTCTTTTTTGGGGACATATGTCCATATCATTGAGGATTTGTTTGATTCGTGAGGTGAGCTCGATGCACTTTTGAGAATGTCTTTTGGAGACTTGTTTTCATTTTGGAGGCCTTGATGTGGTTGACACTTAGGAAGAGTCTTGGAGGATCACTATTAGATATAGCTTGTTGAGGAGTTTTCTCGTCCTAGTTATGACTAGGCGTAGTTTTGAGGAATTGTTGTTCCAGTGATGGTTCTTGGATTGAAATTGAGGAATTTTGATTTAGCTTGGTGATGCCATGCACAGTTTTGAGACATTCATTTTGTGACCTTGGTTGTTGGCATTTTGATGTGAGTGCCACTTAGTGGACTTGTATTTTGAGGATTTAGTTATCCGTGATAAGGTTCTGGATATGATGTTTGATCATGGTGATTGGTCATGTAGTTGATTTGTTTTAGGGAGAAATGTAGGACTTTCGATGGAATGTCTTGTGGTGAGTTTCGTTTTAAATTTTGGAGGTCTTGATTCGCTTCTCAGGCTTTGGATTCTCGATTGATGTTGTTGGTAATAGCATTTTGAGACATTAGAGTAGTCGGTTTTGTTGTATTGAGGATTTGGAGCCTTAAGCATAATGGTGCCTATGATATTGTTGTCAGAGTTTGGGATTGGCCGAGATGGTCCGGAACATTTTTGGACCATATTCTAACTCTCACAGATGCCTGGTTCCCATATTGCTTTTGGCTATGATTGTTTTGTGACATTGATGTCATTGGTATCGAGAGGTTTCATGGGTAGACCTAGTGGGGGGTAGGTTATGAATTAGTGCCTTATACTGTTATACTACCATACGAAGTTGTGTGTTGTGGGCGAGTACTAATTGTCATCGATGATACCTTACTGACGAGTAAGTGTGAGCGAGCACTAAGCACTGTCATTGCTACCACACATTTGAGTACGTCGTGGGCGGATTCTGGTCGCTATTCGTACTGCCATGTCGTCTTTGTTTGGTACTTTGATTTGATCTGTGATGATCTTTGATAAGCGCGGAATACTGTATATTCAAGCGCCCTAAATTACATTAACAAAGTCCATTAATTGATTATTTTATGTAGATTAACTCCATTTGCATGTTTTTGTGCATTTTCAGGTTAAAGTGCAAAAAGGAAGCAAAAATGATGCCTTGTGGAATTTTGAACAAAAAGGGTGCCAATTCTGAATTTCTGGCAGCAGTAGATCCTGACTTTTGTCACCATTTTCGACCTAGTAAACTCAAGAACTGGACTTCCATCATAACATGAAAGATTTAGAGCTCTGAATCAGCTTTCCAAATCTTCAAGAAGTTCATCATTCGGAGTTCGGAGCAGAGAGTTATGATCTTCTTAACAGAGGTGCGCAGAACTGCCTGGCAGCACTGAAGTACTGCCTTTCTCCCCATTTTTGACCAAACAGACTTGAGAATTGGGTCTTCATCAAAACATGAAATTTTTAAATCACTGAATCAGCTCTCCAAATCTTCAAACAGATCATCATTCGGAGTTCGGGGTACAAAGTTATAGCAGTTTTACCAAAGTAGGTCAGTGCTGAGCAAGAAGAACATGTTACACATTACACTAATTTAGAGTGCTCGAGACCACTCTTTGAGTGCTCGAAAATCAGGCAAATTGCACTCGGAAATGGCTCAATTTCAGCCACTTGCACATTGGTTTCCTCAATGCCATCTTCCTTCTTTATGAGGTGGTTGGAGGTGTTCCTTGGAGGAGAGAGAGCCTTGACTTGAGCTTGATAAGAGAAATGAAGGACCACACAAAACATTATCCTATATTCTAGCAAGATAGAGGAGAGAGAAGAGAGCAAGGAGGAGGGTGTTCTTGAGTGCTACAGTAGGAGCACGAAAATGGAGTCTTGGATGGAACTTCTTCCTTCTTCTAGCTTAGCAATGGGTAACTAACTCTTTCTCTAGGGAGGTGATGAAGTCCCTCCCTTGTAAGCATGTCCTAGGATAGTTTATTTTGGGGATTTGCCATGTATATTTTATGGTCTTTTCATAACCAAGAGCACCTCATTTGTTGTAATGAATGTTGATACATGTATGGATGATTTCTTTAAGTTGATTATCTTGTCTTAGATGATGTCTTAGAGTAATCATATTGCTTGAGTTTTTCATGGTGAGAGTGGAAGCAAGGTTATGAAATGGTTTCATGGCATGTTGATAGGTGACTTTGATAGACCATTGCTTAGGAAATCCTTTGATGGTGTATGCTTAATCTCTAACTCAATGTGCTTTATCATTTTGTCAAGAACTTGATAGTCTCTCATTTAAGTAAATGTGTATAAGCTACACCTTAGTTAGGTAGTCTAAGCATGTTTATCTTTTGATGGATTATACTTGTTTGAGACCTAATGTACCTCTTGATTACTTATATGGCAACCATGTGTTGTTATGTAAGTCTTGACCATCATATGTTGTTTTTCCCCCAATTTAGGTCTAATCTAGCATATGTATAGGGATGGAGGCGGATTCACTTCCCTAGTCTCCTCTTCTTAATCTTTTCATCCTAAATTCCTTGCAAATTAGTGTTTTATGCACTTTGAATTCCTAATTTAAGTGACAACAAACAAAACCTCTATGAACACCCCTTCATCATCTTAAGAATGATTCTAGACACTTAGGTTGCCTTAGACTAGCGCAGTCCCAGTGGTTCGACTTGCCGAAGAAGATCGTCGTCTTGCTGCTGAAGACCGTCGTGTCGCAGCTGAGGAACGTCGTTTGGCTTCCGCTGAACGGCGTAAGACTCAATTTCTCCTCCATTCCATCCTCGCCCGTTTACCCTCTGGACCGTAGTTTGTTGCGAGTGTTGGACCTTATCTTTTTGTTTCATATGTACATATTTCTCTTGTATCTTTTGTTTTCCTTTTGAACTTCCGGAATTTGCTATGTATAGGTTGCTCTAGTAGACATGATCTATGTACAGCTCTTTTGTAATCATGTAAAAACTCTTTTTGAAATGCAAATTCTCTCTTTTCTGTTAACTTTATGTACATTTTTTTTCTATATTTGTGCTTGTGCTATTAATGCTTTTTGTGGTTGTTTCTTTTTGTTCTTCGTCATACGCTCCAGGTTGCGCAGTCCAATTCAAGTTCGGGGGTTTTGTATCCCATGCCGTTTCCTCCCTCTGGGTATTTTTGTTCCTTTTTATACTCTTTGTCATTTTTGTCTCTAACTTACATCCATGTCCCACATTGAGGACACTGTGTAGTTTAAGTTTGGGGGTGCACCAAAGCATTCTTGGCATAGTTTTGATATCATATTTTTGAAAAGCAATAATAGTGTAACTTGGAACTTGTCGGAGACAAAGCATATGTTTAATACCTTGTGTATAGAAGCAATTGAGAAATTTTTGAAAATAAAGAAATTTGAAATTGAAGTGATCATGCAAATACAATGTAGTCTGTATAAATGCCTCAATTAGATTCTTGCTGGATTTACACTCTTATAAGCTTCACAATGCACAGATGCACATTGGAAACTTAACTGTGAGGCATGCAACTTGATTGACCTTGACCTTGACCTAGTTAATCTGATTTGATGAACCTGATAGATGGATACCTTTGGCATGAATCTATAAAAAAAAAATAATAATAAAAAAAAAAAAAAAATGAAAAAATTGAAAAGATGACCAGTTGACGTTCGTAACCTTTCCAACTCGAGCTATTAAGCCCTAAGAGTGTCTCTACACTTAGCACCCTAAAGCCATCTGGTTTGGGAGTTGTTGGCCTAACGCTTGCTACAAGGGTTGGTTAGAAAGCTTAAAGGACTTAAACATTGCACGGTCATTAAAAAAAAAAAAAATTGTAATAAACATGGTTCGCTAGAGTTCGTAGCCTTTCCAACTTGAGCTATTAAGCCCTTTGGAGTGTCTCTACACTTAACACCCTAAAGCCATCTGGTTTGGGAGTTGTTAGCCTAACGCTTGCTACATAAGTTGGTTAGAAAGCTTAAGGGACTTTAGCATTGCACAACCATTCTATGTTTCGCTAATGAGTTACAATAAATTGTCAACAGGCAACAAAAGTTGTCTTGAAAATAAAATCATGCCTTAGGGACTTCATGTAAAGAGAATTCATTGATTTGAAAACTTGTGCCTTGGAATTGGAAAAGAAAGTAAAAGCCGCATGTTGAGAATTCAATTCACTTTCACTGAAGTAGAGTTGATTTCCATTTAAGAGATGACAATTGAGTTATTTATATGGACGATGATGTTGATGCATGCATGTTAAAATGGTTTTTGTAAATTTTTGTATAAATGCTTCATATATGCAAGGTAGTTTTCCCAATGACCCCATCTCCAGTTTTTGTCTGTTTCAAGTTGTATTTGAGCTATGTATCTATTTTATTTTACCATGGTAGATATTTTTGTAGTAGCAGTCCCATGTTTGTCATTCCATTGAGTTTTACATTTTGGTTTTGCTAAGGGACAAGCAAAATGTAAGTTTGGGGGTGTGATAAGCGCTGAATATTGTATATTCAAGCGCCCTAAATTACATTAACAAAGTCCATTAATTGATTATTTTATGTAGATTAACTCCATTTGCATGTTTTTGTGCATTTTCAGGTTAAAGTGCAAAAAGGAAGCAAAAATGATGCCTTGTGGAATTTTGAACAAAAAGGGTGCCAATTCTGAATTTCTGGCAGCAGTAGATCCTGACTTTTGTCTCCATTTTCGACCTAGTAAACTCAAGAACTGGACTTCCATCATAACATGAAAGATTTAGAGCTCTGAATCAGCTTTCCAAATCTTCAAGAGGTTCGTCATTCGGAGTTCGGAGCAGAGAGTTATGATCTTCTTAACAGAGGTACGCAGAACTGCCTGGCAGCACTGAAGTACTGCCTTTCTCCCCATTTTCGACTAACCAGACTTGAGAATTGGGTCTTCATCAAAACATGAAGTTTTTAAAGCACTGAATCAGCTCTCCAAATCTTCAAACAGATCATCATTCGGAGTTTGGGGTACAAAGTTATAGCAGTTTTATCAAAGTAGGTCAGTGCTGAGCAAGAAGAGCATGTTACACATTACACTAATTTAGAGTGCT
This sequence comes from Cornus florida, assembly GCF_030987335.1. Lineage (NCBI taxonomy): Eukaryota > Viridiplantae > Streptophyta > Magnoliopsida > Cornales > Cornaceae > Cornus > Cornus florida. The sequence continues at coordinate 32,627,918 of NW_026775576.1, forward strand.
CGAGACCACTCTTCGAGTGCTCGAAAATCAGGCAGATTGCACTCGGAAATGGCTCAATTTCAGCCACTTGCACATTGGTTTCCTCAATGCCATCTTCCTTCTTTATGAGGTGGTTGGAGGTGTTCCTTGGAGGAGAGAGAGCCTTGACTTGAGCTTGATAAGAGAAAGGAAGGACCACACAAAACATTATCCTATATTCTAGCAAGATAGAGGAGAGAGAAGAGAGCAAGGAGGAGGGTGTTCTTGAGTGCTACAGTAGGAGCACGAAAATGGAGTCTTGGATGGAGCTTCTTCCTTCTTCTAACTTAGCAATGGGTAACTAACTCTTTCTTTAGGGAGGTGATGAAGTCCCTCTCTTGTAAGCATGTCCTAGGATAGTCTATTTTGGGGATTTTCCATGTATATTTTATGGTCTTTTCATAACCAAGAGCACCTCATTTGTTGTAAGGAATGTTGATACATGTATGGATGATTTCTTTAAGTTGATTATCTTGTCTTAGATGATGTCTTAGAGTAATCATATTGCTTGAGTTTTTCATGGTGAGAGTGGAAGCAAGGTTATGAAATGGTTTCATGGCATGTTGATAGGTGACTTTGATAGACCATTGCTTAGGAAATCCTTTGATGGTGTATGCTTAATCTTTAACTCCATGTGCTTTATCATTTTGTCAAGAACTTGATAGTCTCTCATTTAAGTAAATGTGTATAAGCTACACCTTAGTTAGGTAGTCTAAGCATGTTTATCTTTTGATGGATTATACTTGTTTGAGACCTAATGTACCTCTTGATTACTTATATGGCAACCATGTGTTGCTATGTAAGTCTTAACCATCATATGTTATTTTTCCCCCAATTTAGGTCTAATCTAGCATATGTATAGGGATGGAGGCGGATTCACTTCCCTAGTCTCCTCTTCTTAATCTTTTCATCCTAAATTCCTTGCAAATTAGTGTTTTATGCACTTTGAATTCCTAATTTAAGTGACAACAAACAAAACCTCTATGAACACCCCTTTATCATCCTAAGAATGACTCTAGACACTTAGGTTGCCTTAGACTAGCGCAGTCCCAGTGGTTCGACTTACCCGACCAATAGCCCTATTTTACAATGATTCGTGCTATTGCGAAGGTTGATGTTAATTGACCAACCGATCAATCTTGTAGTTCAATTGGTGGTTGTTTATGGATCGGTTTGGAGGTTCATCAGGAGGAATGCTTACGGTTGTTGTTTTCCATTCTTTTGTTTGACATTGGGTTTTGTGTGTAAGTTCAGACTTGTTTTTTGGCCATGTGGTCACTTTTCCTTTGAGAGGTCATCTTGTCATGAGCACGTGGGTGCAAATGACACTGGTTTGTGTGTTCCTTTCAGCTTTGAGGTCACTAGTGTGGCGTGTTGTGTGGGATACTCGGAGATGTACTCTATAGTTATCCTGGTTTCGCCTTTTGTTGGTTGGGGCTGGATTTTTGAGACGAAATCCCTTTAAGGTAGAAAGGTTGTAATAACCCGGATTTTCACAGATAATTTTTTTCCGTTGTCTTTTCTTTTTTGGGTTCGGTTTTTCATCACTTGATGTCGTCTCGAGTGCTTTGGAATGATTTCCGGGACTCTTTTCCTTGGATTGACAACTTCCTTTGGGGATTGTGTCATTTCCATATTTTATTTTTCCGAACACTATTCACATTTTGTCTTTTTCTCGTTTATCCTTTTTCCTTTCACAACCTCACTTTTTGTGCTCGGATTTGATTCCGGTTTTACATGCATTCATGATATTTGATTTCCATAATAATGGTATTTTTACTTTTCTAGAAAAGCATGTTGATTGTTTACTTCCTTCATAAAGGGGCATTAATGCATACTTTAGTGTAATTCTTCTTAACTTGTGGGGTTTTAGTGTAATTAAAGAAAGTAATTATTTTTCATCTTGGGGACCATTTTACAATTAAATTTGGAAGATATTTTCAAAAAGGACCTTTTTACAATTTTTGAAAAGTGTGACAAATGTCACACTCTCATTGGTCCACTTGTTGACATTTGTGTGGAAACACTTTGATACATTGGATGATGACATTTGGAGGGTGAGGATTCACCTACTTGTTGGCCTAGGATTGGTGCACTTGTTAACTTGGATGGTTGACAAGTGTAGGTGTGGGATTAAGCCTAGGAAGGAGCCATGAATTGGTGACAAGTGTAGGTTCACAATTTAGTCTTGCAAATATCTTTGGGCCACTTTGGAATTATGGTTTTAAAGGAGGGTTTTTGTGCAATTGACCATAGATGTGTGTGTTGACCATGGTGTAGGATCACATAGTGAGTGGATGATTTCTATTTCCTCCACTCACACATTTTCACATTTCATTTCTTTCTACCTCATCACAAAACCCTAGCCTCCATGGATGAAGCTTGAAGCTTTAGGCATTGACCTTGATCTTTGAGGCCCTTCCACTTACTTTAGACCAAAAAGTTTGGAATACTTTTTGTTCCCCTCATTCTCCTCTTCAAAACCCTTGAAGGATCTAGCCTAACTTCTAGTTTTGCTTTGATATCTAGGGAGTCAATTCTCTAGTGAGGTATTGATCTATTATTTTGAAGTATTTTTATGTCATTATTGAGTGTTTTACATGCATAGAAGAGAAGGACTTGTATTCTGCCCTTAAACTGTTTTAACTTGAAATAAATATTGTCAAATTAAATATATAACATGAAAATATATTCAATTAGATTCCATTTAGTTTTGGTTTCATGTAATTTGGATTTAAAATGAATTAGCTATGAATTTTTGAAGTTGCAAGCTAGTTGCTGAAAATTTAAATTTTTTCTTATCCGGTCCGGAAAAGAATTTTTATATAGAGTTGTGGTGCTTCAATTACATTGAAATTTTTACTGAAACTTTCCCCGTGGATTTTACACTACTCAAAATTTTTTTACGATTTTAAAGCATTTCTAAATTTTTTTTAAAATCCGAGACTATCTGCTGTCCATGTTTTTATTGCAGTTGGAAAACATATTTTTAGATGATTTATTTCACTAACCTTTTGATATTGGATCATGATTTAAATTTCCAGTTTTACATTCTCATATGTTTACTTCCAAAATAAATTAGGTTTGCCCAATTTGGATGTCAAATGAATTTTTCATGAATTTTCAAAGTTGGATGCTACAGGCTGAAAATGTGTTTTCTGGGCATATTTTGTTTCAAAGTTGTGGGTCAAAACTGTTTCAATTGGGAAACTATTTTGTTAAACTAAATTGATATTATCAAATTACAATGTTTAAGCTTTCATTGGGCTTTGGATTCATTCAATTTGGATTACAATTGAATTTTTTTATGAATTTCCCAAGTTGAAGGTAACAAGTTGAAATATCTGTCTTGCGGACCAAAAATTTAGGGCGATTTTATTTCGGTGGTAACTGGGATTTTTATTCCAATTGAGGTAGGAAATGTTTTAGGATTTATATGTGTTGCATGGAGTGTTTCTCATGATTATACAACTTATATGTATGCCTTGTATCAAATTTAAAAAGTTGGTAATTTTTATTTCTTTGTATAAGATTTAAAATTCATGATGATATATAACTTTGATTTGAATTGTGGCATGCTAGAAAATCATGTTTTAATATGTTTGTTAACATATATTAAATTGGTATTGATTGAATAAAAATTGCATATTTTATTTAATATTTATCTGTTGTGAAATATTAAATCCCATGGCCGTACCTTGCATGAAATTGACTTGTGATATGCTTTTAAATTATATCTTGGCATGTTGTTTAACATACTTTAATTTGAGAGCATTTGGACAAGTATGAAAATCTAGAGATTTTAATTAAAATGATTAATTAAAATCTAATTAAGGGTTCCATTGGCCTAATTAAGTGTTTAACTTGATATTTGTGATAACTATGACTTATGTTCTAGCATATGTTGATTTGGAACCATTTGATGTTGTTTTAGAAGTTAGGGATTTGATTATCATGATTTAATTAAATTCCACTTTATTGTTCTTATGGCCTAATCGAGTTTTGATGTGATGTATGTAATGACCATGCTATATTGTTTATCATGTATTAATTGGAGGTCATTTGATTGAGATTTGAAACCTAGGGAATTTAATTAGTTTATAGATTAAATTCTGTTTCTATGGTATTATTGATTAACTCATGTATTTGACATTGATAGTATGTTTAAAGTATAACTTTTGACTTATAATGAATTTATGAGTTTATGTTTTCAATATTGGATTATATTGTTATAGCGTGTAATGAATCGCACTTTGAAGATTCGACATTGTCATCCTATAGTAGTTGTGGATTTAGAGCATGTGTTGTGTGGATACAATTTACTTGTGCATGGAAGGTGACTTATTGCATTATATAAATTACGTATAAGTTGTGAACTTATTTGATTATTTTGGAGTCTTAGGACGTTGTTACTGTGATATGGCTAAAGTTCGGGTTTAGTGCGGGAGGTATGAGTTCTCCCCAATTGAGATAGTGCGCACTAGGGTGGTCTTCCTAGCGGGTTAATGCCCGGAATAACCAATTTGTTCTTGGTTTAGTCCGAGACATGATGTCCAAGTCTTCCACTATTTGTTTTCGCATTTAATTCGAAGTTATCAATCATGTTTATATTGTGACTGTGGTTTTGGCTATTGGCAATTTGATGTTGTTAAGTACATCCATACTAAATTGCTATATTTAGTTGATTTAGCATTTAGATTTCAAGTTGATAACTTTGAGAATCTATATCTAGTTGCTTTGTGTAAGCATGTTTCTATCTGGTTGCTTTGTGTAAACATGTTTTTAACTTGTTGCTTTGTGTAAGCATGTTATATTTTGTTGCTATGTGTAGCATGCTCTTGTGTTGTTGAAATTGCATAAATGATGTGTTTTATGTTAGAAATGATCTTAGGTAGTTATGATGCTCCCTGAGTCTCACATTTGACATAGACGTTTGGTAGAATGAACCACAATGATTAAATCATGTACACTTGTAAAACGTAGGTCGATGCATGCTCATTTCCTACGAGTAACTTTATGTTACTCACCCCTACGATACTGGGGCATATTTCTGGTACAGAATACAAGATTGGAGATTGCAATTGCTTAGGTGATTTGCTGAGTTGAGCTTCTTTAGAAACATTCTTGTTCACATGTAAGTGTTAGCATGTTCATGATTTGTCTATGAAATGTAATTTTTCTAACTTGGAGGTCTAACATGTCAAATATTGTAAATGAGTTGTAATAAGGCCATGGGCCATTGTAACATGTTTAAAATACCATTTTACACTTGCGTGTATGTTCACATCATCACACAATAGCATATAATGCAATTTGATCATGCCATGGAGAGTCATTTTGATGCCTTAGGGATGACGTACATCTCTAGTGGCCACTTAGTTTCCTTCGTTTCCGCATTTCGGATCCGTTATCGGGTCATTCTTTTGGTTCATCACAGGACACACTGAGTTAAAAAATCTAGGGTCGTCACAAAACTATAAGATGTGGTGAGGAGCACGTGGATCTCCTCTCCATTCCCGCTATAAAGGCCTTGACTTTCCCACCACCTATCTAACACATAACCCCTTGATTTTTTTGAGAATATCACTAATTTCAATATATTACCTTTCACTCCCAATATTGTGAACCATAATTGATTCTCATACTTCATATACCCTTAAATTTTCTCAAAGATTTCCTTTTTCTCCTGAAATTAAAGTTTTTGGACTGATATTGGAGTCAAATTCCAACCCTTCTTCGTTTGTGGAACTTGTTTAGGGTTTTTGAAAATGTTGTCTACATTATGCTGGAAACACCACACGCTCATTCAAGTTCTATTATTTTGTGGTCCGCTCAAAGAGGATGAGTTCCATTCTTTCTCTAATGTTACTAAGAAAAGTCCAAGTCTTGTTTTGCATTGTTTCAATTCATTTTATATTTTGGGAATTTTGACCTCCTAAAACTGATGTGGCATATTGTGAGGATCGGCCTCATTTTTCATTTTACGGCATTTTTTTGAATTTTATGTATTTCATTTCTCTATGTGTGGGGATACATGTCATGGGTTTCCAAAATTCATTTGGGACATTTGTTCGAGTCTCGGACTTTTAGAAATGTATTTAGAGTCCATTAGTTCATTTTTAGTTTTTGAGCCCGGGAGGTCCAGTGTGGGTCTAGGGTTGGTTTCCATATTCAGGAATTTTCCCGACAATGTTTCCTCTTATTTTATTTAATGTATTAGTGGACATTTAAATTTATTTCACGTGGTTTAGTATTGCGTGTGCATGTATTACATGATTTTGGGGCTTGGAGGTCATTTTGGTATTTTTAGTGGTCCACTAACTCCCCCACTATATAAGAAGAAGTGTGTGAGGAGGAGACCCAAAATTCTCCTCTCATTTCAGCCGCAACCTTCTCCTTTCGAATTGGGGCATTTGGCTATTTTTGAGGTAGGGGTGTCTAACCCACAATTTCCATGGTTATTGTGAGTAAATTAGTTGTTATTCATGTCAAAGCATGCTTAAGTATAGGATAATCATGTTATTTATTTTGGAAAGCCTCTTATGTGGTTAAATTTCTTGTTATCTTGATTTTAGTTGATGAATTTATGCCCTATCCTTGCTAAATTTTGCTTACTATGTTTCACGTGTTGATGACATATCTTACCTTGTGAATATGTTAACCTTCTTTGGAACGAATTTTGTTTTAAATTTTGTGTTACTCTAATTGAAACTAAATTATTAATGGAAATTCTCTTATGAGTCTAGTATATCTCATAAATTTTTTATGATTTTAGAGCATGTACATATTTTTCTAAAAATCTGGAAGTATGTACTGTCTAATTTCATGTCACTACTAGAAAATGTATTTTTGAGAAAATTGTTTAAATAATTTTCTGACTTATAAAAATTCTCAAACTTTTATATAAAGTTCCCACAATAGTCTAGTATGTTTATGTAAATTTTGATTATTTTAGATCTTGTACTTAATTTTATAAGATTCGGAGAGTAGCTGCTGTGTAGTTTCCAATCACAGTTTGAAAACAGATTTTGACAAAATTGTTTTGCTGACTTCCCAATGTAGATAAATTCTAAAATTTTTATCCAAAGTTATAAAATCATTCTAATGTGTTTCTGAAATTTTTTATGATTTTATGCCTTTTATTTATATTTCTAAAAATCCAGCGGTATCCGCTGCTCAGTTTTCTATCACAATCTGAAAATCAACATTTATGAAATTATTTGGCTGACATCCCGATATCTAACGATTATAAGTTTATACTATCATGGGTTAGAATTAAAAAATAAATTTAATTTTTCACATTCTAGTGTCGTATGAATTTTCTATAAAGTTTTCACTCAAAGCTGCCTAGATTTTCTTCGAATTAAGGACTACTGTTTTACTCATGAAAAATGATTTCATTAGAAATGCTTAAGCTATTAGGAGTGAATTGTTCATTTTAATTTCTTAGTTTAGATTCCAAAGAATTTTGGTTTGCCCCGTTTCGTTTTAAAATGAATTATCTACGATTTTTTTTTTTTTTTTGTGAAGACTATGTAGATTTTGTGAATTGTATGAAATTATGTTCACAATTATTGTTCATGCCTGTATGCTTGCTAAATTTGTACACTCATAATTAAATTATAAAATTGGGACATTGTAATGCCATATTCATTTATCACACATGCATGTTATGGGTGTGTGTGTTGTGGTTTGTATGCAGAGAATGCTCATTTCATTCATGGCATTGACATTGGCAAGGTGTGGTTGGTTTGGGTTGGTTAGAGTAAGTATTGATTTCCAAAAGTTTTGAGAAAAGCTTTTTATGAAAAGAAAGTCTAGAAGTCACGATTTGGTGGCTGATTCAACCTAGAGGGACACGTGTCGGGTTGGACGTGTATAATTGAACTAACTAGGCCCAAATGGACATCGATTTTGACGCCAGGGATAGCTTGTTAATTTCGCCTTGGTAAAATTGGTTAGCGATTTTGGTGTGAGTTGAGTTGGGTGTGTGGGTATGATATGATCGGTATTTGTGTGAGTGCATTCATGGCATATGACATTCATATCACATTGATTTAAATTTTAATTGCTTTGGATATTGCTATTTCTATAGTCCTCCTTTTTTTTATTATTACGATACTCACATAATGAAACATTGTTTTCCCTTTTAAAGTATGATCCATACTTCTTTATTTATCCTTTTTTGTTTGTGTTACTCACATGGCTATAGGAGGTTTGTTTTAGCCACTCTCTACTGGGTAAGTGTTTCTCACCCCTTCCATAACATTTTCAAGAAATCAAAAGAATGTAGAGGAACTTGTGTTGCGGATTTATTTTGCATATTTGGATATTTACCTTGGAAATGTAATTTTAGTGTTGATCTGTGTGTACTGAGGATGTTTAATGTAATCGATATGGTCTTGGGGGATTTTTTTATGTAAGTGAGATTATTAATGTAATTATTGGGTGATGAATTTTTGGGTCATTACATATATTTTGTCATTTTGCTGATTTATCTGTTTTGCCCTTGGGAATATAAATTAGGTCAAAGTGGCCCCTGGAACATAGTTTCTAGAGTTTTTGGATCCTTTGAATCCAATGACGTTGTCCGTTTGTTCATTTGACTTTTCAGAAAAAAAAGTCAAAACTTGGAATTGACCGGTTAGTCCTTACCATAGGAATTTGGTTAAAAGTAAGTAGGGCTGGAAAGTAGGCAATATTATAGTGCTTCTTAAGGTTTTTGGACCTTCTAAGCACAACGATGAAATCTATGGGTGAGTTTGACCATCATGGTGAAAAGTCAAACTTGGGGTTGACCGCTCGTGCCCCATAGAGGGTTTTGGTCAAAGTGGGTGATGGAGAAGGGTAAAGACCTCGAGGAGAGGTGTACCCTAGGATTTTTGGGTGTTTTAGACTCAATGGTGAAGCATGATTATCATTTTGACAATCGGATCATAGGGTTGTAGAGTAAAATGCTAATTTTGCCCTTTTCAGGGAATTGGTGATCGGGTACCAAGAAATGTGTGACGTAGTTGATCGAGGTGTTTTATAAGGTTATGTGATGTTGTAAGTATGATGGTGAAGTCTGATATCTAATCGGATGGTCTGATTGTCTAGTTTCAGTTTTCTATCATAGACGGGCCCTACTAGGAAAATGGTCTAGGTAGGTGGAAATATTTTTCCTTCTCGGGGTTTGGAAGGTTAATGTAATGAAAAGGGAGGAAAAAAAGGGGGTGTCTACATCTACCATAGACATTAGTCATACGGGGACAATTTCTTAATCCCAATTATCTGTTCTTGATGTCTATCTTATACCAAAACTTTATGTTAAACTTTTATTAGTTGGTTAATTAACTGAGTTAGGCTTAAACATAACATTTTCTTCTAATGGTTGTGTTGTACAGGATCCTTGGACTGGACAGAGATTGGGACTGAGCAAAAGTTGGTCAATTGTTCGAACTTTTATCTCTTCATTTGCCTCTCTCACCATGTTTACTGCATTTACACAGATCAATTCCCTTTATTTTGAATTATGGCACTCCCGATTAGGTCATGCTTCTTTGCCTCGTGTCCAAACTTTAGTCTCTAAGGACTTGCTAGGTCAAGTTAAAATTAGAAATTTTGATTGCATTTCATGTCAGCTAGGCAAACAACCTGCATTATCTTTTAGTACAAGTGAGTCATGCGTTTCTGCTCGTTTTGACCTTATTCACTCTGATGTTTGGGGACCTTCTCCTATATATACAATGGGGGCTCACAGTATTTTGTAATATTTGTTGATGATTTTTTACAATTCACATAAATATTTTTGATGAAAAATCATTTTAAGTTACTTGACATATATCGTAATTTTGTAAAAATGATTTTAACTCGGTTTTCCAAAAATATCAACAAAAAAAAAAAAAATTCTGACAATTCGATGAAATATAAAAAAAGAAAAAAAAATGCATTTTACAAATACTTAAACATTATTGCAATGTTTTTCACTCTTCTTGTCCAACCACATCATAGTAGAATGGCTGAGTTGAGTGCAAACTTCAATATATTTTTGACACACTTCGCTCTTCACCCTTTCTTTTTCTACTCCTACCTCTTTTAAGGGGCAATAGCTTTCACAGCTGTATACACTATCAATCTTGTACCATCAGCTCTTCCGCACGACTAAACACCACATGAACGCCTACTTGGCAAACCACCTGACATAACCATCTTAGAGTTTTTTGGTGTGACTGTTTTGTTCTTCTTTAACTCCATGAACACACAAAATTGCAGCCACGTGATCAACTTTGTTGTTTTCTTGGGTATGGTATTGGACATAAGGGCTATTAGTGCTATGATCCAATTGGTAAAAGAATTAGAGTCTCTCATCATATTGTCTTTTGGAAACTCAAGATATTTCATACATTATCCAAATTGAATGTCTTTGATATTACATTTCTTATTCCTCTATTAAAATTCTCTACAAATCTTTTCCTAATTTTAACCTTCAAAATCATCAAGACCAGTAAATCATATGGAACAATCAATCATCAGGAGTAGCCAATCATCAGGAGCAGTTAACCCTCCCTCGACCGAGTCCTAATCATCTGACCAATCCGAGGCTCCTGACACACAACTAATTCAAGTCTTCGCTATTCCACTCAAGTAAAAGCTCCACCTGTACATCTTAATGATTTCCATTGCTATCATTCCCTTGCAACCTTACATGAACGTCACACTTTTCGTGAGGCATATTCTAACCCTTTGTGGCAGTAAGCAATGAAAAAGGAGTTAGATGCATTATGCATTTATCAAAACTTAGACATAGGATCTAGTTTATTTGTCTTATGGAAAAGTCTGTGGTATGATGTAAATGGGTGTACAAGATTAAGACTCATTCAAATAGGTCTGTTAAGCGCTACAAGGCCCGACTTGTAGCCAAAGGATTCATACAAGAATATGATATTGATTTTAAGGAGATATTTGCACATGTTACACGCCTTTCCTTTGTTCTCACTCTTATTACTATGGTTGTTTCCTGTCACTGGGGTCTTTTTCAAATGGATGTTAAAAATGTCTTTCTCAATGGTGATTTACTTGAGGAAGTTTACATACAGCCTCCTCTATCATCCTCCTAATAAGGTGTGTCGACTTATACGTGCTCTATATGGCCTCAAATAGGCACCTCGAGTGTGGTTTTCCAAATTCAGCTAGACTATCTCGTCTTGGATACTCTGCTAGCTACTAGACTCACCTTTATTCATATGACGCATAGATCGGGGTATCATTATTCTTTTACTTTATGTTGATGATATGATTATCACTAGAGATGATTTAACGAGATTTTAGGAGCTCAATTAGTTCTCAGTCGTTAGTTCAAGATGAAGGATCTTGGATCCCTCAGTTATTTTTTAAGTTTTGAGATCACTTCAGCTATAGATGGTTACTACCTCACTAAGACAAAATATATATAAGATCTTATTTCTAAAGCAGGCTTAACAAACAACAAGATTGTTGATACACCATTTGAGCACAACACAATGGCGAATATTTTTGGGATGGTACATTATATCGATAATTGGTCGGTAGTCTGGTTTACCTCATTGTCACCCATTTAGACATCTCTCATGTCGTCCACATAGTTAGTCAGTTCATGGCTGCCCCAAGATCTACCCATTTTGTTACAATTCTTCGCATCTTTTGCTATCTCAAAGCACTATGTTTCATGGGCTTTATTTTTCTTCTTAGTCATCATTTGTTATTTAGATACAGACTGGGCAAGAGATCTTATAGACTATCATTCCACGACAGGCTTTTGTTTGTTTCTTGGCGATTCACTTATATCTTTGCACAACAAGAAACAAATTGTGGTTGCTCAATCTAGCCCAGAACTTGAATACATGGCACTTGCTGATACTACTTCTGAGCTTCTGTGGTTGCGTTGGCTTCTTCGGGACATAGGAGTTTCTTCATCCATTACCACTCCTGTCTATTGTAACAATAGGAGTGCAATTCAAATTGCACAATATGATGTATTTCACGAGTTCACCAAACACATTGAGATTGATTTGCCATTTTGTTCTTCAAAAGACCTTACAGTTGCAGTCCATTACTTCTCATGATCAGATAGTAAATATCTTCACCGAATCACTTACTTCTCATGATTAGATAGTAAATATCTTCACTGAATCGCTTCTGATTGGCCGTTTCAAGGATCTTGTTTTCAAACTCAAGATGGCTTTATATAACCCACATTGACTTTAAGGGGGTTATTAGAGTATTGTATATAATCCCAGGGTTTATCGTAGCCGCCTTTACCTACATACTTACCATACATAGATGGCTTGTCCATCACTTACTTATCTTTGCTTGTACAACACTCACATACCCCTATTCCTCACCTATATATAGGTGTTTTATGTATATTGTATCTCATTCAATTCAATATATTACAGAGTTCTATATTCTCCCTATATTTTCAACACTATGTATACACCTTTCTTCCCAAAAAAAACCCATCTCTCTCTCTCTCTCTATATATATATATATATATATAGATATATATATATCGTTCTATACATAGAATCTTACTGAATTCCTTTATGAACTACCTACTCCTGTAATTCTTTCGAACTTTGGTTGTCCAAATAACCTCCAAAACCCTCAGATCCCATCGATCCCAATTTGCACAACTGAAACCCTAATTTTAAATTTCTCAAACCACCCAACAATCCTTGCACTGTGTTTGCTATCTAATTTGGTAATTTCCATTTAAGATAAAAAAAAAAAAAAAAAAAAAATTAAAATCAATCGATCAATCACTCATTCATAAATACTCCTATATATGTGTCAATCAATCACTCATTGATATATACTCATATATATCTGTATATATATATTATAGAGAATGACTGACATTAATATTGATCTTCATCTCCTTTTCACCTTTTCGGCGACCTTGGCCTTATTTTCTATGGCAACTTCTCCGTTGGACGTCATGATCGTCTTGTTTGGCAAAACTTCCAAAATTTTAGGGGTTTTAGCCCATGGAAGATATTGCAGAGATATTGGGTTTTTCATTGCAAATTTATAAATTGATGAGGAAGGATGGTTCGGTTCGTTTGTTTAATTGATGTCAAGAATGAGAAATTGTGTTAGGAATAGTGATAAGGTTATATTTGCTGTTGAATGTTTGTCGAGAATACACTTGCCATGTCATTTATTTTGCTTACTCTTTGGTAAGGATCCTTTCAAAACTAAATCCTTTTAGGGTGCATTTAGTAACGTTTTCGTTTTCTGTTTTTGTAATCGCAAAAAAATAGAAACATAATTTTGTTTTTTGAAGTAAAAACAGAAAGCAAAAATAACGTTTAGTAACCGTTGCTGTTGCCACAATTTTAATAACAAAAAACAAAAAGTAGTGTTTAGTAAAACATTTGTTACAAAAAAAAAAAAAAAAAATCGGAAAATTTTTTTAATTTATTTTTTCATCCATCTATCAAAATCTAACTTTCAATCACAATAAAAAATATAATCTAAAAAGGAAAAATATATATATATATACAGGGGAAGATAAGCGTATAATTATATGATGTATATATATTGAATATAAAAATAGATTTTATATATACATATATATATTAATAAAAAATCTAAAAACTAAACACAACCAATACATGTATAACAATCAGAAAAAGGAAAAAAAAAAAATACACGGCGTACAGTTGTTTAATATATATATATATAGAATATAAAAATAGATTTTGTATAATGTATATATATATAATATAAAAGTACTAATGGAGTAATGTCAGTGGTTGTGTATTAATGGAAGAGTAATGTCAGTTGCGTTAAAAACAAGGGAAACAGTGGTGAAAACGTTTCCTCAGTTACAGTGAAAAAACATAGGAAACATCATTTTGATGTTTTCTCTTTCTTTTATAAAAATGAGAAATGTTTTTCATTAAGAGGAAACAAAAACAAATTACTAAACATGATTTTTGTGTTTGTTTCTCCTTTTTAAGGATTGACAACAGAAAACAAAAAATGTTTTGGGTTACTAAACACACCCTTAGTAACAGTATTTTTGTGTTTTTATTTTTCTATCAACCCATCTGTCGGATTGTCCTTAATTGCAACAAATTAATAGTTCAAGGGATTTTTTTTTTAGGTAATTTAGGGAGAATTTGTTGCAATAGGTCAATATAGTTAAGGGAATACTTTTTTTTTTTTTTTTTAGCATTTTACCCTTTTTTTTATTATAACATGCCCACCTAAAATTCTCTGTTTCTAAAGTTGTACTTTGGAGCCATTATATATGTGTGACCAAAATGAGAAATGTTGTTAGGAATAGTGATAAGGTTATATATGTTGTCGGAATGTTTGTTGAGAATACACTCGCCACGACATTTGTTTTGCTTACTCTTTAGTAAGGATTCTTTCAAAACTAAATCCTTTTAGTAACGATATTTTTGTCTTTTACATTTTTCTATCAACCCATTTGTCTGATTGTCCTTAATTGTAACAAATTAATAGTTCAAGGGATTTTATTTTATTTTAATTTTTTATTTTTTGCATTTTACTCTTTTTTATATAAAATGCCCACCTGAAATTCTCTGTTTCTAAAGTTGTACTTTGGAGCCATTATATATGTGTGACCAAACGGCCTTGGGATGAGCAGTAGTATAGGGGTTCAAGTCCGAGCGTGGAAAAAAAAAAATTGTGTGTGTATTTTATCTTTGGCATATGTAATTTTTAAAAATTTTACAAAATGTCCCTATAAAAGTCTCATTTTCTAAAAATCTTTGTAACTCTTTCTTTCTTCTTTATTTTTACTTTTTTGTTATTTCAAATTACTTTCTTCCATTCAAACAATTTTACATTATAAAACCCTATTTTGCATCTTCAAAGTTCTTTCATTTTTACCTTTTTCCTTTTTATTTTTTTTATCTTGTTTTTTTCTTTTGTTATTCTTGAACTCATGTAGGGTCGCGAGCATTTAACACCTATGTAGTATGCATATACCTCTTATAACCCCCGTAGGTTCTGAAAATCCCTTAACGTTTATTTTAGGAACAAACAAGGACCTCCTCTCATTCGGACGTTAATGGAGCGATAAAAATACAAAAATGCCCTTTCCTACAATTAAAATAAAAAAATTGTAAAAAATTGAGTTAATGTAAAATGACAATTATGGCCTTTATTAAACAAATTCAGTTGACAAAGGGCATTTTTGGTATTTAAATATTCAAAAAATAGTAAACAAAATTCAGTTAAAAATAGTAAACAAAATTCAGTTAAAAATACTATATATATATAAAAAAATCAATCAAAGAAGGGCATTTACGGTAGGACAAGACTTGCCTATTCACCGGTGAGTAGGTAGGTCATCCTTACTAACAGTTGATATTGTCCAATCACAAATGCATAAATAATATGTAATTACAAAATTTAAAAAGTGATAAATAAGGAAATCAGAGAGGGTAACTAAATTTATTCCAAAAATAGTTATTATCCTTATTTATTATTTTGTAATTACAAATTATTTGTGCATTTGTGATTTGACCACATGTAGGGATGACCTACTCACCAATGAGTAGGCAAGTTTTGTCCTTTACGGTATTTAATATAATAAGTTAGTCATATGCAAGGCACATGGTTTGTTAACAGTACTTTTCTAACAGTTGACTACTGAAAAACCCTATTTTGCAACAATTTTAAATTTTTAAGGAAGTTATACCCAAAGTAAAAGAGGGGTGTTAGTTGCTTAAAAAGTAAACCTTAGTGGTGTTTTATATACTCAGAGCATCTCTAATGGTTGTCTATATATATATATATATATATTTTTTTTTTTATTTTGTAAATCTGATGTGTCATAGTAGATTTACACAAAAATTTTGGACTACTCATTTTTAGCTCTAACATTATTTTATACCTTTTGTGTAAAAATGTAACAAATAATAACCAATGACATGCCCAAGATCTCACAAAACTATTACAAACCTACTTGATATAGGGTTGATTCATTAATGGAATAAGAAAGAAGAAGGAGAGAGAAAATATGTTGATATGGCTGTGCAAAAAGATTGTGTAAAAAACATAATAATTTTACACATTAGTGAGCTGACAATGTATCTTAATATATTGCTGAAGATAAAAAAAAATATTTTATACATTGTGTATATTTTACACAAAAAGATTTTTTAATACACTCTTAGTCCACTCATGTATGATGTATAGCATTTTTTTCTTCTTCCTTTTTTTTTTTTCTTTTTTTTTTTTCCCTAAATTTCACTGGTATTTTATGAACTTAATGTTCATATTTTATATTTTAAACTTTTTTTTACTATATATCTTTTTATTAAGGTTGTTGATATTGGCGGTCCTTGAAAACAAAAAAGAAGAGTCTATTGGAGGAAAAAATGAGAAATATTTTGTTCCACCACTGAAAATTATTTGATTCTTGCCTTTCAAAGAATTTCCATAATACATCATAACAATCATTTATAGGATTTAATGACATTCTTTTAACAACATCATGCTCTACCTTCCTTTTATCTGATAATAAAATTACCAAAAGGTCCCAAAACCTATCTTCTTTTATTTTTATATTTTTAATACCATAATTACCCTTATTTATTAAGTTAAAGAGTCTTGCTAAATTTCAATTATCTTCTCTCTATTCACTCTTCCCACTGCAAATCAATGATTAATAAATAACAAAAAAACAAAAAAAAAAGTCAAATTATTTTATTTTATTTTATTTTGTCGTACTCATTCAGGGTTACGCTCCGCAATTATAAAATAAAAGAATACAAGGTAATATTTCTGAACACAACAAGCATAATACACAATAGGATCTGCAACCTACATACAATCTGTGGAACTTCTGGGTTGGTGATTGTAAACTCCGCGATGAAGATGATGCCTCACTGCTCTGTGGGATGTCGGAGATTGCAGCCAAATTCCGGCTAATGCTACCATAACGAGCAGGTTTGAAACTAAGCGAAGCCATCTTCTTCTTCTTCGAGAAAACGTCCGATGAATTGGAGAGGATCAAACAAACCAGAGCTTGAACAAGCACAAAAACAACTACCTTCATCCCCATATCTTCCATTGACATCTCCAAGGAAAGTCTTGTGTAGTACTTCAGTTTCATGAGGAAAGCAATGTGACCCCCAGATCTAAACTGGCCAGAATGCATGGGAAACACATACATAGACGTTACGTTTTGAATTGAAAAAGGTAAAGCAGTGGCATCCTAATCCATTGGGGCAAATTATAAAATCTCTCTACAGATATACACATATTACATTTTTACTTATTAGTTACTACATATTTTCATACGGCAAAACCATGCGTATATATTTGTAAATAAAAAAAGGTCAACTGTGACACGGGTTAAAAATATATTTTTGTGAAAATAATAAAAATACTCCCACTCAAATTTTAATGAATAACCCATTATATATTATTGTTGTTCAAGATGGCCCCATTTCATATAATACTCTTAGCTGCGAAATGTATACTTTCTCACCGCAAAACATCCTTGTGCAACTAGTAATCTGCCTAGTCAGCCAATAGCCAACCCGAAAGAACAGACTTACATGATTGATGATGCCATCCTCGACGCTTGCCTAGAATAATATTTAGAAAATAAAGTTGCCTGTGAGACCTGCACGAAAACTAACATGCTTATGATGCCGAGTGCACGGTGCACTAGTTCATTTGATTCATACGTACACAATATGTGTTTGCGCGTGCACCTAATTTAAAATTACATTGATCTCAAATTAGATGTCCTCTTTGAGAATCGTAACTCACACAAATTGTGAACCACGATTCTCCAAATCAGACACCTTTTTTTAAAATCCAAATGTATACGATTCAGAGATAGTACATTCTTTTTTTTGTCTATCCTGATAAGAAAACAAGTCATACGCCATAGGACATCTACATGCAAGATCATCGAAAGACATGTAACTAAATACACATTTAACATGAATAGGCACAGAACCAACCAAACCTAACTAGATCAGACTCTTGACAAACCAAGGCAGAGGTGTCAATTATAGTTGAAGAACCATCACCACAAGATAAAGAAATATGAACCACCAGACACAACCCCCCAAGATAGAAACCCGCACCGCCATACACAACTTCCAAAGATACTGACGGATCCAAACAGTCTAAACCAGAATCGTATCCACTACGCCAAGCCAACGAAACCACACGCGTCATAACTTGTCTTACAAAGGAAAGCTTCAAATCAGTAAAACTGACACCTCGAAAAGAGATTTGTAGCACCGCCTTAGAAAGTGGTTTAAGGAAGTCAAGGGAAGGGCCCCACAGCAAGCAAGGAATATCAGCAAAAACATGGAGACACCTCAGGCATGACGTCACAAATTCGGCGTCCAAAAAGTCAGTAGCCGACCACCAAAGCCGACGCAGCCAAAATACTCCGATCACTCCCATAGAAGCAGCCAGGACAACAAACTACAACAGAAAATGCATCAACATGAAAGAGACGCACCATCGCCAATTACGCCCAACAAGAAGGCTCCATACAGGATAAACCTTACATATCCACGGCCAACACCCCAAGATTTGTAAAACAATAAGGTCCAGCCACTGATTTGACCCCGCCGCAAGACTGCCGTACTTAAATCTCCACCTTGATCGTTCCAGAGACCACCACCACCAAATTTCTGCCCAACCAGAACAGCGCCGCACCGTCCAAAAAAACCCCATCATCAACCAGCCCACAGACAGTTGTGGAAACCTGCGCCGCCAAGATCGCGTCCCCAAGCGACTTGCGAACAAAGACAGTGGATGCCCAATCAGCCCATCAGAGGCAAACAAAAGAAAACACAACCCTACCCAAAACCAAACAAAAACCACAACAACGGCAAAGAACTGATATGGAAAATACCAGATGGAAAATAAAACTTAATACATAACAACGGCAAGGAACTCCACCAAAGCCACCAAAATATGGTAAACTGAGCAAACACAAGGCAAAATCTAGAGTAACTACAGACCGACGCCATATTACTTAAAGCAGAGCAACCGACAACTATTATTATTATTATTATTAGTATTATTATTTGATTTTATTTGATTATATTTTATTTTTTTAATGAGAATACTGACCAAAATAAGACAGACTGATTAACAACAAGCAAGAGCAAGCATTGAACCAAGACCTAGAATCCCAAAAGAAGGATACAACTCACCGACAAAGGAGAAAGACTATGAAAAAGAAAGACTGACCCGACTAAAGATGAGGAAGAAACACGAACTATCTACCAACAATTCACTCTAATAGGTGTAGAAATTTCTTAGGTAAAGAGATCGAGCGCTATGAGAAGTAGACCATCATAAGAAGGTGAAGAAGAAATATAGAGGAGAGAGGAAAGAGAAAGAAAAAACTCGAAGAAGGTCGAGAACCTCTGCACAGAGAGGAACCGCTACAGCGAGAGGAACCGTTAGGGATTAGTACATTCTATGAGAGTTGTGAGATGAAAAAAGTTACGACTCCAATAGTGTGTCCATTATGTTACGTCTGTTACAGCTCATGTCCACATCACCACACCCACTACCATCATGGCAGCCCGTCTATTATCAAGATACAGTGAGAGTTACGAAACTCTAGTGTGCGTTCATTGTGTGCCCATTTACTCTCATGCAAAAACAATCATAAAAGTTATTGATTGTTCTTTGATTTGTTTCTTTGTCCACAAATAAAATAAAACATATTCTTCACGTACACATTTGTGCTTCGAACGCTGTTTCAGTTGTTTTCCTGTATCAGCTGTTGAAGTTTGAGTATGTGCTTGCTTGACGGAGAGAGAGAAAAGAGAAAAAAAAAAAAAAAAAATTATCTGAAAAATAATCTTTTAATGGGTAGTCTGAAAAATTCCCCCAAACAATCATAAACTAAAAACATCCCCTTTAGATAATTGAGGGGAGTTTTTCTACCAAAAATATTCATCTATTTTCATTCAATTAAAGCCAAGTTAACAAGGAACATCCTTCTTGATCTTCTACCCACGCGAGCATGTTTAGTTGCCCCTTAGCCATCAAGTTTTAGCTATCCCATCAAATATCAAATCACAAGAGTATAATACAATTTATATATTCAAAACCCATGTCATTGTTCCCGACACTTGTAAACATATTCGGGATTATTTATACTCAAATCGGGTCATTCGAAACACTTTTAAAGCAAACAAGTTCCTAAAGCACGAGCACAACCTCACTGTGCTATATATATATATATATATATATATATATCGTAAAGCAGTGGCATCCTAATCCATTGGGGCAAATTATAAATTCAAACATTTCCAACACAGCTGAGCAAGAAAAAATTTCTTTATATTTGATATTAGAAGAGGACATTTACATCCAAAAGCGTAAATGGCTAAAATAGCTAAAAAGACTTTTCCAATAACTTATATGTACACACATGAAATCAAGAAGTAAAAGACACGTCAATATAACCATTACTTGTCGTTCCACCATCACCACCATCAACGGCGGCTCCGCCACTACCAGACCAAACCCTACTCCACATATACGAATTTCTATCTCAAGACACGGTTCTCACCCTCCAAACCCTACCCGAACCCACCAATTCCACACCTCCAACTACATCGACGACGAAGACCACTTGAACTCCATCGTCGATTGCATCGATTCGCTACCAATCCTCAAATTTTTTGCTGTTTCTTCATCCAATTCTTGCCCTAGATCCTGCTCAATCTGTATGGATGACTTTGAATTTTATTCAGAGGTGAATCAATTATATTCGAATTTTATCTGCTGCTCAACTATAGAGAAAGACCCATGCAGACTGCAGAGTGATAGTAGTGTTGTCTTCAGGTCCAAATTTGCATCTTGTTCGGGATAATTGAAGTGAATTAACCAGAAGAGACTTTCCAAAGAGACAGTACATATACTGCAAATTGAAGAGCCAACAAAACAGTCATGCGAGTGAATTTTATTATCCCATATCATGGTAAATATCATACTCTCAAAATAAAAATAAAAATAAAATACAGGTAATAGATGTAATCATAAGAAGAAAAAAGGCGACACAATAACAAAGCAACAGTAGTAATTCTTTCAATTTTCTTCTCAAATAAGAATCAAATAACAAACCCACCCGTTCCTTCTAGACACGATACCTACAATTTGACCACTGCTCTACAATTGCCGTTAAACATCACCAGTAATTTTAAATTAATGTTTTGAGTTTTGAACATGTTACAGACTAAATCTTCCATTTTGAACCCTGAAAAAAATTAAAATTTTTTTTGGCTTATGGCAATCAAAATCCTATAACAGTCGAAGTTTGGTGAATAAATTCAAAAGAGGTTCCCAGGCGTTTGGTGATACATAGACTGATGGGGGATTTAAAAGTTAGGTTACTTTTAGGTAGAACACAAAGGTTGAGAGCCATGCAATTTGATTGTCAATTTAATGGGGAAAGAGAAGTTTAGATTAAGAGGGTTTCTTTCCTGAACACCTTAAAGTTGCCACCTTAAAAGACCAATTCTAGAGAATTTCTGAATTCCTTCTAAACCTAGGAGTCACATTTTACAAAAGATCGAATGGCCAGATTGAAAAAAAACTAGGAAATAAAGTTGTAAAACCAAAAACAAAACAAGAGCCGCACAGCTGCTGTGGGACCCATGACACGCCTAGGTCCCCACACAACAACTATTTCTTCTTGCCGCCTTGGTGTTCATGAATTTAAAATTTTTCAAAAACATTTTTCTCGCCACAAACTTCTAAAATTCAACTTGACACTCCAATTCTCAGGATCCATGCATTGTTAAAAAGTTTAGATAGTCTTGGTCAAAAAGCTACAATTATTTTCAAAGAAATGCTTAAACTAGTGCAAATGGGTTGCTAGAAATATCATTTTAGGTGAATCACTTACATGCACCCTGGCACTTATCAGACTGACACCTACCATGCATTGTTGGAAAGTTCTCATCTCCTGCTTCCTAAATATCACACGTGATCAACTCTAGGGTTCTAATCCAAGTCACGTTACTCACAGAACTACTTAAGGGATTGGTTTCTCTCAAGCTTTGTGTGCAAATAAACTGATTGAGAACAAATTCGCCTGCAATTCGCAGATCCGCATGGAAGGAATTGTTCCATTTACTTCAAGCAAGCATAGGGGTGTTCAGATCAAGGTACTTAATACTGAACTACTCTTTCATACGACTATTGCACAGAATTTTTTACTAACCGCGTTATTTTTTATTGCATTAAATCAATAATAA
This sequence comes from Cornus florida, assembly GCF_030987335.1. Lineage (NCBI taxonomy): Eukaryota > Viridiplantae > Streptophyta > Magnoliopsida > Cornales > Cornaceae > Cornus > Cornus florida. Next base: position 32,650,198 of record NW_026775576.1, read on the forward strand.
ATAATTACATGGGTTTAGTGCAAAAAAACCCCTCATAATATACAAAAATGTGCAATTACCCCCCTATTGTTCGGAAAACCCCCTACTTTTTTCAATTTGTGCAAATAAGGACAAATCATAATTTTGACAGTAAAATTACTAAATTAACCTTACTTTATCATTAGCAAAACAAAAAACACCAAAAAAAAAAAAAAAAAGAAGCAAAAGGTAAAATGTCAAAATTAGCCTTAAATTCATATTTTCCATCTTCGTCTGCCATAAAATAAACCCATACTCTATATGTCCATAAAATAAACCCACTGTTTAACTACGCACCCACCAGCATCTTTTATTCCATATACATAAATAAACCCAACTATTTATAAATGATTGAGACAACGTTGCTTAAGTAGTAAGTAATGATATGTCGTATTCGTGCTCAAAGTTAAAATTCGAAGGAATATGTAGATGTAAAAATTTGCAGATAAAAACTAAACAAGTCCACACAAATGAAATACTTATAAAATTGATCCAAACTTCCTAATATTGCTTTGACGTGACCTCATCTGAATACAAAAAGTAATTTTCTATCTAAATTTTCCACTATTTTTTATATATCCCTTTTTTTATGATTTCTATCTATTTATACCGAAAATTTGTAACTGGTTCTTAATTTTTTATCTTGATCTTCTTGAAGAGATTGGAATTGGATTGATGATTTTTTGGAGCAGGTCAAGCAACGTCTTCCCAGTTGTGCTCTCTGGCTCTCTTCGGATGCTATGAAATTTCTTGGGGCTTGGTGCTTTATTTTAGAGAGAGATACTTACTATCAACAACACAGAAATTTTAAAGAGAGAAAAAATTTAGAGAGTAATTATATTTTCTTATAGAAGGAGAGTTCTAGGAGTGGAAGGAAAATATATAGAAGTTATAGAATTAGAAAAGAATATTTGCAAGAAAGATCATGTATATATATATATATATATATATATATATCTTTATTGAAATAAATAATATTCTAAAAAAAATAAAAATGATGTATAGATGCCAGAATCTCACTCGACATACCAAATAAAATATAGTATCATAAAAAAATAAAAATGATGTTTTCTTGGAAACAAATCGTGGCAACATAGAAATATTTTCGAAAGAGAAAAATAATATTAGAGAGAATATTTCCTTGGATAGGTCTTCAAGTACATCCAAATAAACCCATTCGCTGTTCAAATATATACAAAATTGGTAGAGGCATTCTTGTTACACAAAAAGGGTACTTTCGGATTTTCAGAAAAATAATGACATCACCAACGGCTATTTTTCATCATATTTTTTGCACTTAACCCTAATTACATTTATATATTTATATGTACTCTTTGGATTTGACTTATTGAAGAAATTGGATAAAGAAATAATACGTAATAAGTTAATATTATCATATATTAAGGAGAGTAAGTACAAATATAAACGCGGTGTACTCAAGAGAGGCTCTCAAAACTTTTTAAACATTGGTGCTCTCCTCTGCTCCTGCTCCTGAAGCAGTTTTGACTCTTGATTAGAGATGAGAGTGGGGCAGCAGACACTGTTAGTGGGACAGTAGCTACTTTATAGGATGCCGGATAGAATAGGGGGGCAACTTGACACAAAAGGGCTACATAAGAGAGAGAGGGGAGGGGTACCACTACCTACTGGGGTCCGGAGAATTAACGGGTAGATGTCACAGATGGTAAATCAATTTCTTCGTGAGTAGGAAGATTTTCAATTCAAAAGGATGAAATTTGAATAGCACCTCCACTCATATAGTTGGTAAGACCGGAACCCAAGGCTTTGACAGAGAGTCACATGAGGTCACTAACTTAGACCTAAAGGGGAGTGAATAGATCTTGTAAAACTAATTAACTGTTTTAACTAATTTTTAATTTTTTTTATAAGTATTTTAAATAATTTTTAAATTAAAACAGAATCAGGGGCGGAGCTCCCCGTGGGCTAACCTGGGCTACAGCCCAGGTCCAAAAGAAAAAAAATAATAATAATAAGTAGTACTTTTATTTTCTATTAGTTATAGTCCAGCCCGGGCCAGTCCAAGCTGCCCAATCCATAATAAAACATAAATGATAAATGACCCAGCCCAAAAAACAAGCCTACAAACCAATTAGAACTAGAATATTGAAGCAAACCTAGGGGCTGTTTGGCATGATGTGGTATTGTTTTTGGCGTTTTCATCTTCTTTGCTTAAATTTTTTTTTTCCCCTAGTAAATTCTCTGCTTGAATTTTTTCTTTAGCCCCCCTATTTTCAAATCCTGGCTCCGCCCCTTAACAGAATTAACTGAAATTCAATCTTAAAAAGCTAGCATGCGGTAAAAACTTTAAGCATTCCAAAGCAATAATAAACAGTAGCCACTAGATCTTTACGTGAAAATTCTAAAAGGGAAAAATGACGGAACCTGGACCAAGCAAACCAAATCCATTATCAGGAAAGAAGATTTACAACCTATGTTGACAGACTCTACCCCAAGGATCATTAAATTACCTCCTTGGCATAGAATACTCTAAAAATTTTCTCTTAAAAAGTCTCCGGGCAGCTCTTCTGCTCATCAACAGAGTTTGCTCCTCACGAACCTACTTATCTAGTGAAATCTGTCTCAACCACTCAGATGTCAATCTGGTTTTGGATTGTACAGTAGCGTTGAAATAATCTTTTGAGTATGCAACAATTGATGTCACATTCACCAACTCATGCAGATGAAAAATGTAAAACAAAATAGAGATGCACTCAAAACTCACAAAATATGCTCTCAATATGTTGTTCTATGTGTATGAGAGATCTCTATAAGTTTGCCCTAGTATTATGCATTTATAGACAGCAAAGTAGTAGAGAAAGGTTAAGTTTTTGCAAAGTTTAAAAACCAAGTTGGAAACTATTGTCTAGAAAAGCTCGATCAATCAAGATTGACATATTGATGTCAATCTATCAACATCTCTCCAGAAGGCTTTGATCCATACCTCAATCTATCGAATTCTCCGGCAGGTGTAACTTAAACATGTTCATCATTAAGGAAGTTTCCAAAATCTTTTCCATGCAAGTTTCTAGCAATTTAGGGAATCTGATTAATTGAATTAACGTAAACACCGAAACCCTAGATATGCAATTCACAAACCCTAATTGGTGAGTGCATCAGTGTGTCACTTTACCTTTACACCCTTGTAGACAAAGATTACCAATATACCCTTGAATACATCACGAATCTCATATTTGACCTTGGGAGGTAACTAACACCAACTAACTTTTGAACAGTTTCAAAACTAAATTAAAACAAAATACAGACTCAGGTTTGTTCTACAAAATTTGTCATCCTAAGTCCTAATGACCTAACACACTCCATTAGATCGAACCAAAAGACATGTCTAAATTAGCCAACAAAATTGAAATTAAACCCTTTAGGGCTAGTATTGTAGCAAATAAAAATGGGGTTACACGTTTGTGCCATGTGAACTAACAATAGTAATTAAAGGTTATAAAGGTACATGAAGAACAGCTTGAAGGACATGATTTATGGAGAATATACAGAGTAAGAGAAACATTTTTTCTCAAGAACTCACACAGTTGTAAAATCAAGCAAGCAACTCTGTTCTACACTCATCAGCTCAACAAAATGCAGAGGACTCAATGGATCTTTGGCATTATGACATACTTTGCTTTAAATAAAAAAACCATATAGCTAACAGAAACAAATGCAAAGAAATGATAATGGAGACCACATGCAGAACCTGCACATTAAAACAATTAAATCAATGCAAGACATTCACCTTCTAGTCATCATATGATATTCAATTCAGAAGATTTCAGTCGTTTCACGATTCTAAACCCCAACTATTGTATTTAATTTTTTTGCTAATTATGGTAAGTGCCTGAGATTTTAATCAAAGATTTGAAACTCGATCATAATATTCAACTTCTAAAAAGTGATGTAAGAATACTCTTATGGTCCATTTGGGTATCTCTTGACTTTCAATGATATCATTCCCAATCTACTTAGAATTTTAGTGTAAAACTCCCATCATCTTGAATGGAACCATAAATAAAAATAAGTTACTTTACAATATTGTTTTCACATAAGTTCATTTTTGAGGTGGCTACTATTTTCTTAGATGGATCCATTCACAACGCTAAGTCACTACATTGGAGTACTATGTAAAATTGTGAACGAATCCATTCGATTCAAGCATACATATAAAAGCTGTTAGAAATTTAAGATAACTGAATATCAGATTCAATGAATAGCTTTGGACTGAACCAGCGGCCAGTGAAGTTTCAGTACATCCAGGGATGACCATGACACCCACCCCCACGCCCACCCAAAAAAAAATTCGTTAATAACCCTAAATAGTAATTAATTCGGAATTGGAAGAAATTCAGTAATAATATGTGCTCCTAAACATATTATTATATTAATTCAATAGAGAGAAAAAAAAAAAAAACAGAAGACGAAGAAGATAAAAATCTCTAATATTCCCTCATGATTAATAAAAATGCATGAACCTTTTTTTGTCAAACCTTTTTGTAAAATGGTGTTTACAAAAAATATCTAAAATTATATATCAATCTCCATTGAGGAGTCCTAGGAGCATGGGAAAGAGGATAAACTATAGTATTTGTGTGTATGTCAACAACAACAATAATATCATATTATCATATATGCTTATATTTTCAAATTTAATTTACATAGTACGAATCTGACCCCCCAAATTAAAATTCCTGGCTCCGCCAGAATACATCGACCTAGAAAATCAACATCAAGCTAGCTACCGTCTCTTCAACACTTGGCCCAATATAATAGGGCATGACTAGGTCAGTTTCTAGTGCCATCTATTATTTCTAAATAACAGCAACTGTTGCTATCACAACTTTACTCTTTTTCAGTAAAATTTTCTGTCATAATAGCAACTGTTGCTATCACAAATTGACTCTGTTTCAGTAAAAAAATTCTGACTTGTCCATGTCCTAGGTTTAAACAAGGCAATACATTTTTTTTTTTTTTTTGCTGATAAGTTTAAACAATGCAGTTGATATAGATGAGAATTCGTGTTATCCTTCTAGTTAACATATCAAAGATACCAACTATTCTGTAGTTCCCAAACCTAACCATAAATACAACATAAAATTCTTTTAACTGCATGTTATTTCAACCAAAAGCTCAACTACAGTCAATCACTACAACATAAAATTATTCATAAAATTCTTTCAATTTCTACCCAAGATTTACAACTACAATCACTTAGAAATTTCACATAACCATATATCGTATTCCACTAATGTCATCTCTCATATAAAAAATTAATACAAGTATCAAACACAGAAGGTCACGAAGAAAACATACCAAAAAGACTGTAGCATCACTCTTCCTTTGCACCAAAGGGCTTGAAACCGAGTCCTCACTATTTCCAGCCGCCTCCAAACCACTCCCAATCTGCCCGTTACACGACGAAGACGACCGCATCCTTGCCTGAACAAACCCATTCCTTAACATTGCATCATGAAAACCACTCTCCTGATCCTCACCCCACCCCTCCACATGCACATCCCCCAATCTCAACTCCGCCGGTAACTTGTACCGACACAAGGGACACGAATTGCTCCTACTAAGCCACGGAACGATACAATCTGGATGAAAAACATGCTTTCACGGCAATTGATTCACCTCTGAATAAAATTTAAAGTCATCCATACTGATTGAGCAGGATCTAGGGCAAGAAATGGATGAAGAAACAGCGAGAAATTTGAGGATTGGAAGCGAATCGATGAATGGTTTGGAGGTAGGGGATGACCGGTTGCTTTGGTGTTCGTGGTGTTGATTGGCGATGCGACCGAAGATGGAGTTCAAGTGGTCTTCGTCGTAGGAGTCGATGTAGTCGGAGGTGTGGAGTTGGTGGGTTCGGGTAGGGTTTAGAGGGTGAGAACCGTGTCTTGAGATAGAAATTCGTATATGTGGAGTAGGGTTTGGTCCGGTAGTAGTGGAGCCGCAGTTGATGGTGGTGATGTTCCGTTGCCGCGAGCTTGGAAAAGTGTGTGTGTGAGAGAGAGAGAGTAACTCTTGATGCTTCAGCTCCTAGTCTAATGTTGAGTCTTAGCGGACAGGTTATATGATAGTAGAGTTGCGGCAAGCTTACATTCCAAAGAAACACATTGGAACAATTTTAGGAAGGGACTATAAATAAAAAAAATTGCGATGGTACCTCCTCAACCCTCCACCTTGGGCCGAGTCCACGAATGATGGACCTGCCAAACCACAAAAAACAAAAGAAATATACACAGGGCTGAACCCAAAAGACGAAGACATTTCTAGTCTAATACAAGTGAACTAGACTATTTATGTCTAGGGCAAAAACATAACGCTTGAAGCGATCACGTTCCGGTGTGATAATTTAGGGCAAGAACCCTAGGACGCGAAATCTGATGGCTCAAGTGGCGGACGAATGAACGCTGGCAAATCCTAATCTAGCATCAGCCTTCTAGCAACGGGTGAATCTTTAACCTTAATAGATAGCAACTTTTGGCGCACCATGTCTGTGATTTGCCTAAAGATTGCATTCTGTGAGCATCTTTGGCTTGTGAAGATTCTGTTGCATTCTTGCCAAATTCTGTTGATGGCCGTGGAGAGGACTAATTTGTTCACAGAGGATCTGAGGTCCCCTCTTCGACAACGATTCGTTATCCATTCAACAAGATCCATCCACAACGATGGAGCAATATGAAGCCTGCATTTGTGCTGATGATTTGCTACTCTTCTCATATGGTGACTTATCCTCTATCTCTACCCTTAAGCAAGCTTTGGACCACTTTTCTACCATATCAGGACTGCGCATCAATTACACAAAGAGTACTTTTTTTTTGCTTCTGGGATGGAGAGCTCCCTTATCACTGCCACCATGGATATACTTGGCTTTGAGTGTGGTTCACTACCTATAAGATATTTGGGGGTTCATCTTCTCTCCACTAGGCTTAAGGCTGATGATTATAGAGGTCTTGTGGAAAGAATCACTAGAAGAATTTGTCATTGGTCTTCCAACTTCCTTTCTTATGTTGACAGGATTCAACTTATTCAGTCTGTGCTTTACAGCATGGTTAACTATTGGTCTAGCTTGTTTATTCTGCCTAAATCAATTATTGCGGAGGTCACTAATCTCATGAGGAACTTCCTCTGGTCTGGAACAGACTTTAAGTATTCTGGTGCCAAAGTCAATTAGGTTGCATGTTGCCATCCTAAGGAATTTTGAGGCCTTGGGTTCATGGATATGGAAATTGCCAACAGAATGGCTAATCTTAGACACATTTGGACACTCATTTCTAACAGAAGAGACAACCTCTGGGCCAATTAGGTGAGAACTCAGCTCATTAGGGATAGGTGTTTCTGGTCAATTTGCCCTCCTCAGGCGTGCTTAAGCAATTGGAAAAAAATTCTAAAGCTTAAAGGTATGGCCAGAGCTATGATCTTGACAAAAGTGGGGAATGGATCTAAAACCTTCTTTTGGGAGGATAACTGGTTGTAAGGGGCCTTCTCTCTATCAACACTACAAGAGATATTTTACTCAACTCACCAATCCTACCTGATCAGAGACTTGATTCTCTTTTCCATGATGGCCGATGGCATTTTCCTCAATCTATGGTTGATCTCTTTCCAGATATTATCAGCTCTCCTCCTCTGTCTGCAACTGATGACATGTATGTTTGGCTGTCATCACCTTCAGGATCATTTTCGCTTAGCCACACAATTAGATGGATGTCAACACACAGTTTCCCAAAGTCGTGGCACCATTTGATCTGGAGTCCTCTCTCCATCCCAAAGTGTAAGTTCTCTTTGTGGCTCGCTGTGCAAGGTAGACTTCCCACCCTTGATCAAAGCAGCATGAGATCATTCGCTAGGTCCAGAGTCTGTAAGCTATGTAATATGGTAGACATCTGCAACCTTTAACTATGACATGTGCAACCTTTATCTATTTTTCATATAACCTTATGTGCAATCCTTATATATCTCTTATACAAACCTTTATCTATGCTCTCTCAATTTTATCTTTCATGCAACCTTTATCTATGTTCTCTTGCTTTTTTCCATCCAAGAAAAATGCAGAATCACTGGGTAAAGTAAAGAAAATGCAATATTAACTCTTTTCATCATTATGGACTATAAAAGTGTTGCAGTTGTATGAAAAATACATAAATGTTGCACATCTCATACCTAAGGTTGCACAAAAAGTAGAGAAATGTTACATTAATCTTTTTCTATGACACGTGCAACCTTTAATTATGACATATGCAACTTTTATCTAGTTTTCGTGCAACCTTTATCTATGCTCTCTCGTTTCTTTACACATGAGGAAAATGCAGAATCACTGAGTAAAGTAAAGAAAACCCAATAAAAATACCGAAATGTTGAATAAATCATAGCTAAGGTTGCACTAATCTTTTTCTATAACTCGTGCAACATTTAACTATGACATGTGCAACCTCTTTTTATTTTCCGTGTAACCTTAGCTATGATATGTGCAAACTTTATATATCTTTAATGCAACCTTTATCTATGCTCTCTTGCTTCTTTTCACACGAGGAAAATATTGAATCACTGGGTAAAGTAAAGAAACCCAATATCAACTCTTCTCATCATTATGGACTTTAAAAGCGTTGAAAATTGCACGACTATTAGACAAAGGAGGTTACACGTATCTAGGTTGTATGAAAAATACAAAAAGGTTGCACATCTCATATCTATGCTCTCTTGCTTCTTTTCATACGAGGAAAATGCAGAATCATTGGGTAAAGTAAAGAAAACCCAATATCAACTCTTTTCATCATTATGGACTATAAAAGCGTTGCAGATTGTAGACTATTAGGTAATGTATCATATATATAATGGTTGTCTTAAAAATACAGAGAGGTTGAACATATCATAGCTAAGGTTGCACAAAAAGTAGAGAAAGGTTGCATTAATCTTTTTTTTGGTAACACGTGTAACCTTTAACTATGACATATGCAACCTTTATCTATTTTTCGTGTAACCTTAACTCTTCCTTCTACGAATTAAGCATCCCACTCCAACCCATTCTGGTCCTTCCCAATGACAAGCATCCCACCAAACCTTCAGCCACAGCCACGCATTGCCACCAATACCATCACCGGAACCACCTCCACCCCACCCACTTACCATCCACCATGAATAGTTTAAAGCTTGTGTATTGTTGATAATCATACCTTGCCTCTGATTCAATTAGACATTGGCTAGGGTTCATTAATCTCTTAAGGGCATGTTTGGACAATGCCGTTGTTCATTAACTTTTGTGCTTTCTTCATTTGCTTTGTATGCCTGCTTGGGCTTACTTTAGATCACTTTCTTTTGTAACCTTAAGGCTTTGGGCCTATCATATAGGGCTTGGGGTATGCCCCATTTGCATATGTAAATTTTTTTCATTTATGTTGTTATCCTCATTTACCGGAAAAAAAAAAAATAAAAAAATAAATAAAAATTGAGTTTGAAGTGTGCTTGGGTTGCTAGTCCCTCAACCAAAATACAATTCTAATTAAGTTCAAACTAAGATTTTTCAACTTAGGCCAGCCTTGTGTAAAAATGATAATCCAAGTCTACAACAAATTGGGTTAGGTTTGAATTGCCCATTTCAAGTAACAAAATTTATCCAACTAATACCAAAAGACATCTAGGTATAGGGACAAAAATCAGCTCCAGTGCACCTCTCACTAGAGTCTGTCCAGTGACGATCCAACGGTTCAAATCAAATCCACGTCAGCTCACTTGCTTTATCAGCACCAACTTAATGCCATCTCAGTGCCTAGTCATCTACTTAAGTAACAAAGTTACTGATATACAATTTCTTTTACTACATATACAAATACCCCATATAATATATACTTATACATTATACGTTATATAATATATCATATACAAAATTATTTTATTCCATTATACTTTACCTTTACCTTTTCAGAAATATCCATCATACTTCACCTTTACCTTTTTCAAAAAAACCTTTTAATTTCTTCTTCTTCTTCATTATTTGGTCTGGTTCATCTTTCTTCTTCTACCCCCACGATCATTTGCTCTGGTTGGTCTTTCTTCTTCTACTTCCACTGTTATATATTTCCAATCTAAATCTTGTCAAAAGCTGTGAATAGAAAGATTTACAAATTCTTTTAGTAGGGTACTATACATTTGGGAAACTTGAAATCTGAATGGCTACATCTTGTTTTCACTATATTATTTGTAGATTAAAAAAAAAAAAAAAACTAATTTCTACCGGTGGCACAAGAGTAGAAAAGAACAATAAGGGAGGTATAACGAAGTTATATTATTTACTTGATATTCTTCATTTTATAACTTCAATTCCATTGTAAGTTAAAGTTATATCATTTTATTTATTATTAGTCACAAAATAATATATTTAGCAATGTAAAATTACATTAATATATTAATTGATATATAAATAGGCATAATATAAATGAAAAAATAATATTTTGAAATAGCTTCAATACAATTGAGAGAAAAAGATGTTTTTGTACAACTTAGCCTTTATATATAAATTGAAAGCAAATTATAAATAAATTTTTAAATAGTTTCAATGTACTGAGTAATATTTTCTTTTTGAGTTGAATAATAGAATTCGAGTGTTCTTTATAAGTATGTGGACTGGTTTCTTTCTTCCAAATATTTGCACCTACACAAATAAAAATATTTTACAAATAACATCAGGATTTAAAAGTAATATGTTTCAAACCTAAATTATATGTAACATCTTAACTTACTTATAACATGTATCATATATTATTTTTATGTGACTTGTATCAGTAAAAATATGAATTAAATTCGACATCAAACAAATATGTTTTAGAATGACATATAATTCATATATTTAACATATTTTACGTTGTTATGTCATTCTAAAACATATGTTTGGTATTAAATTTAATTTAAACTTTTATAGATACAAGTCACATAAAAATAATATATGATACATGTTACAAGTAAGTTAAGATGCTACATATATTTTAGGTTTGAAACATATTACGTTAAATTAATGACGTTATTCGTAAAATATGTTTATTTGTGTAGGTGCAAAGATTTGGAAGAAATAAATTAATACATAAACTTAACATATTTTACGTTGTTATGTCATTCTAAAATATATTTGTTTGATGTTAAATTTAATTCATGTTTTTACTGATACAAATCATATAAAAATAATATATGATACATGTTACAAGTAAGTTATGATGTTACATATAATTTAGGTTTGAAACATATTACGTTTAATTTCTGCCATTATTCGTAAAATATGTTTATTTATGTAGGTGCAAAAATTTGGAAAAAAGAAATTAATCCATAAACTAAACATGTTTTACGTTGTTATGTCATTCTAAAACATATTTGTTTAATGTTGAATTTAATTTGATTTTTTATTGATACAAGTCACATAAAAAATAATATATGATACATGTTACTGCAGAGGGCTTGTGGAAAGAATTACTCGCAGGATTAACCATTGGTCCTCTAACTTCCTCTCCTATGCAAGTAGGGTTTAGTTTATTCAATCAGTGCTGTTTAGCATGGTCAACTACTGGTCCAGTATTTTTGTTCTTCCTAAGTTAATGCTTGCTGAAATTAATCAACTGATGAAGAACTTTCTTTGGACGGGCACTGAAGACAAGTACTCAGGGGTGAAAGTGGCTTGGACTAGAGTCTGTCAACCTAAAGAGTGTGGTGGACTTGGGTTTAGATGCTTGGAAACTTCTAATTTAGCCGCCTCCCTAAGGTATATTTGGACTTTGCTCTCAGGCCATAGAGACAATCTATGGGCTTTATGGGTTACGAGACTTTCGCCACTCGGACTTATCTGCCAGATGACCTGTGGTTCTTCGATTCGGTGCTATACCGAAATGTTTTTATGGCCGGCCATAAGATACAGAGGTGCTACGACTTTCTGACAGCTTTATACGTCTTCTATACAGGGCACTGGCTATCCATTCCTGCGCTCATCTGGAGCATTATGATGAAGCTGTATGTTGACCATATCAGCAAGGCCAAGCCCAAACGGGCTAAGTATCTCCCATTCGGCCATCTCATCACACAAATTCTGAGAGACCAGTGTTATCCCTTCCAGCTACGGGAGCGTACTGAGTCTGGGGCCTGCTCATGCAAGAAGAAAGATTGGAATAAGAGCTACCAGGCTCTTATCAAGAGTCTATAGGACGATGCTGTAGAGGTAGCTGAGGAGCTGGAGAGAGAGGAGTTGGAGCAGGCAGCGGCAGCAGCAGCAAAGTAGGTGGCAGATGATGTACCAGTTGATCCGCCTGCCATGTATATGGATATTGACTTGGAGCAGCTCACAGAGGACCCAAAGCATCACTTTCCGGCTGGGTCGCTCGTTCATGATGAGGAGCAGGCTCAGGATCATCATTCTCCCGCTCCAGCAGCACCTGAGGCTCCAGTTCAGATACCCAACTTCGGAGAGCGTCTTCAAACTCTGGAGGATGGCATGGTTTCCATCCGGGATGATATTGCTTTACTCTGCATAGATGTTATAGCTGCATTACGTAATCTATCCAGAGACATTCGCGGAGCATGCCCTGCCCGTCTTTCCTCCTCCACTTGATATTTCTATATCTTATTCTCCTATTATATATCTGTGATATCTGTCATATTCTTGATACTGTTTTATACTTGCGGCTATTTTGTTGGCCTAGACACTGGATGTACTGTACTATACTTTACTTCTCTTTTATGCATACTTTGTTTATGGATGTCATATATGCGTATTGATATAACTGTCTATAATTGACTCCATCAGGTGCATCCCAGTGACTTCAGTGAGAGAGAGTACTACCCGAATTTTTTAGGACCACCCTTTTTCCTCTCTCCTTACTTTAATTTCTTATCACATTTACACTTGCATGTCCACTGTGCACTATTATTGTCCCCTTTGTTGTCTAATGAACTTTTATCCAGTGCCATCTTTTCAGGACCATAGTTAATCCCAAGTTTGGGGGGGCTATGCCACCTACTTTGGATACTTGTGTCTCGGCCATTCTTTGCTTAGCTGCACTGGTATACTCTTTCTTTTGTTCTCTTTACACATTAAGGACATTGTGCCATTTAAGTTTGGGGGGGGGGGGGGGGTAATGGTGTAATTGCAGTATTTTCTTTGGTCCATAACTAGCTATGATCTTGATCTTTTGAGGACTATATTACTTAAAATTTAAAAATTGCTTAACTTGAGAGTCCAATACTCCATGTATGCCTTGTGGATGCCATTTATGAGTAATTTTTTTAAAAGATTGATATCTTGCTTGCACTTGTAGTCCACATCATCCTAATTTTATGATTGTTTTGAGATTCACTCTAGTATTCTACACTAGCACAGGCGCATACTGGCATTCATTTGTGGGGTACATGCTTTGTTGATTATTGAATTGATTATATCCCAATTGAGCTAGTAGTGCATTGAAAGCTTTTATTTTGATAAACGTGGATAACAACCCCTTTTCACTAAGTAGCCGGGATTCTAGCCTCATCAAGCACTGAACTTCTCGCGCCGAAAGGTGGAGGGCCCAAACTCTAGGTTAATAATTGAACTTGCTTAAAAAAAAAAAAGGTTGCAAAAGCAATAAAAAAGTGAGGACTTCTTCCAAAATGTGAGAAGTGGGAAATGATTAGATGGAGCTTGTTTTGATTTGTAGCCTAGTTGATTTGACCTTGTAAGTCCTTAGGGATGTTTGAACACCTAGGGCCCTAAAGTCGTCCGGTTTGGGAGTCATTGACCTAACGCTCGACCTCATGGATTGCTAGAAAGCTTAATAGATCAACACATTGCACTATGCTTCCATCTTTGATCCTAAAAAAAAAAAAAAAATCGAGTAAAAAGAATAAGCGCATCTAGAACAATAAAGCTTTAATAAAAGGTTCACTTTTTTTGTCTTGATGCTCGGTACTAGATTTGTGTGCTAGTTTGAGGGTAAGGATGTGATCATTTCTTTAGTTGGCTAAAATAGTAACATACTTGATACCGGTCCACTCAAAAAGGATTCTAGAGTTGTTTTGATTTTCATGATCATTTTCTTGATGTGTGGAGGACCATACTTACTTGCTTGATGTTAAAATTTTGTGAGATTGCTTGAAAAGGGTTGAAAAATTACATACTTGAGGTAGTTTTCTCCCAATGCTTGTTTGCAATATTGGTGCCTCTTTCAAAAGAATGAGCTTAATGTTTATGGGTATCATTTATGGAAATCCTCACGAGACTTTACTCGTCCACTAGGGGTAACCTAGGGGCTTAAAAGGCTTGTTGCATATGCTAAATGTAATCGTGTTCCCTACGAAAGTGGCGTTATCCATTCATTGCTTTCTAGTTCATAGTTGTATAGTTGTTCATTTCATTCCTTTACTTTCTAGTTCATTGCTAGGGACTAGCAATATTTAAGTTTGGGGGTGTGATGAGTGCTGAAAAGTGCGCATTTAAACCCCTTAAGCTTAGGTATTCTAGGACCTTTATCTATCTTATTTTTTCGCTTTAGATTAATTTTGTATTATTTCCATTTTCAGGTACTTATCCCTAAAATAAGCTAACTCAGCTAAATAAGAGCATAATTGAAGCAATCTTAAGATGAATCAAAGAAAAGAGCAAAGTGGGAGCAAAAGGTAGCAAGTGGTGGAAATTTAGTAAGTTCGATCGATCTCAGAAAATATTCGATCGATCGAAAGTTCATCGATCTCAGCATTTTAAGATGGATCCAAGCTCTTTTGTCCTTATCCAAAGATCCCACAAAGTTCGATTAATCCAACTTTATTCCGATAGATCGAAAAGATTCGATCTTATCTAGTTGTACCACCCTACCTACCACATTTGTCTCTTTCCCAAAAATATCTTCAAAATATCTCAAAGTTGTCTTTATCCAAAAAGGCACCGCCATAGAGGATCGATCCAGCTTAAGTTCGATAGATCTCAGCCATGTTCGATTGATCTCACCACAAGTTCGATCGATCGAACTTCCCAAAGCGCAAGAAAATCCAATTTCCAGCTCATTAAAAGTTATCTCATATCCAATCATTGGAAGGAATATTGGTGTACGAGCCTAGCTCATTGGGGGTGATATTTAACCTACCTATATAAGGAATATGAGCCATTCTTGACATATACTAGATACATACACTAGAGACACAATTTCTATATTCTTAGTGAGGAAGAAAAGAAAGGAGGAGGCTAGAGACACAAGCTTGGAGTTCTTCCATCAACTAAGAAGATGAGCAATCTCTACTATGGAGTTAGCCCTTGAGGGTTAGAGGACACCAACCATGAGTGGCTAGACATCCTCTTGGGGCAAGAGTTAGCCCTAAGCATGCTTTCTACATCTTGATTTATGTATTTTTGAGGGGATTTGTATTGTGATACATATTTTGACACTTATATATATATATATTTTGTTTATTCAATGATTTGTGTGGTTTAATGCTTCCAATTGATCATCTCATTCTATCCATATGACTATGTATGCTAGAATAGATGTTCATGTGTTTATCTCTATTTCTTGTGTTATTGATGCATGTCTATGTGTATTAATGCTATATATCTAGAGATTGTCAAGACATAGTGCTTAATAGAATGCTCTTGTGGTTTATTTAATGGTTCATACTCATTTTTTGATGGATTATGCCTCTCCCTTAGTTTACTTAGTTTAATTTTATGTCATTAGCTTAATTGTAATGTAGTTGTAGTTTAGGTGTTAAATGGGAGGACAATCCGTGCTTGTTGTTTGATGTTCCATACTTATGAAAGCAAGTAGCATATATCTCTAACCTTGTGATATGTTTAGATTGTGAGCTTAAAAATATGATTAATGCCTTAATTTGATATATTGTGCTATCCACCATGTTGCTTAGACAATATATGCTTAATTTGTCATCCTGCTTATTGAAACAACCACACACACACACTATGTTACAATACATGTTTTCTCCCTCATTAATCATTCATTAAGGGTGTAGAAAAGTTATGCTTAGTGGTGATCTCTAAACTCCAAGATCTCTCTTTTATTTTCTCTCCATTACATTTAATTGCCTACTTTAGTATAAATTGCATCTTAGTGTAATTCAACCACCAACTAATCTTTTGACTACTCAACCTACTAACCCTAATCTCGATTCCACAACCTAATACGACCCACCAATCCTTTGGGTTGATCCCTACTCGCCCTAACTATATTTTTAGTGAAAGGTGGGAGTGGCAATTTCTAAATGTAAAACTTGGCCACATTCATCATAGCCCTACACCACTATCTTTTGGTTCAAGCTTTGATGGGCCGCGACAGCTCACACCAGTATTATATAATCATATATGTGCCTGATTTATATTATGCTCATCTCTGGATTTAAATTGATGTATTATTATATTTATTTTCATCAATTATGAATTGTGTGATGTAATGCACTAGTATGGGATGGTGGCATTCTAGGGATGGATTAACTTATCAATTAAGTCCTACCTATTTTATATAAGGAAATAGATTAACTAAAATGTTAAGTCCTCCTTATATTCAAGTTAGATCATCTGAACAAGTTAAATGACTTATAGATGATTAATTGTAGAGGATTAATTATAGAGGATTACTTGTAGAGGTTTAATTATAGAGGATTATTTGTAAATGATTAATTATAGAGGATTACTTTATACTGGATAGGATGGTTAATGTATTTATATATATAATTATGTGCCATAAAATGAGCTTGAGTCTCATGATCAATGGTTAGGGTGCGTATATTGCCAGGGATGTGTAGCTAGATATAGTGTAGTTTTGTACCCAGGTAGGTCTAGGTACTCATGCCCACTATATGTGTGTTTTGCATGTTACCTTCTATTCAGGTTGAGACAACCCTATTGTCTGGTGAGGGTCCTTTAGTGTGTACATATATATATATATATATATGGACTACTAGTTATTGTTGGATTGACTAGGATGTGTATGTGTATTAGATCTCTGCTTGGACTGTAGTAGAGTAGAATTTGTTTATGGGCCTGACCCACAATTATTTTTTAGGTGTTCGTCAGGAGTAAAGATTATTTGTGCTAAGAAGGGATCAGTCTGTTTCACTCTTCCGGATTATCTACATAGGAGTTTCCTTTTTGTTTCAGTGTTCTGATGTGGACAGTTATTACTGTCATTTGTTCAGTTAGGATTTTCTAGGGGTACACATAGTATGGATTCCTGAGTTGTATTAGTTTGGAGGATTGGTTGAATCAGAATAAGTTACTATCTAATGAAAATTTATTCTGAGGATTAATTATTGGATTGTCATTTTAGTTTCTTTTCAGTATTTTATTTATTCTGTTTAACATATTTGTATTCTATGTTCGATTATTGCCGATTTATTTTGATATCTCCGGGTATTCGGGCATAGGTATGGGCCTGGCCAACCCGTATTCAGAAATTCGGGGGTATCACAGTTGGTATCAGAGCATTCCAGCTTCAAGTGTTTGTAGGAGTGTCTTTCGTTATATGACTTACGCGTTGCGTCTCTTAAAACTTATAGCCCATATTAGGATTCGTTGTACTCTAGTTACGGTTCGTTAAGATGAGCTGATGTCAATAATATTTTGTAATCACAGAATGGTTGGCACCAGGAAGAGGATGGGGTCCAAGGTGAAAGCAATAAAACCCAAAAGAATTATATGAGTACGTTATCCCTAATTCTGCTAGAAGGGATCGAAGGTTTAGTTCCGGTTGGCGCTATTTTAAAGTATAAGCCAAATAAGGTTTTAAGTGTACATGATAGGTCACCATATATCGGGGTCTACAAGATTTCAAATTTTCTCATAAAGGAGACAAGCGAGGAAGAGGAGCCCAAAAAGGATTATAAAGAAGGAGATTTCAGCGTATCCAAGAAAGAGGGTACTAAGTCTTGAAGATAATTGATCGCACAAGGGTGATCTTATTTGTTAGTAGTATAACAAATGGTATTAGTAGAATTGGTGTTGATCAATCTATATATAATTGAACTTTCAGAAGTTTAGGGATCTGATGAAGTTCTTAGCAGAACGAAAGATATGATTTTATATCACATTGAAAAGAGCATTGGTGTTATGTTGTGATGTTCAAAGTTGCTTTACAAAGTCATATTAGACAGTTTGCATTCCGCATATAAGGAGGCTGAGGGTTAAGTCCTTGGTATATGCTTAGGCAAAAATATATTACTTTTAAGTTATGTTATAAAGGATATGTTTTGAGGTTGGATGATTACCCACAAAACTATTAAAGAAATTGTGTGAAACAATTTTTGCAATTTGATTTCAGAGGAGATGTTCCTTAGAAAGAAGGATGTTGTAATGACCCGGTCATTTTTCTCTTTTCCTTTTTCTTGAAATTTTATGGATAAATATTTTCCGTTTGATTTCCTTTTCCGAGTTCTGTTTCTTATCACATAGTGTCATCTTGAGTGCTTGGAATTGGTTTATAAGACTCTTTCTTGTGGATTGACAACTTCTTTTAAGGACCGAGTCATTTCCGCATTTTTCAATTTTTTTTTACACTATGCATTATTCCGTCCTTTTCCCTATTTTGTCCTATCTCCGTTTGTCAGCTTTTGGCACAACCTCACTTTTTGTGCTCGGAGTTAGTTTTTGACTCCACGTGCCATCATCTGAAGTGGTTTTCTCGAAATACGTATCTTTACTTTTGCAAAAAAGTACTTTGGTTGCTCCCGGTGTCCGTAGGGGCATGGATGCACAGTTCTTTAGAATCATTTTCTTTTCTTGGGGTGTTTTTCATAAATATCTTTTGAAGATATTTTATTTCAGTGCCATCTAAGAAAATATCTTTTGGAAGATATTTTCATTTTGGGGCAGTTTCGCACTTAACCCTTTTTGTAGGGGCCATTGCGCAATTAACGAAAATTATTGCAAAATACCTTGTTTTGAGCCTGGATCCTCGTATGGGATTCATTTTCACATTTCGTCGAGTCTTAGACTCTTAGAATTTCCTTTTGGTCATTTTTCTCCAGTTTTAGGGTTTCTGGCCTTAGTTGTCGCCGAACTTGTTAGGGGCATATCTCTCTGCTCGGGACTCAATTTTCGATGCCGTTTCTTTTGTTGTTCATCTTTTATCATTTGAATCTTTTTCATGCACAAAGTTTTTCCGTTTGAGCGCGTCTGCTCAAATTCCACTTTTTCGGACCCTACGGGGCACTTTTATGATTTTCCTATAAATAGAAAGTCATAAAGTTAAAAAGTCACTTTTTCTCTTCTTCTTCCTCTCTTTGGCTGGCAACCATGGATGTCCATGGAGATGCCACCTTTTTTCTCCTCCTTTGATCCACTTTTCCTTAGTGAAAAGTCTTCGGCCTTTACGTTTGTTGTTCCCCTCGACATGGTCTATCTTTCACCCTTAATTGAATCTATTTCTGACCATTTCTTGAGTTTGGGTTTGAAGTCAAGTTGTGATTTTCATGTGGCTTCCTTGGGATTCTTGTTCATCGTGTTGTCCCCGACTAAACCCTTCGGTATCGTTGGATTCGGAGCACTTTTCTTTCGGTGGAGATTCGAGATTTTCATCTCAACTTGAGGTAGGGGTGTTATAATTTATGATTCTTGTTATACAACATGTTATTGATGCTTATACAACATGTATGCTTGCTTTTGTTCAAGATCTAGAAATTTATTTAAATTTGATTTAAATTCTACTTAATTATACTATGCTTGTTTTCCATTTTTGACTTGATATATGGCATGGCCATGACTTAATCCTTGACATATATTAATCTTGGATCATTTGAACAACTTTTGAAATCTAGATATTTACCTAATTTTAAATGAATTAAATTTCACATGATGATATCTTACTCACTTTGTGAAATTGATGTGATAGTTGCAATTACCATGAAATGGACATTCACATATATTATTTTGAGAATTTTTCGACAACTTTGATTTCCAGAGAAATTAAATAATTAGCTTAATTAATTTCTACTTAGTGTTCTAATGATTTAGACTTATATTTCATGTGGTTTTTGTCTATTTAGCATGTATCATGACTTGTTGCAACTTTGCACCATTAATGTAGTTAATGAACTTGCACCCTTACATTGGAATGATTTAATTGTTCATGTGTTGTCTAGTAAATAATCAAATCATTTATCTTATACTTGAGGTATATTCACATCAATGGATTCCTTGTGTTTTAAATCCTAGTTTGTAGTCTATATAGATGCACTTGATGATTTCTTGACATTTCACATGCCATCATAGTTGAGAACTTAGGGCATAACTTATGTGTTCCAAAATACTTGTTTACTTGCATAGATACTATGCCTTGTTCATGATATCATGTATAAACCTTATCATGTTAACTGGAATGTTCCAATCTTGTTTCATTGCATAGATATTATGCCTTATCCTTGATTTCGTGTATTAAACTTTTCGTGTCATGTGGAGTGATCTAACTTGCACAAATTGCATAGATATCATGCATTATCTTTGATTTCAAGCATGTCCTTGTCGTGTTAATTGAATTGTTTCAATCTTGTTAACTTTCTTAGTTATCTCGTTTCATGTTACTTCGGGCTATCGTGACTTATGAATGATCCTATACATGTAACTTGACTTATATTCTAGGTGGCATGGACCATATGTAATGATTTATATCAACATGCAAAACCTCTAAACCCTTAGATTTCAAGTGTTATCTCTTGAAGATCTAAGAACCTTGTCGTGTTATATGGAGTATTTCCTGCCATGTTTAATTACATAGACATTATGCTTTGTCATGGATTTCACTCCTTAAGTTTCAAGTGTCCATTCTTGTTTAGAACCTCTTGTGTTATATGAAACGCCCCAATCTTGTTCACTTGCATAGATATTATGCCTTGTTCTTGATTTCTTGTATAATTTCTATCGTGTTAATGTCTCAATCATGTAAATTGCATTGATAATGTGATTCTTGTATTCCAGTATCTTCTTGTCATGTTGAATGAATATTTCCAAATCTTGCTTAATTGTATTGATAATGCAATTCATGTTGATTTATATTCAAGTATCTTTCCTATCGTGTTCTTTGGATTATCCCAAACTTGATTCGTTTCATATATGTATGCATATCATGATACTTGTTAACACTGCTCTATGGTAGCTTAGGATGCTCCCTGAGTTGAACTTTGACATAGACATTAGGTAGCATGACCCTTTTGAATCGTTTCATGCTAGTCTAAAAATTTGAAAGAAATCGAGTCGATGCATGCTCATTCTCTACGAGTAAACTTGTTTACTCACCTCGAAGTTACTGGGGGGCTATTTCAGGTACGAAGACTTGGTTCATGATGTGTACATAAGTACACTTTTTTCAATGTATTTGATATGTGTGAGATGAGGCCGGAGGCCATTGACCATTATTTTGTATCCTATGTATCTTTTGATTTCTTGAAATACTATGAAAACCTTGAAAAATCGCAAGTCATTGCTTCACCATGTTTGCATCGGGTGTGGGAAATTCATTTTCATTCTTTCATGGGGTCTCATTAATCATGTTTGAAGTGTGGCCAAGGGCCAAACGGTAATTTGAAATCATTTGTCAATTTTGGTTTTTATGTTTTCCATTTCAAGTCCCTTTTTGCCTTTTTGGCCGTTGGGGGGTCGGATTTTGCATTGGCTATGATTTTAGGTTGTGGACCATTGTAGTATGTCCTAATAGGTAAGTTATATTTGCGTGCATGGTTGTTTTCAAGAAAAACCTCATCCTCGGTGGTTTAAGCTTCCTATGGACTCATTTCGAATTTTTATTGCATAATCTGATCCAGGGGCATTCTAGACTTTTCACATCAATTGCATTTTCTTATTTTAACATGGTTGCTTAGAAAATGTGATTTTAGGGGGTGTTTCTTCTTCGTGTTTTTCCAGAAAATGTCATCTTGGTATCGGAAATCCATCGCAAAGTTTAGCTTTCAGTTATTCATTTTAGCAACTTTTTAGACCTCTATGACCAGATTTCATGGAGGGGCATTTTGGGCATTTTACAGTGTGATTTTTTCACTTCCTTTCGTCATGTAGAAAACTGAATTTTGAGGGGGGTTTCTTCTTTGTGTTTTTCCAAAAAATGTCATGTAGGCCCTCAAAATCCCATTTTTTCCCGAAAAACCCTTCTTGCCAGGTTTTCTTTGCTGAAGCCTATTGTTTTTGTTATCTAACCGGTTAGATGGGGTCATCTAAACGGTTAGATGTGCTTGGGCAGTGTTTTGGTCGTCATTTTTGGCCTTCTAACCGGTTAGAAAGGCTTGGTAACCGGTTAGATGTTCTAGGGTTGACTATTTTGACCGTTTTACCCCTGTTTCTTCCGTTAGCCATATCTTCTTCATTCGGACTCCAAATCAAGTGATTTTTGAGTCTAAGTTCATTAATTTTTTGTTGTCTTTCCAATGGTGTGCTTGGTAGCACCCACTTTTATGTTGAAAATGACCATTTTTCCCCTAGGTTCATTCTTATCCGATTTTGAAACGCCGCTTCCGCATTTATTCCTTTGGGTTCCGTGACCTCATGGAAGGTCATCTTAGGGTCTTAGAGGTGTGTTATGCCTTGAGAGACCATTGTCTTGTTTCTTTTGCTTCCGCATCTGGATCCGTTATCGGGTTAATCTTCGGTTCATCACAGGACACTGGGTTGAAAAATCCAGGGTCACGACAAGTGGTATCAAAGCGTCCAGGTTCGAATACCTTGGACGATGGGTTTTGGGTGCATATCATGCTCACGTTGTTTTGCTTTGATATGTCATTAGTGTCATGATAACATGTCTTATTTGATAATATGTCTTGTATGATAACATGTTCATATGCTCATGTGTTTTGAGACATCTATCATTTGTTAAGTATGCTTTGTGTGTATATATGCTTCCTGATAACATGGTCTGTGTCACTATCATGTCCTAGTATGATATCATGTCTGCGTGCTTATGTTAGCATGACCGTATGCGACGTATGTCGGCATACCTTACGCTTTTCATTCACGTGTATTATCGTACCATGTACTTAATTGCTTCTTGATAACATTTCTTGACTTGATAACATATATGTTTGCTTATGTGGCAACTCGTTCAGAAGCTTACTTTGACTGTCTTAGTGTATGATATATTCTTGTTTACCTTAGCACATGGTACCTGCTTGTTATTCTAAAATGTGGTATATGTTTGTCTGCCTAAGTACATTGTATGCACTTGTTCATCTTAACATGATTATATGTAGCATATCATCATGCTTTATGTTTTTTTCCTGTATCCACTGACATGTTTTACGTGATCTTACTACTTGCGTGAGTAGATAGTCTTTTGCTATGTTGCATGCTAGCTGTTTCCCTTTTGTCAAGTTTTGACATTGTCTCATAGGATCTATCGCGTTCCTTGGATGCATTCTTGTTTTACAAGTTTCTTCATTGGATAGGAGAAATTCAGTCTGTAAGGACCCATGTCGGGAACCTTCTTATCTGTTTTCTTGGTTGGATGTTTTAAGACCTTAGTCTGACGGTTGATGCAAGTAAGGCTCATGTGAGCGTAACGGACTGCGATTCATTTTTTTTTTCCTTGTATGGAGGAGTGACACGTGGGCCAGGGAGGCACCGTTTCATTTCCTTTTCCTTTGTGGCTTCATGACGTGGTTGGGGAGTGTCATGGGTGTTTTTGCAATGTAGGAACTGTTGGCTCTACTTACATCGAGGATTTAAGGCCTTAAGCGTAGCGTTGCCTATGACATTGTTGTCAGAGTTTTGGGATTGGCCAAGATGGTTTGGCCAAATATCATTGGACCATACCCTACTCTCTTAAAATGCCTGGTTCTCGTAGTGCTTCTAGTAATGATCATTTCTGACATTGATGTCTTCATATCAATAGGTTTGTCTGAGTTGACTTGGTTGGGGCATGTTATGAACTAGTGCCTTATACTGTCATGCTACCTTACTGACGAGTAAGTGTAGGCGGGTTCTAGTTGCTGTTCGTACTGCCTTGTCACTTTCCTCTTCTATCATGTTTCAACGTTTCATTGTCTCGGATTCTCTCAGTGGTTAACGTTGAGTTAATGTGCCGATTCGTGTGAGGTGTTGTCTCAGTTCGTGTTTCTCATTCCTTCGGTTGATTTAGAAACTTCTGGTGTTGTCCTTTAGTACTTTATGAGCTGTTTTTTGTTTGACCTTTTGTTTGGTCCCTGTTCTGTTCTTTCCTGTATGTTCTGAATTTCGAGGACGAAATTCCTTTAAGGAGGTTTGGTTATAATGACCTGGTCATTTTCCTCCTTTCCTTTTTCTTGAAATTTTACGGATAAATATTTTCCGTTTAATTTTCTTTTCCGAGTTCTGTTTCTTATCACATAGTGTTGTCTTAAGTGCTTGAAATTGGTTTCTGAGACTCTTTCGTGTGGATTGACAACTTCCTTTAAGGACCGAGTCATTTCTACATTTTTCATATTTTTTTTGACACTATGCACTATTCCATCCTTTTCCATATTCTGTCTTATCTCTGTTTGTCAGTTTTTGGCACAACCTCACTTTTCATGCTCGGAGTTAGTTTTTGACTCCACGTGCCTTCATCTTAAGTGGTTTCCTCGAAATACGTATCTTTACTTTTGCAAGAAAGTACTCTAGTTACTCCAGGTGTCCATAGGGGCATAGATTCACAGTTCTTTAGAATCTTTTTCTTTTCTTGGGTGTTTTTCATAAATATCTTTTAAAGATATTTTATTTTAGGGGCATCTAAGAAAATATCTTTTGGAAGATATTTTCATTTTGGGGCAATTTCCCAGTTAACCCTTTTTATAGGGGCCATTGCGTAATTAACGAAAGTTATTGCAAAATAGCTTGTTTTGAGCTTGGATCCTCGTACGGGATTCATTTTCACATTTCGTCGAGCTTTGGACTCTTAGAATTTGCTTCTGGTCATTTTTCTGCAGTTTCAGGGTTTTTGGCTCCGGTTGTCGCCGAACTTGTTAGGGACATATCTCTCTGCTCTGGACTCGGTTTTTGATGTCATTTCTTTCGTTGTTCATCTTTTATCATTTTAAATCTTTTTCATTCACTTTTAGGGATTTCCTATTAATAGAAAGTCATAAATTCAAAAAGTCACTTTTTCTCTTCTTCTTCCTCTCTTTGGCCGGCAGCCATGGATGTCCATGGAGCTGCCATCTTCTCTCTCCTCCTTTGATCCACTTTTCCTTAGTGAAAAGTCTTTGGCATTCATGTTTGTTGTTCCCCTCGACGTGCTCTACCTTTCACCCTTAATTGAATTCATTTCTGACCATTTCTTGAGTTCAGGTTTGAAGTCAAGTTGTGATTTTCATAGGGCTTCCTTGGGATTCTTGTTCATCGTGTTGTCCCCGACAAAACCCTTCGGTATTGTTGGATTCGGAGCACTTTTCTTTCAGTGGGGATTCGAGATTTTCATCTCAACTTAAGGTAGGGGTCTTATAATTTATAATTCTTGTTATATAACAAGTTATTGATGCTTATACAACATGTATGCTTGCTTTTGTTCAATATCATGAAATTTATTTAAATTTGATTTAAATTCTACTTAAGTGTACCATGCTTGTTTTCCATTTTTGACTTGATATATGGCACGGCCATGACTTAATCCTTGACATATATTAATCTTGGATCATTTGAACAAGTTTTGAAATCTAGAGATTTACTTAATTTTAAATTAATTAAATTCCACATGATGATATCTTGCTCACTTTTTTGAAATTGATGTGATATTTGCAATCACCATGAAATGGACATTCACATATATTATTTTGAGAATTTTTGGACAACTTTGATTTCTAGAGAAATTAATTAATTAGCTTAATAAATTTCTACTTAGTGTTCTAATGATTTGGACTTGTATTTCATGGGGTTTTTGCCTATTTAGCATGTATCATGACTTGTTGCAACTTAGCTCTATTAATGTAGTTAATGAACTTGCACCCTTACATTGGAATGATTTAATTGTTCATGTGTTTTAAATCCTAGTTTGTAGTCTATATAGATGCACTTGATGATTTCTTGACATTTCACATGCCATCATAGTTGAGAACTTAGTGCATGATTTGTGTGTTCCAAAATCTTGGTTGTGCATGGAACGTGGTTTAATGAAATACTTGTATATTGATACTATCTTGATTTGCACAACTTGTTGATTTTGGAACTAGGGATATCAATCAAGAATTGACATGGCTAGGACTTGGTTCTAGTACGGGGGAATGTCCCTCTACAACTATAGTGCGCACTAGGGGAAGGTACCCATGGGTTAGTAGCCCTAAAGTGATCCCAAGAGTACAGTTTTAATCCGGGCGATATTCGAGTTTCCACATTAGTTGATTTCACTCTTTAAATTTCAAGTTGCTATTCTTTGAAGATTTAAACTTGTCATGTACGTGAAATGCTCCAATCTTGTTTCATTACATAAATTTTATACTTTATTCGTGATTTCTCTCCATAAATTTGAAGTGTTGTATTCCTTGAAGATTTAAGACCTTTTCGTGTTAATTGGAATGTTCCAATCTTGTTTACTTGTATAGATACTATGCCTTGTTCTTGATATCATGTATAAACCTTATCGTGTTAACTAGAATGTTCCAATCTTGTTTCATTGTATAGATATTATGCCTTATCCTTGATTTCGTGTATTAAACTTTTCGTGTCATGTGGAGTGATCCAACTTGCTTAAATTGCATAGATATCATGCATTATCCCAGATTTCAAGCTTGTCCTTGTCGTGTTAATTGAATTGTTTCAATCTTGTTAACTTTCTTAGTTATCTCGTTTCATGTTACTTTGTGCTATCGTGACTTAGGAATGATCCTATACGTGTAACTTGACTTAGATTCTAGGTGGCGTGGACCATATGTAATGATTTATATCAACATGCAAAACCTCTAAACCCTTAGATTTCAAGTGTTATCTCTTGAAGATCTAAGAACCTTGTCGTGTTATATGGAGTATTTTCTACCTTGTTTAATTGAATAGACATTATGTTTTATCATGGATTTCACTCCTTAAGTTTCAAGTGTCCATTCCTTGAAGACTTAAGAACCTCTTGTGTTATATGAAACACCCTAATCTTGTTTACTTTTATACATATTATGCCTTGTTCTTGATATCTTGTATAACTCTTATCATGTTAATGTCCCAATCATGTAAATTGCATTGATAATGTGATTGTTGTATTCTAGTATCTTCTTGTCGTGTTGAATGAATATTTCCAAATCTTGCTTAAATGTATTGATAATGCAATTCATGTTGATCTATATTCAAGTATCTTTCTTATCGTGTTCTTTGGATTATCCCAAACTTGATTCGTTTTATATATGTATGTATATCATGATTCTTGTTGACATTGCTCTATGGTAGCTTAGGATGCTTCCTGAGTCGAACTTTGACATAGACGTTAGGTGGCATGACCTTTTTAAATTGTTTCGTGCTAGTCTAAAAATCTGAAAGAAATCGAGTCGATGCATGCTCATTCTCTACGAGTAAATTTGTTTACTCACCCCTAAGTTACTGGGGGGGGCTGTTTCAGGTATGAAGACTTGGTTCGTGATGTTCACCATTGCTTGGATGATTGTAAACTTGAGGATTTTAAATTCTTATAAAGGTTGGCTTGAAATGCTATTTGTAGTTTTTTTGTAAAAATGTGTATATTTGATTCTAGACATGTAATGTGTACATAAGTATACTCCTTTCAATGTATTTGACATGTGTGAGATGAAGCCGGAGGCCATTGACCATTATCTTGTATCCTATGTATCTTTTGATTTCTTGAAATACTTTGAAAACCTTAAAAAATCGCAAGTCATTGCTTCACCATGTTTGCATCGGGTGTGGGAAATTCATTTTAATTCTTTCATGGGGTCTCATTAATCATGTTTGAAGTGTGGCCAAGGGCTAAATGGTAATTTGAAATCATTTGTCAATTTTGGTTTTTATGTTTTCCATTTCAAGTCCCTTTTTACCTTTTTGGCCAATGGGGGTGTCGGATTTTGCATCGGCTATGATTTTAAGTTGTGGACCATTGTAGCATGTCCTAATAGGTAAGTTACGTTTGCGTGCATGGTTGTTTTCAAGACAAACCTCATCCTTGGTGATTTGAGCTTCCTATGGACTCATTTCGAATTTTTATTGTATAATCTGATCTTGGGGCATTATAGACTTTTCACATCAATTTCATTTTCTTCTTTTGACATGGTTGCTTAGAAAATGTGATTTTAGGGGGGGGGGGGGGGAGGGGGGGGGGGGTTTCTTCTTCATGTTTTTCCAGAAAATGTCATCTTGGTATCGGAAATCCATCGCAAAGTTCAGCTCTCAATTATTCATTTTAGCATCTTTTTGGACCTCCATGACCAGATTTCATGGAGGGGTATTTTGGGCATTTTACAGTGAATTTTTTTCACTTCCTTCAGTCACATAGAAAACTCAATTTTGAGCGGGGTTTCTTTTTTGTGTTTTTCAAAAAAATGTCATGTAGGCCCTCAAAATCCCATTTTTTTCCAGAAAAACCCCTGTTGCTAGGTTTTCCTTGCTGAAGCCTATTGTTTTTGTTAGCTAATCGGTTAGATGGGGTTATCTAAACGGTTAGATGTGCTTGGGCAGTGTTTTGGTCGTCATTTTGGGCCTTCTAACCGGTTAGAAAGGCTTGGTAACAGGTTAGATGTTCTAGGGTTGACTATTTTGACCGTTTTACCCCTGTTTATTCCGTTAGCCATATATTTTTCATCCGGACTCCAAATCAAGTGATTCTTGAGTCTAAGTTCATTAATTTTTCATTATGTTTCCAATGGTGTGCTTGGTAGCACCCACTTTTATGTTAAAAATGACCATTTTTGCCCTAGGTTCATTCTTGTCTGATTTTGAAACGCCACTTCCGCATTTATTCCTTTGGGTTCCGTGACCTCATGGAAGGTCATCTTAGGGTCTTAGAGATATGTTATGCCTTGAGAGACCATTGTCTTATTTCTTTTGCTTCCGCATCTGGATCTGTTATCGGGTCAATCTTCGGTTCATCACAGGACACTGGGTTAAAAAATCCAGGGTCACGACAAGTGGTATCAGAGCGTCCGGGTTCGAATACCTTGGACGGTGGGTTTTGGGTGTATATCATGCTCACATTGTTTTGCTTTGATATGTTATTAGTATCATGATAACATGTTTTATTTGATAACATGTCTTGTATGATTACATGTTCATATGTTCAGGTGTTTTGAGACATCTATCATTTGTTAAGTATGCTTTGTGTGTATATACGCTTCCTGATAACATTGTCTGTGTCACTATCATATCCTAGTGTGATATCATGTCTGTGTGCTTATGTTAGCATGATCGTATATGACGTATGTCGGCATACCATACGCTTTTCATTCACGTGTATTATAGTACCATGTACTTACGTGCTTTAAGGGCATAATGTTGAGCATGTCAATGCGGTAACAACCTTGAGAAGTGGTAGGGTAGTAGACAATCAAGTTAGAATACCTAATGAAGAGAGTGAACCGGTACAACCTCAAGTTGTCACCCGTTTCGTTCCACACACTATTCCTCCTTCATTGCATGTGCATGATCTTGAGAATGAGAAGCCCTCAAATTATGAGTTGAAAGATGATTTCCAAAGAGATTCATTGAAAACAGTGTTGAAAAATGTGTTTGAGAAAAGTTCTTTGAAAAATGTTATTCATGATTCTTCTTTGAAAAGTGATTTGAAATCCAATGAATTGAACAAGTCCAATGCTGAGAATTCTTTGAAAGAAAATGCTGAAAGAGTTTTTGAAAAAGCTCCATTTCTGGACGCCTTGAAAGGGTCCATTTCAAAAGAAAGGAAAAAGACCAAGAATAATGAGATAATGGATATGTTTAGGCAAGTCAAAGTCAATCTTCCACTTTTGGATGTAATTAAGCAAATTCCGGCTTATGCCAAATTCTTGAAGGACTTATGCACCCAAAAGTGGAAGAACAAGAGCCAAACATCAAAGAAAGTGGTCTTAACCGAACAAGTGAGTTCCATTCTACAACACAACACTTTGCCAAAGTTTAAGGACCCCGGTGCACCTACAACATCTTGTATCATTGGTGAACATGTCATTAACCGGGCATTTCTTGACTTAGGGGCTAGTGTTAACCTTCTTCCCTATTCGGTTTATGTCAAATTGGGCCTAAGTGAATTGAAACCGACGTCGGTGGTTTTACAACTTGCCGACCGATCCATTAAGAAGCCTAGGGGGATAATTGAGGATGTGTTGATTAAGATTGATAAGTTCTTCTTCCCGGTTGACTTTGTCGTCATTGACACGGAACCGGTGCCCAATCCAAAGAACCAAATTCTGGTTATCCTTGGCCGTCCTTTCTTGGCAACCTCAAATGCCAACATAAATTGTAGGACGGGGATAATGAAGATTTCTTTTAGGCACATAAGAGTGAAGTTGAACATCTTTAACCCCATACCCAATCCATTTGACAAATATGAGGAAGAGGTTAATGTGGTAGAGGAATATCATGATCTTGCTTGTGAAAGGAATGAGCTTTTGTGTATGAACAATGTTTCAAAGCCTTCATCTTCATCTTCAGCATTGCATGCAAGAAAAGTGATTTCGAACTCTTGTTGTGAAAGGGCGTGGAAGCCCAAGGAAAGTTTTGACAAGGAACTCAAGACGTCTTTTGAGTTTACCCCAACAAGTTCTTCCAAGAACCATTTGTTGGGAGTGACTCGAAACATCTCTCATCCCAAAAAGGAGGGGATGCATTGCAAGATCTTTGATCCAGGTTAAAAGAACCCTAGGTCTTGCTAGAGACGTAAAAGACTAGCACCGAAATTCGTAGGATGTCAAAACCCTATTCCTCCCTCATTTCTATCTTGCATTTTGATTCTTGCGAAGTCTAGATACTATTTTTATGGTTCATATACATTGGAAGGAACTGAGTAAGGGATTGCATGAGCATTTAAGTCATTTTGAGCATTTAGGCATAATTTCGATCGATCCAAGTTTTGGTTCGATCGATCGAACATTGGTTCGATCGATCCAACTATGGACTCGATCGATCCAGCTCTCATTTTGCACCCAACACTTAGAAAAATTTTGGACCTGCATCCAAATTCCAAAATGCATGCTCTCGGGATCTCCAAATTTTTGAAAGTTCGATCGATCATAAACCATTTCGATCGATCGAACTATCTTTCGATCGATCCAACATGTGGTTCGATCGATCATGAGTCCCAACACTTAGAAAAATTTTCAGGCCTCATCCATTTTTCAAAAATGTATGCTCTCGGGACTTTTCAAAATTTTTCATGTTCGATCGATCGAATTCCAAGTTCGATCGATCCAAGGTTCCAACACGTGTCAACTCTTGAGCCCTTAAACTTGTACATTCTTTATCCTCTTCGATCGATCGAAATCTTTCTTCGATCGATTGAAATTTGCATCTCATTAATTTAATTTCCTTTGATTTTTCAAAATTCAAAATTCAAATTCAAAAAAAAAAAAAAAAAAAATTTAGAGTGGAGACCTAGGTTCGATCGATCGAACTCTGCATATCGTGTTTTTAAAATAAAACCGAGTTGGATCGATACACTTGGATCGATCCAACCTCGAAACAAACCCTAACCCTAAGTCTCCTTTTCTCTCAATCTCAAGCTCAATCCGGCCAACCTCCATCCCAATCATCTTCCCTATCTCCGGCGAGCCAATTCCGCCAAGGATAAGCTCCATTTTCATCACGGCTTTGCCCCTTCTCTCTCATCTCATCTCTCTCGGTTTAGAGGTAAACCGAATGCAATTTTCTTGATTCCAAGCTTAAATTGATGCATGTTATTGATTGTTTATGTTAAATCATGTTCAATATGTATGAATCATTCATTGTTGAAGCTTCAATTTCATGATTACATGCTATATATACACATATGCATTTGGCCAAACCAAAATTGGGGGTTTTTGATTTGATTTGAAGTTGGGGAGTGTTTGGGTGTTATTGATTGTATGAATGGTGTGTAGATGGGCCCACAAACACGTTTGTCTGGGCCCCGTACTCTAGATCTCACAGATCTGCGACTTTTCAAATTTGGCATTCGTACAGTTCGATCGATCGAACTTGTGCTTCGATCGATCGAAGTAGTGAACTTCATTTCATTACCTTCGATCGATCCAATCTTGTGTCGTCTTCATGCTATCTTTATATACACAATGCCTGTGATATTCCATATTGGATGCATTTCATACCTACATTGCTTAGCATGATTCACATTTCATCACTGTCATAGATTCATGTCATCCATATTTTGTCTATCTTATTTGACATGAATATTTCTATATTATGCTTCAAATTATTTATTCTGGTACTGATTTCCATTGCAAGTTTTTCTGTTTGCAGACCATGGATACAAATGCCACTTCTTCTGCTTCTGCCATTTCTGAGCCTCATGATCCGATGCCTCGCTTTGAAGAGCGATTTCAGATTCTTGAGGATATGCTAGTTGCCCTTAGAGCTAACTTTGCTACCCTTCGTCTGACTCTAGTGGCTGCCCCCAGGAATGAAATTGCTTGCCTGTACGGAGAGATATTAACTGCTATTGAGGGCCTCACCAGCGAAATCCGCACAGTCCACCCTATGCATCCCGCTCCCTCTATCTGATATCTTTCTATGCTCTATATCTCTGATATGCCTCTGCCACATTTGTGATACTTTTATTTTTGCAGCCAGACCTGTCGGCTTTGACTCTAGATGTATTGCACTTTATTATCATTTCTTATCTATGATGGATGTTTTATGATTTTATCTTGATCTATCACTGTTTGACTCCATCAAGTACACCACAGTGACTTCAGTGAGAGAGTGCTGCCCAATTTTTCAGGACCACTCTTACACCTCTCTCTCTATTCTCTATTTATCCCATTTTACACTTGCATGTCCACTGTGCACTGATTGTCCTATCTTGTTATCTAATGAGTTTATCCGAGTGTAAACTTTTCAGGACCACAGTTTATCCCAAGTTTGGGGGGGCCATGCCACCCACTTTGGATACTTCTATCCCGATCATTCATGTCTAAAGCACTGGTATACTCTTTCCTTTGTTCTCTTCACACATTGAGGACAGTGTGCAGTTTAAGTTTGCAGTTTAAGTTGAGCATGTCTTGTGTATTTGAGGGATATTTCTATACTTGGTCCATTTCTAGCTATGATTTTGATCTTTTGAGGACTATATTGCTTAAAATTTAAAAATTGCTTGACTTGAGAGTCCAATACTCCTTGTATGCCTTTTGAATGCCATTTAGGAGTAAATTTTTCAAAAAAAAAAAAAAAAAAAAAAAGAAATATTTATATCATGCTTGCACTTGTGGTCCACATCATCTTGATTCTGTGATTGTTTTGAGATTCATTCTAGGATTCTACACTAGCACCGGCGCACGCTAGCATTCAATTGTGGGGTACATGCTTTGTTGATTATTGAATTGGTTATATCCCAATTGGGCTAGTAGTGCATTGAAAGCTTTCATTCTTGATAAAGGTGGATAACAACCCCTTTTCATTGAGTAGCCGGGATTCTTGCCTCATTAAGCAGTGAAATTCTCGCGCCGAAAGGTGGAGGGCCCAAACTCTAGGTTAATAATTGGTTAAAAAAAAAAAAAAAGTTGCAAAAGCAATAAAAGTGAGGACTTCTCCCAAAAGGCGAGAAGTGGGAAATGATTAGATGGTTGTTGTCTTGATTTGTAGCCTAGTTGATTTGAGTTTGTAAGTCCGTTGGGGTGTCTTAACACCTAATGCCCTAAAGCCATCTGGTTTGGGAGTCATTGACCTAAAGCTCGCTACATGAATCTTCTAGAAAGCTTAAGAGATCAACACATTGCACAATATTTCCATCTTTGATCCTCAATAAAAAAAAAAAAGAAAAAAGAAGAAGAAAATGAGTGAAAAGAATAAGCGCAGCTAGAACAATAAAGCTTTAATAAAAGGTCCATTCTCTTATCTTGATGATCGGTACTAGATTTGTGTGCTAGTTTGAGGGTAAGGATGTGATTACTTCTCTAGTTGGCTAAGATAGCAACACACTTGATGCCGGACCTCTCACATGGATTCTAGACTTGTTTCGATTTTCATGATCATTTTCTTGATATGTGGAGGACCATACTTGCTTGCTTGATATTGAAATTTTGGGAGATTGCTTAGAAACGGTTGAAAAATTGCATACTTGAGGTAGTTTTCTCCCAATGCTTGTTTGCAATATTGGTGCCTCTTTTGAAAGAATGAGCTTAATGTTTGTGGGTACCATTTCTGGAAACCCTCACGAGACTTTACTCGTCCACTAGGGGTAACCTAGGGGTTTAAAAGGCTTGTTGCATATGCTAAATGCAATCGTGTTCCCTACGAAAATGGTGTTATCACTTTACTTGCTTTCCAGTTTATACTTGTATAGTTGTTTATTTCATTCCTTTACTTCTTAGTTCATTGCTAGGGACTAGCAATATTTAAGTTTGGGGGTGTAATGAGCACTGAAAAGTGCGCATTTAAACCCGTTAAGCTTAAGCATTCTAGTACCTTTATCTATCTTACTTTGCCGTTTTAGACTTATTACGTGTTATTTATATTTTCAGGCACTAATCCCAAAATTTAGCTAACTCAGCCAAATAAGAGCTTAATTGAAGCAATCCTGAGATAAACCAAAGGAGGGAGCAAACTAGAGAAAGAAAGGAACAAAAAGGAATCAAGTTGTGCAGCCGAAAAGTTCGATCGATCCAACTTAGAGTTCGATTGATCAAACATCTATGATCAATCACAGTACTTCTTGATAGATCCAACCATGGCCTTTGCTGAAATTCCAAGTTCGATCAATCGAACATCACCTTCGATCGATCGAACCCTATTTTGTCCTATTCAAATGATTGATCTTATCCACAGCTGTACGCCTACCAACCACTTTTGTCTTTTCCCCATAAATATCTTGAAAATATCCCAACCTTGTCATTATCCAGAGGAGTCAGACCACTTCAATCGATCCAAGATGCAGTTCTATCGATCGAACCCATTTTCGATCGATCCAATTTAAGGTTCGATCGATCGAACTTCCTCCAGCGAGAAAAAGTTAAAGTCCAGCTCATTTATTCCGTCCTTCATCCAATCATTGGAGATATGCCTTGCACGACCACAGCTCATCATGGGGTGTATTTGACCTACCTATATAAGGAATATGATACACTTTTTGAGGGAGTCTCTTGTCACACATTGAAAATCATCTTGGAGGCTATTCTTGGAGAGGAGGAAGGAGGGAAGCTAGAGCACCATTGGAGGAGATCTTCACCAACAAGGAGCAGCCATGAAGTTAGCCCTTGAGGGTTGGATCATCACTACCATGAGTGGCTAGACATCCTCTTGGGGCTAGAGTTAGCCCCAAGCATGCTTTCTATACTCTAATCTTATATATTATTGAGGGATTAGTGTTGTATGATCCATCTTGATATTCATGTATATATAAATTTTGATTATTTCATGGTTTGTATGGTTTAATGCTTCCAATTGACTATTCTATTCTATCCATATGTCTATGTATGCTAGAGTAGGATATTCATGTGCTTATCCTTAGATTTAGTGTTTTTGATGCATGTCTATGTGTATTGATGCTATAGATCTAGAGATTATCAAGATGATATGCTTAATGAATGCTATTTTGGTTCATTTGATGGTTTATGCCTATTCTTGATGGTTTGTGCCTCTCCCCTAGTCTAGATAGCTTTATTTTCATGCTAGTAGTGTAGATTTAGTGTAGTGGTAGTGTAATGTTAGATGGGAGGACAATCTACTCTTGATGTTTGATGTTCCATACTTGTGAGTCCAAATGGCATATTCCTCTAATATTGTGTTATATGTGGATTGTGAGCTTAATGAAGGATTAATGACTTATTTTGATCTATTGTGCTATCCCCATGTTGTTTAGACAATATATGCTCTATTGTTTAGATATATTGTGCTCTTCACATGATGTTTAGACAATACTTGCTTGATTTGTCATCCTTGCCAATTGAATCAACCTAATGCACACACACCCTTATCATATTGCAACACATCCATTACCCTCAATTGATCACTTGTTAGTAGTATAGAAAAGTATTGCCTGGTGGTGATCTCTACACCCCAAGACCTCTCTCTCTCTTGTTTACTTCATATTATTTTATTTAGTTGAATTCAATTTAGCTTAATCAACCAACCAATCAATTGTGTGATCACTCGACCTACTAACCCTAATTACCATAGTTTCACAATTCGATACACCATCAAATCCCCTGGGACGATCCCTACTCGCCCTATCTATAATTTATATAGAGAAAGGTAGTAGTGGCTTTCTATAAATGTAAAACTTGGCCACCTCCTAAATTCACAACTCTTCAAGTTTGACTTGGTATCGCGACCCTTGTAAAGGACCGGTCACTCCTCTCTCTCGGTCCTCTTCTCTCATCCCTTTTTGGTAAGTTTTTTGTTTTATTTCCATTTTTTATGTTCAATCAAGTGTTATATGTTGCCATGCTTCGATTTTGAGCTTCCATGTTTGATTTTGTTTACATTTTTAGGCTTGAAAGCATGTGTATATATATGTATATATATTTTGTTTCCGAATTTGATTTTGGGGGTCACGTGCCATTTCAAGTGACCAAAATTGCATTGTTGAGGTGTATAGGGGGTCATGAGCCTTGAAGTGACCATTTGGACTCGACCCGTGTCGTGCACGTTACAAATCCCTGACTTTTCATTTCTCAGCAGGTTCGATCGATCACACTAATGCTCTGATCAATTAGAGCAAGATCGATCCAATGCATCTCAAGATCTATCTAATATATCTAATGATCGATCCAACTTGGATTAATCACATTTTTCTCCGATCTTTCAAACTTCACTATTTTTGTATATTGATGCCCTTATACCCTCATTTGTGTCTATGCTATTATATTTTTGCCCAATGCCTGTGTTTTTTCACATTGGATGCATTCCATACTTATCATGTCTAGCATGCTTCACACTTTTGATAATTCACTGTCTATACTTGGCTGCATTACCACTTGCATGGATAGGTTCATGTGCTTATAATATGAGTTGTTTATCTCAATCTGAAAAACATGTTTCTATCTATTATGCTTTCAATTCTGTATTCCATATACTGTTTCCTGTTACTGACTTCAATTGTAAGTGTTTCTTTCCTTTGCAAGCCATGACTCGATTCAAGACCACGGCCTACCGGACATATGACTGCCGGGTACGACAGCGAGTAGAGGAGCCTGAGGAGCCAGCTCTTACTTAGTCCGAGTGCTCTTTCTTTTCTTCATCTGCCTCTTCATCTTCATCATCTCAGGAGGCCGAGTATACTCCACCTCCTTTATCTATTCCAGCACCACCACCGGCACAGCTCGGTATGGTCCGTGACAGAGTTGAAAGGAGATATTCATGGCTTTCAGTAGCGCACGAGTCTGTTTTTGATGAGACATTCTCTGCCCGATCGATCACGACCAAGTGGGCTTATAATGAGATCTTCTGCCACCCCATCTCTCCCATTCTGGCCAAGTGGCCAATCCAGTTTACTTGAGGCTCATCCGGTTGTTCTACCAAAACCTCTAGTTGGTTCCGAGTAACCTGGCTAAGTTACAGACCACTATTGATGGGCATCTCATCCGCATTACAGTCAAGACTTTGTTTACAGCTTCCTAGTACCCACATGCCTACCCTCCTGGCATTACCCGATTCTCCAAAGGCCTTCATTTACAGACATGGTCATAGCTCTTCATGGCACTGCTACTGCCGCTGACACTTATGCCACCCAGACCTACTTTCCTGACAGCTTATGGTTTTTTTATTTGGTTTTATACCGAAATGTCTTTATGGCGGGGTACAAGGTTTAGAGGCGAGCAGATTTCTTGGCAGCTTTATATGCCTTCTACACTGAGAATTAGTTTTCAATTCCTGCACTCTATTGGAGTGTTATAATGAAACTTTACATAGATTACATCAGCAAGAGCAAGCTGAAGCAGGCCAAGTTCTTCCCCTTTCCACACTTGATCACAGAGATCCTCCGGGACCAGCATTATCCATTCAACCAGGAGGAGCACACTAAGACTGGGGCTTGCCACTATGGCAAGAAGGAGTAGAATAAGAGCTACAATGCTCTTATTCAGAGTCTGGAGATCAAGGCAGCCCAGGCAGTAGAGGAGGCAGATGAGGAGGAGGAGGAGGAGGCAGCAACAGTAGTAGCAGCAGTACCGGTGACAGAGGGCGTTTTTATGTTATTGATTTGGAGTAGGAGCCTCCAGAGGAGTCACCACATCACTTTCCAGAGCAAAGCCATCATGTACGTAGCCAGGACGAACATCAATCTCCTGATCTAGATATTCTTGATGCTCCAGCTCAGACACCTAGCTTTGGGGAGCGTATCCAAACACTAGAGGATGCAGTCGTTTCCCTCCGAGTGGATGTGGCCTCTCTTAGCACCGATGTGACTACTCTCCACACAAATGTGTTGACTGCGTTGTAGGGTATTTCTAAAGATATTCGGGGTTCACGCCCTGTTAGACCGACTTCATCTGTTTGACCTCTCTATCTCTTTATCATTTATACTTGACTGTGTTTTAGACTGATATTTTGATACTGATACTATATTTTTGTGGCCAGTCTGTTGGCCTGGCTACTGTGATGTATATTATAATGTTTTTATCTTATTTTTATGCATGATATTTTGGATGTTAGATTCTTTTATTGATATATCTTTTGTTAATTGACTCTATTATCAGGTGCATCCCAGTGACTTCAGTAAGAAAGTGTTACCCGAACTTTTCAAGACCGCCCTTATACCTCTCTCTCTTTATTTCATTTACTATCCCACTTGGACTTGCATATCCACTGTGCACCATTATTATCCCATTTGTTATCTGATGAGCTTCTATCCAAGTGCCATCTTTTCAGGACCACAGTTAATCCCAAGTTTGGGGGGGTTATACCACCCACTTCGGATACTTGTGTTCTGGCCATTCTTTGCTATAGCTACACTGGTATACTCTTTCCTCTTTTTTTTGTTCTCTTTGCACATTAAGGACATTGTGCCATTTAAGTTTGGGGGTAATATGTGTTCTTTGCATTCAATTTAAGATTTTGAGCATAACTTGTGTGTTTAAGGGATTTTCTATGATTGGTCAATGACTAGTTATGATTTTGATCATTTGAGGATTATATTATTTAGAATTTAAAAATTGTTTGACTTGAGAGTCAATACTCCTTCTATGCTGTGTGGATGCCATTTAGGAGTAAATTTTTTGAAAGATTGATATCATGCTTGCATTTGTGGTCCACATCATCTTAATTTTATGATTGTTTTAAGATTCACTCTAAAGGATTTTACACTAGCACTGGCACGTACTAGCATTCATTTGTGGGATACACACTTTGTAGATTATTGATTTGGTTATATCCCAATTAAGCTAGTAGTGTATTGAAAGCTTTCATTTTTGACACAGGTGGATAACAAACCCTTTTCACTAAGTAGTCGGGATTCTAGCCTCATCAAGCACTGAATTTCTCGCGCCGAAAGGTGGAGGACCCAAACTCTAGGTTAATAACTTGATAAAAAATAAAAATAAATAATAAATAATAATAAAAAAAAGTTATTGCAAAAAAAAAATAAAAAAAAGTGAAGACTTTTCCCAAAAGGTGAGAAGTGGAAAATGATTAGATGGAGGTTGTTTTGATTTGTATCCTAGTCGATTTGAGCTTATAAGTCCTTAAGGGTGTTTAAACACCTAATACCCAAAAGCCGTCCGGTTTGGGATTCATTGACCTAACGCTCGACCTCATGGATAGCTAGAAAGCTTAATAGATCAACACATTGTACTATACTTCCATCTTTGATCTTTAGGATTAGTAAAAAAAAAAAAAAAAAAAATGAGTGAAAAGAATAAGCGCACCTAGATCAATAAAGTTTTAATAAAAAGTCCATTCTTTATCTTGATGATCAGTACTAGATTTGTGTGCTAACTTGAGGCCGGATGTGATTATTTCTTTAGTTGGCTTAGATAGTAACATATTTGATGCCGGTTCACTTAAAAAGGATTCTAGAGTTGTTTTGATTTGCATGATCATTATCTTGATGTGTGGAGTACCATATTTGCTTACTTGATGTTGAAATTTTGGGAGATTACTTGGAAATGGTTGAAAAATTGCATACTTAAGGTAAGTTTCTCCCAATGCTTGTTTGGAATATTGGTGCCTCTTTAAAGAGATTGAGCTTAATGTTTATGGGTATCATTTCTGAAAACCCTCACGAAACTTCACTCGTCCACTAGGGATAACCTAGGGGTTTAAAAGGCTTGCTGCATGTGCTAAATGCAATCATATTCCCTACGAAAGTGGCATTATCCATTTATTGCTTTCTAGTTCATAGTTATATAGTTGTTCATTTCTTTATTTCCTTTGCAGTTAATTGCTAGGGACTAGCAATATTTAAGTTTGGGGGTGTGATAAATGCTAAAAAGTGTGCATTTAAACCCCTTAAGCTTGAATGTTCTAGGACCTTATTTCATCTTATTTCCTCGTTTTAGTCAAATTTCATTTTATATCCTTCTTCAGGCACTTATTCCCAAAATAAATCAATTCAGCTGAAATAGAGAATAGAAGAAGTAATCTCAAGCTTAGTGGAAGAAATGAGCAAAGTGGTGAAAAACAGCCTTCTTCGATCGATCACATTGTGATTGTTCCAACCATGCCAAGATGGATCGAACCTTTTGTCCTTATCTGCAGGAATAGTTCCCTTTTGATCAATCATTTAATTCTATCCATATGTCTATGTATGCTAGAATGAATGTTCATGTGTTTATTTCTAGATTTTGTGACATTGATGCATGTCTATGTGTGTTGATATTATAAATCTAGTGATGATCAAGATATGTTGCTTAAATAGATTACTCTTGTGGTTTATTTGATGGTTCATACTTATTTCTTGGTGGATTGTGCCACACCCTTAGTTTAATTAGTTTAATTTTTATGTCACTAGCTTAGTTGTAGTGTAGTTGCCTTATTTTCTTATTAGATAGGTGGACAATCCATGCTTGTTGTTTGAATTTGATGGTGTGCATTGATTGTGGACTTAAAGGAAGGAATAATGGCTTGATTTGATATGTTGTGTTATTCATTAGTTTGGCTAGACAATGTATGCTTAATTGGCCATCCATGCTTGTTGATTCAATTAATGGCACACAGTTTTATTGCAACATATAATCCCCTTAATCCATCAAACATTGAATGTCTAGGAAGGTAATACTTAGTGGTGAATTCTAAGTCCCAAGACTCATCTCTCATATTCTTTACATCTCATTTTACCTCAATTGTTTTACATTGCATTTATTTAGCTTACATTGTAGTTTAATTAACCAATCACACCATCTTTGATCACTCAACCTAGTAATCCAACGTTGATTTCCAAGCTAAATATATTCCATTTTCCCTTGGGACGATCCCTACTCACTCTAGTTACTTTAATAGTTAGAAGTGGTAGTGGCAATCTACAAATTTAAACTTGGTCACACTACACTTCTTTTGCAACTTTGGTATTGACCACACCATTAGGTTTCCATTAAGATGACTCGTTAGCTTTCGGCTTTATTCCCACTACTCTTGATGAACTATATACTTGTTCTCTTGTCAAACCTTTTGTAAACGGATCCACTAAATTATCTTTTAACCTGATATAATCTATTGAGATTATCCCACTTGAGAGCAATTATCTAACGATATTATGTCGTCGACGTATATGTCGAGACTTACTGTTATACATATTACTTTGTGCCCTTCCAATTGCTGTTAACTATCGCAATGTATACATATAGCGGGCACAGGTTTAGGCCAATTTGGAATATCTTCTAAGAAATTACGAAGCCACTCAACTTCTTTACCAGCTTTATCTAAAGCAATAAATTCAGATTTCATAGTGGATTTGGTAGTACAAGTCTATTTTGAAGATTTCCAAGATATGGCACCTCCTCCAATAATAAAGACATAGCCACTTGTGGATTTAGAATTGTAATATCCCTAGTTTTAAAAGGGTTATAATTGAAATTTTAATATTTATTTTATTATTTTCATTATTTATTTTATTTATTTTTGGTATTTACGTGGCTAGGTGTTTTTGTGAATTAAATTAAGTGTTGGGTGAATTTAAATGTTTATGAATTAAATTTATCTGTTAAGTGATTTTAAATGATTATGTGTTTAGTTGTATTTTTATTTATCTGTAATTGAATTAAATACATTTGTAATTGTTTAAATGTTTTGTGCATTTAGTTAAATAAGTTAATTAGATTTAAATTATTAGTGCATTTAAATTGTAATGTTAAATTAGGATTGTAGTCTGGTATCTCACGCCGACTAGAATTAGGGTTTTGTTTTAATCGTGGAGTAGGATTTGGCTTCGGGTTTCTTGGTGCTTATATATATAT
This sequence comes from Cornus florida, assembly GCF_030987335.1. Classification (NCBI taxonomy): domain Eukaryota; kingdom Viridiplantae; phylum Streptophyta; class Magnoliopsida; order Cornales; family Cornaceae; genus Cornus; species Cornus florida. Next base: position 32,692,666 of record NW_026775576.1, read on the forward strand.
AATAGTGTGTCACCTTAAGGTTTTAGCAAACACAGACCCTATTTACGTTCAGAATTATAGAGAGAAAGACAGAGAGTTTAAGGGAGGCACTAAGAGAAGGGGATGAAGGTTTTGGCACAAGGGATTTAGGCTGGACCAAGGACGATGGTTGAGGGTTGTTCGAGGGTTAGAACTGGAGCAGGAGAGTCCTTGACGGCAGTCAAGATCGCTGAAAAAACTTAGAAAGATGGTGACATGGTTTTAATCCAAAACTGTAGAGGCAAGTTCTAATCTATCTCTATCCCTTTGTCCTGTGTTCTGTGCGTCCTTAGATGGTCTCTAGGATCTTAATCAGATTTTAACTGAATATGACATGCTTATTAAGTGTTATATTGATTGTCTGTATGCTTTTACATTCATGGGTATTGTTTCTGTAAGTTGAAAATTATAGCCTGTTACTAAAACGTAGTTTAATCGGCAAGGGTTTTTATGGTTTTCTTTGATGCAAACTAGAGGGATTTAATAACTGGGATATCACTGGATGTATATTAGAGCCTTAGGGTCAGTATACTCAAGGAACAGAGGAGGTGGAAGCAGCCGGAGATGAAGCAGAAGGCTGTGAAAGAGGTAGGTTGCAGAAGGCTCTTAAAAGGGGGAGAGCCGGCTCTCCCAAGGAAAGCGCCAGCTCTAGGGCAAGGGGAGCCGGCTACCCTTATGGGAGAGCCGGCTCTCCCAAGGAAAGCGCCAGCTCTAGGGCAAGGGGAGCCGGCTACCCTTATGGGAGAGCCGGCTCTAGGCTGAATTTAGCCTACTCCAGGATTTTAGAGCAGGCTCTGTGGTTTTGGGTGTTACAGTGTGTGTTACAGAAGCTTGAAAACTTCGAGAAGGCTCTTGAAAACTTAGAGAAGGCTCTATCCACTTAGAGAAAGCTCTTGAAAACTTAGACAAGGATCTCCCTTAGTTGGATATGGTTCTAGGTAGCTTAGAGCCTTCTCTAATTTTTTTTAGAGAAGGCTCTATGATGTTGTGCAAAACAGAAGGTTAATTACGTACTGTTTGGTTCAAACTGGCTTATTTTCAGTTGTGTTTGGGTTACTGTGATGGTTTTAAATTTTAATTCATGAAATATTAAAGCCCTAGGATGCATTAATTTATTTATATGCTAATGGTTTAAACCGTGGGAAAATCCGAAGCAAGTCGGAGGCTGTTTACAGACTTAATGAACCGGAAGGATTTAATTGTGCAAACGGTGTCTAGAAATTTAAAAGAGGTTAGAACATGGATTTTAATCATTTTACCATGCTACATTAGAGCCACACTTGATAAATTAATGTCTCTGAACTCATGGATTTAACCGTGGGAATATATACAATGGTACAGGCGGTTAACGGTTGGAAGAAGTTTAATTGCCTAATTTAGGTTTAGCAATTTAACGGAGTATGTATGCGGTTGTAAATCTTATTTTGGTTGCACGCTAGGATCATTTAATTAACAAGTTTGATCTGTGCATATCCTGAATGTTAGTTGTTGAAATACTAAATTCGTTTCTGCAATGCATGGATTTAAGCTTGGAATTTTACTTGCTGTAACATTAAGCATTTCGCTGCAATTATTTGGATTAGGGTTTGGAGTTAAATTGCTGAACTAGTACTTCGGTTCTATCAATCTAATTGGACGTTGGCCTGAAATTAATTGAAGAATTAAATATATATTTTCTGTCAATTACCTGAATGGATGCTGGAATTTAACTTGACGAATTAGTAAACTTTGTCTCGTTTAATTACATGGATGGATTCTGGATTTTTAGTTGATGACTTGTTTAAATTTTGTGTTTATCAACTATATGGATCATTTGCATGTATGCCCCAGTATGGGACGATGGCATATGGAGGGACGGATTAGGTCACAACGCTAATTCCTACCCAATCATACATACGGAATGGATTAACTAAAACAGTTAATTCCTACATGGTTTCATGTCTTGTTAACTAAAACAGTTGAACGACATATTGGATGGTTGTTTATATTTCTATATTAGAAAGGATAGGGATTTAATTAAAACGTTTAAATCCTGATTATATGTTGTATCTTGAGCGACGAACAGTTAAGCGGCACTACATTGGTTTGGATGGGAATTTATATATATAAATTATGGTACCGCGATCTGAGCTTGAGTCTCATAGTCGACGGTTAGGGAGCGTATATGCAGTAAGATGCGTAGCTAGCTATGTTGGTTGAGGTATACCCTGTTAGGCTTAAGTAGTCATGCCCACTCAGGTGCGTTTTGCATGTTGCCTTCTATTCAGGTTGAGACCCTCAGCATAGTCTAGTGAGAGTCCTATAGTATGGTTATATATATATCTACTTACAGACTATATAGGTATGGTTAAGACATCTAGGATGTATCTGCGTATCGGGTCTCTATTTGGATTGTAGTTAGGTTAGAACTTGCTCGTGGGCCTGACCCACTATTATTTTTCAAGTAACGGACGGTTCCAGGTCTTAGAGCTTGTTCGTGCTAAGCAAAGACGGCTTCTCATTCTTCTGACGACGTAGAAGTTTCTTCGGGATTTAGCATTAGAGTTCTTCAGTTATTGATTTCAGCGTTGGAGTTTATTAGGGGTCCACCAGATGGATTCCCGAGTTGTATTAGAAATGGAGAATTTGGATGTATTAGAATAATTCTTTAGTAATAAAATTTTATTCTGAGGTTTCAATATTTGGATTATCATTCTAGTTTCTTTTCAGCAGTTTTATTTATTCCTGTTTTCTTAATTGTATTCTGTGTTCGTTTATTGCTAATTGGTTTAATATCCTCGGGTAATCGGGCGTGGGCCTGGCCAACCCGTATCCGGGAATCCGAGGGTATCACAAGAATCCTTTGTATCTGATATCCAATTAGCATCACTGTAACCTTCAAGTACTGCTAGATATCTAGAATAATGTAACCCATAACTTATGGTATATCTTAAATACCTTAGAACCCTGATTATTGCAGTCCAATGGTTCTTTCCTGGATTACTTGTATATCGACTCAATTTATTAACTGAGTATGCTATGTTTGGTCATGTGCAATTCATCAAATACATTAAGCTTCCTATAATGCAAGAATACTCAAGTTGTGATATGCTAAGACCAGTATTTTTTAATAAATGAGGATTTACATTAATAGGAGTCTTTACAAGATTACTATCTTTTTTATTAAACTTTTCTAATATTTTATCAATATAGTGAGATTGAGATAATACTAGACTATCTGATATTCTAGAAATCTTGATTCCTAGTATGACATCAGTTATGCCTAAATCTTTCGTATCAAAATTTTTGGTCAACATCTTTTTAGTAGTTTTGATTATAACATCATTACTACCCATTATTAGCATATCATCCACATATAGGTACACAATGACATATCCATTTTTGAGTGTTTTTCACATAAACACATTTATCACACTCATTAATTCTAAAACCATTTGACAACATCACTTTGTCAAAATTTTCATGTCATTATTTAGGTGCTTGTTTCAATCCTTATAAGGATTTTACAAGCTTGCACACCTTTTTTTCTTTTCCTGGAACTATAAAACCTTTGGGTTGTTCTATATAGATTTCATCCTCTAATTCACCATTCAAGAATGCAGTCTTAACATCCATTTGATGTATTTCTAAATTTTGCAATGCTGCAATAGCTAGTAACAATCTAATGGATGTTATTCTTGTGACTGGTGAATATGTATCAAAATAATCCAAGCCTTCTTTTTGCCTGTATCCCTTAGCAACAAACCTGGCTTTATATTTATCAATTAAACCATCAGGTTTTATCTTCCTCTTGAAAATCCACTTATACCCTAAAGGTTTAGAACTAAGAGGAAGATCCACCAACTCCCACGTATGATTTTGTATGATGGATTCAATTTCACTATTTATGACTTCTTTCCATAAAGGAGTTTCAGGAGAAGACATAGCTTCCTTGTAGCTTTGTAGCTCATTCTCTAATATATATGTCAGAAAATCAGAACCAAATGACTTAGACATTCTAGCTCTTTTACTACGTCTAGGTTCTTCCTTATTTTCATCATTTATAGACTCTTGGTCTATATTCTCTTGTATATTGTGATTAGCAATATCATAATTTCTTTTAAGATGATTTTTGTAAGCAAATATATCTTCAACGAAATACACATTCCTTGGCTCAATAATTATATTGACATGGATGTTAGGAATGTCTGATTTATGCAGAAGGAAATGATATGCACTATTATTCTGTGCATAGCCTATGAAAATATCATCATAGGTTTTTGGTCCTAGCTTAATTTTCTTAAAAGTAGGAACTGCAATCTTAGCTAAACACCCCACACTTTTAAGAATTTATAGGAAGGTTTTTTACCTTTCCATAATTCATAAGGTATCAAATTTGTTTTCTTTTGAGGTATTTTGTTGAGAACATAATTACTAGAAAGCAAAGCTTTCCCCCATAAATTCTGGGTTAAACCAAAACTTATTAACATAGCATTCATCATTTCTTTTAAGGTACGGTTTTTGCTTTCAACAACACCGTTCTGTTGAGGTGAACAAGGAGCGATAGTTTGGTGAATAATACCATGTTCTGAGCAAATGTCAGCGAATGGTGCTTTGTATTCACCACCTCTATCACTTCTAAACACCTTTATCTTTTTGCCAAGTTGATTCTCAACCTCATTCTTATAATGTTTAAACATTTCCAAGGCTTCATCTTTGCTTCTTAACAAGTATACATAACAGTATCTTGTACAATCATCAATAAAAGTAATGAAATACTTTTTCCCACCTCTAGTTAGCACAAATTTAAAGTCATAGATATCACTATGACTTAATACTAGAGGTTTAGTACTTCACTCTATAGAGTGAAATGAGGTTCTAGTCAGTTTTGCTTCTACACATGTTTGACATTTTTTATTTAAATCAATACTAAATTTAGGTATGGAATCCATGTTAATTAATCTACGAATTGAATCATAATTAACATGTCCTAACTTACTATGCCATACATTAGATTACTCAATCATATATGTAGAAAAAGCATTAGCTTTATTATTATTATTAATAGCTTTGGGTACAACAGTCATTACATTAAACTTGAAAAGTCCATTACTTAGATACCCTTTGCCCACATACACCCCATTCTTAGTCAGCACAAACTTATCAGATACAAAGACCAGCTTGAACCCATTTTTGATTAGGAGTGACCTAGAGACCAAGTTCTTCCTGATGTCTGGTACATACAGCACATTATTAAGAGTGAGCTCTTTCCTTGAGGTCATTAGTAGCTTGATCTTTCCTTGTCCTTTAACCTTTGCCGTAGAAGAGTTCCCCAAGTAAAGTTGTTCTTCATAATCTATAGCTTCATTGGTAGTGAACATCCTCTTTTCAGAGCAAACATGATGAGTAGCTCTTGTGTCCACCACCATTCTCTATTGTTGCTCACAAAGTTAATTCAGAAACCACAACTGAAAGATTTAGCACTGACACATCCGCTATTAACTTATCTTCCTCAGCAATGTGCACCTCAATGGTCTTTTTTTTGGGGTTATGTTGTGCTTTGCGGCTATGACAATCTTTAGCTTAGTGTCCTAGCTTACCGCATATGAAGCACTTCCCAGTGAACCTCTTGTAGTTTCCTTGGCTAGGACCTTCGTCAGAGTACTTCCTCTTCTTATTCTTCTGTCCAGCTTCTGCTACATTTGCCTTTGACACCATTGAAGAATTCCTGGCTTTTTTTTTTTTCAAATGTGTGGTTATCTTCTTCAATTCTTAGCCTGATAATTAGGTCTTCGATCCTTATTTCCATGCATTTATGCTTCAAGTAGTTTTTAAATTCTTTCCAAGTAGGTGGTAGTTTTTCAATGATTGAAACTACTTGAAAGGATTCACTTAAAGTCATCTTCTCAGAATGTATCTCATATTGGATCTACTAGAGCTCTTGAACTTGGCTCATAACTATCTTCGACTCTATCATTTTGAAGTCTAGAAATCGTCCGATCACGAACTTCTTCAAGCCAGCATCCTCTGTTTTATACTTTTTGTCTAGTGACTCCTAGAGCTCTTTAGCAGTATTTATTGGACTGTACACATCATATAAAGTGTTGTCCGATCCATTGAGGATGTAGTTCTTGCATAGAAAGTCTCCATGCTTCCATGTATCAAAAACTCCTAGCTTGGTAATGTCAGTCTCACCCTCATCTAGCACTGGGGCAGTCTCAGTTAGGTACTTACTTAGATTCAGAGTTGTAAGGTAGAACATCATTTTCTGTTGCCACCTTTTAAACTCCGCCCCATTGAATTTTTTGGGCTTCTCCCCATGACTGATGGGAACATTAGGCATAGTAGTACTCATACTTTCCATTTGTTTGATATATATTAAATATACAGACCGCAGTCAAATTTACTGAAATAAAACAACAACAATAGTTAAAAAATTAAACTATAGTATAAGCGGAATCTGTCTTAGGATTATTGTCCAAAATATGGTCTAACTATACCATATACTATAGCATTATTTATTTAAATATTATCTGAAAATATAATGTGTATATATATATAATTATTATAATAATCTATATATATAATTATTATAATAATCTATATATATAATTTTTATAATATATAATTTAATATAATAAAATAAAAACTATAAAATGAAAGAACCTGATTAAAAGTCGAGGCTATAATTTGATTCTATATCCTTAAGACAGATTTGCCCCACTATGGTGCAAACAGACTCAGTGGCGTCTATCTCCCATGATACAATGACTTGTCTTCCTTCGGTAATAGCACTGCAAACCAAAGGAATAGGCGAACCGGCTTGATGTAGTACTCTCTAACTCGAACTCGGACTCTGACTCACTGACTAAGGGTCAAACCCAAATACTAGGGCTTGAACCCACAGACTAAAGAGAGAATGAGGAAGAAGAAAACTTCAGAAGAATAGAAGAATTCTCTGAATTTTGATGTGATTTGCAAATAAACCAAAAGGGGGTATTTATAGGTATTAAGGTGCCTTTTCAGGTGGGTGTAACCATAGGTTATGATGGTTTGGAAAAAGGTGCAACCATCTGGAAAAAACTAAAAAGTGGTTTTTTAATTTAAATTCAAAAAAACTAATTTTAATTTAAATTCAAATACCAACCACCCATTTGTGAAACCCATGTAAATAAGCCCAACCCAAAAACAGGCCCAATCCAAAATTCCATTTAGTAAAAAAAATAACCAGACTTTACAATTAGGCCCAAGCCCAAGCTTGACTTATTGAAACTTCAATTGGTTTCAACATTTTTTCCATTTAGGCTTATTAAACACCTCATTTTGGAGCTAATTTCTCATTCACCCGGAAATGGATTTGAGAAAATAAATATACCACGTTCATCTCCTTGTGAAGAGGAATGCGCTCGTCTATAGATCCGCAAAAAATTCTTAGCGGAATCTATTCAAAATCTCATCAAAAGTTTATGTTTTTAATGCCCCCGTTTCCAACAAGTAATTTATGAATTTATTTGAAGCTCATGTCTATAGCCTCGTGCACTAAAAAGAACATCATAAGTTATCAACATCTTGCATTTTAAAAAGGAAATAAAAAAACTCCATCTTTTAGATCTTGTAACCGGTTAAGAAGAATTGTCTAACCGATTAGATGAATGGATAGAGTACTAGTCTGGAAAAATTTATCTTATAACCAGTTAGGAAAATTTCTCTAATCGACTAGATGAATGGACAGAATACTAATCCAAAAAAATGCACCTTATAACTGGTTAGGAAAATTCCTCTAACCGAGTAGATGAATAAAACAGAGAGCATGTCCTGATCAATCACATCCTATAACCGGTTAGGATATCTATTCTAACCGAGTAGTTCAATGGACAGAATGAACCATCTAAGTATGACTAATCATAACTGGTTAGGAAAATCTATGTAACCGTTTACCTTCACTAAAGCAGAAGACCATTTTTCACTGCAATTGTAATAATCGGTTAGGAAGCCTCTTGTAATCGAGTATTTGCTTTAAAACTGAAAATGTACTCTTAGTTGATGTAATTGGTTAGAATGGATTCTAAAACCGGTTAGATAAGATCCAATCTCATTTTCTCGAGTACTTGAAATGACTTAAGCCACATCTGAATTTCAGTATAGATTGATTCAACTGTCATTCATTCATTTAATTCCGTGCAACCAACTCTAATAGTCATATTTGAGCATTTAATGCCTCTCATCTACCTCTACACTCTATATAAGACCAAGCATTGAAGAAGGTAATGTGTGGTTGAGAGAATATTTGTAATATCATTCAAGAGTATATACTCGAGCACTTATTCATCCAATCATAGTAGATTTGAGCTTTATTTGATTCATTTATTACTCTAGTCTTGTGAGCTTACATTTGTGCATCTATCTTGAGAGAGATTATATCTTGTACTTTAAATATATACATTAATACAAACTTGTAAGGGTTGGTTTGACCCACCGGGTTGGTGTGACCCAAAGAAAGACTAAAAGAGATTGTCTCTTAGCAAGAAGAAGCAAGGAGTTGCTTTATGTGAAGGTTTGCTCTCTACCATTATGGAGAAGTTCTAGTGGATTGGGAAGTCTCAAGAGGGATCTTGAGCTTAGGAGTAGGAGTTTCCGAACCTCGCTAAAATCTCCGAGTCGTTGTTTGCGATCTCTATCTCTAACTGTCTTACTTTTACGCTTTGAATTGCTTATTTATCCATATTGATTATTGTTTAATTGTTAGTTAGAAATCACTTTTATAAATTGCAAAAATTGGCCATTGACTCTATTCACCCCCCCCCCTCTAGAGTCAATTAGTGTTTAACAATTGGTATCAGAGCCTAATCTCTAGTCAAAAGATCTAATCATCTCAGAGAACGATCATGGCCAACTATCATCAAGAAGGTCAATCTAACAATAGACCTCCTTGGTTTGACGGAAGTGATTATAACTATTGGAAAATCAAAATGAGAGCATTTTTAAGAGGCTTAGATATTGATGTTTGGAAAGCCACCGAACAAGGTGACCATGTTCCAACCAAAGATGTTGATGGTAAAAAGATTCCAAAAACCGATAATGAGTGGACCCAGAATGAACATAGCCCTGTTCAATGTAACGTCACGGCTATCACAAATCTCTATTACGCTCTAAGCAAAGACGAATTTAATAGAGTTTTGGATTGTGAAACGGCCAAAGAGATTCAGGATAAACTTTAATTACCTATGTAGGCACTAGTCATGTTAAGGAATAAAAAATGAACATACTTGTCCATAAATATGAACTATTTACTATGAACAACAAAGAAACAATTAGTGAAATGTATTCTCGCTTTACTAATATTGTCAATCCTTTGAAGGCTCTTGGAAAGTCATATACTTCATCTGAAAATGTGAGAAAAATTCTTAGATCTTTGCCTAAGAATTAGGAAGCCAAGAAGACCACCATCCAAGAGGCTAAAAATCTCAATACACTTCCCATTGATGAACTCATTGGATCATTGAAGGCGTACGAGCTAGAGATGAATGATAGAGAAGATAGCAAAGAAACTTACAAGAAAGATCTAGCTCTTCAAGCCACTACCAAAGAGATTGAAATAGAGAATGCTCTTGATAATGAAGAAGAAGAAGAAATTACACTCATCACCAAAACTGTGAGAAGATTTCTTCAAATGAAGAAGTATCAAAAGAGTAACAACCTCAAAAGAAATGGTTTGACAAGTGAGCAAGGAAAAAAAGAAACACCTACTTGCTTTCATTGTGGAAAGCCAGGGCACTTCAAATCGGATTGCTATACTTACAAAAATGAAAAGGAACGGAAAAAGAAAGCCCAAGCCATGCGTGCTACATGGGAGGATGGTGATTCAAATGGATCCGAAAGTGATGATGAACTCAATGAATTGGTCAATCTTTGTCTCATGGCTAACGAAGATAAGGTAAACTCTAATCAGGACTCATTTGATTTAGAAACTACTTATGATGAATTGGTTGATGCCTACAATTACTTGCTTGATGCTTTTAAAAAATTACATAACGAATTAGGCAAGATGGTTCAAAAGTGTGCTAATCTTAAAAGAGAAAATTATATTATTTCTCAAAAGCTTGAAAAATTTCTTCTTGAAATTGAAGCCTTGAAAAAGAAAAAAGAATGTGAATTAGCTAAAGAATTGGCATCTATTGATTTAGTTTCAGAAAATGAGTCCTTGAAAGTCATAATTGAGGATCCAATTGAGATCTTAGCTAAGTTCACAAAAGGTAGAGAGAATTTAAGTCTTATGCTTGGTAAGCAAAGAAATGCTTATGCTAAGGATGGGCTTGGATATAATCCCCACAACAAAGATTCTTATTTATTGAAAAAGACCTTTGAATGACTACTTTGTTAAAAATTCCTCTCTATACCCAAAATACAATTATTATAAAAGGCTAGGACATAAGATTAATCATTGTCCTATTAGGCCATGCATAAAAAAAAAGAAATTTGGGCTATTAAAGGAATATATGTGCCTCTTCCTAACTCTCATGGACCCAAGAAAATGTGGGTACCAAAAGAAGATTACTTAAATTCCTTTTGTAGATTTGCTTAAAAACTTCATCTTCATTCAAGGACAAATGGTTCCTTGATAGTGGATGCTCAAGACATATGACAGAAGATCGATCAAAATTTTTCTCTATCAAACCTTACAAAAGAGGAAGCGTCACGTTTGGAAACAACTCAAAAGGCAAGGTCATTGGGATTGGATCTATTAGTATATTTTCTTCCCTATCTAGTGATGATGTGTTACTTTTGAAAGGTTTAAAACATAACTTACTCAGCATTAGTTAACTATATGATAAAGGATATGATGTGCTATTTAAATCAGATAAATGCATCATTAAAAGGAATAATAATGAAGTGTTTCATGCTCTTAGAAATGGTAATGTGTATACCTTACTTTTATGTGAATTGCATGATCAAGATGTTAAGTGCCTTGTATCTTCAAATGAAAATAGTTGGTTGTGGCATAGAAGGTTAGGTCATGCTAGCATGGAATTGATTTCAAAATTATCTAAGAATGAGTTAGTCAAAGGCCTCCCAAAGACTAACTTTTCCAAAGATAAAACTTGTAGTATATGCCAAATAGGCAAGCAAATCAAGTCATCATTCAAAAGAAAAAAGGACATAATAACTACAAGACCACTTGAATTAATTCATATGGACTAATTTAGTCCGGAGAGAGTAGCTAGTCTTGGTGGAAAACTCTATGCTTTTATCATTGTTGATGACTACTCTAGATTCTCTTGGGTATTTTTCCTTACACACAAAAATGAGACTTATACAATTTTCTCTAAATTTTGCAAAAGAGTTGAGAATGAAAAAGAGTGTAAGATTAAAACCATTAGAAGTGATAGAGGTAGAGAATTTAAAAACCAAGACGTTGAAAGATTTTGTGATGAAAATGGATATAATCATAATCTTTCAGCTCCTAGATCTTCTCAACAAAATGGAGTTGTTGAAAAGAAAAATAGGTCTCTCCAAGAAATGGTTAGGACTATGTTGAATGACCATAAGTCTCCTAGATCTTTATGGGCCGAAGCCGTTAGTACCTCACGCTATGTCATAAATAGAGTAATCATTAGAAAACTTCTCAACAAAACTCCTTATGAACTTTGGAACAAAAGGAAGCCAAACATTGGTTATTTTAAAGTTTTCGAGTGTAAATGCTTTGTATTGAATGACAAAGATAATCTAGGGAAATTTGAACCTAAATCGGATGAAAGTATTTTCCTAGGATATTCCTCTCGTAGCAAAGCATTTAGAGTGTTCAATCAAAGAACACTCGTTGTTGTGGAATCTATACATGTTGTTTTTGATGAGTCACAATTGCCCCCTCCTACACGTTCATTGGATGATAATAATGATGTGATTGAGATTGAAAAGAATATTAAGAATCTTGATCTAAAGAAACCATCTCTTGATGATCTCTCCAAAGATGATCCAAAGGAAAGTCACTCCCATAATGACACTCTTCCTAAGACTTGGAAGCAAGTGGCTAATCATCCAATAAATCAAATTATTGGCGATCCATCCAAAGGAGTTATCATTAGATCTTAAATAAATGATATTTGCAATTATGTGGCTTTTGTTTCCTAAATTGAACAAAAAAATATTCATGAAGCTGAAAATAATGAGTCTTGGATCTTGGCCATGCAAGAAGAACTTAACTAATTTGAAATAAATAAAGTTTGGAAATTGGTTCCAAGACCTAAAGATAAGACTATCATTGGCACAAAATGGGTCTTTAGGAATAAAAAGGATGAATCAGGACCAATTGTGAGAAACAAGGCTAGGCTTGTTGCTCAAGGATATAATCAAGAAGAGGGAATTGACTATGATGAAACCTTTGCTCTTGTAACTAGGCTTAAAGCCATTAGAATGCTTCTTGCATTTGCATCCCATAAAAACTTTAAGTTATATCATATGGATGTAAAAAGTGCTTTCTTGAGTGGCTTCATTGAAGAAGAAGTGTATGTAGAATAACCACTGGGATTTGAAAGCTATGATTGTCCAACCTATGTTTTCAAATTGTCAAAAAGCATTGTATGGTTTGAAAAAAGCTCCAAGAGCTTGGTATGAAAGGTTAAGTGGATTTCTACTTGAAAATGGTTTTATTAGAGGAAAAATTGACAGTACTCTTTTTCTTAAAACCATTGATGGCAACTTATTGATTATTCAAATATACGTTGATGATATTATTTTTGGATTATCCAATAATGCACTTTGTGAAAAGTGTACCTCTAGCATGCAAAATGAATTTGAATTGAGCATGGTGGGTGAACTTACCTTCTTCCTAGGGTTGCAAATCAAACAAGCTCTTAATGGCATTTTCATTTGTCAATCCAAGTATGTTAAAGATTTGCTAAAGAAATTTGGCTTGGAGGAAGTCAAACATGCCAAAACTCCCATGAGCTCATCTTTGAAACTTGATAAAGATAAGAAAGGCAAAGATGTGGATATCAAAAAGTATAGATGCATGATTGGTAGTCTTTTATATTTGACTGCAAGTAGACCAGATATAATGTTTAGCGTATGCTTATGTGATAGATTTCAATTTTGCCCTAAAGAATCTCATTTATGTGTCGTTAAAAGAATTTTTTGTTATCTATGTGGCACTATTAATTTAGGCCTATGGTTTCCTAATCATACCTCCTTTGATCTCATAAGCTATTCGGATGCAGACTTTGCCGGTTGTAAAATTGATAGAAAAAGTACTAGTGGCACTTGTCATTTTCTTGGTCATTCACTTGTCTCGTGGTTATGTAAGAAACAGAACTCCGTCGCTTTGTCCACGGTGGAAGCCAAATATGTTGCTGCTGGAAGCAGTTATGCTCAAGCTCTTTACATCAAGCAGTAACTTGAAGACTATGGTATTTACTTTGACCACATTCCAATTAAATGCGACAATACGAGTGCAATTTGCATTTCCAAAAATCCCATTCAGCATTCCCGAACCAAGCATATAGAGATTTGTTATCATTCAAAATTTTCTAATCAATAGGATGTACTAAGTCCAATAACATCATCTTTAAAATCGTTTCTCTTCTAACCGAATAGTTAACACAATCTAACCGGTTACAAAAAATCTAGATCTGAACTAACTGATCAAATACTATCATTTAACCGGTTACATGCACTTAAACTTTAAATCCTTTAATTCATCTAACCGGTTACCAAGAGGTTTCTAACCAGTTACTTACGATCAAGATCTGAAGTACTCGAGTACTTCCACCTCCTAACCGGTCAGTTGTTCTTACTACTATAAATACTCTCATGTCACTTTCAAGCGTCCTACTCTAGTACATCTTTCTTTCACCTGATTATATCATCATCTTCTTCCTCAAACCTCAACCCATCCCTCCATGGTTCGTGTTCAAGGTGGTAGTCTTCATCCCAATAATACCCCTATCCGAGGTGGTCACAATGGCCGTGGTAGTTCCGGCAGAGGGGCTTTTCAAACTTCCGTATCCTTTTTCATCGAAGAGCCCTCTTCTTCAGGAGAGGAATACAATCTATCTCCTCCATCAACCCAACTCAGAAAAAGATAGAGAACTGAGATTTAAGAAGGTATTTCTCAAACTAATCCTCTTGTCCTCGCCGCAAACTATCTCACTGAGAAGATGAAATCTCTTTTCGACTCTTAGTTCCGCAATAGAGGTATTGCTCAGAGTAGGATTTTCGAAGTAGATTTTTGCATAAGAGAACAACTATCTTTCTTCGCAAAATTTCAAGCCATAGGATGGGATTCCTTCATCGGAATTGAAGAACCATACTACCTTACACTCATTCAAGTCTTGTACACTCATCTGACTCACAAAAATGGGTATTTCCATTCCAATGTCAACGAAGTGAACATCAAATTCAACTACAAAACCTTAAATTCAATTCTAGGTCTAGAAAACAAAGGCAAGAAGATTTATACTCACATATCTGAAATTGAGTGAAATGATGGCTGTTATGCACTTAACTCAAAATTTCTTCCACATCAAAGCATTTCTAGTACCACCTCTGACCTTACATTTGAAGCCAGAATTATCCATAATGCATTGTTCTACTGCATCACTCCCCAAGGCAGTGGCAGAACTCATGTGTCTCACCTTGATCTCTTCCTAATCTGGTGTATCACAATTAGGAAAAAGCTGAATTTGGGATACATCATTGTTTAACACCTTCTCTAATTTCTTCCTACTCCTGATGACACTCCCTCTGCCCCTGACAAAATTGTCAAATTAGCCTCCCTGCCATACGGGATGGTACTCACTCGGATTTTCAAACACTTTCAAATTCCTCTTGATTCAAAAATTACCAAAAAAAGATCCAACTTGGGAAGACAAGCTCACTCCAAAAATCTTGAAAAATATGCACTGCCACAAAGTAAATGGTATTTGGGAAAGATTTCCTAAAGTTTCTACACCCGCGGAAGCACCTCCTCAACCCGAGGTTGACATCTTCCAGGACAATCCCTTTGACTTTGCCAATCTTGATACTCTCTTTCCTGAGAATCCTGAAGAGCCTCAAAATCATCCCCTTGCTCCTCCTGATGTCACTCAACTCCTTCATGACCAGCATACCGAGACCATGGTAGCTATCCAAGCCTTGGCTGATCGAGTCGCAGCTCTTGAGACTAGAGCTGATAGCGCTGTGACATCGTTTCTCACTCACTCATATGATTAGTCATCCGACTTAAACATCATTATTCAGCAAGCTATGGAGACTTATGATCTTATTGATCGCCGATTAGCTGTTCACAATGCAAATGCCGAAATTATAAAGGACTTTCTGAGATTGGTGGCCGAGCGCATTCAGATCATTCCTCCTAGATTTGTCTTTCCAGAACAGCGCAAGAAGTCCAATGTTCCACCACCTTCACCTCCCAAGGGCCATGACCCTGCCGTGGAGATTATTGATTGATTATTTATGTGCTTGCTTTAGCTATTTTATCATTCTAATACCCGACCCTTTTGTTGTTAGGTTTTATTTTTATATGCCACTCTTCCTTATAGCTTTCAGAAAAACTCATCCAAAATATGTTCCATTTCCCCAAACATTGAAGAAAGTGGGACCATTTCTTAGTTTGATATTGGTAATTCAACTTCCGTTCTCGCGTCGCGCTATGCATTAAAAGCCTCCACTATACTACCTGGCGCTCTTGTCAGTCGCTCTTAAAGCCGATGTCGGTAGTGTTGCAACTAGCCAACCGATCTATCAAAAAACCCCAGGGTATTATTGAGGATGTGTTGATCAAAATTAATAAATTCTTCTTCCCGGTCGATTTTGTAGTCATAGACACAGAACCGGTCGCAAATCTCAAGAGCCAAATTCTTGTTATCCTTGGCCGTCCCTTCTTGGCAACTGCTAATGCCAACATAAATTGTAGGATGGGGATAATGAAAATTTCATTTGGGCATATGAAGGTGAAGTTGAATATATTCAATCCAACCCCCAATTCTTTGGACAAGCATGAAGAGGTTTATGTTGTTGAAAAATGCCTTGAAAATGAATTTGGAAAATTTGAGTCTCTACTTAATGATAAAACTTCAAAGGGGTTATCTTCAAAAAGGGTTTCAAAAGTTGTTATGTTCAAACCAAGTGTTGAAAGGGCATGGAAGCCCAAAGATTTGTTTGATCAAGGACCATCAATTCCACTTGAATCAAATCCAATGACTTCCTTAGGGAATAATTTGTTGGGTGGGGTTCAAAGTTATTTTTGCCCCATTAGGGAGGGGACGCACAACAAGATTTTCAATCTGGGCCAAAAGAGCCCAACGTCTTGTTAGAGACGTTAAACACTAGTGATTCGTAAGGTTTTCAACCCTATTCTTCCCTCATTTCTATTTTACTTTCATTTCTTGTGTCGTCCAGATATATTCTGGGATCATACACATTGTTTGGGACTTTGATAGGGAATGCATATGCTTTCATCTTTGAATTAGGCATTTAGTGCCTGTTCGATCGATCACAAAAGAAATTCGATTGATCGAACACCATCTCTGCATATTCCCAACTCTCAGTTCCATCATGCAAAAATTCTCTGTATATTTCACCTCTTTATGTATCGTGCAAACTTTCTATCAGATCGATCCAAGAATTCCTCGATCGATCCAATTTTCCCTTACATTGATCACAGTTCTATACTTAGAAAAAATTTTAAAACTCTGAAAAATCACTTCTCTGTGTATCGTTCGAAGATTTTTGTAGGTTTTCACCTATTGGATTGATCGAGTTTCGATCGATCAATCTTTGATAGATCTGTGTGCTTCCATTTGACTTTGACTTTTTAAATTTCAAATTTCAAAGTTCAATTTAAAAAAAAAAATCAAAAAAATCCAAAAATATTTTAAATTTCCAAAAAATCAAAAAAATTCAAAAAAAAATTAGTCGTTTTGTGGGTTCGATCGATCTGAGCACCCTCATGATCGATTAATGTTCGATCGATCCATTAACCCATAAGATCGATTGAACATGTCAGGAATAGTTTTTAAAAATATGACCCAAGGGTCATTTCGATTTCCACATTGATCTAAAGCCCTTTCTCTCTCCCGGCATCTTCCTTTTGTCTTCCCCACCTCCGGCAAACCTCCGGTGAACTTTCAAGCTTCAAAGCTTTCTTCCCCGCTCTCGATTTTCTCTTCTCTCTCTCGGTTCTCTTCTTTCATTCGTTTTTTAATAAGTTTTTCATTTCATTTCCATTTTCGAAGTTGAATCAAATATTTTTAAGTTGCCATGTTTAGATGTTGAGCCTCCATGTTTGATTTTGCTTTCATATTTCAGCTTACAAGTATATGTATATATATATATATATATTTTGTTTCCGAATGAGATTTCAGGGGTCACGTGCTGACTTAAGTGACCAAAATTGAATTGTTGAGGTGTATAAGGGGTTATGAAGTGACCATTTGAACTTGACCCGTGTCGTCCACGTCACGAACGAGAGACTTTTCATTTCACAGTAGGTTCGATCGATCACACCAATGCTCTGATCAATCAGAGAACGATCGATCCAATACATGTCATGATCGATCTAACTTGGATCGATCGTATTTTTCTATAATCAATCAAACTTCACTATTTTTGCATATTGATGCCCCTACACCCTCATTTGTGTCTATACTGTTAAATTTATGCCTAATGCTTGTGTTTTCCACATTGGTTGCATTCCATACTTGTCATGTCTAGCATGTTTCACATATTTGACCATTCACTATCTTACTTGGCTACATAACCACTTGCACAGGTAGGTTCATGTGCTTATATTCTGAGTTGTCTATCTTCATCTGACAAGCATTTTCTATCTGTTGTGCTTTCAATTTTGTATCTTATATATTGTTTCTATTACTGACTTCAATTGCAAGTGTTTCTTTCTTTTTGCCGACCATGACTCGGTTTAAGACCACGACCCACCGAACATATGACTGCTAGGTCTGACAGTGAGTAGAAGAGCCTGAGGAACCAGCTCCTGCTCAGTCCAAGTGTTCCTCCTCTTCTGTATCTGTCTCTTCATCTTCGTCATCTCAGGAGGCCGAGCACATGCCACCTCCTTCACCCATTCTACCACCACCATTGGCACAGCCCGGCATGGTTCGTGATAGGGTTGAGGATAAATATTTGTGCCTTTTAGTGGTGCATGAGTTAGTTTTTGATGAGACATTCTTTACCCGATCGATCACGACCAAGTGGGTCTATGACAAGATCTACCGCTGCAACATCTCTCCTATCTTGGCCTCAGTGGCCAATCATGTTTGCCCGAGGCTTATCCGGTTGTTCTACCAGAACCTCCAGCCGGCCCCGAGTAATTTGGCCAAGTTGTGAACTTTTATAGATGGGCATGTCATCCGCGTCATAGTTGAGACATTAGCTACAGCCTCCCAGTGCCCACATGTCTGCCCTCCAGGTGTAGACTACCCTATTCTTCATAGGCCCTCAAATGTAGACATGGCCACAGCTCTTACTGGTCCTGCCAGTACCGGAGACACTTGTGCTATCAGGACCTACTTGCTTGACACCTTATGGTTCTTTGATTCGGTTTTATACCGAAATGTTTTTATGGCGGGGCATAAGATTCAGAGGTGGGCAGATTTCTTGGCAGCCCTGTATGGTTTCTACACTGGCTATTGGTTCTCAGTTCCTGCACTCTACTAGAGTGTAATGATGAAGCTTTACACAGACTACATCAGTAAAAGCGAGCCCATGCGGGCTAAGTTCCTCCCCTTCACACACTTGATTACTCAGCTTCTCTGGGACCAACATTATCTTTTTCATCAACAGAAGCATCCAGAGACTGGGGCTTGCCAGTTTGGCAAGAAGGACTGGAATAAGAGCTACAATGCTCTTATCAAGAGTCTAAAGGAGGAGGCAGTCTTGGCGGCAGAGGAGGTAAAGAAAGAGGCAACAACAGTAGTAGCAGAGGATCCGACAGACGCACCGGCGGTAGAGGGCGCTTTCATGGACATTAACTTAGAGCAGGAGCCTCCAGAATAGTCACCACATCACTCTCCAGTGGGGTCACCACTTCATTTTCAGTAGCAGAGTTAGGATGAGCACCAGTTACCTGATCCCGTTATTCTTGACGCTCCACCTCAGACACCCAGCTTAGGAGAGTGTATCCAGTCATTGGAGGATGTGGTCATCTCTCTCCACTGGAATTGGGATATGGATGGAATATAATGAAATAGAGCCACTTTAAGGTTCCCTATGTGGATGTGGCTTCTCTCAACACTGATTTGACTGCGCTGCAGAGTCTTTCCAGAGATATCCAGGGTTCACGCCCTGCTAGACCGACTTCATCTGCCTAACCTCCCTCTTTCTCTCATTATTATATATATGTGTTTTTTAACTGATACTTTGATACTGTTACTCTATTTTTGCAGCCAGTTTGTTGGCCCGGTTATTGTGATGTACATTATACTATTTTTATCTTATTTTTATGCATGATATTTTAGATGTTAGCTTCTTTATTAATATATTTATTGTTCATTAACTCCATTATCAGGTGCATCCTAGTGACTTCAGTGAGAAAGTGCTGCCTAAATTTTTCAAGACCACCCTTATTCCTCTCTCTCTTTATTTCATTTACTATCCCACTTACACTTGTTTGTCTACTGTGCACCATTATTATCCTCTTTGTTATCTGATGAGGTTTTATCCAAGTGCCATCTTTTCAGGACCACAGTTAATCCCAAGTTTGGGGGGGTTGCACCACCCACTACGGATACTTATATTCCGGCTATTCTTTGCCATACCTGCACTAGTATACTCTTTCCTCTTTCTATTTTCTCTTTGTACATTGAGGACACTGTATCATTTAAGTTTGGGGGTAACGTGTGTTCTTTGCATTCAATTCAAGATTTTGAATATGACTTGTGTATTTGAGGGATTTTTCTATAATTGGTCCATGGCTAGCTATGATTTTGATCTTTTGACGACTATATTGCTTAAAATTTAAGAATTGCTTGACTTGAGTGTCCAATACTCCTTGTATGCCTTGTAAATGCCATTTAGGAGTGAATTTTTCGAAAAATTGATATCATGCTAGCTTTTGTGGTCCACATCATCTTGATTTTGTGATTGTGTTGAGATTCACTCTAAGATTCTACACTAGCATAGGCGCACACTAGCATTCATTTGTGGGGTACGTGCTTTGTTGATTATTGATTTGGTTATATCCCAATTAAACTAATAGTGCATTGAAAGCTTCCATTCTTGATAAAGGTGGATAACAAACCCTTTTTATTGAGTAGTCGGGATTTTAGCTCTATCAAGCATTGAATTTCTCGCACCGAAAGGTGAAAGGCCCAAACTCTAGGTTAATAACTTGACTAAAAAAAAAAATTTTGTTCCAAAAGCAAATAAAAATTGAAGATTTCTCCCAAAAGGTGAGAAGTGGGAAATGATTAGATGGAGGTTATTTTGATTTGTAACCTAGTTGATTTGAGCTTGTAATTCCTTAGGGGTGTTTAAACAACTAATGCCCTAAAGCCGTCCGGTTTGGAAGTCATTGACCTAATGCTCGACCTTGGTTGTCGTCGTCCTACCATAAGCTTAAGAGTGTGCATTAAGGCGAGGGCCAAGTTTTACATTTATAGAAGCCACTACTACCTTCACTAAAAATATAGTTAGGGCGAGTAGGGATCGTCCCAAGGGATTGGAGTCGAATTTGGTTGTGAAATCACTATTAGGGTTAGTAGGTTGAGTGATCAAACAAATGGTTGGTTGGTTAATTAAACTAGAGAGCAAATTAAACTAAATAATTGAATGCAATAAAGAGTAAGTAAGAGAGAGAGAGATCTTGGGGTTTAGAGGTCACCACCAAACAATGCTTTTCTACACCCTTAACTAGTGACTAATGAGGGAAATGTGTGTTGCAATAATGATGTGTGTGTGTTTGGTTGATTTAACTAGCAAGGGTTACCAATTAAGCATACATTGTCGAATCAATATGTGAAAAACACAATATATCTAGCAATTAAGTATATATTGTCTAAATAGCATGTGAAAAGCACAATATATTTAGCAAGTCATTAATCCTTTCATTAAGCTCATAAGCCAAATACACCACAAGGTTAGAGATATATGCTACTTGCATTCAAAAGTATGGAATATCAAACAACAAACATAGATTGTCCTCCCATCTAACAACTATGCTACCACTACACTATAATTAAGCTAATGACATGAAATTAAACTAATTAAGCTAAGGGAGAGGCACAATCCATCAAGAAATGAGCATGAACCATCTAGAAAATTACAAGAGCATTCCTTTAAGCACTATGTTTTGACAATCTCTAGATCTATGCCATTAATACACATAGACATGCATCAATAACACAAGAAATAGAGACAAACACATGAACATCTATTCTAGCATATATAGACATATGGATAGAATGAAATGATCAATTGGAAGCATTAAACTACATAAATCATTAAATAAACAAGATCTATATATATAAAAGTGCCAAAACATGTATTACAACACTAATCCCTCAATTATACACAAAATCAAGATGTAGAAAGCATGCTTGGGGCTAACTCTAGCCCCAAGAGGATGTCTAGCCACTCATGGTAGTGCTTCTCCAACCCTCAAGGGCTAACTCCATCAAAACCTTATCTTCAAATGTAGAATTACTAGAAAGTACTTGAGGATAATGAAAGCCAACTTGGGAATCATACATTTGAGGATGTGAAAGGTCATTCATTCTTTGATGATGGAAAGAAGAAGAAACAAACTCTTAAGAACCTCCATTTCTTTTATGAGGTGGAATGTATTTTCTTTGAAAAATTTTAGCTGGATAAGGGCTTGAACTTTCATTCCACAATGGAACATATGCATTTGAATAAGGGTAAGTAAATGTAGCATTAACTTGTTCAAAGTGTTCATTAACAACATGTCCATGGGGACAATCAAAAGTAGTATGCAAAACACTTGAACATGTCATATAAGGCTCACAAAGATGAGTTATATGATGGAAAGGAGATGAATTGATAGCTGGCTTTTGATTCAACAAGAATTGATCAAGTTTTTGAGAAATAGTTTTAACCTCAGCTACAATTTCCCTTGAACTTTCAATTTGACACACTATTACACTTTTCTCCTTTTTATTAAAACCATGATCAAGTCGAGAAGTGTAATATTTGTGTAAAGAGTTTTCACTCATTTTTTTCAAAAAGATGCCAAATGTCATCTTCATGTTTTCCAAAATACGAACCTCCACATAAGGTATCAACTATGTCCTTTTGCATGTCGGATAGGCTTTTATAGAAGTATTGGACAACTTGTCATTTTGGAATACATGATGCAGACACTTTCTTAGCAAGTCATTCAATCTCTCCCAAGTCTCATGTAACAACTCTCCTCCCTTTGAGAAAATTCTCTAATTGAAGCACACATTACATTGGTCAAACTTATGGGGTAAATTTTTTTAAAAAACTCATTTTGCATTTGTGCCCAAGATGTTATTGAATTTACCCCTAAAGTATTGAACCAATACTTTGCTTTATTTTTAAGCGTGAAAGGGAAGAGAAGTAATTTAAGAACTTCCTCCAGGACATCCATGTACCTCACGGTGGAACATAGTTCAAGAAATTCATTAAGATGCCTATATGGTTCCTCTTCATCTAAGCCATAAAAGAGTGGACACATTAGAATGGTCTCGGGCTTGATTTCATATTAATTAGCCTCAAAATTAGGCAACACAATGCAAGTAAGTGCATGGTATGTATGAAGATTATAATGATCACGAAGGACCATTGGAGGAATTGGAGCTTGAACTCCGGGGCCATGCTGATTAAGAGGTAGGTTTTGTATGAAACGTGGGTCTAAGTAGCCAAGATTACCCTCTAGATTTTCCATGTGAATGCCTAGAATGAATGATATGACAAGGTCTATACAAGACTACAAGCGACACATAAATCATAGCAAAACAAGCAAGCATTTCTCCTTCGCAACAAATCAACAATCAACAAACTTCCTCCACATACAATGTTCCCATACGCCCATGCTCAGTCAATATGCAAGAAAAGTAAATTGCCTCCACGCAGGCTCACGATTTATCTAAGAATTTAAAAATAAGCCTCAACGCGGGCTGACGATTTAACTAAGGGATTGAGTAAAGAAAGTCTCACAAAGGTCCTTTAGCACTTCAACTCCAAATTTAAAGCTTAGCTTAGCAATTTTTTTAAAAATTTTTAGCATTTTTCCTTTCTTGCTTAGCTCCTTTGCTTGCCTCTTAGCTCAATGCTCCTTTACTTACCTCTTAGCTCAATGCTCCTTGTCAAAGATGAACAAACACAATAAGTAATCAAAAGAAAAATAAAAATAAAGTAAAGACACGATCAAAAGAGTACTAATTCCTAATTGATTCCACAAATACGACGTTACCTAATCTCCGGCAACGGCGCCAAAAACTTTTGATCGTCGTCCTACCATAAGCTTAAGAGTGTGCATTAGGCGAGGGACAAGTTATACATTTATAGAAGCCACTACTACCTTCACTAAAAAATATATTTAGGGCGAGTAGGGATAGTCCCAAGGGATTGGAGTCGAATTTGGTTATGGAATCACTATTAGGGTTAGTAGGTCGAGTGATCAAACAAATGGTTGGTTGGTTAATTAAACTAGAGAGAAAATTAAACTAAATAATTGAATGCAATAAAGAGTAGGTAAGAGAGAGAGAGATCTTGGGGTTTAGAGGTCACCACCAAACAATGCTTTTCTATACCCTTAACTGGTGACTAATGAGGGAAATGTGTGTTGCAATAATGATGTGTGTGTGTGTTTGGTTGATTTAACTAGCAAGGGTGACCAATTAAGTATACATTGTCTAATCAACATGTGAAAAGCACAATACATCTAGCAATTAAGTATATATTGTCTAAATAGCATGTGAAAAGCACAATATAACTAACAAGTCATTAATCCTTCATTAAGCTCACAAGCCAAATACACCACAAGGTTAGAGACATATGCTACTTGCATTCAAAAGTATGGAACATTAAACAACAAGCATGGATTGTCCTCCCATCTAACAACTATGCTACCACTACACTACAATTAAGCTAATGACATGAAATTAAACTAATTAGGCTAAGGGAGAGGCACAATCCATCAAGAAATGATCATGAACCATCTAGAAAATTACAAGAACATTCCTTTAAGCACTATGTTTTGACAATCTCTAGATCTATGGCATTAATACACATAGACATGCATCAATAACACAAGAAATAGAGACAAACACATGAACATCTATTCTAGCATACATAGACATATGGATAGAATGAAATGATTAATTGGAAGTATTAAACCACATAAATCATTGAATAAATAAGATCTATATATATAAAAGTGCCAAAACATGTATTACAACACTAATCCCTCAATAATACACAAAATCAAGATGTAGAAAGCATGCTTGGGGCTAACTCTAGCCCCAAGAGGATGTCTAGCCACTCATGGTAGTGCTTCTCCAACCCTTAAGGGCTAACTCCATAGTAGAGATTTGCTCATTGGTTGATGAAGAGTCTCCAATGGTGTCTCTAGCCTCCTCCTCCTCTAAGCTTGCTCTTCAAGATTTCTTTTAAGGTATGAGATGATATGATCTGATATCATGTAAAAAGTAATCCTTATCCTTATATAGGTAGGTCAAATGACACCCAAAATGAGCTGGGGTCGTGCACAAAATATTTCCCAATGATTGGATAAAGGACAACTTTTTGTGAGCTAGAAATTTAACTTTTTCGCACTGGAAGAAGTTCGATCGATCGAACTTTGGACTTAGATCGATCGAACATGGCTGAGATCTATCGAACTGAAGTTGGATCGATCCTCGATGGTGGCGTTTTTTGGATAAAGACAAATCTGAGATATTTTGAAAATATTTTTGGGAAAAGGACAAAAGTGGTTGGTAGGGTGGTACAACTAGATAAGATCAATCATTTGGATAAGGACAAGGTAGTTCGATAGATCAAAGAATGATGTTGGATCGATCGAACTTTTGAGATCTCTGAAAATGTCATCATGGCTCTGATCCATCTTGAAGTGCTGAGATCGATCATGTTAGATCAATTGAACTTTGATCTGAGATCGATCGAAGATGTTGATTTTCACATTTTTCTTCCTTTTGCTTCCACTTGGCTCCTTTCTTTGATTCATCCCAGAATTGCTTCATTTCTGCTCTTATTTGGCTGAGTTAGCTTATTTTCGGGATAAATGCCTAAAAATGAAAATAATTCGAAATCAATCTAAAACGGTAAAGTAAGATAGATAAAGGTACTAGAATGCCTAAACTTAAGGGGTTTAAATACGCACTTTTCAGCGCTCATCAGACCTCATGGATCGCTAGAAAGCTTAATAGGTCAACACATTGCACTATGCTTCTATCTTTGATCCTTAGGGATAAAAATAAAAATTAAAAAAAAAAAAAAATTGAGGGAAAAGAATAAGCGCACCTAAATCAATAAAGCTTTAATAAAAGGTCCACTCTTTGTCTTGATGATCGGTACTAGATTTGTGTGCTAGTTTGAGGGTAAGGATGTAATCATTTCTTTAGTTGGCTTAGATAGCAACATATTTGATGCCGGTTTACTTAAAAATGATTCTAGAATTGTTTTGATTTACATGATCATTTTCTTGATGTGTGGAGGACCATATTTGCTTACTTGATGTTGAGATTTTTGGCGATTGCTTGGAAATGGTTGAAAAATTACATACTTGATGTAGTTTTCTCCCAATAGTTGTTTGGAAATTGGTGTCTCTTTTATGAGAATGAGCTTAATGGTTGTGAGTATCATTTCTGGAAACCCTAAGAACTTCACTCGTCTACTAGGGGTAACCTAGCGGTTTAAAAGGTTTGTTGCATGTGCTAAATGCAATCGTGTTCCCTACAAAAGTGGCGTTATCCATTTATTACTTTCTAGTTCATAGTTGTATAGTTGTTCATTTCTTTATTTCCTTTATAGTTCATTGATAGGGATTAGCAATATTTAAGTTTGGAGTGTGATAAGCGCTGAAAAGTGCGTATTGAAACCACTTAAGCTTGAACGTTTTTGAACCTTATTCTATCTTATTTTTTCATTTTAGTCTAATTTCATGTTATTTTCCTTTTCAGGCACTTATCCCCAAAATAAGTCAATTCAGCTGAATTAGAGCATAAAAGATGTAATCTCAAGCTTAGTGGAAGAAAGGAGCAAAATGGTGGAAAAACAACATTCTTCAATTGATAGAACCAAACTATAATTGGTGATCGTTCCAACCATAACATGATGGATCGAGCCTTTTATCCTTATCCTCAAGAAATTTCCCTTTTCCATCGATCTAACATTCCTTCGATCTATTAGATCGATCGAACATTTTTGATCTTATCCTCACCTACCACTTTTGTCATTTTCCCAAAATATCCCGAAAACATCTCAGCTTTGTCATTGTTCCAAAAAGGTGCCGTAATAGTTCGATCGATCGAAGCACCTTTGTGATCGATCGAACCTCCTCAAGTGCGAGAAAAACAAAGTTTCAGCCAATTAAAAAGTGTGCTCGTGGTGCAATCATTTGGAAGTCCTAATGCATGAGGTCTGATCATTAGGTGTGACATTTGAACTACCTATATAAGGATTTTGAGGGGAACCATATACAATAGAGAGGTTGGAGGAGTTTAGAGATTAGGGGAGAGATACACACCATTTGGGAGAGTTCTTCCACTCATCTAGGGTTTCTATCAAGGAGAAAAAGATTATTTCTACTATGGAGATAGCCCTTGAGGGTTGGATGACTACATCAATGAGTGGCTAAACCATTCTCTTGGGGCTAGAGATATCCCTAAGCATGCCTCCTAAGGGATTTGTGTTGTAATTATTGTCTGGACATCTTATATATATAAACTTTATTTCTACAATGATTTGTGTGGCTTAATATTTTCAATTGATCATTTAATTCTATCCATATGTCTGTGTATATTAGTATGAATGTTCATGTGTTTATTTCTAGATTTTGTGATATTGATGCATGTCTATGTGTGTTGATACCATGAATCTAGTGATGGTCAAGGCATGGTGCTTAAATAGATTACTCTTGTGGTTTATTTAATGATTCATACTTATTTGTTGATAGATTGTGCCACACCCTTAGTTTACTTAGTTTAATTTTTATGTCATTAGCTTAGTTGTAGTGTAGTTGTCTTACTTTCTTAGATAGGTGGACAATCCATGCTTGTTGTCTGATGTTCCATATTTATGAATGCAAGTAGTATGTTTCTCTAATTTGATGATGTGCATTAATTGTGGATTTAAAGAAAGGAATAATAGCTTAATTTGATATGTTATGCTATTTACTAGTTTGGCTAGACAATGTATACTTACTTGGTCATCCATGCTTGTTGATTCAATTAATGGCACACACTTGTATTGTAACATATAATCCCCTTTATCCATTAAACATTGAATGTCTAGGAAGGTGATGCTTAGTGATGACCTCTAAGTCCCAAAATCCCTCTCTTATATTCTCTATATCTCACTTTACCCCAATTGCTTTACTTTGCATCCATTTAGTTTACATTGTAGTTTAATTAATCAAACAAAACAACTTTGATCACTCGACCTACTAATCCAACGTTGATTTCCAAGCTAAATACACTCCATTACCCTTGAGAAGATCGCTACTCACTCTAGCTATATTTATAGTTAAAAGTGATAGTGGCAATCTCTAAATTTAAACTTGGCCACACTACACATCATTTTGTGCTTTAGTCTCGAGCGACACACCAGATGTATCCAATTAAATGGAACCAATGATGATAAAAAGGATATATATGACTATTGTGACTCTGAACAATAATACAATATATCTGATTTCTCTTAAAATAATATCGATGCTAAGTTTTTCATCATTAAGTCTAGGATCTTAGTCCAACATAGGATCCTAGTCCATTATTGAAAGATCTATGCCTCTATTTATAATAATTTACAAAAATCAAATTGGACTAGGATTCACATTGCTTGTCCCTCAGTATTATACTATATAATATTTGTTTCCTTACAATACAAGTTTATATAAAAAGATGACAGTAAGAATGTCTCTTTATTCATATTGGATTCTGTTTGTTCATGGGCCGGACCGTTGCTTGAGGATGGACCTATACATGGGTTATTACTTAATTAATACTTTGCCGATGGATTGGACCTTAGTCACATTCCTTCTAGGCCTCGGGATTGGGCTTTGGCTTGGTAATCCCTTGACCAGTCCATCTTCATATTTTGCATGTGATCCCTATAGTCAGACATGGCGCATTTCTACCGGAGGGGAGATATTTCCCTCCACAGTTGGTTTTTGAAAGGAAAGACCTATTCGGTAAATAGAAGATTCAATTGACTCAATATCACACATATCATTCAATTTATGTCAATTTTGGTTTTAAAAAAAAATAAATAAATAAATTTATGTCAATTTAATGATAGCAAATATATTTTTCAATTTCCTTTACAATGTCAATTTATCTTCGGGGATGTTTGGCTACATGGAATTGAAGTATTATAATTGGAATCGGTAAAATTTGATAAAATTTTAGTTCAATTTTCTTATTTGTTTTTCTCAAATTCCATCAATTCCAATTCAAATACTCCAATTTCATGGAGTTGAAGTAGTAGTACTAGGGATGCACACAATTTGGTCTTGACTGATTTGAGAGATTTTTAAAAACAAACTGATCCTAACAGTTCAAGAAAATTTAGAACCAAACCGAACCATTTGACCAAATGAACCAAACCAAGCCGGCTTGGTGAGAAACCGATTTGGTTCGATTCGGTTCCACGGTTCCATTTTTTTTTTTTTTTTTTTTTTTTTTTTTTTTTTTCTTTTTTCCCCTGTTATAGAAGTATTCATATTTCAAAATGGCAAATGCACAACAATTAACTAAGTTAACCAATACATTCATATTCAGAACTTTTAATTCATTCTTGTCTATCACTTTTGGAACTTAAGTGAATACATTTAGAATTTCGCTAATAACCTAATACATTCAAAATTATTGATTCAACACCACACATTTAGCCACAATTCAGAAAACCAACAAAATTCAGCTACTGTAAATTAATAAAAAATAAGAACAATCTAATAAATTGATAAAACCTAAGAGAATCAAGAGTGAACTGTATGATTGATAGTTGCAACAAACTTTAGGAGATTTGGATTGTAAGATTATATTATATTATATATATAATTTGACATTTATAAAACTAAACGGTTCCGTTTGGTCCAGTTCCGTCCTGAAGGATCTTAAACCGTAACCAAATTGTATCTTTATGGTTTCACAAATTTGGAACCGTTATTGATCCAAATTGTCCGATTCGATTTTATCCAGTTTGACCGAGCGCTGAAGACACCCTTCCAGTATTTTAATTTCTACAACAACTTTCCATTCAATTTATTTAATTTCCAACAAATTTCAATTCAAGTTATTTAATTTCCAACAACTTTCCATTACCGCACACTTTTATTCCAATGGCAATTTCCATTTTAATTCCTTGAATTTCAGCAATATCCTTTTCTTTTCCAAATTCTTTTCCACGTTATTTCCAAAGTGGTCCTCCCCTTGCGCGACTTTGTTGCCACTCTCACTTCGTGGACCCGAGGCTATAACTAAGACTGCAACAGAGATGGAAAAAAAAAAAAAAAAATACTTATTTGTGATTTTGTGCTTCTTTTTCCAGAATTTTGTGATAATGTATTTTGATATTTACTAATCATTTGTGCGTGTACGTCCACCCTTAACCATCAAACCTTTTGATTTGATGATGCTTAATTATGGTTTTCTCTTATTTATCTATCTCTCCGTTACATTCCCTATCCTCTACAAAAAATTTTTTTTTTTTTTTTTTTTTTTACAATTTTGTTTCTTTAACTAAATTTTAATTATTTTAGTTTTGTAAAGCCTTTCAAAGTTAGATTAATATATATGTTACTTTAAATTATAAAACAACGTATAGTCTTAACTCTTGAACCCATCAACAAAGTCTCCGAATTAGTTGTCAAAGGACATGACATGATGCCAATACTCTTTTATTGTTACTAGAAAATCGTACGTGCAATTGCACGTAATTAAAACTAATATGTATATATAAATAAATAAATTAAAATGAATGAGTTGTATCATTACAAAAGTATTGCATATAAAGTTAATTAAGAAATAAAGAGGTGGTACAATATACATAGTCAACAAAATAAAAATAAAAATTCATAAATTTGTTGTCAAAGCATGCAAAAAAAGAGGAATTTTTTCCCCCCTCAAATACACATATTCACACTACCTTTTTTTTTATTAAAACAATACAACCTTTCAAAAATAGTGATGGTTTCTCAGTGTCTAGGATTACACAATTTCAAACAAATTAACCTAATCATGTGATATGTGTTATACGTGTCCACATAAAAAAAATAATATATTTTTTACTTTAAAATAAAATGAATGAAACATTATGGGAAATACCAATTGATAAGTAACTTTAGAAGAATGAATTTGGTGATAGTGCATCCTTGAGAGATTGACTGTTTCCTTTTTAAGTGAAGGTTTGTTTCAAACATTTTAAATATTGTTATTGAAGGTTTAAATTTGCAACGTAGTTCACATACAATATCAAAATATATATATATATATATATATATATATATATATATATATATATATATCCGTGTCAACTAAACTATGATCACTAATACTCTCTTAAATTGCTGCTAAGAAGAGTTGAGAAAAGTTATGAATTAGAATTTTATACATTAATTTTTTCAAAAAAATGTATGGCCTTTCTAGAGATTCTATTGATTTGATTGTAAGTTCTTAACAAAAAAAATAAGAAACATAAGAAAAAACGAAACAGAGCAGGAATAAATTAAAATTGCAACCCAATTCACATACGATATCAAGAAAAATAAATTAATTAATGGCTGTGTCAACTAAACCTTGAACACTAATAATTTGTTTCGTTACTCAAAAGATCGAGTCGAAAAAAGATGGATTTGAAGTTTTATATCCTTCAAAAAAATTAGAGGTTTGAGAAATTTGATGCACAAAGAAATGTTGTTTCTCCGTGGAAATGTTGCATTACTTGTCACTACACTTGCAAGGCTGAGTAGGGCTATGAGGAGATAATTTTGAATCCCCATTACAATTACAATTTGCTTTTGGGTTTGATACCAATGTTAACTCAGTTGCAAGTAAAGGGAAACACAAGCTGTGCTTTATAGAGAGCAGCACAAGCTAGGATGGAAAAGATGATCTTGTTACATCTAATGGTAAAAAATATAAAATATATTAAAATTGACGTGTCTAATTGAACGGTATATGCTGCTTATAGATGGAACCTCATCTATGATGGAATTGACAGAGGCACTCCAAAATGGAAACCATGGGATCTAGGCCTTCTATCGAGTCAACATAAAACTGACCTTTCTAGAAAGTTTTTGATCGGATTGAAAATCCATATGAAAAAGATCATCAATATGATAATGTAAAAAAAAAAAAGAGATATTTCCATAAAGAGGGAAAAGCCACAGCTTACTACTTACACTATTAAAAAAGGGACCCATATGAGTAGTTTTATTCATCTTCATTAATAAGGGATGATGGCTATAAGTAAACTCTAAAAAACCTACTAATGTTCTAAGAGAAATAGAGCTTGTAAAGTTGACTTTTAGAGAGTCATTTGTGACTCCTTGCTTCCCTGGCTTATCAGGAGAAGGCGGAGAGAGCAATCACTCTAGATAGCGCATTTAATTTCTAAAGACCATCTAATGATGATGATTATGATATATATATATATATATATATATATATTCTAATTACAAGTTTTTATGCATTCTATATATTCACTGAAATAAAATATGAAAGTGATTTTAACGTTAAGGAAAAATAAATTATTCAAGACCTTAATAAATGCTTTAATTAATATTTAATCCACAAAAAAAAAAAAAATAAATAAAATAAAAAAAATCCATAAGTCAACATAATAGAAGAATTTTTATTAACTAAAAGCAAGATATAAAACTAAATTGTAAAGTATAAGTTTTTCACTCACTTATAAATTTTGTCCCCCCTTTTATTTGAAATTAGCATTGTATTTTGTTCGACTTGCATACGTCCATGAAATAAACATAATTAAGTTAGTATTTAAAAAATAATAGATTTAAGGTTAATGCATATAATGAGATTGACGAAACTTCCGTGTCTCATTCAATTGTTTCATATAATAAGTACGCATAAAGTAATTTAAGATAATTGACAAAAATTCTAGGAAAAAAATGCCAAAGTTAATCATTAATGATATGGAAAAGAAAATGATAAGTTGAAATTAGGAAAATGAAATCAGAACTCTTAGAAATAAAAATAGGTATAAATTTGTATCACTTAAGCAGTGTATTAAATGAACCACAAAATAATAAAAAAAAAATCAGGAATAAAGGATTTCATTGATTGAAATGAGGTATGATACTTTTTAAGAATAAAAATAAATGGCTATTTTTGTAAAAGAGTGACAAAAGAAAATAGAGAAATAAAAAGTGTCAGTGAAAAAAAAAAAAAAAACATGATACATCATGATAGTATTACAGTATCACTCAACAGGCTAACAACATCTACTAAATTGATTAACATTTAGGTTTTTTTGAAGTTATTTATATTTTATATATCAAGAAAAGTGAATGCTTCCTATAAGCACACAAATATATATAGTAACAAGAAATCAATAATACTTACAAAAAAATAATAATAAATAAGAAATCAATAATATATATATATTTTTTGATAAGTAAATAAGAAATCAATAATATAAATAATTAACGCTGACTTTTTATATATTTTTTACCTTTTGATTATAACAACGATTCCAACTGCATCTTGTGGATTTAAGAACATATAAAGAGAGTTCGGAACAATGAACTAATTAAAAAAAAAAAAAAAAAAAAAAAAAAAAAAAAAAAAAAACCGTTATTTTTCTTTTAAAAGGAAAAATTTATGTCCAACATCTCTTGGTTTTAAATTAAATATATAAAACTATAGTGTATAATAATAAAAATAAAAAAATAAAAAAGAAAAGGAAAGGAAAAAAGTGTTCAACAACTCTTTAAGACAACTCTAATGAAAAGTCATATATATTAAAATGAATTTTTACCTTTTGATTATAACAACTATTCAAAGTGCATCTTGTTAGACTTTATTTAGATTTTGGAGGAATATAGAAATGGTTTTAAGAAAAGATATAGAGAGTTCGTCTGATGACATGAAGGTTTAGAAAGGAACAATAAACTAATTAACCAAAAAAAAAAAAAAAAAAACACATGTTATTTTTCTTTTAAAAGGAAAAATTTATGTCCAACATCTCTGGGTTTTAAATTAAATATATAAACCTATAGTGTATAATAAAAAATAAAAAAAAGAAACGGTAAGGAAAAAAGTGTTCAACAACTCTTTAAGACAACTCTAATGAAAAGTCATATATATTAAAATGATTTTTAATTAAATCAATTGTATTTTATAGTATAATCTACCTCAAGGTTTAGAGATGAACAAAGAATCAATTGTACTTTAAAACTACCAGTTGTTTTTTTCTTTTTCTTTTTTTTGAAAAAAAGGAAATTTGTCTCTGATTTTTGTTCAATCGATAATATATATATATAAGTAGAATTCTTAACCGAGAGCATACATGATAGGGAATTCATGATCTGTATTCTTCAGATAGTATAGTGTATTTTTCGGATAGTGTAGCATATATACACACACATATTAAACAATAAGCATATTAGCACACCATGATGAATTTGGATTATGGGCAACAAACTTCAGATAATTAAGAAACAAAATAGGAAAGACTTTTTCAAACACGGTTTCCTCAAAAACAAAAAATAAATAATACAAAATACATATTGAAACATACCTTTAGCCAAAATGTAGCCTTATGCGCTCAACAAAAAATATTGAGTTAGATAGTAAATGTTGAAAGAAAGATGGGTAGAAAAAGCGAGAGAGGTAGAATGAGAGAGGCAAGATCCAATCCGCGGATTATATAATGTTCTTCAAACCCCAACAACCGAGTAGATATAAAAGAAGAAGACATGTCGATTTGATTACTGTTGTTTCGAAACTATGGGAAAACATGAAGTATTTAAATTTTTTTTTCTTTTTTTTAAAAAAAAAGAATAGAAACAAAAAGAAAAATTAAATTTTTTTTTTATAAATATTCTTCAAATAAAACTGACGTCGTCTTAAGCACGTATGTAATGAGAAAACTGCGTAACCGAAAGCAACATATACGTTTTTAAAAATGGAAACGACCCTTTCAATATATATTATTATTATTACCAAAAAGTGTAAAGGAAAACTATTTTGTTTTTTAAAAATTCTAAAAGTAAAACTGATGGTATAATATAAATATATTTATCTTTAATATTTTTATTTTTTCTAAATAATTGTATTACCATTTACAATTTTTTCAAGAACACAAACTTCTTGACAACCGGCAAATGGGCACAGTCTCTTTCCAAAGAGCACATTGTTGGGTACAAGCTGCAGCAGTTAGGAACATTCTTTTTTTAATTTTAAATTAAATAATTAGAAAAATGATAACTATTTTACAAAAATAAATAAAAAAATTTCATGATTTGCCATTAGAAGATAAAATTTTAAAATTCATTAGTTTAGAGTTAAGTAGAGAGAAAACTAAATAATACAGTTGGAAGTGGAGAGACATGTTTAAAAAATAAAAAAGTTATATAAATATTTAAGAGTATTTTGAGTGAGAGTCTAACTCTTTGAATAAATATTAAACGACTCATCAAAATAAATGTTAGTTTTCAATTAACATCAAGTCCAAGAAGAATTATTGTTAATTAAGAAATCTTGTAAAATAGAAATTGACTCCATGTCTAGTCTAAATCTTAGAATAGTGTTTTTGTTACATATAGGTTTTATTGCTGGTTAAGTAATTTCAAAAGACCTAACTCATCGTTGAATTTCAAAAAGTGATATATTTTCTCAAAAGTGATACATATATATATATATATATATATATATATATATATATCTCTTTAGATTTTTTTAATATTATGTTACATCAATTCAAAAATTGTGACTCATCAAAAACATTATCATTTATTTTTTCATATATATAAAAGAGAATTTCTCCAGTTGTATAGGCCTTTCGAGTGTAGATGAGGGACTCTCTTGCTCTACAAGAGGCTCCAATGTTGGTGTAGCAATTTTTGATGTACGTTTTTTGGACATTTTGTGAACTTTAAATCTACAAATACAATTATTTGTTACATAGACATGGCTACATATAGAATCCTAAAAAAACTTATTGCTTTGTTTGGTTGATATAATTTTCAATTGGTTGCCCGAAAAGAGAGTGAAAACTGTTAATCCAACTTTTATACAATTTTTTTTTTAAAAAAAAAACACTAAAAAATGAATACCATCAAGTGTAGACGACAATGTATAATAAAAAAGTGATATTAGATATCAAACCTTGTGGAAGAAATAGGGTTTTTTGTTTTTTAAAAATTTTAAAAATAAAACTGACGGTGTTTTAAGCAATGTGAAAAAAGTGTGCTTTTAAAAATCAAAACGACACTTATATATTATTAACAAAAAGTGTATATAAAAAAATACAAATAGAATACACTTTTATGAAGTAAAATAGATTATAAAATGGGAACAGCACCTGAAAAACTTGGCAAAAGACCTCATGTAATGTGAGAGGAATCAATCCACGCAAATTCTCGGAAATTCATTTCTTTTTAATTTATTTTTTGTCCTTTTCCGTGACGTCATTATTCGAACTCTTACTTCGTCAATCACGTGCTAAGGTGATCTCATTCATAATAATGGATGACAACGCGTTAATAGAGACCCCTCTCTCACACACAAACACACCTCTCTATCTTCCTCACCACACAGGGACCCCTCCCTCTCTCTCACACACATAGGGAACCCCTCTCCCTCTCTCTCTCACACACACAAACACATTCACTTCTTCCTGCAGCGCGACTCTGTGTCCACCCGTCTACACTCGCAATGTAGACTTCGGTGGGACGGAATTTATATATAATATTAGATATATATATATATATATATATATATAGAGAGAGAGAGAGAGAGAGAGAGAGAGAGAAAGAGCTGATTTGTTGTTATGGTTAGTCAATAGTCTCTTTGATCATGATTCATGAGTTGGTCAATGTTGTGTTAAAGTATGAAAGATTTAGGAAGTTTCATGATTTGGTGCTAATTTGGAGATGCCATTGAAAATACTCTTAGAAATGAAAATATATTGTGCAGACGTCTATCCATTTATTTAAAAATTTAATCTGTTGGATAGTGCTGCATATCCATTCATTTATACTTACAATTTTCTATCCGGATTTAATGTAGAACAAGTTCTCCTTTATAACATTTTTTCTTAACCCGAACTCATAATGCCCTCATTGCGGTCGGGCCACCCGGCCAACCCGAGTGGCTCATCCAGACGCTTGGCGTGACATCGGATCAATGACTGAGTCTAACTGTAATACCAACTGTAACCAGTTAACGCTTGTCCATTTACCTAAAACTTAAGATGTTGGGTAATTTTACATACTCACCCATTTATACTCCTATATTTTCTAATTTAGATTTGATGTGGGAGAAGTTTCCCTTGTAACAATATCTATTTTTTTTTTTTTTCCCATCTTTGAATTTTCTTAAATCATATCTTCTTTGAATATTCTCTCACTTGATTTTTCAGCAAGCCATATATTATTTTTTTTTCTTGCACCCTTTTTTTGACAAAATGATTCATGAACATGTACATGTAGACATCAATAGATAAACTCTAGAATCATACAAGGATTTGGGTCATAATTAAATCTTTAGAATTTTTCAATGATAATAGGGAGACAATTTGGTCTCTAGACCTCTTATACATGAAGACCATCTAGAATTTTGATATAGATTTGGATCCTAATTAATTGTAGGATGCTACTTATATATATATATATATATATATATGATAAGAATAGAATGATTATCATGAATTCAAACATACATCTTATACATTATAACTTAAAGAGATTAATGTGTTATTGAGATTCTAGAATGCCCCAGTCTAGAATTATATTTTTCTTTACATATAATTATAATTATACTGATGTGTTATTGAAATTTTGGAATGCCCCAGTCTAGAAATTCTAGAATGCCTCATCTTATGCATTTAATTATATTTTTTCATTTTGTTTAAGAGTTTGAAAATTTGTCCCCGTTTTCAGTTCCTCTTCTTCACTTTTTCCGTTTCGCTTACTTCTTTAAGGTTGGTTAATTTTTTCGTTAATGTGATACAATTAAATGTAGTAACCCTTTCTTTTTTTTTTTTTTTTTTTTTTTTTTTTGACAGTGTGATTGGAGAATCGATTCTTGCCATCAAGACTTTGTATGGATGAGTGGGGGCTAATACTGCAATCAAGACTTTGTATGGACGAGTAGGGGCTAATAAATGTTCAAACTTAATAATTGTGTTCTTATTTTGCAAAAGATGATTGCTTTCTTTAAATTTAGTGATTTAGTTTTTTATTTTTTGTTGACTTTATTAGATTGGATGGATCATAACTTTTTTGACATTCGTGGTGACTTAAAGTATTTTGTAGACATGGTACTTCACTTGATGGTTTTGATTTAATGAAAAGTAATGGATTTTGGTTATTCTATTTAATAAATACATGCATGTTAGGCTCTTATATTTAATAAGAAGGTTTATAAATTTTTCAACAGCAGTTTATGGATCTAATGTGCAACTTAATTAACGATGTGGGGTTTAATACCATTTTCAATTACAAAAATAAGTTCCTTTTACGAAGGTACCACTTTTTGGCCTTCAGGTACCATGTTTTCTAAACACTCGCTTAGCTAGCTTGAAGAATAATTTGTGTTATTCATGGCGCTAATGGAGCTGTTTATGGATATAATGTGCAACTTAATTAGCGGTGTGGGGTTCAATGTCATTTTCAATTGCAAAAACAATTCCCTTTTACGAATGTACCACTTTTGTTCTAAAGGTACCACATTTTTGAACTGAAGGTATCACTTTTTGGCCTCCAGGTATAATGTTTTCTGAACAAGGGTGATAAGGTAAATGCATTGGAATAGGGAGAAGGGCATTTTAGGTAACAAAAATTTTAAACAGTAAAACTTCATGTGCCATGTCATCATTTAGGTCAAACTCATTTTTGTAAAAATATAAGACTTTGATTCCATCCATGAGTAAATATGGCTCCCTAACTCCATTTATATGTAAAAATCCCTTTATTAAATCATATCTTCTTTGAATATTCTCTCACTTGATTTTTCAGCAAGCCATATATTATTTTTTTTTCTTGCACCCTTTTTTTGACAAAATGATTCATGAACATGTACATTTAGACATCAATAGATAAACTCTAGAATCATACATAGTACAAGGCAATAAATTAAACACAATTTTTAATATTAATCTTTCGTCTTTTAATAAGTTCTTCGAAGTCTCCAACGACTTTACTTAGTCTACTAGCAAAAATTTCTGTGTGCAGTTTGGTAGATGAGGATTGGAAACTTCTCGGACTGGGTAATTCACCTCGGACGCGTATTATGCGTGTGCCATACGCCAATTAACCAACTATAAAAATTACTACTCCTGCACTTCGGCAATATATAGAGAGAGAATGTCTGAGCACAGAGAGAGAGAGAGGTTGGGGATTAGAGAACTATGGAGTAACAAGATCAGCAGAGAGAAACTGAGAGAAGGGGATCACATATACTCATGGAGGAAGGGCAGCCTCTACGCTCATCACGGTCCTTTCCCAGCTTTCAATTCTTGTCTCATTTTCTTTTCGGTTTCCTTTGCTCATTTGTTGATTTGAATTACTGTAGAATATTACATGTATTTCCCTCTCATTTTCTTTTTGGTTTCCTTTTCTCATTTGTTGATTTGAGTTACTGTATAATATTACATGTATTTTCCCCAATTAATGCATGTTTGATCCATTAGTTCTTCTATGATTGGCTTGATTGTTTTTCGCTGCGTGAAATAGGAGCCTTGTAATTGAAATTTATAGAATTGTATAAAATTTTTGTTCAATTTTATTAATAACTTTTCTTTAATTTCACAAATTCTAATTCCAAAGTTACAGTTCTACGGAAACAAACACATCCTCAATCTAATTTGTGATTCCAAATTCTAGAATGAAGTTTTAGATTTTATAATTGTTTTGATTGGTGTGGCGTGGAGTTTTGGATGCATAAAAGTTATATAACAATCAACTATATATATTCATATTATGCAATCTCCAACATAGGAGACGCTGATTGTGTAATGAAATTTCTTACCATTTGAAGGTATAATGAAATTTCTTGGGAAGTAGAGACTTTTCCATTGTTTCCTGTTCATCCCTACTTTCTCAAGTCTCTCTCTCTCTTTATTATGCACCTGTTTTTTTTCCAACACGTCTTAATTCCTTCACGGGTTGATGAGAGATCGAGAAAGGCCAGTGATGGATTGCTGAGTTTTGGTATTATAATCAACTAGTGTATTATAATATTTCATCAATTAGCTCACCATATCAATTATATATATATGTGTGTGTGTGTGTGGAAAGTATTACCCGCAGTTTTGGTAACATGTCTACCATGGACAACAGGGATATATAATGCAGCTCAGGAGAGGGTGATCCACTTCACTCGGGCTGCGGATCAGGAGAGTGGCATACCAAAATTGGATAAATCAGCTGAGAAATTTACCTCCTCCGACAACCCATGCCCAAGTTGCGGGTATCACTCAAAGCTTGATGGTGTCATATCTTCCTGCATTGATTGCTTCCTTTCTGACGGTGAACTCTACCGGTATCAGTATGACGTCTCATGGACCTTCTATAAATTAAAACGACGAGGGACCTGTACCCGTAAGGCTTCTGATGCACCCATTGATGTCCTTTCACGCGCTCAAACTTTTCTTGATGATGGTTTTGGTGAATACCACGTCGTTACCAACAACTGTGAGAACTTTGCAATCACTTGTAAGACAGGTGAAGGCGATGGCACGGCGACAGGACAGGCAGCATTCTTTTTAAAGACTGTTCCAGATTTCTTGAGAGACCGATTCAGCTCTATCAATTGAGGCCCATAGAGGTACCGGTGCTGCCACGGCGAAAGACGCTTTTGCATTTAGCATTTAAAAATATCCTCCTTTACTTTATTGTAATTTAATTTAAATTAAAATGTAAAACTTCTTGAAAAGTTGTCTAAGTCAACTCTTTAGAGTTTTAGAAGTTTCGCGTGTGTACGCTTAAAGATTTAACAAAAGGCATAACAGTCAATCACGCAAGAAAATAAATAAGCCATAATGACAAGGATAAGTATCACGTGAGTCTAAAATTTACTAGCGTGATGTTAAACGAACTCTTTAATACTTGAATTGACGGTATGTATGTGTAACTAAAAGTGGTTTTTTTTTTTTTTTTTCTCAGACAACGAGTAACTAAAAGGAGTTTGAAGATGAATTGAGCAAAGATAATTATAAATACATTAAATTGTCCTTAAACACTTTAAATTAATTGGATACACTTTTTAATCTTGTTCAGCATGAATCTCAACACTTTAAATACATTAAATTCTTGTTCTCAACACTTTAAATTAATTATATATACCTTTTAATTTTAACTTCTAAATTAATTGAATACGCATTTTAATTTTGTTCTCAGTACATTTTAATTTTTATCTCAACACTTTTAATCTTTACCTCAACGCTATTTAATATTGTTCACAACACATTTTAATCTTATTCTCAACACCTGAAATATTTACCTGAACGATATTTAATCTTATTCTTAACACTTTTTAATCTTGTTATTAACAACTTTAATCTTTACCTCAACGCCATTTAATCTTGCTTTCAACACCTTCTAATCTTATTATCAACAACTTTAATATTTACCTTAGTGCCATTTAATCTTGCTTTTAACATATTTTAATCTTGTTTTCAACACCTTTAATCTTTACCTCAAAGCCATTTAATTTTGCTTTTCTATATCAATTGTATATACCTTTTAATTTTAACTTCTAAATCAATTGAATACACATTTTAATCTTGTTCTCAATATATTTTAATTTTTATCTCAATACTTTTTAATCTTGTTTTCAACACTTTTAATCTTTACCTCAATGTTATTGAATATTACTCTCAACACATTTTAATCTTGTTCTCAAAACCTTAAATCTTTACTTCAACGACATTTAATTTTATTCTCAACACTTTTTAATCTTGTTATTAACAACTTTATTTTTTACCTCAACGCCATTTAATCTTGATCTCAACACCTTCTAATCTTGTTATCAACAACTTTAATCTTTACCATAACATCATTTAATCTTGCTCTCAATATATTTTAATCTTGTTCTCAATAATAAGTGCTTAAATGTTATACATTTCAGCACCTAAACAAGGGAATTTTAGTCTTTGCATCTATCTTATTTTCATATTTTAGTTCTAATTTATGTTTTTGTCAATTTTAAGTCAATAAAGTTCAAACGGACTAATTTTGGTTCATTAAAGCCTTTTTGGAGACAAGTAAAGACATTCGGAAAAAGTTCAGAAAATAGCAAGAAAAGGCTGCAACCTTTGTTCGTATAGTATGCTCATCCTTCAAAAGCGGTCAATAGAAACCTTTTTCGAGCCTTTGATGATGTTCCCAAAGATTAAGAAGCAAACCAATTAGCTCGGGGCCAAAATGGAGCTAGATGAGGCTAGAAGGAAATTTCCAACACTGGGGGATCGATTCCCCAAAGTGGGGGATCGATCCCCCACTATTCACAGAACTAAAACTGCCCTTGGGGGATCAATCCCCAAGGCTGGGGGATTGATCCCCCAGCACCTAGCAACACTGCAGGATTGATGTTTACTTGGTTACGTGATTTTCTTGTTTTGAGCTTATTTTGTAACTTATTGGTCTCCAATAAAGCTTATTTAAGGAAACCAATACCCA
This sequence comes from Cornus florida, assembly GCF_030987335.1. Taxonomy (NCBI): domain Eukaryota; kingdom Viridiplantae; phylum Streptophyta; class Magnoliopsida; order Cornales; family Cornaceae; genus Cornus; species Cornus florida. The sequence goes on from NW_026775576.1 coordinate 32,734,709, forward strand.
TTAGTTTTAGGGGGAGTTTTTATTATTAAGTTTTTATTTTTGGTAATCGAGATATCGATATTCTCTCAGGAAAACACGAAAAGGAGGAAAGTTAGGGTTCTTGAGAAAAGTTCAGAGAAAAAGAAGAGGAGCCAGATGAATCAAAGGATAGGGCTTGGTGACATTTTGCATCCATCAACCATGAGTGGCTAATTCTTCAACTTAGGGTTGGATAAACCCTAAGCATATAACCTAACTTTTATCTCTTTTACCATTTTGAGGATTTAATTTATGTAATTTTTATTATAGCCTTGATATATATATATATATATATATATATATATATATATATATAATAATTCTTTCAATTGATTATCTTTGTCAATCTCATATTGTCTTATATATTTTTGAATGATAATTGATCTTTACACTTGATTTCTTTGTGAATTGAATCATATGATGGCTATGCATTGTATTAATTTGATGTAATTGTGTTCTAATTTGATGAAAATTGCTTAAATTAGATGTGTAGTACTACACAATTAGATTAATGTCTAGTTTAAATAGTTTAATGTCAGGTTTGGTTAGTTTAATTTAAGGTAAATCAGTTAATTGCAATTTAATTATATATTAGGTAAGTAGACAATCCATACAATTGTTTGAAATCCATACTTATTGTTATAATTACATATTCTCTAAATTAATGTGTGTTAAATTTGTAACTTGAATTGATGAATCATGCTTTGAATTGGTGAATTGCACTACACTTAGTTTAGTTGTCGTTAGGTAGTTGATTCATGCTTGAAATTGATGGTTTACACTTTTCATTGCAATTGTTAGCCACATATAGATTATATAGTATTATTTCCCTAATTAGTTAAAAGTTAGTAAGTTAGGGAATGTGCTTAGTGGTGAATCATACACCTTAAGTCTCTTTCCAATCTCTTAAACTCTATTTCTTTATTACAATCATTTAATTTAAAATTAGTTTTCATCACAAACAAAACCCTTTTTAGCAATCACATAAGCACTAAAGTAGAATTCAATTCCAAAAACCAATAATTGTTTAGATCTCTTGGGACTATCCCTACTCATTTCATACTACATAGTATAAGTGTCTAGCAGTTTATAAATATAAACTATGATGCCCGCTTGATACCATTTCCAAAACCCAAGTGTTGTGCATTATTTTGTACACACGCTCGGCCGCATCACTCAACACCTTTAATCTTTACCTCAACGCCATTTAATTTTGCTCTCAACTCATTTTAATCTTGTTCTCCACAAATTCTTTATCTCAACGCCATTTAATCTTGTTCTCAATGCTATTTAATTTTGCTCTCAACACATTTTTATCTTGTTCTAAATACCTTTAATCCCATTTAATCTTGTTCTCAATACCTTTAATTTTTACCTCAACGCCATTTAATCTTATTCTCAACACCTTCTAATCTTATTATCAATAACTTTAATCTTTACCTCAATGCTATTTATCTTGCTCTCAACATATTTTAACCTTATTCTCAACACCTTTAATCCCATTTAATCTTGTTCTCAATAACTTTTAATCATGTTATCAATAACTTTAATCTTTACCTTAACACTTTTTAATCTTTACCCTAATGCTATTTAAACTTATTCTAAACATCATTAATCTTGTTCTTAACATCTTTTAATCTTATTCTTAACACATTTTTGAAATAAAATTAAAATTGAACATTTTAAAACGTTAAGTCTACCTGAAAATATAGGTCATTGCAATTGAAAATTGTTGACCTTAAAGGTCATTCAAAGTCCGTCTAATGATTTTGATGATTACAAACCATTAAAAGTGTTCTCGGACTAATATTTAAAATTGAGCATGCAGAGCAAAAGGATCACATATGCAAAGCAATTATACTCAATCAAACAAGATGAAAACATCATTTTAAGAGGAATCAAGTTTACCTCAAGCTTAAAGCAACCATAATCAAGACTCGAAGAAAAATGGATAGATAAATTAGTGAGTGGTTAGGATTCTTGTCAAAGTAATGTTGTCCAAAATATGGTCTAACTATACCATATACTATAGCATTATTAATTTACTTAAATATTTTTTGAAAATATAATGTATATATATATAATTATTATAATAATCTATATATATAATTTATTATAATATATAATTTAATATAATAAAATAAAAACTATAAAATAAAAGAACCTGATTAAAAGTCGAGACTAGAATTTAATTCTATGCCCTTAAGACAAATTTGTCCCGCTATGGTGCTAATGGACTCAGTGGCGTCTATCTCCTAAGATACAACAACTTTTCTTCCTTCGATAATAGCACTGCAAACCAAAGGAATAGGCGAACCGGCTCGATGTAGTACTCTCTGACTCGAACTCAGACTCAAACTCACTGACTAAGGGTTAAACCCAAATACTAGGGCTCGAACCCACAGACTGAAGAGAGAAGGAAGAAGAGAAAAAATTCAGAAGAAGAGAAGAATTCTCTAAATTTTGGTGTGATTTGCAAATGATCCAAAGAGGGGTATTTATAGGTTTCAAGGTGCCTTTTCGGTCGGGGGGGGGGGGTGTAACCATGGGTTATGATGGTTTGGAAAAAGGTGCAACCCTTTGGAAAAAACTAAAAAGTGGTTTTTTTTAATTTAAATTCAAAAATAATAATTTTTATTTAAATTCAAATACCAACCACCGATTTGTGAAACCCATTTAAATAAGCCCAGCCCAAAAATAGGCCCAATCCAAAATTTCATTTAGTAAAAAGAATAACCAGACTTTACAATTAGGCCCAAGCCCAAGCCCAAGCCCAAGCCCAAGCTTCACTTATTTAAACTTCAATTGGTTTCAACATTTTTTCCATTTAGGTTTATCAAACACCTCACTTTAGATCTAATTTATCATCCACCTGGAAACGGATTTAAGAAAATAAATATACCACGTTTATCTCCTTGCGGAGAGGAATGTGCTCGTCTATAGATCCGCAAAAATTTCTTAGTGAAATCTATTCAAAATCTCATCCAAAGTTTATATTTTTAATACCCTTGTTTCCAACAATCCCCCACATGAATGGAAATTTGTGTAAATTTCAAATGAAGAAGATATAGACACTAGAGAGAGTACTATTGGAAAGTAACTGCATCAGGATAGGTAGCTTTTGGCCTTGAACCTTCCCTAGTGTATTACTATCAGATTTACTGGCTAACCAATGAACATGATGTCTTGAACTATTCAGCCGTTGATGTAAACCAAGACAATAGCAAACACACAGTTCCTTCTCGCACAAAGCCGGTTCTCATAGTTTTGTTCATATGGCCTTGAACAACTCCTCGTATTTCATGAGTGCTCTAGAAAACTTAGCCTAAAAATGTAACGACCCGGTCATTTGCCTCCCTATCGTTTTTCTTGAAATTTTACGAATGAATTTTTTTCGTTTAATTTTCTTTTCTGAGCTATGTTTTGTGTCGCTTAGTGTCATCTCGAGTGCTCGAAATTGGTTTCTGAGACTTTTTCATGTGAATTGACAACTTCCTTTGAGGACCGAGTTATTTTCGCATTTTCACTTTTCAGACACTATGCGCCTTTCGTCATTTTACCTGTTTCGTCTTTTTCCCTATTCTGTCTTTTCCTCGTTTGTCACATTGTTGACACAGCCTCACTTCTCATGCTTGGAGTTGGTTCTTGACTTCACGTTCCTTCATCTTGAGTGGTTTCCTTGAAATACGTATCTTCACTTTTGAAAGAAAGTACTCTGGTTGCTCCCGGTGTCCATAGGGGCGTGGATGCACAATTCTTCAGAATCTTTTTCTTTTATTGGGGTGTTTTTCGTAAATATCTTTTGAAGATATTTTATTTCAGGGGTATCTAAGAAAATATCTTTTGAAAGATATTTTCATTTTGGGGCAGTTTAGGAGTTAACCCTTTTTGTAGGGGCCATTGTGCAATTAACGAAAGTTATTACAAAATATCTCGTCTGGAGCCTGGATCCTCGTACGGAATTCATTTTCACTTTTTGTTGACTCATAAATTCATAGAATTTCCTTCTGGTCATTTTTCTCCAGTTTCAGAGTTTCTGGACCCGATTGCCGCCGAACTTGTTCGGGGCATAACTTTCTGCTCGGGACTCAGTTTTCGATGTCATTTCTTCCGTTATTCATATTTTCTCATTTTAAATCTTTTTTGTTCATAGAGTTTTGCCATTTGAGCGCGTTTGCTCAAATTCCACTTTTCCAGACCCGGCGGGGCCTATTCGGGGCACTTTTTGACATTTCTATAAAAGGGGGGTGAAATATTTTATTTTTCATCTTCCCCACTATCCTTGCACGACCTGAAGCAGCCAAGAATGCCCATGGAGCTGCCATCTTCTCTCTCCTTCTTTGATTTACTTTTCCTAAGTAAAAAGTCTTCGGCCTTCACGGTATTTGTTCCTCTCGACGTGTTCTACCATTCCCCCTTATTAGAATTCATTTTTGACCATATCTTGAGTTTGGGTTTGAGGTCAAGTTATGATTTTCATGGGGCTTCCTTCGCATTCATTTAGATCGTGTTGTCCTTGACAAAACCCTTCAGTTTCGGCGGATTCGGAACACTTTTTTTTCGGTGGGCCTTTGAGGTTTTCATCTCAAATTGAGGTAGGGGGTGTTATAGGTTAAATTATTGTTATATAACATGCTATTGATGCTTATAGAACTTGTTTAAATGCTTAAATATGAAATCTAGAGATTTTATTATTTAATTTTCTTGTGAAGGATTTAATTTTCCCGGTTTTCCATAGCTTTGTTTAATCATGTGACATTATAGAATATTATCCCTTGATATGTTGATTAACATATATTAAATTAAGAGAAATTGGACAAGTAACGAAGATTTTATTTAGTATTTTACTACAATAAAATATTAATTCATGTGGCCTTAACTAGCTTGAAATCAATGTGTGTTAGCATATTATATTAGGCCCTAGCATGCTCTTCAACATAGATTAAATTGAGAGTAATTGGAGAAGTTTTGAAATCTAGTAATATTTAATTAATTAGATTTATTAATTTATTCCGGGTGTACTATTCACCTCATTGGAATTCCGACTTGACATTTTTGATATGCATGCTATGTGGTTTCACATATATTAAATCTAGAATATTTGGTTAGGTTTTGAAATCTATCATTTATTATTGTTCTAGTATTAAAGTTTAATGCTCATGGCCATTCATTGCATGGAATTCACTTGTGTCGTGTTTTTAAATCATGTCATGGTATGTTGTATAACATATTTAAATTTGAGATCATTTGGATGAATTTCAAAACTTAGAGATTTTAATTAAGTGTAATAATTAAAATCCATTCAATAGCTCATTGGTCTTGATTAAGTTTCTAACTTGGAATTCATGCTTTTCGTAACAAATTCCTTCACATGTATCAAATTGAGAATAATCAGATAAGTTTGAAACTTATATTCATTTACTTCCTTTGTATGGAACTTAATTCACATGGTTATGTCTTGCATGAAATGGACTTGTAACTTGACATTGAACTTGACCTAGATATGATCCTTGACACACCTTATTCATAGAACATTTGGACTTGCCTCGTAATCATGATAATTTAATCCCTTAGGTTAATTAAATTTTCCTTTTTATGCTTCCATCGGTTTAATCATGACCCCTTGTATCTAGGTTTCATTAATGTACTTAATGAACATGCACACTTGTCTTGGAATGATTTAATTACTCATATGTTGCTTAGAAAGTAATTGAATTATGTATCTTATACTTGTGGTATATTTACTTCAATGAACTCCATGTGCTATTTATCTTGGATGTTGTCTATAGGGTTGCATACTATGATTTTTTGTCATCTCACATGCCATAATAGTTGATGAACTAAGGGCATGACTTGCGTGTTCCAAAATCTTGGTTGTGCATGAAATGTGGTTAATGTATTTATTGTATTTGATACAATCTTGCTTGCACAACTTGTTGATTTTGGAACTTGGTATATCAATCAAGAATAGGGGAAAGGTACCCTTGGATGGATAATCCTTAAAGTGATCCCAAGAATAGGGGAAGGTACCCTTGGGTTGATAATCCCTAAAGTGATCCCAAGAATAGGGGAAGGTACCCTTGGGTTGATAATCCCTAAAGTGATCCCTAGAATAGGGGAAGGTACCCTTGGGTTAGTAACCCTAAAGTGATCCCAAGAGTACGGTTTTAATCCGGGCGATATCCAAGTTTCCATATTGTTTGATTTCACTCTTTAAATTTTAAGTTGTTATTCTTTAAAGATTTAAACTTTTCGTGTATGTGAAATGCTCCAATCATGCCAATTGCATTTATAATGTAATTCTTGCTAACTTATATCCGAATACTTCTTGTCATGTTAAATAGTATGTTCCAATCATGTAAAGTGCCTTGACAATGTGAACTTGTATTCTAGTAACTCCTTGTCGTGTTGTATGGATTATTCCAAACTTTGCCTAATTGCATTGATAATGTAATTTTTGTTAACTTGTATTCAAGCATCCTTCTTGTCATGTTCTTTGAATTATCCAAATCTTGATTCGTTTTATACGTGTTTAAGTATCATGATTCTTGTTGATTATTATTCTAGGGTAGCTTAGGATGCTCCCTGAGTCTCATTGTGACATAGACGTTAGGTGGCATGAGCCCCTCTGACATGTTTCACCTTAAGGTGATAAAATTGTAAAATGCTAGGTCGATGCATGCTCATCACCTACGAGTAGCTTTATGTTGCTCACCCCTACGTTACTGGGGCATATTTCAGGTACAGGACTCAAGACTTGAAGGTTTGATTGCCTTGGATGATTTGTAGCTTTTCATGACAAAACTTGTATTCTTTGATTCTATGTATGTAAAGTGTGCATAAGTACACTCTTTTCATTGTATTCAACATGTTAAGATGAGGCCGGTGGCCAATAACATGTATTATGTATTCTATGCACTTTACTTTCAAAGTTATTATGAAAACATTGAAATTTCACAAGTCTTTTCTTCATAACTTTTGCATTGGGCATATGAATTCCTCTCTTTCTTTTTCATAGGGATTCTATAATCATGTATGAGGTGTGGCCAAGGGCCAAACACCATTTAGTGTTCATTTTTGCATTTTAGTTCACATATTGCATTTTGGGCTAAAATAGTAGAATCCAAGCCTTTAAGGGTTTATTTTCAAATCAGGTGTTGCAAAGTGTGTTGCGGCACCTCCACTAGGTCTCATTTATCTTGTATGAAGTGTGGCCAAGGGCCAAATGGTCATTTGAAACTATTTCCTAATTTTGGTTTCCATATTTTCCATTTCAAGTTCATTTTCACCTTTTTGGCTGTTGGGGGGTCGGATTTTGACTCGGCCATTTTTGGGAGCCGCGGACCATTACCGCACGCTCAAAATCACCATTTACGTCTGTGTGCATGATCGTTTCCAGGAAAAACCTCTTCCTTGGGAATTTGAGCCACTTAGGGATTCATTTTGTATTTTTTTTGCATAATCTAGTTTAGGGGCACTTTGGGATTTTCCTTCGGGAAATAAATTCCAGTCTCCACGTCGTCACTTAGAAAATGTGATTTTAGGAAGGGTTTCTTTTTCGTGTTTTTCCAGAAAATGTCGCCTTAGTGCCGGAAATCGATCGCAAAGTTCAGTTTTCTGTTTTTTTTTAGCAGCTTTTTGGACCTCCATGACCAGATTTCATGGAGGGGCATTTCGGGCATTCTACATTGTATTTTTTTTGAATTCTCTCATGCGTCACGTAGAAAATTTAATTTTGAGGGGGGTTTCTTCTTTGTGTTTTTTCAGAAAAATTCATCTTCTAACCCGTTTTTGCTCTCAGTTGCAGACAGTCACTGTAGCAACTTTTAACCCCCTTGTTCAGTTCTGATTTAGGGGTATTTTAGGGATTTCATAGTGAGTTTTTTTTATTCCGTTTGCGAAGTTGGGTAGAAAACTTGATTTTAGGGGGGGTTTCTTATTCGTGTTTTTTCATAAAAAATTGTTTCGGCTTCCGTTTCAAGTCTCAGTTCTGGAACCTTATTTTTTTTTTCTTGCTGTCAGCTGGTGCATGCCATTGGGTGCCGGTGGGCTCGTGCATGGGCGCCGTGTGCGCCATGGCCTTTGTCGGGCTTCCGCGACGTCTCAACTTCAAACCCTCGTTTCTCCCTCATCCGAACTCCAAATCAAGTGAACTTTTTTTTAAACTTGACTAATATTTTGCTGTCTTTTTAACGGTATGCTCGGTTGCGCCCGGATCTTTCTGGATAATTACCAGTTTACCCTTTTAGCCTTAAGTGCTCATTTTTCTTCGTCAGGTCGTTTCTCCTTCGTCCGGACTCCGAATCATGCGATTCTTAAGTCCATCCTGACTATTTTTTTATTGTCTTTCTAGAGGTGTGCTCAGTGGCACCCGAATCCACATTTTTCAGAAATAACTATTTTGCCCCTGGGGGCTTATTTGTTATATTTTTGATTTTATGCTCCCGCATCAGTTCTCATTGAGTTCCACGACCTCTTGGAAGGTCACTTTGACTTCTTAGAGTCTTATTTTCTATTTTCGCTTCCTCATATCGGATTCATTATCGGGTCAATCTTCAGTTCATCACAGGACACGTTGGCCTAAAAACCAGGGTCGTCACAGGTGGTATCAGAGCTTCCGGGTTCGAATACCTTGGACGACAGGTTTTGGGTGCATATCATGCTCACGTTGTTTTGCTTTGATGTGTCATTTATATCTTGATAACATGTTTTGTTTGATAACATATCTTGTATGATAACATGTTCACACGCTTGGGTGTTTTGAGACATCTATTATTTGTTAAGCATACTTTATGTGTATATATGCTCTTGATAACATGTTTTGATTTGATAATATGTCTGTTTGCTTTTGTGGCACCTTGAGTAGATAGTCCACTGCTATGATGCATGCTAGCTGTTTACTTTTATGCCTGGTTTTGGCATTGTCTCCTAGGATTTGTCGTATCCCTTGGATGCATTCTTGTTTCACGAGTTTCCTCTTTGGATAGGAGAAATTCATTCTTTAGGGACCCATGTCGGGAACCTTCTTGTTTGTTCTGTCAATCGATGCGAGTAAGGCTCATGTGAGTGTAGAATCGCAATTCTTGTCTGGTGGAGTGAGACGTAGGCCAGGGAGGCACCGTTTCATTTCCTTTTCCTTCGTGGCTTCTAGATCTAAGGCCTTAAGCGTAATGGTGCCAGTGTCATTATTGTCAGAGTTTTGGGATTAGCTACCCCAACTCTCGCAGGTGCCTGGTTCCCGCAGTGCTTTTGGTAATGATCATTTCTGACGTTGATGTTATTTGTATTGAAAAGTTCCCTTCTGGGGTATGATATGAACTAGTGCCTTATACTGTCATACTACCTTACTAACGCGTAAGTGTGGGCGGGTTCTGGTCGCTGTTCGTACTGTCTTATCACTCATTTCTTTCATCACATTTTGACGTTTCATTTTCTTGGGATTCTCTTGGTAGTTGACATTGAGTTAACGTGCCTGTTCGTATGAAGTGTTGTCTCAGTTCATGGTTTCGCGTTCTTTCAGTTGATCTTTAGACTTCAGGATTTGTCCTTCAGTGCGTTGTGAGCTGTCCTTTGATTTGACCTTTTGTTCGGTCATTATTCTGTTCTCTCTGGTATGTTCCTAATTTCGGGGACGAAATTCCTTTAAGGAGGGTAGGTTGTAACGACTCGGTCATTTGCCTCCCTTTCCTTTTTCTTGAAATTTTATGAATGAATTTTTTTCATTTAATTTTCTTTTCTGAGCTCTGTTTCGTGTCGCTTAGTGTCATCTCGAGTGCTCGGAATTGGTTTATGAGACTCTTTAATGTGAATTGACAACTTTCTTTGAGGACCGAGTCATTTTCGCATTTTCACTTTTCGGACACTATGCGTCTTTCGTCCTTTTCCCTGTTTCGTTTTTTTCCCTATTCTGTCTTTTCCCCGTTTGTCACATTGTTGGCACAACCTCACTTCTCATGCTCGGAGTTGGTTCTTGACTTCACGTGCCTTCATCTTGAGTGGTTTCCTTAAAATACGTATCTTCACTTTTGAAAGAAAGTACTCTAATTGCTCCCGGTGTCCATAGGGGCGTGGATGCACAATTCTTCAGAATCTTTTTCTTTTCTTGGGATGCTTTTCGTAAATATCTTTTGAAGATATTTTATTTCAGGGTTATCTAAGAAAATATCTTTTGGAAGATATTTTCATTCTGGGGCAGTTTAGCAGTTAAACCTTTTTGTAGGGGCCGTTGGGCAATTAACGAAAGTTATCACAAAATATCTTGTCTGGAGCCTGGATCCTCGTACATGATTCATTTTCACTTTTCGTTGACTCATAAATTCATAGAATTTCCTTCTGGTCGTTTTTCTCCAGTTTCAGAGTTTTTGGACTCGGTTGCCGCCGAACTTGTTTGGGACATAACTTTCTGCTCCGGACTTGGTTTTTGATGCCGTTTCTTCTGTTATTCATATTTTCTCATTTTGAATCTTTTTTGTTCATAGAGTTTTGCCATTTGAGCGCGTTTGCTCAAATTCTACTTTTTTAGACTCGACGGGGCCCGTTCGGGGCGCTTTTTGAGATTTCTATAAAAGGGGGGTGAAATATTTTATTTTTCATCTTCCCCACTGTCCTTGTACGACCTGAAGCAGCCATGGATGCCCATGGAGCTGCCACCTTCTCTCTCCTCCTTTGATTTACTTTTCCTAAGTAAAAAGTCTTCGGCCTTCACGGTTTTTGTTCCCCTCGACGTGTTCTACCATTCCCCCTTATTAGAATTCATTTTTGACCATTTCTTGAGTTTGGGTTTGAGGTCAAGTTGTGATTTTCACGGGGCTTCCTTCGGATTCATGTAGATAGTGTTGTCCTCGACAAAACCCTTCGGTTTCGGCGGATTTGGAACACTTTTTTTTCGGTGGGCCTTTGAGGTTTTCATCTCAAATTGAGGTAGGGGGTGTTATAGGTTTAATTATAGTTATATAACATGCTATTGATGTTTATAGAACTTATTTACATGCTTAAATATGAAATCTAGAGATTTTATTATTTAATTTTCTTGTGAAGGATTTAATTTTCCCGGTTGAGCATAGCTTTGTTTAATCATGTGGCATGATAGAATATTACCCCTTGATATGTTGATTAACATATATTAAATTGAGAGAAATTGGACAAGTAACGAAAATTTTATTTAATATTTTACTAGAATAAAATATTAATTCATGTGGCCTTAACTAGCTTGAAATCAATGTGTGTTAGCATATTATATTAGGCCCTAGCATGCTCTTCAACATAGATTAAATTTAGAGTAATCGGAGAAGTTTTGAAATTTAGTAATATTTAATTAATTAGATTAATTAATTTATTCCGGGTGTACTATTCCTCCCATTGGAATTCCGACTTGACATTCTTGATATGCATGCTATATGGTTTCACATATATTAAATCTAGAATATTTGGTTAGGTTTTGAAATCTATCATTTATTATTTTTCTAGTATTAAAGTTTAATACTCATAGCCATTCATTGCATGGAATTCACTTGTGTCGTGTTTTTAAATCATGTCATGGTATGCTGTATAACATATTTAAATTTGAGATCATTTGGATGAATTTCAAAACTTAGAGATTTTGATTAAGTGTAATAATTAAAATCCATTCAATAGCTCAGTGGTCTTGATTAAGTTTCTAACTTGGAATTCATGCTTTTCGTGACAAATTCCTTCACATGTATCAAATTGAGAATAATCGGATAAGTTTGAAACTTATATTCATTTACTTCCTTTGTATGGAACTTAATTCACATGGTTATGTCTTGCATGAAATGGACTTGTAACTTGACATTGAACTTGACCTTGATATGATCCTTGACACACCTTGTTCATAGAACATTTGGACTTGCCTCATCGTGATAATTTAATCTCTTAGGTTGATTAAATTTTCCTTTTTATACTTCCATCGGTTTAATCATGACCCCTTGTATCTAGGTTTCAATAATGTACTTAATGAACATGCACACTTGTCTTGGAATGATTTAATTACTCATATGTTGCTTAGAAAGTAATTGAATTATGTATCTTATACTTGTGGTATATTTACTTCAATGAACTGCATGTGCTATATATCTTGGATGTTGTCTATATAGTTGCATACTATGATTTCTTGTCATCTCACTTGCCATGATAGTTGATGAACTAGGGGCATGACTTGCGTGTTCCAAAATCTTGGTTGTACATGAAACGTGATTAATGTATTTATTGTATTTGATACAATTTTGAGGTGCACAACTTATTGATTTTGGAACTTGGGATATCAATCAAGAATAGGGGAAGGTACCCTTGGGTTGATAATCCCTAAAGTGATCCCAAGAATAGGGGAAGGTACCATTGGGTTGATAATCCCTAAAGTGATCCCAAGAATAGGGGAAGGTACCCTTGGGTTGATAATCCCTAAAGTGATCCCTAGAATAGGGGAAGGTACCCTTGGGTTAGTAACCCTAAAGTGATCCTAAGAGTATGGTTTTAATCCTAGCGATATCCAAGTTTCCAAATTGTTTGATTTCACTCTTTAAATTTCAAGTTTCTATTCTTTGAAGATTTAAACTTTTCGTGTATGTGAAATGCTCCAATCATGCCAATTGCATTTATAATGTAATTCTTGCTAACTTATATCCGAATATCATTCTTGTCGTGTTAAATAGTATGTTCCAATCATGTAAAGTGCCTTAACAATGTGAACTTGTATTCTAGTAACTCGTTGTCGTGTTGTATGGATTATTCCAAACTTTGCCTAATTGCATTGATAATGTAATTCTTGTTAACTTGTATTCAAGCATCCTTCTTGTCATGTTCCTTGAATTATCCAAATCTTGATTCATTTCATACGTGTTTAAGTATCATGATTCTTGTTGATTATTACTCTAGGGTAGCTTAGGATGCTCCCCGAGTCTCATTGTGACATAGACGTTAGGTGGCATGAGCCCCTCTGACATGTTTCACCTTAAGGTGATAAAATTGTAAAATGATTGGTCGATGCATGCTCATGTCCTACGAGAAGCTTTATGTTGCTCACCCCTATGTTACTGGGGCATATTTCAGGTACAGGACTCAAGACTTGAAGGTTTCATTGCCTTGGATGATTTTTAGCTTCTCATGACAAAACTTGTATTCTTTGATTCTAAGTATGTAAAGTGTGCATAAGTATACTCTTTTCATTATATTCAACATGTTAAGATGAGGCCGGTGGCCAATAACATGTATTATGTATTCTATGCACTTTACTTTCAAAGTTATTATGAAAACATTGAAATTTCACAAGTCTTTTCTTCATAACTTTTGCATTGGGTATGTGAATTCCACTCTTTCTTTTTCATAGGGATTCTATACTCATGTATGAGGTGTGGCCATGGGCCAAACACCATTTAGTGTTCATTTTTGCATTTTAGTTCACATATTGCATTTTGGGCTAAAATAGTAGAATCTAAGCCTTTAAGGGTTTATTTTCAAATCGGGTGTTGCAAAGTGTGTTGCGGCACCTCCACTAGGTCTCATTTATCTTGTATGAAGTGTGGCCAAGGGCCAAACGGCTATTTGAAACCATTTCCTAACTTTGGTTTCCATATTTTCCATTTCAAGTTCATTTTTGCCTTTTTGGCCGTTAGGGGGTCGGATTTTGACTCGGCCATTTCTGGGAGCCATGGACCATTCCTGTATGCTCAAAATCACCATTTACGTCTGCGTGTATGATCGTTTCCGGGAAAAACCTCTTCCTTGGCAATTTGAGCCTCCTAGGGATTCATTTTGCATTTTTTTTGCATAATCTGGTTTAGGGGCACTTTGGGGTTTTCCTTCGGGAAATAAATTCCAGTCTCCTCATGGTCACTTAGAAACGTGATTTTAGGGGGGGTTTCTTTTTCGTGTTTTTCCAGAAAATGTCGTCTTGGTGCCGGAAATTAATTGCAAAGTTCAGCTTTCTGTTTTTTTTTAGCAGCTTTTTGGACCTCCATGACCAGATTTCATGGAGGGGAATTTCAGGCATTCTAAATTGCATTTTTTTTTAATTCTCACACTTGTCACTTAGAAAATTTAATTTTGAGGGGGGTTTCTTCTTTGTGTTTTTCCAGAAAAATTCATCTTCTAGCCAGTTTTTGCTCTCAGTTGCAGACAGTCACTGTAGCAACTTTTAACCCTCTTGTTCAGTTCTGATCTAGGGGCATTTTGGGGATTTCACAGTGAGTTTTTTTCGATTCTGTTAGCTAAGTCAGGTAGAAAACTTAATTTTAGGGGGGGTTTCTTCTTCGTGTTTTTCCAGAAAAATTCGTTTTGGCTTCCGTTTCAAGCCTCAGTTCTGGAACCTCACTTGTTTTTTTCTTGCTGTCAGCTGGTGCATGCTATTGGGCGCTGGCAAGGGCGCCGGTGGGCTCGTGCAAGGGCGCCGTGTGCACCATGGCCTTTGTCGGGCCGCCGCGATATCTCAACTTCAAACCCTCGTTTCTCCCTCGTCCGAACTCCAAATTGAGTGAACTTTTTTTTGAACTTGACTAATTTTTTGCTGTCTTTCTGACGGTGTGCTCGGTTGCACCTAGATCTTCCTGGATAATTACCATTTTACCCTTTTAGCCTTAAGTGCTCGTTTTTCTTCGTCAGGCCGTTTCTCCTTCGTCCGGACTCCGAATCATGCGATTCTTGAGTCCATCCTGACTATTTTTTTGTTGTCTTCCCAGTGGTGTGCTCGGTGGCACCAGAATCCACTTTTTTCAGAAATGACTATTTTACCCCTGGGGGCTTATTTGTCATATTTTTGATCTTATGCTCCCACATCAGTTCTCATTGAGTTCCACGACCTCATGGAAGGTCACTTTGACTTCTTAGAGTCTTGTTTTTTGTTTTCGCTTCCTCATATCGGATCCGTTATCGGGTCAATCTTCGGTTCATCACAGGATACGCTGGCCTAAAAACAAAGGTCGTCACAAAAAAGTTCTCATAGAAGAGGCCCCACTTCACACTCATATAGGTGACTTCTTATTGAGAGTATCCTACTATACCCCACTTGAATTTTTAAGGTATAAGAGTTATTAAAAGCATAGTTTAGCCTACTTATCATTGTAGGTAACACTGTCTCTTCATAATAATGAGTAAAAGATTAAATCTTCCCAGTGCTTTTGGTGAGCCATTTAGAATTTTTGTTGTCCCTTTGAACCTAGATCTTGGGATCTCCAGTCAACTAGGTTTGGTAGTAAGTGCTGAAAATTGCGCATTTAAACCCCTTAAGCTTGAATGTTTTAGGACCTTATTCTATCTTATTTCCCCGTTTTAGTCTAATTTCATGTTCTGTCCCTTTTTAGGCACTTATCCCCAAAATAGGTGAATTCAGCTGAATTAGAGCATAATAGAAGCAATCTTAAGCTTTGTGGAAGAAAGGAGCAAAGTGGTGAAAAGTAGCCTACTTTGATCGATCGAATCAAGCTCCGATCAATCACACTGTGATCGTTCCAACCATGCCAAGATGGATTGAGCCTCTTGTCCTTATCCGCAGGAAAATTTTCCTTTTAATCAATCCAATATTCCTTTGATCGATCGAACATTTTTGATCTTATCCTCACTACCACTTTTGTCCTTTTCCCAAAAATATCCTGAAAATATCTCAGCTTTGTTATTATTCAAAAAGGCGCTGCCATAGTTCGATCGATCGAAGCACCCTTGTGATCGATTGAACGTCCACAAGTGCGAGAAAAAACAAAGTTCCAACCAATTAAATAATGTGCTCATGGTGCAATCATTTCGAGGTCCTAGTGCACAAGGTCTGACCATTGGGTGTGACATTTGAGCTACCTATATAAGGGTTTTGGCCATTTTTGATACATAGACAACAATAGAGGTTTGAGGAGTCTAAAGATTAGAGAGAGATACACATCATTTGGGGAAAAGTTCTTCCACTCATCTAGTGTTTCTACTAAGAAGAATATGATCATTTCTACCATGGAGATAGCCTTTGAAGGTTGGATGACAACATCAATGAGTGGGTAAACCATTCTCTTGGGGCTAGAGATAGTCCTAAGCATGCCTCCTAGACTTTGATGTTTTGTAATTAAAGGGGATTTGTGTTGTAATTATTCTCTTGACATCTTATATATATATAAATCGTCTTTCTACAATGATTTATATAATACTTCCAATTGATCATTTAATTCTATCCATATGTCTATGTATGCTAGGATGAATGTTCATGTGTTCTTTTGTAGATTTTGTGACATTGATGCATGTCTATGTGTGTTGATATTATGAATCTAATGATAATCAAGACATGGTGCTTAAATAGATTACTCTTGTGGTTTATTTGATGGTTCATAGTTATTTCTTGATGGATTGTGCTACACCCCTAGTTTAATTAGTTTAATTTTCATGTCACTAGCTTAATTGTAGTGTAGTTGCCTTATTTTCTTAAATAGGTGGACAATCCATGCTTATCGTTTGATGTTCCATACTTATGAATGCAAGTAGTATATTTCTCTAATTTGATGGTGTGCATTGATTATAGACTTAAAGGAAGGAATAATGGCTTAATTTGATATGTTGTGCTATTCACTAATTTGGCTAGACAATGTATGCTTAATTAGTCATCCATACTTGTTGATTCAATTAATGGCACACACTTTTATTGCAACATATAATCCCCCTAATCCATCAAACATTGAATGTCTAGGAAGGTAATGCTTAGTGGTGAATTGTAAGTCCCAAGACACCTCTCTTATATTCTCTACATCTCATTTTACCTCAATTGTTTTATATTACATTTATTTAGCTTACATTATAGTTTAATTAACCAATCAAATCATCTTTGATCACTCGACCTACTAATCCAACGTTGATTTCTAAGCTAAATACACTACATTTTCCCTTGGGACGATCCCTACTCACTCTAGCTACTTTAATAGTTAGAAGTGGTAGTGGCAATCTACAAATTTAAACTTGGCCACACTACACTTCTCTTGCAACTTTGGTAATGACCACATCAAGTTTTGGCGTCGTTGCCGGACATTTTGGCAACATCATATTTTATAAATCAATTAGGAATTAATACTCTTTTGATCTTGTTTTTATTTTTATTTTATTTTGTTTGCTTATTGTGTTTGTTCTTGATTGGCTAGGTACATTGAGCCAAGGGAAGTGAAGCAAAAGGATTCTAAAGCACAAGGAGCAAGCCAAGCAAAGCTAAGCAAAAGCATAAAAACCTAAAAATCTAAAAATTTGTAAAGCAAGCAAGGCAAAGAAAGAAAAAATTGAAAAATAACTTGAAGTTGCTTATGGACCCTTTGTGAACTTTTCTAACTCTATCTCTAGTTAAATTGTCGGCCCGCATGGAGGAAAGTCTTTAATTTCTTAGATAAATCGTGAGCCCACGTGGAGGCAATTTACTTTTTTTGCATATTGTTCAAAGCATGGGAGTATGGGATAAATATTTGTGAAGGTTTGTTGATTGATTTGTTTCGGAGGAAAAATGCTTGTTATATACGTGTTGCTTGTTTTGTTAGTGCATGCATGGTTGTAGATCATTAAATCGAACCCTTGTTCCACTTAATTTGAATCTTGAATCCGTTGTTCTCAATCCTAGGGGAAGGGATAACTCTCATCACTCCATTTCATCAATGGAGGACATTAATGAGGACCATGTGGAGAACATTGGTCACATTGACCAACAAGGTATCCTCCACCCTAATGTGCACCATCATGACAACATTCAAGTACCATTAGGCATGCCAAGACCCTTCATTCCAGAATAACAAGGCCATGTTCCATTGGGAATGCCTCGGCCAATTTTTGTTCCACCACAACCTCCCATTATTCAAGGCAATCAAAGTGCTCATGTAGTGCCACCGGTTGTGAACCCTCTTCTCACTTTGAGAGATCACTATGTGTCAAATGAATACAATGCACCTACATGCATTCAACTTCCCCCATTTAGAGCACACCATTATGAAATCAAACCACAAACTATTCAAATGCTTCCCAATTATCATGGACTTCCAAGTGAAGAACCTTACAAGCATCTTGATGAGTTTCTTGAAGTGTGTTCCACCATGAAATACACGGACATGCCAGAAAAGGTTTTGAGATTACAACTCTTCCCTTTCACTCTTAAAGATAAGGTAAAATATTGTTTCAACAATCTAAGGCCTTTTTTGATAACTACTTGGGCAGAAATGCAACAAGAGTTCTTAAAAAAGTATTATCCAGTTTCAAAGACTAATGCAATGAGAACCTCAATTCGATAGTTTTTTTTAAGGGGAAGGGGAATTGTTTCATAAGGCATTATGCGTCTAAATGACTTGCTTAGGAAGTGTCCACATCACGACATTCCTAAGTGACAATTGGTCTAATTTTTCTTTAAAAGTTTGTCGGACAATCATAAAGGAATGGTAGATGCTTCCATGGGTGTTCATATCTTGATAGGCATGAGGACGATGTTTGGTGTCTTTATGAGAGCATGAGTGAGAATTTGATGCATCGATCCTTATCTTTCAAAAATGGTAGAAACATAGGTGGACGGAAGAATGTCGGCTTGTATGAAGTTGACAATTCCAATGACATAGTCGCTGAAGTGAAATCTTAATCCCAACAGTTTGATCAATTCTTGATCAACCAAAATTCGGTGAATCAAGTGTCTTCCTACCCTAGCCATTCTCATCTAATTCCAATGAAACTTGCACGACTTGTTCTAGTGTCTTACATTCTACTTTCAATTGTCCCCATGGACATGTGCAGAGTGAGCACCATGAACAAGTGAATGCCGCATTTGTCAACCAAGGGAATAATCCCTATGGCAACCATTACAATGCCAGGTGAAGGAACCATCCAAATTTCTCTTGGAAAAGCCAAGGGGAAGGCTCAAACCCTACCCAAAGTGGTTTTTAAGGCAAGTATGTTCCATCCCCAATGCAAAGCCAAGGTTCCCTAGGTTATAGATCATCATACCAAGCACCACTTGGAAACCAATTTTCAAACACTCCCTTTCCAAATCAATCTTCATACTCTCAAGGGAATTCAAGGAGTCCCGCTTTTGAGGAAAAAGTCTTGACCACTTTGGGTACTTTGGAGGCAAATACCTAATTACTTTATTCTCATTCCCAATCCATTATGAAGCTAGAAACCCAAGTTGGACAAATAACAAGTACATTGAATGCTAGGGAAAAAAGGAAAATGCCATTGAATTCACCACCAAAGTAACAATTTGTTGTGGAGACCAATTCCTCATCGGAAGGTTAAACAATTGAACATGTCAATGCAGTGACAACCTTGAGAAGTGGAAGAATTATAGATAATCAAGTTGGTATTCAAAATGAAGAAAGTGAATCGGTGCAACCAAAAGTTGACACCCGTCCCGTTTCACATCTTATTCCTCCTTCATTGCATGTGAAAGCACCCTTTATTGAGAAAGATTTAAGAAATGATTTAAAAAATTCTTGTGTTGAAGGTGTGTCCAAAAATGATTTTGAAGAAGTTTTTGAGCCAAAGGCTCTATTTCTGGATGCCTTAAAAGGATCCAACTCTCTTGACAAGCAACAAGGCAAAGTTAATGAGATAATTGAAGTATTTAGGCAAGTGAAGATCAATATTCCTCTCTTGGAAACAATTAGACAAATTCTGGCTTATGCCAAGTTTTTGAAAGATCTTTGCACTCTAAAGAGGAAGAACAAGAGCCAAGCACCAAAAAGAGTTATTTTGATCGAGCAAGTAAGCTCCATTTTGTAACATAATACTCTCCCAAAATTCAAAGACCCCGGTTCACCTACTACTTCTTGCATCATTGGTGAACATGTCATTAAGAAGGCTCTTCTTGATTTAAAGGCAAGTGTGAACCTTCTTCTATATTCGGTGTATGTTCAATTGGGCTTTGGAGATTTAAAACCGAAGTTGGTAGTTTTGCAACTAGCCGACTGATCTATCAAAAAGCCCCGGGGTATTATTGAGGATGTCTTGATCAAAATTGATAAGTTCTTCTTCCCAATCGATTTCGTAGTCATTGACACGGAATCGGTCACGAATCCCAAGAGCCAAATTCCCGTTATCCTTAGCAGTCCCTTCTTGGCAACCGCTAATGCCAACATAAATTGTAGGACGGGGATAATGAAAATTTTATTTGGGCATATGAAGGTGAAGTTGAACATATTCAATCCAACCCCCGATTTCATGGACAAGCATGAAGAAGTGTGTGTTGTTGAAAAATATCTTGAAAGTGAATTTGAAACAACTAAATCTTTGCTTGATGTTGAAACTCCAAAGGGGTTATTTTCTAAAAGGATTTCAAAATATGTTGCGTTTAAACCAAGTATTGCAAGGGCATGGAAGTCCAAAGATTTTGTTAATTAAGGACCATCAATTCCACTTGAATCAAACCCAATAATTTCCTTAGGGAACAATTTGTTGGGTGGGGTTCAAAGTTATTTCCTCCCCATTAAAGAGGGGATGCATAATAAGATTTTTGATCCAGGCTAAAAGAGCCCAACGTCTTGCTAGAGATGTTAAACACTAGTGTTTCGTAGGGTTTCTAACCTTATTCCTTCCCTATTTCTATTTTACTTCTTTTCTTGCGTCATCTAGATATACTCCAGGATTATACATGTTGTTTGGGACTTTGATGGGAAATGCATGCTTTTTCATTTTCAAATTAGGCATCTAGTGCCTATTCAATCGATCACAAGAGACACTGGATCGATCAAACATCATCTCTGCATATTTTCAAGTCTCTGTTCCATCGTGCAAAAATTCTTTGCATATTTCAGCTCTCTATGTATCGTGTGAACTTTTCATCAGATCGATCCAAGAATTCCTCAATCGATCCAGTTTTCCTTTGGATCGATCTCAGTTCTATACTTAAATTTTTTTTTGAATCTCTGAAAAATAATCTCTCTGTTCGAAGTTTTCTACAGGTTTTCACCTGTTGGATCGATCTAGTGTCGATTGATCATTCTTCGATCGATCTGTGTCCTTCCGTTTGACTTTGACTTTTTAAATTTCAAATTTTAAAATTCAATTTTTTTAAAAAAAATTAAAAAATCCAAAAATATTTTAAAACTTCCAAATTTCAAAATTTCAAAAATATTTTGTCATTTTGTGAGTTTGATCGATTTGAGCACCTTCATGATCGATCTGGGTTAGATCGATCCATTGACCCATGAGATCGATCGAACATGTCAGGACCAGTTTTTTAAAAAATAACTCAAGGGTCATTTGGATCAATTTCCACATCGATTCAAGGTTCCCTCTCTCTCTCAACGTCTCTCCATCATCTTCCCCACCTCTGGCGAGTCCTAAGGCTTGATTTCTTACTTCCCCACTCTCGATCTACTCTCCTTGATGAGCACTGAAAAGTGCGCATTTAAACCCGTTAAGCTTAAGCATTCTAGTACCTTTATCTATCTTACTTTGCCGTTTTAAACTTATTACGTGTTATTTATATTTTCAGGCACTAATCCCAAAATTTAGCTAACTTAGCCAAATAAGAGCTTAATTGAAGCAATCCTGAGATAAACCAAAGGAGGGAGTAAAGTGGAGAAAGAAAGGAGCAAAAAGGAATCAAGTTGTGCAGCTGAAAAGTTCGATCGATCCAACTTAGAGTTTGATCGATCGAACATCTATGATCGATCACAGTACTTCTCGATAGATCCAACCTTGGCCTTTGCTGAAATTCCAAGTTCGATCGATCGAACATCACATTCGATCGATCGAACCCTATTTTGTCCTATTCAAATGATTGATCTTATCCACAGCTGTACGCCTACCAACCACTTTTGTCTTTTTCCCCATAAATATCTTGAAAATATCCCAGCCTTGTCATTATCTGGAGTAGTCAGACTACTTCGATCGATCCAAGATGCAGTTCGATCGATCGAACCCATTTTCGATCGATCCAAGTTAAGGTTCGATCGATCGAACTTCCTCCAGCGAGAAAAAGTTAAAGTCCAGCTCATTTATTTCGTCCTTCATCCAATCATTGGAGAATATGCCTTGCACGACCACAGCTCATCATGGGGTGTATTTGACCTACCTATATAAGGAATATGATACAATTTTTGAGGAAGTCTCTTGTCACACATTGAAAATCATCTTGGAGGCTATTCTTGGAGAGGAGGAAGGAGGGAAGCTAGAGCACCATTGGAGGAGATCTTCACCAACAAGGAGCAGCCATGGAGTTAGCCCTTGAGGGTTGGATCATCACTACCATGAGTGGCTAAACATCCTCTTGGGGCTAGAGTTAGCCCCAAGCATGCTTTCTATACTCTAATCTTGTGTATTATTGAGGGATTAGTGTTGTATGATACATTTTGATATTCATGTATATATAAATCTTGATTATTTCATGGTTTGTATGGTTTAATGCTTCCAATTGACTATTTTATTCTATCCATATGTCTATGTATGCTAGAGTAGGATATTCATGTGCTTATCCCTAGATTTAGTGTTTTTGATGCATGTCTATGTGTATTGATGCTATAGATCTAGAGATTATCAAGATGATATGCTTAATGAATGCTATTTTGGTTCATTTGATGGTTTATTCCTATTCTTGATGGTTTGTGCCTCTCCCCTAGTCTAGATAGCTTTATTTTCATGCTAGTAGTGTAGATTTAGTGTAGTGGTAGTGTAATGTTAGATGGGAGGACAATCTACTCTTGATGTTTAATGTTCTATGCTTGTGAGTCCAAATGGCATATTCCTCTAATATTGTGTTGTATGTGGATTGTGAGCTTAATGAAGGATTAATGACTTGTGTTGATCTATTGTGCTATCCCCATGTTGTCTAGACAATATATGCTCTATTGTTTAGATATATTGTGCTCTTCACATGATGTTTAGACAATACTTGCTTGATTTTTCATCCTTGCCAATTGAATCAACCTAATGCACACACACCCTCATGATATTGCAACACATCCATTACCCTCAATTGATCACTTGTTAGTAGTATAGAAAAGTATTGCTTGGTGGTGATCTC
The DNA here is from genome assembly GCF_030987335.1 of Cornus florida. Taxonomy (NCBI): domain Eukaryota; kingdom Viridiplantae; phylum Streptophyta; class Magnoliopsida; order Cornales; family Cornaceae; genus Cornus; species Cornus florida. The sequence goes on from NW_026775576.1 coordinate 32,757,687, forward strand.
TACACCCCAAGACCTTTCTCTCTCTTGTTTACTTCATATTATTTTATTTAGTTGAATTCAATTTAGCTTAATCAACCAACCAATCAATTGTGTGATCACTCGACCTACTAACCCTAATTACCATAGTTTCACAATTCGATACACCATCAAATCCCTTGGGACGATCCCTACTCGCCCTATCTATATTTTATATAGAGAAAGGTAGTAGTGGCTTTCTATAAATGTAAAACTTGGCCACCTCCTAAATTCACAACTCTTCAAGCTTGACTTGGTATCGCGACCCTTGTAAAGGACCAGTTAGTTTTTGGCACCGTTGCCGGGGATTTTAAATTGGCAACGTCGAATTGTGAAATTCAATTAGGATTAGTACTCTTTTGATCGTGTCTTTACTTTATTTTTATTTTCTGTTTTTGATTGCTTATTGAATTTGTTCTCCATTGACTAGGTGCATTGAACAAGGAGCTAGCAAAGTAATTCCAAGCTAAGGAGCAAATCAAAGCAAAGGAAAAATGCTTAAAATGAAAAATTGTTAAGTAAAATTGGTAAGCTAAGCTTTTAATTTTGGAGTTGAAGTGCTAAAGGACTATTGTGAGACCTTCTTACTCAATCTCCTTAGTTAAATCGGGGGCCCACGTGGAGGCATTGCATAGCATCATTAGATAAATTGGGGGCCCACGTGGAGGCATTTATTTGACATACATTGCACTTGAAAATTGTGGTTGTGAAGTTTAATTGCAGTGTTGAGAAAGTTGCTTATTCGTGTTGCATTGTGCATGCATGGTCGTCGTTCATTGAGATCTACTCTTGTCCCTCTTGATTTGGATTTAGAATCCACTATTAGGAATCCAAGGGGAAGAGGAAGTTCACATAGAACCAATCTACCAATGGACGCTCTCAATGATGATCATGTTGAAGACCTTGGTCACATAGACCAACAAGGCATCCTTCATCCTAATGTGCAAAATGATAATATGCAAGTTCCATTAGGCATGCTTAGGCCATACATTCATCAACCTCCTCAACAACAAGGCCAAATTCCAATGGGAATTCCAAGGCCAATGTATGCACCACAACCCCCCATCATTAATCAAGCTCAATATAACCAAGGTGTCCATGTTGCACCTCAAGTTGCTAATCCACCACTCGCATTGAGAGATCACTATGTGCCTAATGAGTATAATGCACCCACATGCATTCAATTGCCACCATTTAGAGCACACCATTATGAGATTAAAGCACAAACTATCCAAATGCTACCTAACTTTCATGGACTTCCTAGTGAAGAACCTTACAAGCATTCGGATGAGTTTCTTGAAGTTTGTTCTACCGTTCGATACACGGACATGCCGGAAGAAGTTTTAAGGCTGAAACTATTTCCATTCACCCTTAAAGATAAGGCGAAGTATTGGTTTAACAACCTTAGGCCTTTTTCTATAACTTCTTGGGCAGAAATACAACAAGAATTTTTGAAAAAGTACTATCCGGTTTCTAAGACCAATGCTATGAGAACCGCCATTAGAGAATTCACACATGGGGAGGGAGAAACTTTCCATGAGGCATGGGAACGCTTCAATGAATTTCTTAGGAAGTGTCCTCACCATGACATGCCTAAATGGCAATTGGTCCAATTCTTCTTTGAAAGCTTATCGGACAATTATAAAGGCATGGTTGATGCTTCAATGGGAGGTTCTTATATAGACCGGCAAGAGGAAGACGTGTGGCATCTTTATGAGAGCATGAGTGAAAACTCTTTGCATAGAACATTGTCATCTAGGAATGGTAGAAATTCTCAAGGTAGGAAGAGTGTTGGCTTGCATCAAGTTGACCACTTAAATGATATAACCGCGGAGATGAAGTCTTTATCTCAAAAGTTTGATCAATTGATCAATCAAAACTTGGCGAATCAAGTGTCTTCCTTTCCTAACCATTCTCCTAGAGCTCAAAATGAATCATGTATGACTTGTTCTAGTGTTCTTCATTCTACTTCTAATTGTCCTCATGGACAAATTCAAAATGAACCCATTGAGCAAGTTAATGCAACATTTATGAACCAAGGGAACAATCCTTATAGTAACCATTATAATCCCGGTTGGAGGAATCATCCTAATTTTTCTTGGAAAAACCAAGGGGAGGGCTCAAACTCTTCCCAAGGCGGTTTTCAAGGGAAATACATTCCACCTCCACTTCAAAACCAAGGATCCTAAGGTTCAAGACCATATAACTCACAAGGAAATCAATTTGCTAGTTCTCATTTTCCTAACCAATCATATTCTCAAGGAAATTCTAGAGGTTCCGCTTTTGAGGAAAAGGTTTTAAATGCTTTGGGCACTCTAGAAGCAAATACTCAATTGTTGCATTCTCATTCTCAATCAATTGCCAAGCTAGAAACCCAAGTAGGGCAAATAGCTGAAACACTTAATGCTAGAGAGAAGGGAAAGATGCACATGAATGCCCCAATCAAACAATAATGTGTTGTAGAAACCAAATCCTCGTTGGAAGGGCATAATGTTGAGCATGTCAATGCGGTAACAACCTTGAGAAGTGGTAGGGTAGTAGACAATCAAGTTAGAATGCCTAATGAAGAGAGTGAACCGGTACAACCTCAAGTTGTCACCCGTCCCGTTCCACACACTATTCCTCCTTCATTGCATGTGCATGATCTTGAGAATGAGAAGCCCTTAAATTGTGAGTTGAAAGATGATTTCCAAAGAGATTCATTAAAAACAGTGTTGAAAAATGTGTTTGAGAAAAGTTCTTTGAAAAATGTTATTCATGATTCTTCTTTGAAAAGTGATTTGAAATCCAATGAATTGAACAAGTCCAATGCTGAGAATTCTTTGAAAGAAAATGCTGAAAGAGTTTTTGAAAAAGCTCCATTTCCGGACGCCTTGAAATGGTCCATATCAAAAAAAAGGCAAAAGACCAAGAATAATGAGATAATGGATATGTTTAGGCAAGTCAAAGTCAATCTTCCACTTTTGGATGCAATTAAGCAAATTCTGGCTTATGCCAAATTCTTGAAGGACTTATGCACCCAAAAGCGGAAGAACAAGAGCCAAACATCAAAGAAAGTGGTCTTAACCGAACAAGTGAGTTCCATTCTACAACACAACACTTTGCCAAAGTTTAAGGACCCCGGTGCACCTACAACATCTTGTATCATTGGTGAACATGTCATCAACTGGGCACTTCTTGACTTAGGGGCTAGTGTTAACCTTCTTCCCTATTCGGTTTATGCCAAATTGGGCCTAAGTGAATTGAAACCGACGTCAGTGGTTTTACAACTTGCCGACCGATCCATTAAGAAGCCTAGGGGGATAATTGAGGATGTGTTGATTAAGATTGATAAGTTCTTCTTCCCGGTTGACTTTGTCGTCATTGATACGGAACCGGTGCCCAATCCAAAGAACCAAATTCCGGTTATCCTTGGCCGTCCTTTCTTGGCAACCTCAAATGCCAACATAAATTATAGGACGGGGATAATGAAGATTTCTTTTGGGCACATGAGAGTGAAGTTGAACATCTTTAACCCCACACCCAATCCATTTGATAAATATGAGGAAGAGGTTAATGTGGTAGAGGAATATCATGATCTTGCTTATGAAAGGAATGAGCTTTTGTGTATGAACAATGTTTCAAAGCCTTCATCTTCATCTTCAGCATTGCATGCAAGAAAAGTGATTTCGAACTCTTGTTGTGAAAGGGCGTGGAAGCCCAAGGAAAGTTTTGACAAGGAACTCAAGACGTCTTTTGAGTTTACCCCAACAAGTTCTTCCAAGAACCATTTGTTGGGAGTGACTCGAAACATCTCTCATCCCAAAAAGGAGGGGATGCATTGCAAGATCTTTGATCCGGGTTAAAAGAACCCTAGTTCTTGCTAGAGACGTTAAAGACTAGCACCGAAATTCGTAGGATGTCAAAACCCTATTCCTCCCTCATTTCTATCTTGCATTTTGATTCTTGCGAAGTCTAAATACTGTTTTTGTGGTTCATATACATTGGAAGGAACTGAGTAATGGATTGCATGAGCATTCAAGTCATTTTGAGCATTTAGGCATAATTTTGATCGATCCAAGTTTTGGTTCGATCGATCGAACATTGGTTCAATCGATCCAACTATGGACTCGATCGATCCAGCTCTCATTTTGCACCCAACACTTAGAAAAATTTTGGACCTGCATCCAAATTCCAAAATGCATGCTCTCGGGATCTCCAAATTTTTGAAAGTTTGATCGATCGTAAACCATTTCGATCGATCGAACTATCTTTCGATCGATCCAACATGTGGTTCGATCGATCATGAGTCCCAACACTTAGAAAAATTTTCAGGCCTCATCCATTTTTCAAAAATGTATGCTCTCAGGACTTTTCAAAATTTTTCATGTTCGATCGATCGAATTCCAAGTTCGATCGATCCAAGGTTCCAACACATGTCAACTCTTGAGCCCTTAAACTTGTACATTCTTTATCCTCTTCGATCGATCGAAATCTTTCTTCGATCGATCAAAATTTGCATCTCATTAATTTAATTTCCTTTGATTTTTTAAAATTCAAAAAAAAAAAAAAAAAAAAAATTTAGAGTGGAGACCTAGGTTCGATCGATCGAACTTAATGTTCGATCGATTGAACTCTGCATATCGTGTTTTTAAAATAAAACCGAATTGGATCGATACACTTGGATCGATCCAACCTCGAAACAAACCCTGACCCTAAGTCTCCTTTTCTCTCAATCTCAAGCTCAATCCGGCCAACCTCCATCCCAATCATCTTCCCCATCTCCGACGAGCCAATTCCGCCAAGGATAAGCTCCATTTTCATCACGGCTTTGCCCCTTCTCTCTCATCTCATCTCTCTCGGTTTAGAGGTAAACCGAATGCAATTTTCTTGATTCCAAGCTTAAATTGATGCATGTTATTGATTGTTTATGTTAAATCATGTTCAATATGTATGAATCATTCATTGTTGAAGCTTCAATTTCATGATTACATGCTATATATACACACATGCATTTGGCCGAACCAAAATTGGGGGTTTTTGATTTGATTTGAAGTTGGGGAGTGTTTGGGTGTTATTGATTGTATGAATGGTGTGTAGATGGGCCCACAAACACGTTTGTGTGGGCCCCGTACTTTAGATCTCACAGATCTGCGACTTTTCAAATTCGGCATTCGCACAGTTCGATCGATCGAAGTAGTGAACTTCATTTCATTACCTTCGATCGATCCAATCTTGTGTCGTCTTCATGCTATCTTTATATGCACAATGCCTGTGAAATTCCACATTGGATACATTTCATACCTACATTGCTTAGCATGATTCACATTTCATCACTGTCATAGATTCATGTCATCCATATTTTGTCTATTTTATTTGACATGAATATTTCTATATTATGCTTCAAATTATTTATTCTGGTACTGATTTCCATTGCAAGTTTTTCTGTTTGCAGACCATGGATACAAATGCCACTTCTTCTGCTTCTGCCATTTCTGAGCCTCATGATCCGATGCCTCGCTTTGAAGAGCGATTTCAGATTCTTGAGGATATGCTAGTTGCCCTTAGAGCTAACTTTGCTACCCTTCGTCTGACTTTAGTGGCTGCCCCCAGGAATGAAATTGCTTGCCTGCGCGGAGAGATATTGACTGCTATTGAGGGCCTCACCAGCGAAATCCACACAGTCCACCCTACGCATCCCACTCCCTCTATCTGATATCTTTCTATGCTCTATATCTCTGATATGCCTCTGCCACATTTGTGATACTTTTATTTTTGCAGCCAGACCTGTCGGCTTTGACTCTAGATGTATTGCACTTTATTATCATTTCTTATCTATGATGGATGTTTTATGATTTTATCTTGATCTATCACTGTTTGACTCCATCAGGTACACCACAGTGACTTCAGTGAGAGAGTGCTGCCCAATTTTTCAGGACCACTCTTACACCTCTCTCTCTATTCTCTATTTATCCCATTTTACACTTGCATGTCCACTGTGCACTGATTATCCTATCTTGTTATCTAATGAGTTTATCCGAGTGCAAACTTTTCAGGACCACAGTTTATCCCAAGTTTGGGGGGGCCATGCCACCCACTTTGGATACTTCTATCCCGATCATTCATGTCTAAAGCACTGGTATACTCTTTCCTTTGTTCTCTTCACACATTGAGGACAATGTGCAGTTTAAGTTTGGGGGTATTGGTGTATGTTTCAGTGTTGCTTTAAAATTCAAATTTTGAGCATGTCTTGTATATTTGAGGGATATTTCTATACTTGGTCCATTTCTAGCTATGATTTTGATCTTTTGAGGACTATATTGCTTAAAATTTAAAAATTGCTTGACTTGAGAGTCAAATACTCCTTATATGCCTTTTGAATGCCATTTAGGAGTTAATTTTTTTTTTTTAAAAAAAAAAAAAAATTAATATCATGCTTGCACTTGTGGTCCACATCATCTTGATTCTGTGATTGTTTTGAGATTCATTTTAGGATTCTACACTAGCACCGGCGCACGCTAGCATTCAATTGTGGGGTACATGCTTTGTTGATTATTGAATTGGTTATATCCCAATTGGGCTAGTAGTGCATTGAAAGCTTTCATTCTTGATAAAGGTGGATAACAACCCCTTTTCATTGAGTAGCCGGGATTCTTGCCTTATTAAGCAATGAACTTCTCGTGCCGAAAGGTGGAGGGCCCAAACTCTAGGTTAATAATTGATTAAAAAAAAAAAGTTGCAAAAGCAATAAAAGTGAGGACTTCTCCCAAAAGGCGAGAAGTGGGAAATGATTAGATGGTTGTTGTCTTGATTTGTAGCCTAATTGATTTGAGTTTGTAAGTCCGTTAGGGTGTCTTAACACCTAATGCCCTAAAGCCATCTGGTTTGGGAGTCATTGACCTAAAGCTCGCTACATGAATCTTCTAGAAAGCTTAAGAGATCAATATATTGCACAATATTTCCATCACTGATCCTCAATAAAAAAAAAAAAAGAAAAAAAAGAAGAAGAAAATGAGTGAAAAGAATAAGCGCACCTAGAACAATAAAGCTTTAATAAAAGGTCCACTCTCTTATCTTGATGATCGGTACTAGATTTGTGTGCTAGTTTGAGGGTAAGGATGTGATTACTTCTCTAGTTGGCTAAGATAGCAACACACTTGATGCCGGACCTCTCACATGGATTCTAGACTTGTTTCGATTTTCATAATCATTTTCTTGATATGTGAAGGACCATACTTGCTTGCTTGATATTGAAATTTTGGGAGATTGCTTAGAAACGGTTGAAAAATTGCATACTTGAGGTAGTTTTCTCCCAATGCTTGTTTGCAATATTGGTGACTCTTTTGAAAGAATGAGCTTAATGTTTGTGGGTACCATTTCTGGAAACCCTCACGAGACTTTACTCGTCCACTAGGGGTAACCTAGGGGTTTAAAAGGCTTGTTGCATATGCTAAATGCAATCGTGTTCCCTACGAAAATGGTGTTATCATTTTACTTGCTTTCCAGTTTATACTTGTATAGTTGTTTATTTCATTCCTTTACTTCTTAGTTCATTGCTAGGGACTAGCAATATTTAAGTTTGGGGGTGTGATGAGCACTGAAAAGTGTGCATTTAAACCCGTTAAGCTTAAACATTCTAGTACCTTTATCTATCTTACTTTGCCGTTTTTTAGACTTATTACGTGTTATTTATATTTTCAGGCACTAATCCCAAAATTTAGCTAACTCAGCCAAATAAGAGCTTAATTGAAGCAATCCTGAGATAAACTAAAGGAGGGAGCAAAGTGGAGAAAGAAAGGAGCAAAAAGGAATCAAGTTGTGCAGCCGAAAAGTTCGATCGATCCAACTTAGAGTTCGATCGATCGAACATCTATGATCGATCACAGTACCTGTCGATAGATCCAACCTTGGCCTTTGCTAAAATTCCAAGTTCGATCAATCGAACATCACCTTCGATCGATCGAACCCTATTTTGTCCTATTCAAATGATTGATCTTATCCACAGCTGTACGCCTACCAACCACTTTTGTCTTTTTCCCCATAAATATCTTGAAAATATCCCAGCCTTGTCATTATCTGGAGTAGTCAGACCACTTCGATCGATCCAAGATGCAGTTCGATCGATCGAACCCATTTTCGATCGATCCAAGTTAAGGTTCGATCGATCGAACTTCCGCCAGCGAGAAAAAGTTAAAGTCCAGCTCATTTATTCCGTCCTTCATCCAATCATTGGAGAATATGCCTTGCACGACCATAGCTCATCATGGGGTGTATTTGACTTACCTATATAAGGAATATGATACACTTTTTGAGGGAGTCTCTTGTCACACATTGAAAATCATCTTGGAGGCTATTCTTGGAGAGGGGGAAGGAGGGAAGCTAGAGCACCATTGGAGGAGATCTTCACCAACAAGGAGCAGCCATGGAGTTAGCCCTTGAGGGTTGGATCATCACTACCATGAGTGGTTAGACATCCTCTTGGGGCTAGAGTTAGCCCCAAGCATGCTTTCTATACTCTAATCTTGTGTATTATTGAGGCATTAGTATTGTATGATCCATCTTGATATTCTTGTATATATAAATCTTGATTATTTCATGGTTTGTATGGTTTAATGCTTTCAATTGACTATTCTATTCTATCCATATGTCTATGTATGCTAGAGTAGGATATTCATGTGCTTATCCCTAGATTTAGTGTTTTTGATGCATGTCTATGTGTATTGATGTTATAGATCTAGAGATTATCAAGATGATATGCTTAATGAATGTTATTTTGGTTCATTTGATGGTTTATGCCTATTCTTGATGGTTTGTGCCTCTCCCCTAGTCTAGATAGCTTTATTTTCATGCTAGTAGTGTAGATTTAGTGTAGTGGTAGTGTAATGTTAGATGGGAGGACAATCTACTCTTGATGTTTGATGTTCCATGCTTGTGAGTCCAAATGGCATATTCCTCTAATATTGTGTTGTATGTGGATTGTGAGCTTAATGAAGGATTAATGACTTGTTTTGATCTATTGTGCTATCCCCATGTTGTCTAGACAATATATGTTATATTGTTTAGATATATTGTGCTCTTCACATGATGTTTAGACAATACTTGCTTGATTTGTCATCCTTGCCAATTGAATCAACCTAATGCACACACACCCTTATCATATTGCAACACATCCATTACCCTCAATTGATCACTTGTTAGTAGTATAGAAAAGTATTACTTGTTGGTGATCTCTACACCCCAAGACCTCTCTCTCTCTTGTTTACTTCATATTATTTTATTTAGTTGAATTCAATTTAGCTTAATCAACCAACCAATCAATTATGTGATCACTCGACCTACTAACCCTAATTACCATAGTTTCACAATTCGATACACCATCAAATCCCTTGGGACGATCCCTACTCGCCCTATCTATATTTTATATAGAGAAAGGTAGTAGTGGCTTTCTATAAATGTAAAACTTGGCCACCTCCTAAATTCACAACTCTTCAAGCTTGACTTGGTATTGCGACCCTTGTAAACCGGTCACTCCTCTCTCTCAGTCCTCTTCTCTCATCCCTTTTTGGTAAGTTTTTTGTTTTATTTCCATTTTTTATGTTCAATCAAGTGTTATATGTTGCCATGCTTCAATTTTGAGCTTCCATGTTTGATTTTGTTTCCACTTTTAGGCTTGAAAGCATGTGTATATATATGTATATATATTTTGTTTCCGAATTTGATTTTGGGGGTCACGTGCCATTTCAAGTGGCCAAAATTGCATTGTTGAGGTGTATAGGGGGTCACGAGCCTTGAAGTGGCCATTTGGACTCGACCCGTGTCGTGCACGTCACAAATCCCTGACTTTTCATTTCTCAGCAGGTTCGATCGATCACACTAATGCCCTGATCAATCAGAGCAAGATCGATCCAATGCATCTCAAGATCTATCTAATACATCTCTTGATCGATCCAACTTGGATTGATCACATTTTTCTCCGATCTTTCAAACTTCACTATTTTTGTATATTGATGCCCTTATACCCTCATTTGTGTCTATGCTATTATATTTTTGCCCAATGCCTGTGTTTTTTCACATTGGATACATTCCATACTTATCATGTCTAGCATGCTTCACACTTTTGATAATTCACTGTCTATACTTGGCTGCATTACCACTTGCATGGATCGGTTCATGTGCTTATAATATGAGTTATTTATCTCAATCTGAAAAACATGTTTCTATCTATTATGCTTTCAATTCTGTATTCCATATACTGTTTCCTATTACTGACTTCAATTGCAAGTGTTTCTTTCCTTTGCAAGCCATGACTCGATTCAAGACCACGGCCTACCGGACATATGACTGCCGGGTACGACAGCGAGTAGAGGAGCCTGAGGAGCCAGCTCTTACTTAGTCCGAGTGCTCTTTCTTTTCTTCATCTGCCTCTTCATCTTCATCATCTCAGGAGGCCGAGTATACTCCACCTCCTTTATCTATTCCAGCACCACCACCGGCACAGCTCGGTATGGTCCGTGACAGAGTTGAAAGGAGATATTCATGGCTTTCAGTAGCGCACGAGTCTGTTTTTGATGAGACATTCTCTGCCCGATCGATCACGACCAAGTGGGCTTATAATGAGATCTTCTGCCACCACATCTCTCCCATTCTGGCCAAGTGGCCAATCCAGTTTACTTGAGGCTCATCCGGTTGTTCTACCAAAACCTCTAGTTGGTTCCGAGTAACCTGGCTAAGTTACGGACCACTATTGATGGGCATCTCATCCGCATTACAGTCAAGACTTTGTTTACAGCTTCCTAGTACCCACATACCTACCCTCCTGGCATTACCCGATTCTCCAAAGGCCTTCATTTATAGACATGGCCATAGCTCTTCATGGCACTGCTACTGCCGCTGACACTTATGCCACCCGGACCTACTTTCCTGACAGCTTATGGTTTTTTGATTTGGTTTTATACCGAAATGTCTTTATGGCGGGGTACAAGGTTTAGAGGCGAGCAGATTTCTTGGCAGCTTTATATGCCTTCTATACTGAGAATTAGTTTTTAATTCCTGCACTCTATTAGAGTGTTATGATGAAACTTTACATAGATTACATCAGCAAAAGCAAGCTGAAGCAGGCCAAGTTCTTCCCCTTTGCACACTTGATCACAGAGATCCTCCGGGACTAGCATTATCCATTTAACCAGAGGAGCACACTAAGACTGGGGCTTGCCACTATGGCAAGAAGGAGTAGAATAAGAGCTACAATGCTCTTATTCAGAGTCTGGAGATCAAGGTAGCCCAGGCAGCAGAGGAGGCAGAGGAGGAGGAGGAGGAGGCAGCAACAGTAGTAGCAGCAGTACCGGTGACAGAGGGCGTTTTTATGTATATTGACTTGGAGCAGGAGCCTCCAGAGGAGTCACCACATCACTTTCCAGAGCAAAACCATTATGTACGTAGCCAGGATGAACATCAATCTCCTGATCTAGATATTCTTGATGCTCCAGCTTAGACACCTAGCTTTGGGGAGCGTATCCAAACACTAGAGGATGCAGTCGTTTCCCTCCGAGTGGATGTGGCCTCTCTTAGCACCGATGTGACTACTCTCCACACGAATGTGTTGACTGCGTTGTAGGGTATTTCTAAAGATATCCGGGGTTCACGCCCTGTTAGACCGACTTCATCTGTTTGACCTCTCTATCTCTTTATCATTTATACTTGACTGTGTTTTAGACTGATATTTTGATACTGATACTATATTTTTGTGGCCAGTCTATTGGCCTGGCTACTGTGATGTACATTATAATGTTTTTATCTTATTTTTATGCATGATATTTTGGATGTTAGATTCTTTTATTGATATATCTTTTGTTAATTGACTCTATTATCAGGTGCATCCTAGTGACTTCAGTAAGAAAGTGTTACCCGAACTTTTCAAGACCGCCCTTATACCTCTCTCTCTTTATTTCATTTACTATCCCACTTGGACTTGCATATCCACTGTGCACCATTATTATCCCATTTGTTATCTGATGAGCTTCTATCCTAGTGCCATCTTCTCAGGACCACAGTTAATCCCAAGTTTGGGGGGGTTATACCACCCACTTCGGATACTTATGTTCTGGCCATTCTTTGCTATAGCTACACTGGTATACTCTTTCCTCTTTTTTTTGTTCTCTTTGCACATTAAGGACATTGTGCCATTTAAGTTTGGGGGTAATATGTGTTCTTTGCATTCAATTTGAGATTTTGAGCATAACTTGTGTGTTTAAGGGATTTTCTATGATTGGTCAATGACTAGTTATGATTTTGATCATTTGAGGATTATATTGTTTAGAATTTAAAAATTGTTTGACTTGAGAGTCAATACTCCTTCTATGCTGTGTGGATGCCATTTGGGAGTAAATTTTTTGAAAGATTGATATCATGCTTGCATTTGTGGTCCACATCATCTTGATTTTATGATTGTTTTAAGATTCACTCTAAAGGATTTTACACTAGCACTGGCACGTACTAGCATTCATTTGTGGGGTACACACTTTGTAGATTATTGATTTGGTTATATCCCAATTAAGCTAGTAGTGTATTGAAAGCTTTCATTTTTGACAAAGGTGGATAACAAACCCTTTTCACTAAGTAGTCAGGATTATAGCCTCATCAAGCACTGAATTTCTCGCGCCGAAAGGTGGAGGACCCAAACTCTAGGTTAATAACTTGATAAAAAATAAAAATAAATAATAAATAATAAAAAAAAATTTATTGCAAAAAAAAAAAATAAAAAAAGTGAGGACTTTTCCCAAAAGGTGAGAAGTGAAAAATGATTAGATGGAGGTTGTTTTGATTTGTATCCTAGTCGATTTGAGCTTATAAGTCCTTAAGGGTGTTTAAACACCTAATACCCAAAAGCCGTCCGGTTTGGGATTCATTGACCTAACGCTCGACCTCATGGATAGCTAGAAAGCTTAATAGATCAACACATTGTACTATACTTCCATCTTTGATCTTTAGGATTAGTAAACAAAAAAAAAAAAAAAAAAAAAAAAAAAAAAAAAAAACGAGTGAAAAGAATAAGCGCACCTAGATCAATAAAGTTTTAATAAAAAGTCCATTCTTTATCTTGATTATCAGTACTAGATTTGTGTGCTAGTTTGAGGCCGGATGTGATTATTTCTTTAGTTGGCTTAGATAGTAACATATTTGATGCCGGTTCACTTAAAAAGGATTCTAGAGTTGTTTTGATTTGTATGATCATTATCTTGATGTGTGGAGGACCATATTTGCTTGCTTGATGTTGAAATTTTGGGAGATTACTTGGAAATGGTTGAAAAATTGCATACTTGAGGTAAGTTTCTCCCAATGCTTGTTTGGAATATTGGTGCCTCTTTAAAGAGATTGAGCTTAATGTTTATGGGTATCATTTCTGAAAACCCTCACGAAACTTCACTCGTCCACTAGGGATAACCTAGGGGTTTAAAAGGCTTGTTGCATGTGCTAAATGCAATCATATTCCCTACGAAAGTGGCATTATCCATTTATTGCTTTCTAGTTCATAGTTGTATAGTTGTTCATTTCTTTATTTCCTTTGCAGTTAATTGCTAGGGACTAGCAATATTTAAGTTTGGGGGTGTGATAAACGCTGAAAAGTGTGCATTTAAACCCCTTAAGCTTGAATGTTCTAGGACCTTATTTCATCTTATTTCCTCGTTTTAGTCAAATTTCATTTTATATCCTTCTTCAGGCACTTATTCCCAAAATAAATCAATTCAGCTGAAATAGAGAATAGAAGAAGTAATCTCAAGCTTAGTGGAAGAAATGAGCAAAGTGGTGAAAAACAGCCTTCTTCGATCGATCACATTGTGATTGTTCCAACCATGCCAAGATGGATCGAACCTTTTGTCCTTATCTGCAGGAATATTTCCCTTTTGATCGATCATTTAATTCTATCCATATGTCTATGTATGCTAAAATGAATGTTCATGTGTTTATTTCTAGATTTTGTGACATTGATGCATGTCTATGTGTGTTGATATTATGAATCTAGTGATGATCAAGACATGTTGCTTAAATAGATTACTCTTGTGGTTTATTTGATGGTTCATACTTATTTCTTGGTGGATTGTGCCACACCCCTAGTTTAATTAGTTTAATTTTTATGTCACTAGCTTAGTTGTAGTGTAGTTGCCTTATTTTCTTATTAGATAGGTGGACAATCCATGCTTGTTGTTTGAATTTGATGGTGTGCATTGATTGTAGAGTTAAAGGAAAGAATAATGGCTTGATTTGATATGTTGTGTTATTCATTAGTTTGGCTAGACAATGTATGCTTAATTAGCCATCCATGCTTGTTGATTCAATTAATGGCACACAGTTTTATTACAACATATAATCCCCTTAATCCATCAAACATTGAATGTCTAGGAAGGTAATACTTAGTGGTGAATTCTAAGTCCCAAGACTCATCTCTCATATTCTTTACATCTCATTTTACCTCAATTGTTTTACATTGCATTTATTTAGCTTACATTGTAGTTTAATTAACCAATCACACAATCTTTGATCACTCAACCTACTAATCCAACGTTGATTTCCAAGCTAAATATACTCCATTTTCCCTTGCGACGATCCCTACTCACTCTAATTACTTTAATAGTTAGAAGTGGTAGTGGCAATCTACAAATTTAAACTTGGCCACACTACACTTCTCTTGCAACTTTGGTATTGACCACACCATTGGGTTTCCATTAAGATGACTCGTTAGCTTTCGGCTTTATTCCCACTACTCTTGATGAACTATATACTTGTTCTCTTGTCAAACCTTTTGTAAACGGATCCGCTAAATTATCTTTTAACCTGATATAATCTATTGAGATTATCCCACTTGAGAGCAATTATCTAACGGTATTATGTTGTCAACGTATATGTCGAGACTTACTGTTATACATATTACTTTGTGCCCTTCCAATTGCTGTTAACTATCGCAATGTATACATATAGCGGGCACAGGTTTAGGCCAATTTGGAATATCTTCTAAGAAATTACGAAGCCACTCAACTTCTTTAC
Source organism: Cornus florida (assembly GCF_030987335.1). Classification (NCBI taxonomy): domain Eukaryota; kingdom Viridiplantae; phylum Streptophyta; class Magnoliopsida; order Cornales; family Cornaceae; genus Cornus; species Cornus florida. Next base: position 32,772,720 of record NW_026775576.1, read on the forward strand.
CAGCTTTATCTAAAGCAATAAATTCAGATTCCATAGTGGATCTGGTAATACAAGTCTATTTTGAAGATTTCCAAGATATGGCACCTCCTCCAATAGTAAAGACATAGCCACTTGTGGATTTAGAATTGTAATACCCCTAGTTTTAAAAGGGTTATAATTGAAATTTTAATATTTATTTTATTATTTTCATTATTTATTTTATTTATTTTTGGTATTTACGTGGCTAGGTGTTTTTGTGAATTAAATTAAGTGTTGGGTGAATTTAAATGTTTAAGAATTAAATTTATTTGTTAAGTGATTTTAAATGACTATGTGTTTAATTGTATTTTTATTTTTCTGTAATTGAATTAAATACATTTGTAATTGTTTAAATGTTTTGTGAGTTTAGTTAAATAAGTTAATTAGGTTTAAATTATTAGTGCATTTAAATTGTAATGTTAAATTAGGATTGTAGTCTGGTATCTCACGCCGACTAAAATTAGGGTTTTGTTTTAATCGTGGAGTAGGATTTGGCTTCGGGTTTCTTGGTGCTTATATATATATAACAGTGTGTCACCTTAGGGTTTTTAGCAAACACAGACCCTATTTACATTCAAAATTATAAAGAGAAAGATAGAGAGTTTAAGGGAGGCACTAAGAGAAGGGGATGAAGGTTTTGGCACAAGGGATTTGGGCTGGACCAAGGACGATGGTTGAGGGTTGTTCGAGGGTTAGAACTGGAGCAGGAGAGTCCTTGACGGCAGTCAAGATCGCTGGAAAAACTTAGAAAGACGGCGACATGGTTTTGATCCAAAACTGTAGAGGCAAGTTCTAATCTATCTCTATCCCTTTGTCCTGTGTTCTGTGCGTCCTTAGATGGTCTCTAGGATCTTAATCAAATTTTAACTGAATATTACATGCTTATTAAGTGATATATTGATTGTTTGTATGCTTTTACATTCATGGGTATTGTTTCTGCAAGTTGAAAATTATAGCCTATTACTGAAACGTAGTTTAATCGGCAAGGGTTTTTATGGTTTTCTTTGATGCAAACTAGAGGGATTTAATAACTGGGATATCACTGGATGTATATTAAAGCCTTAGGGTCAGTATACTCAAGGAACAGAGGAGGTGGAAGCAGCCGGAGATGAAGCAGAAGGCTGTGAAAGAGGTAGGTTGCAGAAGGCTCTCAAAAGGGGGAGAGCCGACTCTCCCAAGGAGAGCGCCAGCTCTAGGGCAAGGGGAGCCGGCTACCCTTATGGGAGAGCCGGCTCTAGGCTGAATTTAGCCTGCTCCAGGATTTTAGAGCAGGCTCTGTGGTTTTGGGTGTTACAGTGTGTGTTACAGAAGCTTGAAAACTTCGAGAAGGCTCTTGAAAAACTTAGAGAAGGCTCTATCCACTTAGAGAAAGCTCTTGAAAACTTAGACAAGGATCTCCCTTTGTTGGATATGGTTCTAGGTAGCTTAGAGCCTTCTCCAATTTTTTTTAGAGAAGGCTCTGTGATGTTGTGCAAAACAGAAGGTTAATTACGTACTGTTTGGTTCAAACTGGCTTATTTTCAGTTGTGTTTGGGTTACTGTGATGGTTTTAAATCTTAATTCATGAAATATTAAAGCCCTAGGATGCATTAATTTATTTATATGCTAATGGTTTAAACCGTGGGAAAATCCGAAGCAAGTCGGAGGCTGTTTACGGACTTAACGAACTGGAAGGATTTAATTGTGCAAACGATGTCTAGAAATTTAAAAGAGGTTAGAACATGGATTTTAATCATTGTACCATGCTACATTAGAGCCACACTTGATAAATTAATGTCTCTGAACTCATGGATTTAACCGTAGGAATATATACAATGGTATAGGCGGTTAACGGTTGGAAGAAGTTTAATTGCCTAATTTAGGTTTAGCAATTTAACGGAGTATGTATGCGGTTGTAAATCTTATTTTGGTTGCACGCTAGGATCATTTAATTAACAAGTTTGATCTGTGCATATCCTGAATGTTAGTTGTTGAAATACTAAATTCGTTTCTGCAATGCATGGATTTAAGCTTGGAATTTTACTTGCTGTAACATTAAGCATTTCGCTGCAATTATTTGGATTAGGGTTTGGAGTTAAATTGCTGAACTAGTACTTCGGTTCTATCAATCTAATTGGACGCTGGCCTGAAATTAATTGAAGAATTAAATATATATTTTCTGTCAATTACCTGAATGGATGCTGGAATTTAACTTGACGAATTAGTAAACTTTGTCTCGTTTAATTACATGGATGGATTCTGGATTTTTAGTTGATGACTTGTTTAAATTTTGTGTTTATCAACTATATAGATCATTTGCATGTATGCCCCAATATGGGACGGTGGCATATGGAGGGACGGATTAGGTCACAACGCTAATTCCTACCCAATCATACATACGCAATGGATTAACTAAAACAGTTAAATCCTATATGGTTTCATGTCTTGTCAACTAAAATAGTTGAACGACATATTGGATGGTTGTTTATATTTCTATATTAGAAAGGATAGGGATTTAATTAAAACGTTTAAATCCTGATTATATGTTGTATCTTGAGCGACGAACAGTTGAGCGGCACTACATTGGTTTGGATGGGAATTTATATATATAAATTATGGTACCGCGATCTGAGCTTGAGTCTCATAGTCGACGGTTAGGGAGCGTATATGCAGTAGGATGCGTAGCTAGCTATGTTGGTTGAGGTATACCCTGTTAGGCTTAAGTAGTCATGCCTACTCAGGTGCATTTTGCATGTTGCCTTCTATTCAGGTTGAGACCCTCAGCATAGTCTAGTGAGAGTCCTATAGTATGGTTATATATATATATCTACTTACGGACTATATAGGTATGGTTGAGACATCTAGGATGTATCTGCGTATCGGGTCTCTGTTTGGATTGTAGTTAGGTTAGAACTTGTTCGTGGGCCTGACCTATTATTATTTTTCAGGTAACGGACGGTTCCAGGTCTTAGAGCTTGTTCGTGCTAAGCAAAGACGGCTTCTCATTCTTCTGACGACGTAGGAGTTTCTTCGGGATTTAGCATTGGAGTTCTTCAGTTATTGATTTCAGCGTTGGAGTTTATTAGGGGTCCACCAGATGGATTCCCGAGTTGTATTAGAAATGGAGAATTTGGATGTATTAGAATAATTCTTTAGTAATAAAATTTTATTCTGAGGTTTCAGTATTTGGATTATCATTCTAGTTTCTTTTCAGCAGTTTTATTTATTCCTGTTTTCTTAATTGTATTCTGTGTTCGTTTATTGCTAATTGGTTATATCCTCGAGTAATCGGGTGTGGGCCTGGCCAACCCGCATCCGGGAATCCGAGGGTATCACAAGAATCCTTTGTATCTGATATCTAATTAGCATCACTGTAACCTTCAAGTACTGCTGGATATCTAGAATAATATAATCCATAACTTATGGTATATCTTAAATACCTTAGAACCCTGATTATTGCAGTCCAATGGTTCTTTCCTGGATTACTTGTATATCGACTCAATTTATTAACTGAGTATGCTATGTTTGGTCGTGTGCAATTCATTAAATACATTAAGCTTCCTATAATGCAAGAATACTCAAGTTGTGATATGCTAAGACCAGTATTTTTTAATAAATGAGGATTTACATCAATAGGAGTCTTTACAAGACTACTATCTTTTTTATTGAACTTTTCTAATATTTTATCAATATAGTGAGATTGAGATAATACTAGACTATCTGATATTCTAGAAATCTTGATTCCTAGTATGACATCAGTTATGCCTAAATCTTTCATATCAAAATTTTTGGTCAACATCTTTTTAGTAGTTTTGATTATAACATCATTACTACCCATTATTAGCATATCATCCACATATAGGTACACAATGACATATCCATTTTTGAGTGTTTTTCACATAAACACATTTATCATACTCATTAATTCTAAAACCATTTGACAACATCACTTTGTCAAAATTTTCATGTCATTATTTAGGTGCTTGTTTCAATCCTTATAAGGATTTTACAAGCTTGCACACCTTTTTTTCTTTTCCTGGAACTATAAAACCGTTGGGTTGTTCTATATAGATTTCCTCCTCTAATTCACCATTCAAGAATGCAGTCTTAACATCCATTTGATGTATTTCTAAATTTTGCAATGCTGCAATAGCTAGTAACAATCTAATGGATGTTATTCTTGTGACTGGTGAATATGTATCAAAATAATTCAAGCCTTCTTTTTGCCTGTATCCCTTAGCAACAAACCTGGCTTTATATTTATCAATTGAACCATCAGGCTTTATCTTCCTCTTGAAAATCCACTTATACCCTAAAGGTTTAGAACTAGGAGGAAGATCCACCAACTCCCACGTATGATTTTGTATGATGGATTCAATTTAACTATTTATGACTTCTTTCCATAAAGGAGTTTCAGGAGAAGACATGGCTTCCTTAT